>NC_069128.1:23427138-24073805 GCF_026914265.1 Mya arenaria
ATATATGTAAACTCCGCCTTCAATAATGTATATATATTTTCCATCCTATAATGTTTCTTCTAAATCCTGTTTATATCATGACATGTATTTCCTTTCAGGTGGTTCACGGAGTGTGTCAGTGAAATTTTAGTATATATTTTAAATCAAACGCCAGCGTTTCACATTGTAAATGATGGTTTGCATTCAATTTGGAGTGCTTTCGTCCTATAATCATACAAATAAATGTAACATATGCTGTCAGGTTAATTTCAACATTTCTTCAATGTCACTTGTTCCGCAGAAATTCGATATTAGTAATTTATAAATCAGGTTAATTATTTATAAATATGTACCCAACATGTGAACATGGTATATATGCATGCCAATATAATTTGAATGTTATCTTCCACAATTTATTCAATCGTATTCAATATTTCTTTGTTTGTTATTTTCGTTCGGTTTTGCAAAATGCGTTGAACTATTTTCAGCATTGTTTGTTATTTTCGTTCTGTATTGCAAAATGCGTTGACGTATTTTCAGCATTGAAGTTTTTGGTTTAATATCAACACAGTCATAACACAGTCGAAACATTGATACTAGCATGAAAACAGTAACGTTCTGATGTTTACCTTTTTGCAAACTTAAAATCCTTTAGCCTGGTTTGCACTCGTTAACATTCAGCATTTAAAACATTTGTTTACAACATCCTTCATCGAACTAGAGATTATATTCAATGTTTTTTGTCTGGATATTTATGGGGATTTCCCACCGAGACTCCAGCAGACGAAAAACGATAACATTGAACGCTTAGATCCACTTTAGATTGTACGCGCTATAAGACGCAGTTTAAAGCTGCAGTTTATTCTCGTAATGTTCGTATTATTGTGACTTTATACGTCTAACATGTATGAGGAGTGTTGTTTGAAAGGAGTGACTGTTCAGAACTGTTCTATTTGTAGAGTGTGCATTGTAGCAAATATTGCATTTCTGTGATTGAAACACTCGACTTAAAACTGTGGTAAGTATATACTTATATGTCAAATCAGTAATGATACTTTTTAATGTAAAATTTAATATTAAAAACAGGCGGTATCACGGGGCTCAACTTTGTGCCCCAACATCTAGATCATAGTCATACATGGTTTATAAATGGAAAGGGGATATGGTTTTTTTACGCTAATAATTATCTGGCTATTTTGTCTGCATGTATGCATTCCAGCTGGGGTAATTAAGAATCTCTCTCTCTTTCTCTCTCTCTCAATTCCATGTAAATTAACGGTGACCGTTAAACTGTAACTAAATTGTAACGCTTGTAGAAAATAACCATTTTTTTTTCGCATATGAAAGTGGTTTGTCTGTACTAGTGATAATATTGCCATAATTGTTTACTTCTATAATTGTATCATTGATATTCGATTTTGGGGCATATATAGTTTCAATCGATGTAAATTTACTTAGACAATTAGAAGCTTTGCCAAAGTGTTCATATGGTATTACATATCGGTTCACGGATGCAGATTGAAAACTAGATGCGATTTCATCTTTATTTCTAGCTTTGCAACCAGCTATGCCGAATCAATAACTAAGTCGTTGTAACCTTAATATGATGCAGTTTGAAATCTAGAACGTTCGTATTCGTCTGTCTGTCTACGATTTGGATGAAATAAATATCAAATCAGTGTGTGTGTTTTCCTACAAATGTTTTTCTCTTTATTAACGGATGATATGCATATTTATCTATTCTGTGTGCATATAAAGTCAGTTAATATTTCTAAGGCCTAGTTTAAGGAATGTTTGTCATGTTATATCCCGGCTATGCATCCCTTATTAAGTACCCTGGTTTTACAGTAGGAGTCAATTTCCCCTGTATTTGTTGATTGGCTCAGTGCCATTAAGAGTAGACACTTACAGAGTAGATAATATCAATGTCTTTAGTAATTATTGTTTTAGTGCATGCTTTGTATGTATTGAAATGTTTAAATCATTCGTTCATTAAGTCATGTTGACCTATTCTTGAGCAAACAATGTGTACGATATCGTTTCTGATTAAAACTTCTTTCAATACATAACCAATTCTGGTATAAACAATATGCATAGTCAATGTATTTATTAAATTGGCCGATGATAAATAAATAAAATAACAAATAAGAGTAAAACGTGTTTAATTCCATTTATGATGTATACTATAAATCATATCAATGGGATGTACGTGAAGTTAGCAGCCTAGCGGCGTGAAGTTAGCGGCCTAGCGGCGTGAAGTTAGCGGTCTGGCGGCCTAGCGGCGTGAAGTAGGCAGACTAGCGGCCTAGCGGCCTGGCGGCCTAATTATTTTTTCTTTTTCCAAGCAATTGTTAATGCGTGTTTTTTTTTAAAACAATGATAAAACAAAGTGTTTTATTCATATAGTTACATAGCGGCCTTAAATTGTTATCTATTCAGAATATTTATTATTCTTTACCTTTTATTCTATAACAATTTTAAATTAACTGTTTTATGCACAAATTATCACTCTGAAGCGTTTTTCAATTTTTTTCCAAACAGTCGATCGAGCACTTCAGCGGCATAGCGGCGTGAAGTTAGCGGCCTGGCAGCCTAGCGGCCTAAAATGGTTTCCTATTTCAAACCATGTATACATGCATTTTCTTCTAAAACAATGACATATTAACTGTTTGAATGCACAAATGAACACTTTGAAGCTATTAGCGATAATCAACATATTTTTTTCAAAAGCGTCGATTAAGCAATCAGCTATAATTTCAAAGCATTAAACATGCCTGATCTTCTAAAACAATGATATATTTACTGTTTTTATGCAAAAATTATCTCTCTGAAGCGTTTTTCACTTTTTTCATTAACAATCGATCGAGCACTTCAGCGGCCTAGCGGCGTGAAGTTAGCGGCCTGGCGGCCTAGCGGCCTAAAATGGTTTCCTATTTCAAACTTCCGCTAACTTCACGCCGCTAGGCCGCTAACTTCATGCCGCAAGGCCGCTAGGCCGCTAACTTCAGGTACATATTAATGGGCTATAATTGTTCTACTGCATTGTTATACTAAGTTTACTATTATTTGAAAAAGTAATCAAAATAATACATAATAAGATTAATTGGATAATATGTTTGTTCATTTCCTTAATCAAACCTAGAGTACTTCACAGCAGGACACTAAGATCTGAGATCTGATAGACAGCAGAGGGAGATAAAGATTAAAACCATTACGCAGAAGTTGTGTATTATACACTGATATTTTGTGGGGGTTGGGGAGGTGGGGGGGTGGCGGTTACTTGAAGAAGGCCTACAAGTAGACCTTAAAGGAAAGCTCGTTCTTTACGCTCACTCACGTGGATTAAAACATATCTACTATAAATAGTGTATTGGTCAACGGCTTGGAACGGTCAGCAAAAACATGGGCGGGGGGGGGGGGGGGCACTAAATGTTACCGCCTTGTAATTGTCATCTAACGCACTGATTATGGAAAACCCATTCAATCACACTAAGCCAAAAATAAGTTTTTGTTTTTTTGTATTTCTGAATATATAAACAACTTAAATTGCCAAAGCCGAGAATTCCCCTATAACATTTATAAAAAATAATGACCTTATCGCCTGTGAATACATATATATATTGAACAAACCAGATTTATTTTGGGGTTTTAAAAAGCTTAAATTTTCTTTTTATATTGCCAAGCAGAACAATATTGACAAGCATGTTGTCGTAAGAACTAAACCAACAACGTTTTATACTAGTTATTATCATATCAACTCATAGCGACCTTCACCACTCACTCACTATACGAATCGATATCGGAATTTCCATGATTCTAAAAATAAATATGGAATTCCAAAAACAACAACAACAACGACAGAAGCACGCTATTAAAGGAAATATACGTTTAATATGATGAGGTATGTTAATTAGGTTTAAAACTATTTTTGCATGGTCTTCTTTTTAATATCATGTTCACCAAAAGTTTGTATTTAGGATAAAAGCTAAACCAACACAGACTTAATGTATGTAGTCATAACAACAGTGCGCGAAGGGCATATATGTATTTTTGTGACGTATTGTGTTTCAAAATAATCATTTAGGCGTTTCTTAATTGCATCTAACCATTAAGTTTTTGGCTACTGTGCTTGTATCTGTAGTTCGTTTTGTATTCCTGAATATAGAATACCGCTTAAGACGGCGCTGGGGACGCTGATAGTGTTGCAAGTTCAATTTCTGGCAATGAACATATCAAATAGAACCAAATCCGATATGTTCAAACTTTGGATGTAATTGGAAAGCCAAATCGGAACTCATCAAATATTTGAGTTTATGTAAAAATGGCGTTACATACTCATGGGCGTCCGGAATGTTAAAACGTTATCAAATATATTTCAGGTGAAGTATTCTGCATAGGGCACCCGTGTGTTTATCACTGAGCCATGGAGTCCACAGACGGGCAAATGGAAGAGATCAGGACTAACTTGCTCAAGGTTGGTCTTGATGATCTCCAAAGACCATCTAATTTGAAATCGGTAATCCATAGATTTGGAACAAATAAAACAGATGGAAATTGTGGAACACTGCGTACAGATTCAACAGAAGAAGATATTGATCAGCCGGATTATGAGGTTGAAGGTCCAGAGGAGTTCGGTATATGTACAGAATGTGTCAAAGCTGTACCTGTTTTCACATTCAGTCAAATTGCTGTCGGTGATCATATTACATTTTATGGAAAATTGTATGATCACCATGCAATTGTGACTCAAAAACTAGGTGATAACCAGATCAAAATCATCGAAGCCACGAATACACCAGCCGGGGCAGTCTTTGGACTTATGCTCTGGAAAAAAGCTTTCATTGAGGAAACTGTGAAGACGCTTGATTACGCAAACGATAAAATTAACGTTGTCGTTTACAAGAATAGGGTGTTCACGAAGGCAAATGTTGCAAGACGCGCGAGAGTGTATTGTGAAGGGCAAAGGGAAAATCGTGATTTTAACTATAATGTTTTCCGTAATAACTGCGAACATTTTGCGACGTACTGCGTGACCGGAAAACCGTTCAGCATACAAGTAGTAAAGTTTCAGATGGTGGCCAAACTTTTTCTAGGAAGTGGCTTTCGTGGAATAAGCGATGAGAGAATGCGCAACGCGAAGCTGTTCGAGAATAACTCCATATGCAGTCGATGTAACGAGATGAACAAACGCCTTCTAAGCGTAAGCGTCAAACCGATTTTATCAGCAGATGACGTTCAAGCTGGTGACGTCATCCGATACACTTACTATAATTTACTTCACGAGGGAGTCGTTTTGGAAACGAAGGGAGCTGATAAATCATCAGTGAATGTCAGCATTGCGCATTACGCTTTCCTTGGATTTCTCTCACACAGAAAGATAATTGAAGAAGAAAATACTATACGGTTTGATGGCAGTTACGCTGTTCTTCAATACGGACCTCCGCAATACGAAGTGTATCCACCAGAAACGGTAGTCGAGCGAGCAAAGTCTCGCATCAATGAGCAGTGTTTCGTCTTCTTTTCAAATGATTCGAGTCATTTCGCACGCTGGTGTAAGCTGCAGCCAGTCGCGTGTACAGTTAAATGCCATTATGGAACAATCCTTCGATGAACAACAGGACTAAAAAAAATCTCTAAGAATACATTGCGTTTTTCCATCAAACTTGTACGGACAAAGTATGTTCGGAGTCATGTAACAAATAATTGACTGCAATGATGTATTGAATGTTAAAAAGTGTTGATTAAGACTAAACTAGGGTTAAGCACGTGTTGCTCTTGTGCTGGACTTTAATCAAAACTAGCAGTATGATGAACCTGTACTGTATGTATGTCATGCCTAACAAACATGTCCTCTGTGCTTTGTTTTTCTTTCTAATCTGCATTCGATACAGGATACATGTACCTCCTTCCAGACAACGGGAGCAATGATTAAGGTTAACATTGCACAATAACCCAAGACTTTGATGACGGTCAATCGGCCATTTACAATTGTATGCAATCATGTGCCAATTTCACTGTACTATAATGTTGTGACTGCACGCGATTTCTATACGGGTTTAATCGCCAAGTTCATTTACACTTTGCTGTTTTCGATAAAGTTAGCAATAGCTACTACGTTTATTTTTTTCTGAAATTTAACACTTAAATTATAGGTTTCTATACTTTTAGTGGTTTTTAATATTGAAATAGATTTAAAGATAAAGATTTAAGACTTTATATGAACTAAACAATATTAACCTGAACAAAAACCGCGTCGTTGAACGGAATTTATTACATTTCTCAATAGTATTTATGTACATTAACCGAGTGGCAACCGTGCATGTTTTATTATCCATTGAATGCATATTTGTATGGGATAACATGTGAGAGTATTTGTGTACATTAACCGAGTGACAACCGTGCATGTTTTATTATCCATTGAATGCATATTTGTATGGGATAGCATGTGAGAGTATTTGTGTACATTAACCGAGTGACAACCGTGCATGTTTTATTATCCATTGAATGCATATTTGTATGGGATAACATGTGAGAGTATTTATGTACATTAACCAAGAAACAACCGTGCATGTTTTATTATCCATTGAATGCATATTTGTATGGGATAACATGTGAAAGTATTTGTGTACATTAACCGAGTGACAACCGTGCATGTTTTATTATCCATTGAATGCATATTTGTATGGGATAGCATGTGAGAGCATTTGTGTACATTAACCAAGTGACAACCGTGCATGTTTTATTATCCATTGAATGCATATTTGTATGGGATAACATGTGAAAGTATTTGTGTACATTAACCGAGTGACAACCGTGCATGTTTTATTATCCATTGAATGCATATTTGTATGATATAGCATGTGAGAGTATTTATGTACATTAACCGAGAGACAACCGTGCATGTTTTATTATCCATTGAATGTATATTTGTATGGGATAGCATGTGAAAGTTAAAAACTGGCTTGAAAAGTTATTGGGGATTTAAATGGATGGTTGCTGTACACATTTTATTTCGATACCGTTTTAAAGATTTACATTTAATTTATTTACATTCTGTATGTAGAGGCAGGAAATATTAAAAATACTGAAAATATTAAATTAATCAAGTTGTTTTAAAAACAATCAAGTTGTTTAATTATTCAAAAGATTGCAAAATATTACCTTAACGTCCGATAAGAGTTGCAATAGATAGAAAATAGGAGAATCAGCAAGCAGACACCTTTCAAATGATACCAAAATTGTGTAGGTTCGGTCAACTGACATCAAGATATAACGTTATGTCTGTCAGAAAACTAGCTTATGTGTGGGTCGATTTCCTTAAGTTTAAGTTTGCAACAATTGTATTGTTGTTAAAGTTTGAGGTTGAATATTCATAGACTAGTAAGATTGCTTAACACTACATGTTAGGATGTATATACTTGTGTACTACGTTTTTGTGTGGCTACGTCATTAGGGTATGTGTACGTGTGTACTTACATTTGTCGCCTACGTCATCAGGGTATGTGTACATTGAACGAGTTTAAAACAACTTTTATAAAAGCACGAAAAAGCGATTCATGCTAGTTTAAGTAAACATTTATACAAGTACAGATGTATAGTGGCATTCTCAAACGATTTGAATTTCAATTGCAACTTTAGCATATTCGTGTAGCTACAAGTAATAAACAAGTACCCGTGTACGTCGTGTTTCGCAACTCTCTTTTATTTCACATTAACTTCATCTCCACAGAACGTTTTACATATGTGTGGTTTTATTAGCATGAGAACATTGCTACATACAAATATATAGTTTCAATTGTAATCACGATTTGATGCTGTTTTAAGCGTATCTTTAATCAGTTTCAAGCGTTATCTTGTAATGGTAATACCTGCACCTTTATATCTTTTTAGTATAATGATAATACCTACACCTTTATATATTTTTAGTATAATGATAATACCTACACCTTTATATCTTTTTAGTATAATGATAATACCTACACCTTTATATATTTTTAGTAAAATGATAATACCTACACCTTTATATCTTTTTAGTATAATGATAATACCTACACCTTTATATCTTTTTATTATAATGATAATACCTACACCTTTATATATTTTAGTATAATGATAATACCTACACCTTTATATATTTTTAGTATAATGATAATACCTACACCTTTATATCTTTTTAGTATAATGATTATACCTACACCTTTATATATATTTAGTATAATGGTAATACCTACACCTTTATATCTTTTTAGTATAATGATAATACCTACACCTTTATATCTTTTTAGTATAATGATAATACCTACACCTTTATATATTTTTAGTATAATGGTAATACCCACACCTTTATATCTTTTTAGTATAATGATAATACCTACACCTTTATATATATTTAGTATAATGGTAATACCTACACCTTTTAACAATTTTAACATAATGCATACTTCTTTACATACTTTACTGTAATAGTCGTTTCAATCGTTGTAACAAATAAATGTGTCCTCTAGACGTTTCCTACAGAGTGTGTATTTTTTATTGTTTTGTCAGTTGTCACACTTTATTGTTTAGACCCTACTTTTCAAAACACTACAACCACTTTTTAATCAAGTTTATACATAGTATAACCTGGTTATTGGAAAGATGTACGTCGTTCTTCGAGCCGGTGGGTGGGCGGTCAATGTCAAATGCATACAAAACAAGATAGGATTGACATATTATGACCGAACATGGTATATAGGAAGAGTTTATCGAGACCATTCACGGGATTGCGGTTGGGGCACATACGGTCAAGGTAACTAGTACGTTAAATAAAAACACGGTTGAAACTGAATATCGTTAGTCACGGCTGACAAATTGTGACCGAACTTTATAAAATTGAGTCTGGGTCCATATGGGTCAAGGTCAAGGTCAAGGTCACTGTAACTATAAATAGAAAACGGTTGAAACTTAATATCCTTAGTTACGGTTGACTGGGGCCATATGGGTCAAGGTCAAGGTCAAGGTCACTGTAACTATAAATAGAAAATGGTTGAAACTTAATATCCTTAGTTACGGTTGACAATACGACCAAACTTGGTATATAGGCAGAGTTTATGGAGACTTTTCATGGGATTGTGGTTGGGACACCTAGGATCAAGGTTGCTAGTACTGGGAATAGTAAAACTAAGTATATATAATTAGTTAAGGTTGAAATATTGTAACCAAACCTGGTTGATAGGAACAAATTTTGCTGACCTGCCATGGTATTGCGGTTTGGGCCCCTAGGGTCAAGGTCAATGTCAATGTTTCAGACTTATCTTAGGCTGAAGTTCATCTGTTTTTGAAAACCTGGTTTTTTCGAATTTCGGCATTTCTGAATGTGTTATAAATGCTGTAATTAAAAATAATCGTTACGATTAGAGATAATTGATATAATCAAAGGTTATGCCTTAGAATTTAAATTGGTGTTCATTTTTTAAGAAACATGTTCATTTAAATCGGATATTCATGCTAAGTTTTTGATGTTTATATAATAATTATTGCTGTTTTGTCCCTTGTCATATCAATAATACATATTCTGTTTAAATTACTTGTATGCGTTACGTTTCAACAAATGCCATATCAAGGGAAAGGGCGTATGACAATACCAATGGTATAAAACTTTATGCAACCATTTGCAACACGGATTGAACAGTCACATGACATGGATATATTCAAATATAAAAAAGCACTCTTTAATCAAAACAAATGCCATAAAATGATAAGAAAGCCATATCCATAACGTGTGGTAAGCCATAGATAAAAAAAATCCAGGTATGAGCGGTTTGTGAAGGGTCGAGAAGGGTGGGTTTAACTTTATTTTAAATAAACCAAGGAACTTTCGTAACCCACGCTTAGAAATAATTTTTTGCACGGTTATGAAATTATTTACCGTTCGTTAAGCAAGCAAAATGTATATACGCAACAGTTAAGTCCCTTTGTTATATCGAAGTGAATGCTGTGTAGTCCGTTTCCAAATGTACGATTTACCGGAGAAGCATAAACTTATATTTTTTTACAAATAAGTTCCGTATTATCAATGACTATATATCATGTCATAAATTGCGTCATTAATCGGAAAGCAATATTTTGCTTTGATTGAAGATTTTAAACAAAGATAACTTTACTATTTTGTCACCATTTTTATTGGATAATATCGCAGTCTACGCCGAGCCCCGCCTTTGCTCTTTCACCAGAGATTGATTGAGACTTTAGTTTCTGATAACACTTCGAAAAACCTTTTTACAAACCCTCTGCCTGATGGAGCACTGTCAAAACATCAGTTTGAAAACATGTTTGTCGAAGCTTTTGAGGAAACTAATCACCTAATCAAACTCCGGTATTGAAACGGAAGCGGAGCGTTTCAAGCCGCATGGACTGCCTTTTGTTTGATTTAAAGTTATCTATGTTTTAAGTCCTCCTTTTGAGCAAAATGTTGCCTTCTGACGTAAAATAAATGACTGACGTAATTTATCACGTGGTATACACACACACTAATTATGCATCCATCCTCTTTTGTAGGTTTAAAAATCATTAGTTTTAATAGGTAAAAATAAAAACCGACGATATTTGAATTGAATATGTCATCTAATAATCAAATGACTGATCAAAAGATGTACAACGGATATTGTAGTTTAACTCATTTATTGAATTTAAAAAAAATAAAAATAAATCTAGGTATTCGGCTTTGAGCCATACATCCGGTATCGACACGTACAGCAAATGAAAATAGTATTTTACAAGTTGAGATCTACTATTCCTGTATAGCTCGTACGGGTTCGATTATTATTACCGATGGTGAGTGTAAACATTATTATAATAAACAAGACAACCACAGTGACTGTGTAAAACAAGGTTTTTGAAAGATTTGACCTTGTGACCTATTGTTGATCATATGTGACCCAGTTTCAGATAAGTCCAAGATTTCATCAAGGAAAACATTCTGATTAAGTTGTATGCATATTTGACCATGTATAATGCCTCTAGTATGTTCCAAAGATTTTTCTAAGATTTGCCTACTGACCTAGTTCTTGACCCCATGTGACCCACTTTTTTAAGTGGTCTATATTTCATCAAGGGGTACATCAGTACAAATTTTGAACATACCTTGACCAATCATTATCATGATATGGTTCTGGACAAGATTTTTCTAAGATTTGACCTATTGACCTAATGTTTGATCATATGTGACTAAGTTTTTTTACGACCAAGACCTCATAAAGGAAAACATTCTGATAAAGTTTCATGAATATTTGACCATGTTTAATGCCTCTAGTATTTTCCAACGATTTTTCTAAAATTTGACGAAGTGACCCAGTTTTTGATTCCATGTGTCCCACTTTTTCAAGTGATCCATATTTCTTCCAGGGGTACATCATGACCAATTTGGAACATAACTTGACCAATAATGACCATGATATGGTTCTGGACAATATTTTTCTAAGATTTGTCCCCGCGACGTAATTTTCGATCATACGTGACCCAGTTTTATTAACGACCAAGAGTTCATCAAGGAAAACATTCTGATTAAGTTTAATGAATATGTGACCATGTTTATTGCCTCTAGTATGTTCCAAAGATTTTTCTAAGATTTGACCTAGTGACCTAGTTTTTGACCCCAAGTGACCCACTTTTAAAGGTGGTCGGAATTTGGTCAAGGGGAACATTCTGACCAAGTTTGAAGATTTTCCGATCAATGCCTACCAATATGTGGTACCAGACGGACGTGCGGAAGGACGAAATGACGGACGGACAACGCCAAAACAATATCACACACCCAAAATTTTCGATTCGGCGGGGGATAATTAACATAGGAAAACACGTGCCAATTGCTATTTCTTTGGTGTAAAGGGGTTATACATAACTTAACGATGTCATGTTTATATGAGGTATGTTTCAAGAAAGTTTCGAAATTAATCTTATTTCCAATTTTCGACTTCTGACTTCTTCTTTAACGCGATAGAGTAAAATATGTAAATAACCTTTTATTGAAACGGATAGATTTTCATAGCTGTGTGAAGTTCGCTAAACATACAACATTGAACATTGGACATTAAAAATCGGATGTTGTGCTGGCACGACATTGGACATTAAAAATCGAATGATGTGCTGGCACGACATTGGACATTCAAAATCGAATGTTGTGCTGGCACGACATTGGACATTGGACATTCAAAAATGAATGTCGTGCCAGCAAGACAAAGGACATTGGACATTGGGATTTCAAAATGAATGTCGCACGACATTGGACATTGGACATTCAAAATCGAATTGGACATTGAAAATCGAATGTTGTGCTGGCACGACATTGGACATTGGACATTCAAAATCGAATGTTGTGCTGGCACGACATTGAACATTGGACAATCAAAATCGAATGTTGTGCTGGCACGACATTGGACATTGAACATTCAAAAGTGAAAGTCGTGCTGGCACGACATTGGACATTGGACATTCAAAAATGAATGTCGTGCTGGCACGACATTGGACATTCAAAAATGAATGTTGTGCTAGCACGACATTGGAAATATTGATTACGAAATGATAACCTAATTTAAATTTGACATAATAAACGAGTCTTATAGCTTCTGTGTTCTTCCATACAAAATCAGTTCGTAACATTGATGTGAATTACAGGGAGCTTAAAGGCTTTTACAAACTGAACACTTTCGGGGCAAAATGCATGTACAGAGTGTTACCCTGGCGAGGTGAAGGATACCTATTCAGCGTGCGCAAATGTCACACAGAAAAATCGCTTAATCTTCTCTCGGAATATCATAAGTACTTTAGTAGTGAGGCGGGAAATCGAACCTGTGATCCCCGGATTAACACGAAAGTGTCTAAAACCTTTAGCATTTATTTGTCACTATTTTTTGTATATATGTATTATTGATTAGCCAGTTTTGATCATACAGTGCGCTCATTAAACATAGGGCTAAGCCCGTTAAATAATTTTGATAATGTGATTAATATTGCTATTTGATAACGTTTGAAACAGATCGTAGTAGTTTTTAGGTTGTAGGCCTTGAGCCTACAGGCATTAGTACCGCAAACCGAAACCGTGTGTCATCAGTTTTTTTTTCCTTTTGACATGTCATAATAAAAAATAATGCCCGGTGTTACAAAAAGGGACGTATGAAGTATAGCGGGGCAAAATAGTGCTTATAAAAGGACTCTTTTATTCATATCAGTTAACAAGGTCGCAACGTTTATGTAAATTTGGAACCAAGCTGATGAATCTTAATGTAATCTCTCAGGGGAAGCGAGGGAAATAAATCATTAAAGGTTAATACGCAAAAGAATGGAAATGTTTGACTCAAAAGACATGACTGAGCGTTCTGGTGTGCTTTATTTAGTTCTGAAAAATGGACAGTTTTAGGATTATGTAGTCAAGTACGCATACTGCAACTTTAGCTGATTTTTTTTGTCATAAATCATGTGGATTCAGCTGCGTACTGGCGTATAGGCAGCTACGCGCCTGATGCCCCTGCATTTACAATAAAATTCAAAACCTAATTAAGTCATGAAATAAAAATGTATTTTAACTCCTGAATTGGTTGATCCTGTCTGTGTGAAACATGATGTTTTTAAATATCCAAAATCAATCTTACTTTATAAATGTCTAAATACAGATGCAAATAATGTTAAGGTGATTCAGGAAGAGAAGGTGTTTAACCTTTTTGAGAAAATCAGAGTTATTTTAAGTATGAATGATCATCGTACTTTAAATATGTTATAGTTATTTTAGAAATGTTTTATTCATGTATTTGGCTTACTTAATACGGATGATTAAATAGTCTGTATATGAACATATATCAATAAGGATTCATTTCAAGATTGAATTCCATTGGGTTAAAGAGCAATTATGTCAAACAAACTTTTTTTATATTGATTATAAGAAAAATATTTCGCTCTTTGTTTGCTTCAGGAAACACAGAATTGTTTTTCTTTCTTTCGCTCACTTAAATGCTCAAAATTATTTTGACAAAACTCTAAGGACCAAACTATTAATTTGGTGTGGCCTTAAGCTTCAATTATACATTATTAGTTAAATTCGTGTAGTGATTGACATCATCAAAAGTGACCAACAAAACACTTTAACGGAAATTATTTCAACTTATTGCCGAAGTTGTGCTTTTGTTTTGTTCGTTTTTTATAAATATTTTTTTGGCATTGTTTTACAAACAAATCTTATTTAAATTGGTCATTGACACAGTTTATCCACGTTACGGTGAATGAAACTTCCACAGTCAACTAAGTGTTCTATAAACGTCCATTTAAAAAGTGATTATGTGAAACTATCTTAGTAGAGTGATAAACAAACACACATGTAATTTTCCTTGCTTGCATTTGGTACACTTGCCTAAGTCTATGTGTGACGTGTTAGATAGAAGGCTCAAGAGTATTGATTGATTCGCCATCACTGTGAAGATCACATGGTACACAAATCTACATTACGTCACAAAATTGCGTACCGCGTAGTAGTCAAGGTAATGAGGTATTCTCTGTGTACGCCCTATAGTTTTGATGACGTATGCATCTGTATTGTCCAATTTTACACTTAAGGTGCCTGTTGCATCATTATTTATTATTTAAGCAATGAGACACTTTTTTTTCATCGTTTTATTGTTCATGATTGATCATTTGATAAACAAGTTAAATCCAAATAACATTTCAAAAATAAAGTTGTAATAATAAGTTGTCTAAAACATTTTTATACAAATTCATATTTATACTGTTAAAAAACATAATATAGTTATCATAATAAATCATCCAAAACATTATGCACAAACGTATAATCATAAGACAAATACATTGTTATAAATCGACTTAAACATTTTCACACAAATGCATTTTCATACCATACAAAGACATAATATAGTTATGTACATTTATATTTAGACACAAATGCAATTTTTTGTTTAAAGAAAAAATACATAACATACCCATATTTTTCGAAACTTCTTAAGTCCCTTAAAACAGGATTAAGCTAAACTCACTATTTTTGTTGTTCTACAGAATGTGTTATATTTACTTCTTTAAGAGTTTTTATCAATTAAATCAGAAAAATCTGGCTGCAAATTAGAAGAAACCATTTTTTATTTATCAAAATCCACTATTGGTATGTATTTTGGCTAATTAAAATAATCGACTTAAGCCTGTTAAGCTTATGAAGTTTCGAGAAATTGGGGCCTGAATCATTTAGAACATTTGACCCAAATGCAGCTATATATTCATAAAAAGACATAATATAGTTAATATAACAAAATAACTGCAACATTTTGACACAAATGAATATTCATCTAGTTAAAAGACATGTCCGTAAAATACAAACAGAATTCCTTCAAATCTGATACATTTCTCTTCCGTACCATTTCAAATTTATTGGAATTTCAAAGAGAAGCATTTGAGAAACTGATAAGCATAAACAGTATGAATTTGCAAAATGGTCGACTCGCCGAGGAACAACTGAGATAAAACCCTCTTTTTGGGGGAAAACTCAGAAACCTCTGCCCGTTTGTCATCCAGAATTACAGGATTTGTCTCGTACCACTAGATGTCGGGCCTCATCACCCGTAAGCTCCCTAACAACGATGTATAGAATACAGTTCAATTCACACGATTCATGTATACGCGAGATATCGAGCTGTCCATGTGTATGTTCTATCGTTGTGTTCTTTGAAGAAAGGTAAAAACGCTGTGATGGCATCTTTTTTCTTCCCTGAAAATAAATAAAAATAAGTATGAACACAATTATCATCATCATCATCATCATCATCATCATCATCATCCTCATCATCAATACCTCCAAGCAGCAGCTGCAAGAACAACACCCAAAACAACCACCAAAAACAACAACACAACCACTACCACTACAACAACACCAACAGCATTGTCGTCAACATCACATATTAAAATCTTTATTTCTGGTACATTCTCATTATTAGAGTTTTATACACAACGCTCACCTAACTGGTCCAGTCCTGGATAAAGTCTGAGGGACATCAATGAGATGGAATACTCAAGAAACGCTCGGGATCCGGGAGGGGTGGGGGTCGGAGAAGCGGCTGTCGGACACTTTCTGCAAAAAAATATAATACGACTACAACTGATGTTAAATATAACATTCCTGCTAACATTTGTAAAACTAAAAGTACAACATATCCATCATCATCACCACCACCAACAGCACCAACATCACTGTCTTCGTCGTCAACATCACATCATTCTTATTATCAGAGTTTTATACACAACGCTCACCTAACTGATTCAATCCTGCCATAAAGGCATTGGGACATTAATGAGGTGGAAACATCCAGAAACGCTCGGAGGCAGGGAGGGGGCGGGTGTCGGAGAAGCGGCTGTCGGGCACTTTCTGCTAAATTATAATTCGACTATCACTCTTGTGTAATATCATATTCCTGCTAACATTAGGAAAACTAAAAATATAACATCATCTCCAACAACAACAACAACAACATCGTTTTCATCATCGTTAACATGACATAAGATCTTTATTTCTGGTACTTACATTCCTTACTTTTCAAGTCCTGCCATAAAGCCATTGGGTCAATGCGGTGGAAAACTCCAAGAAACGCTCGGGAGCCGGGAGGGAGTGGGGGACAGGGACGCGGCCGTCGGGCACTTTCTGCAAAATTATAATACGACTACCACTCATGTTAAATATAATATTCCTGCTAACATTTTTAAAACTAAAAGTATATCATCATCATCATTACCATCACCACCACCATCATCACCACCACCATCATCACCACCATCATCACCATCACCACCACCATCATCACCACCACCATCACCACCACCATCACCATCACCACCATCACCAACAACAACGTCATTGTTGTCGTCAACATCATTTAAGATCTTTATTTCTGGTATATTCTCATTATCAGAGTTTTATACACAACGCTCACCTTACTGTTCCAGTACTGCCAATAAGCCACTGAGGCATCAATGAGGTGGAAAACTCAAGAAACGCTCGGGAGCAGTGAAGAGGCGGGGATCGGAGGTGCGGTTGTTAGGCATTTTCTGCAAAAAATATAATACTCCTATTATTTATGTTAATATACTATATTCCAGCTATCATTTGTAAAACTGAAAATACAACAAGCAGCAAGTATCCCTCATTATAACAAAACATTTGCATAAGCAACCCCACTAGCTTATAGCATCATTAACATTTTAATCATCAACTCAAATTGTAATTATATTCCATGTCCTGTTGTCTCATTGCTATTTAAATCCTTATAAGGGGTAAAATTCACACCATGGCCGCTCACGGATTGAGCATCACTTCATGTGGCAGGGGGCATTTCTTCCGGTTTGGTGGAGCGCCATTTCCGGTAGCTTTGACACTAAAATATCGAGCCCATATATGTACTATTGTTTCACTTCAGCAAATAATGTATATATCATAGTAAAACAGATGTAAAATGTATTCATAAATATGGTATTAAACATTAAGGGTCCCATATATTTATATCAAAATTTTATCCATACGTTATTATGAGCAGTTCCCTGTTCGTTTATACATGAACTATCAGGGAGAAACTGTATCTATAACTTAAATGTGAAAAACTGATTGTTTGGATTCAAACAATTTACATAGTAGTAAAAACGTTTTGTTTTTTTGGCTATTTTAACGACAGCAGCTGGCGCAATAAGGAAGTTTTCTCAATGCAGCAAGGGGCACCACTTCCGGTTGCGTGAATGGACACTTCTGGTAGCGTTGTTTCTGCAAGAAAAGGCCGTTTTATGTACATTTCAAAATACAGTTAATGTTAATATAAAAGGAAAACAAACAATTGTTGAATATATTGATAAATACGGTGATAAACAAACACCTATAAAAATATTAAATCTATAATAAACAAATATATGTAAAATGAAATAAAACCATTATGTGCAATAAATTTTATGTTAATATAAAAAAAAACGAGTTTCGGTTAAAGAAATCTTTAATTAGGTGAAAATAACTACGTAGTCAGCTGGCACGAAGAAAAGGGTGTGGTGTAGGAGGTGCGTCGATTGGTCGGGAGAATGTTTTGTTGATGGATCATCACTTCCGGGCGAAACAGGCATCACTTGCGGTGGGAGAGATATACACTTTCGGAAAAGTGGATACTGAAACATCTAACTGTTCATGAATATTTAATTAAAAAAGCTCATATCATATACAATAGTAAATAACTGTTAAACGCATAGGTTGCACCATGATTTAAATAAAATTCTGAGGGGGCATGTCCCCGGACTCTACAAGCACAATAATGAATCCACATGATAGAGGGCTAGCTACGCCCCTTAGCATGTGCTTACCGAAATGAAAAAGATAAGGATACAGTATATATGCTCAAAATACTATTTAGTTCAGGGAGTTGTTTAATTCATCCCGGATTATGCTGTAAAAGTAAACATAAATTAAGGTTATACACCAAGGTTGGTCTTACCTGTATGGGGACCAGTGTTCCATTCTGTACAAATCATTTGTGACCAGATATTTGTTCGCTATTGTTGAATTTATTCAAATGCAGAATGCCCCGCGCTGACCAACTTCACCATAAAGTTTCATGTGTGTAGGTTCCATCTCCATCACATGTATAACAAACATGATAAACCTTTAACTTCTTACTAAATAATGCATTTATTGAAAATATTAATTACAGATATCACGATTGTAACCGCGTATTTGATAGCACAAATATGAAATGACTGGTGAGTGTTAAAAGATTTACAGTGATCAACTATTTTTCTCATAAGGTAGAAATACCGTGTTGTCTGCATCTTTAAAATTAAATACAGTTTCCTTCAAAAATGTTTAAGATATGTACATCTTCTATGGGAGTAAGAGTGCATCTTTAAAGATCCAAGACATATCTCCGGAAAGAATATCATGGATATTCGTGTATCTTAACCTTTTATTCGGCACTAATTATAACAGTTTTTGTTTATTTTGAAGTCTCTTTTATGAAAGCATGTTTTTATTGGCATTTCTAAACACTTAAATATCACCTCGGCGGTGCCAAGCCAAAATGCAACTAAAAGCCGCGGTCAAACCTTAATAAAGAAAAAAAAGGCAGGAAAAAAGCGAAATTTTTGCCTGCAGATATAAGAATAAACGAAGGTACCACTGGCGGATCCGGGGGAAGGGGGGACACCTGGTCCAATTTTACTTTTTATTTCAATATAGGAGAAAAAGTAATGAAATACGTCAAAAATGCACCCCTTCGAATTAGAAATTGTTTTTTTTTTTCCTTGCGGAGTATCCCAAAACCAAACCCGCCCTCCCATATCAACACTTTAAACCAAATGTATTTCGATTCCGAGGGAAGGGCTCAACTAACGCCTCCTCTAACGTCGAATCATGGATCTGCTCCTGGCTACAACTTGCTTTCTTGGCTGAAATGGGCAAGGCCAAGTCCCTAAGAGGAGAAATTCCAGTGTATATGATACCATTATGTGTCAAACGAGTGAAAGTCAAACTGCATTTCAATCCTTTTACCTCGTAAACAATAAACAATTACCAACTAACGAAAACCAATAAATCAACCTCAATTAAATAACTCCTCGGCACCCAACATATTCATTATTTATACATCATATCGGTTATGAGTGCGCTGTGATGAATACACATAAAATGTCTTAAATTTGCTAAAACATATGTAAACAAACGTGTTTGATCTCAGAAGGCAATGGAGAAGAGAATGGATTTCTGTCAGTTTTTATTTATTATGTCAAAATAGTTGTTTATTTTTGCTCTACTGAACCTTTGTATAATAACTAGCTTAGTGTTGGCGCATAGTCTCCTTACTAGCCAGTGCTGTGAGTATACGGACAACTGAATAATAAGTTTGCCTTAATCTAATTAATAACTTACTGGATCATTTTGGTTGAAATTGTGATAACATTAGTATTTTTTCTTATTGGCTGTAGTGAATTGTAACACATTTGTCAATCTAGATTATTTATATTCACGGTTTGATATAAATACATTTTTACAAAGGTAGCTACTCCATAAAGCCAATGATTGTTCTGAATCATAATTATTCCCCTTAACATCGGCTTTACTATAAATGTCTCAAATAGATGCCCTGTTTAGCATAAAACTTTATGGTGTTGTTTTTTTCGCTATTTTAGGATTTGTTTCTTTAAGAAATTTTCAATTATTAAATGCAAAATGGTTTCTGGCTCATTTGACAAATGTTGGGGTTTAATTTTCATATTTGGGAAAAATAGGGCTGAAAATCGGCCCAAATTGTTTAGAAAAGATATTACTTTACCACATTAAATGGTATTGGAAAAAGCCATTTTTGTTTCTGTAATACCAATATCATAATGGTATTACAGACGAACGGACGGACAGTCGGGCAGCCAGTTTACTTCTGAATTAAACATTGTATATTATTAACAACATATATGATATATATTATGTAAATACGTGAACGTTTTCATCGTGCACTGATTCGATAAAGAATAAGGCACACCAATTCAGTTTTTCGAAGGATTTTGGCAGACCAAATTGGAGCGAGCAGGCAAAAACGAATTCCAAAAAAAGAGTGGGCCGAGTATGTGTATAAAAAGTTTTAAAAATAACACCATTAGATTTGTAAAGGCGTGATCTGCGAAACATGTTCTCTCATAATTTTTATTAAGTATAAAAACATATCATTCTTAATTTCGTGCACTGGATTATAGACATACAACGTAAATATTAGGTTTTAAAGACCCCTACAGTAAAGGGCGTATACATATCTATGTCCGTATCGCTTGTGAGGTATAATAACTGTTTGTTGTCGGGAATGAACAGAGAACCCAAGATGGAAATAGGTGAAAGTGGTTAGTTGTACAGTTGTCCGCCTCTCAGCCAAGAGGTCATGGGCTCGAGCCAACCAGGGAAACATTCTCGTAGCCTCTCAAAATGGATGCCAGTATTATTTCTAACCAGAAAACGGAATCGAGCGTGATTCTATAAGCTGACAGCTTTCGTCGCATTATCAAGCTATAAGAAATAAGTATAAACTAGGAACTAAGATATAAATAAAATGTACGTGTCAAGCAATATTGAGACATTTTAAATATTCAATGGTATTCAATATTTCAGTTCCTGTCTAAAAGCAAATGGACCTTACATATTTCCAAAGAAACAAATGAGTTTACATAAAATGAATCAATTTTAACGTAATATTTTAAACATTTTATTTACATTAACCACAGGCGCAAGTCACATAATAAAAAAATCGGCCTATATATGTTTATTAAGATATAAGGCCCCCAATGGAACAAAAGCATTATGCAGAACAAACAAGAACACTGCTGCAAGAAACGACCAGATCACGGTTATCTCTTTGTGGTAGCCATTTGAAAGCATCAATCGAAGCGTTAACGCTTTTTATTTCATTAAAATCCCTCAAATAGCAAAGAAATGAGAAAAAGTTTCACAAAATGACATTATTTTCAATCCATGTCGTTTTCGACGTCCATTCTATTCATGTATACAAACATGATTTCTGGTCGATTCCTACGAAATAAACAAAAAACGGCTAGAATTTCCACGTACGTTCCATAAAAAAACTCTATTCCTATCGATCTGCGAAGTCACAACTAAACGAAAGCCCTCTACTTTCTAATTCTTTTGAAAAGGTACACAAGGATCTAGCTTGTGACAGTTCTTTTTCGCCATGTTTAGCGCATGTATATACTGTTCCGCACTGAATATTATACTAGGATTTGATTGGTCAAGGTATGAATCGGAATTGTTCGCATTTCACTGCTGACGGATTTTGACATTTGCGGGAAACACAAGCGGAATCACTCGGTTATCTTCATACTAGCAACACAACGCAAAATGAACGAAGAACAAAATAGAGCATGTACGTTTGTCAAGGATGGTCATAACGTGTATATAGGGGGATGTGCAGGCACTGGTAAATCTTTTCTAGTTACAGAGATAGTTTCCTGGGCGATGAGCACCAACAGGCAAGCGGCGTTAACGTGCACCACTGGTGTGGCATGTTGTCTATATCCCCAGGTACTAATATTGCAAAAAGCTCATTTCTTTCCGAGTTTGTAAATAAAATAAAAAAAAAAGATATTAATAAATATCTTAGAATTATATAAAGCTTAAGACCTTAACTTAAGAGCTATACACTTATTTATGTTTTATGTATTATTGTAATGAATACTAGTTATTGATATGAAATAATGCAAACACACAATTAAAAAAATATGTTTGTTTGCTGTCTCACAACCTACCCCTTTAAAATGCCCCCCCCCCCCCCCCCCCCCAGTCATTATTTGAAAATATTGGTCAATTTTTTTAAGTTGAAATATGAGAAGTACTACATGTATTTCAAGCAAGTAAGCAAAATGATAAGTAAGAAAGTTTAAATTGTACTATCTAATCATTTAATTTCACCCTTTTATACAACATACAAATTTGTCTTATATTTACAGAACAAATACTCTGTGCAAAACAATCATATATCTACTTGTAAAAGTAGAAAGAAAGGAAACTCCACATTCATTTTTTGACAGATTTTTGAAGTATTGGAGGCATGCAAAACATGCAACAAATTAAAGGGACAGGCCTCCAGATAAACATTGCCTATTTAAACGTTATCTTTTTAAAATCATTAATATACCAAAATTGTCAGCAAATCAAAACATTTTGTAGATTTAAGATTGATAACCTCAAAAGTTTAAGTGGTCTGTTGGGTTTTTATAATGTTCTGGTCTGCTTGAAATGTTTTTTGGTAAGCAAACCATTATTAAGAGTTAAACATGTTTTTTTGGCATAGAACTAAAAGGACTATCTAATAATGATACAGATCTGGAGATGTGCCCTTTTAAATGTGAAGTATTGTTGGTAAACTTGGCATAGTATTAAATAAGTATTTTTTAAATTCATGTTTTTATATTTACCAAGCTACTGCATATAATTTCAGATGTATCATCCAATGACAGTGCACAAATGGAGTGGCTTAGGGGATGGGAGGTTGACAGCACAACAGCTCAACAGACTCATAGATGCATCAGATGACCACTATGTCGCAGCTGCAGAAAGAATGAAAAATGTTGACATTTTAATCATAGATGAAATTTCAATGCTCAGCAAATGTATGTTTGATAAATTAGAGGCTGTAATGAGACATGTAAGAGGAAGCAGTCAGGTATTTGGCGGTGCACAGCTTGTAGTTGTTGGAGATTTTCTGCAACTCCCCCCTGTTAGGAATTCAAGGTACAATGATCCAGGAGAATTTTCTTTCCAGTCTGAGGTTTTTCCACTACACAGAATATTTCTGTCACAGGTTATGAGACAGAAAGATGAACAGCTGATCAAAGTAGTACACAATCTTGCTATTGGACAAGTTGACCAGGAAACTACAGCTTATGTGAAACATTTAAGTAGGCCTTTAACACTGGCAGGTCGAGAGACAACAAGACTTTTT
Organism: Mya arenaria; assembly: GCF_026914265.1. Lineage (NCBI taxonomy): Eukaryota > Metazoa > Mollusca > Bivalvia > Myida > Myidae > Mya > Mya arenaria. The sequence goes on from NC_069128.1 coordinate 23,450,601, forward strand.
TCTGTCAATATATTGGCAGATATTTACAACAGAGACTGCCTAATGAGAGTCAATGGCGATGTCTACCAATTTGAAGCAATTGATGAAGGGGAGGAGAGGCACTTAAACACATTGACAGTTCAGAAGACACTTTGGTTAAAGAAAAAATGCAAAAGTAAATATAGCATCTATGCTTTCCAAGTATCCTCTTTAAATATTTAATCTTATCTTGAAACCAGACATGACTAATTTCAAGTAGGTACATTAATAAATGTACATGTTTGTACTATTTGCAAAGGCTTATTAATTTTAATGCTCACATGGCATTGAAAATGATTCTATGATACTAAAAGTACTTTATATAATCGTGTAGATTAAAAAAATACACTATAGTAGTTAAGATATGAAAGATCTGAACACAAGGTATTTTTACATGTAATTCATTCAATGTTTATTTTTTTCTACAAACATTAATGGGATTAAGGTTCAGATGTCAGTTTCCTTCAATGGCAAAAATATTCATTTCAGGTCATGTTACTGCGTAACCTGTCCGACCAGCTTGTAAATGGTTTATGTGGCACAGTGGTTGATGTAAGAGAGGGGGAAGTAGATGTTCACTTTTTGACACTAGGCAAGACTACTACATTGACAAGGATGAACTTTGCAGGTATGTAATCATAATAATTTCTAATTCAAGCATTAGAAAATTGAGATGTGGATGTGCTACTTAGGCCTTTATATAGAAAGTAACAAGCTGTGACACTGACTGTTTACTAAAAGAATAATTATGGCTATTTATACTAAAGGATATTACTAGAGCTGAAACAATATGACATTGTTGCAGTGATCATGTATTATATAACATATACTTTTATAAATTGGCAGTATTCGATCCAGCCTCTAACAGAAACCTGGCAGTGAGAAATCAGGTGCCTCTGAAGTTGTGCTATGCAATTACGGTGCACAAAGCTCAAGGAATGACACTTGATAGGTAAATGTATCTCAAACTTGTTTATGTAATATGTTTTACTTTTGCAGCTTTTGATATCAGCATTAATTGTTAAAGGAATAACATATTTATTTACATAAACAATTGAATAAAGTGCCTGATACCATTTTTTTCATGATGCTAGGGAGACTGTTATAAATATGTTGGCACTTTTTTTTCTTTTCTATTGTTTTTCTCATGAATGGCATAGTGAATGTTGTAGAGAACATTTCACAGAAAAGTATTAAATATTAAGCTACAGATCAACATTATGTATTTCATTGATAAATGTTACAAGTATACATACTAAAGAGATAATACTTACATTTAGGGCTGAAGTAGACTGCAGGCAGATGTTTCAATCTGGACAGCTAGCTGTGGCGATGGGCCGAGTGAAGTCACCAGATGGTCTGCGGGTGGTGAACTTTACTCAAGATGCTGTTATCCCACAACCTTCACTAGTGTTGGATTTCTTGAACAGCCAATGGATACCAGCAGAGGTTGATAGATCCTGCTGCCACATAAGGTAAGAATCTTGTATAATATTCTGTTTAATATTCTCAAAATCCCATTGTGTCACATTTTTTCAGTTTTATGAAAGTTTGCTGTCATCTAATAACTGTAATGACATCACTTTAATATCATCAATAGTTAGTTTCCCTAATCTTGAACTCAATGTTGAAGGGAATTTATGTCCTTGGGGAACATGTAGACAAAACAATGCTCTCTGTATAACTGTATGTATATATATAAGAAGTCCACTGAAACAGGTGCTCTGGGTCATTTCACATTATCTTGAAAATCTGCTTGAAATCACTGTATATTGATCAAAGATCATATAAGCAACATATGAATCTGTTCCATTACATTCGTATACATTTTATTGGTTTAATGCTTATTGTTTCTGACTTTCTTTTCTTTGATTGGTGCCTGACTGGTTTATTTGATGAAAAAGCAAAATTTTCAGTCATTCTACACACAGCTTTTGCATTACTTTTTTTGAAATAGCTGACTGGCCTAATATAACTCCATTTATGTTTCGTCTGTACTGCAGGGCTGTAGGATTTGTGTTCAATCCATTAAATTTCCCTCGATGCTGGCAAAAATTATTTTCAATGGCATCCGAGTTGACCATTGCAGGTACTATTGAGGTACCAGGATGACATTCAATGACATAATTACACAATTCAAGAAATCCTATAATAGATGATTGCACATCTTCGTGACATTGTGATGACATAATTGATTTTTGAGAGTCTGTTTGAGAAGACCAGTTTAAGAACCACTGTTGCACAGCATTTAATTTAGTAATACGAATATCGTTTTTCTCATTAATAGTCCTTCTGTCGCGGAATATATCAATAATGACAGATGTATTTTGGAGTAGCTCTATTGCCCCATCCAGTACTGTTCCTTTTGCTCCTATATGTTGCTGGTAAGACTCCATCAGATTTAACATGTCACAGTTCAGTACTTCCTCTGCAAGTTTGTTCCTCATTTTTTCTGATTGGTTTGGAAATATGTGTTCATTAGTTAGACTTCTATGAATTTGAATTGGATTGGTTCTGTCCCATTTATAAGCATCAATCCACATTTTCCACATGATTTCCTTTCCAGAAGGTAATTTTAGTAATCGTGTGGATTTTTCGTGTGTACCACTTTTTAACAAATTGTTTCTTATCTTTTTGAATGTGTGGGAAGGGTCCATCATGAAAATGATTTCTTTTGTTGGGTCACACGGCATAGGGGCTTTCATCCTTTTTTTAATATTACTATCGTCTTGAAAATGTAGAGACATAAATGACCTATTGCTGACTGCGCCATCCATGCATATGTATTTGCAATTGAATCCATGAAGAGACAGTTATTTTACTGAATCCCAAACATGCATATATATTTCACATGCGTTCACTTGATGGGAAATAAAGTGAGCAAATGGAAATCTAAAACCAGATATACCTTGAAACAAAAATTGCAGTACGCAGTGCTGACAAATTTGCACTTTCTTGCCCCATGTCGACAAATCCCACCATTTCAATAGATTTACCACATCTCTGGATCTCTAATTTCTGTTGAATGGACATCTCATCCAGAAGAATTCCCTCTATTCTACCGCTTTCTGGAATGTTCATTCTTATAGCTTCCTGGTCCATCCATCGAAATGTTTCAGTTGAAAGCCCTGGTGTATGCTTTAAACTATTTTTATATAATAGAATCATAGAAGGTGATGGTAACAGCAATAAGCTCTTTAACTTTTTCAAGATCACTTTTTTCAGGTTTGGATTTCACATAGGACACTTTTTGTCTTTTACATGTAACACAATGTTGATGTTTCATAAATTAAAAGGAAACAGTTCTTTTGCAAAATTTTGAACGTACAATTTCTTTATTCACTGATTTTGTGTCAATTGTTTCTGTCATGTAATTTTCCTTTAAGTCTATCTTTTGGTTTTCTAAGTCAGAGCCTTCACATAGCAGAATTGCCTTAACTGCTGAACAAACATTTTCAATTCCCGCTTTACAGCAATTATAGCGTGGCGATATGAGAAGCTGATTCAAATCTATGGTGCATCCTCTAATTAAAACTGAGAATTTGTTACTTTCAAAAATAACAGTCTTACATATCTTAAAATTGTTCACTGACATGTCAGTTTCATACATTACTTCAACATTTGTATCAGTACAATTTTTGACAATGAATCCTGGTGGTAAAGAAGTAACAACAGTTTCTGCATTAAATTCACTGCCTACAAGTATTGATGGTTCCCTTTTCCAGGCAAGCGGGTAATGGGCCTGTTTCTTTCCTGCAAACAACTTCCTTTTTGGTTTGACTTGGAAAACCCTTTGTAATATTGACCCAAGTTGGTCACTGGTCAGGTTGTGTGCTCCATCTTTTGAATCTATGAGGATTTCCATTTTGTATGTGTCAATTATATCCTGCACGCATATGCTTCCACCACAATCAGCAGACAAATGTTGAATAAGCCTGTGGAATACAAAAAAATGGTCAGTTATACTGTCTGAACTAGATAATCATTTTCATCCCTTCCCCACAACCCCTATAAAGCTACCAGAGTCTTAATTCTATGAACAGAGGCTACTGCATATTTTAACAGAATACTTTAAAGCTGCACTCTCACAGATTGAACGTTTTGACAACTTTTTTTTTGTCTTTGAACGAGCCAATTTTTGCTAGGGTCCGCACTTTTGCGGACAGTGCAGATCATGAAAATGCAGGCTGATGTTGGCCATGACACTGTACACATATAGGGCTAATTGACACTTTGTACATATAGGGCTATGACACTGTGCACATATAGGGCTATGACACTATGCACATATAGGGCTATGACACTGTGCACATATAGGGCTAATTGACACTGTGTACATATATAGGGCTATAACACTGTGCACACATAGGGCCAAATTGGCACTATGCACATAATTATAGGGCTAATTGACACTATGCACATAATTATAGGGCTAATTGACACTATGCACATATATGAAATTGTGACACTGTTCAAAAATTGGATGATGGTGAAGTTAGGCTCTGCAGAATTCATTTGATAAATTATGAAGTAGAAGACATAGATTTAGGTTTAACATGATATTATTGAATTTAAGACTTTTTTTAATTTGATATTTTATTAACATGAAACAATGATTATTTTTTGATGCGATGGTATTTTAGGAAGTATATATACACAAGAATGATGTTCCATTTAAAAGAAGACATTGCTGCTTTATACAAGTATAAAACTTCTGTTTTAATTCAGCATTTCTTTGTGCTTTCAGATTTAACAGAAATGTGAATGAAGAAGAAATTGATGGTACAGCAGTGTCAGCCCAGCCATTAGACTCTGATATTGATTTTGATGCTGACACCACTGAGCTATTGGCAGGTCTTGACATTGAGAGTTTAATTTCAGAATCACCAAATACAGTACAACGACCAAATTTGTCTCTGCCGGAGGATGTCAAAATAGTGGAAAAACTGATATCATTGAAATTTCAAGAACCCTTGAGAGAAAATCAGACTGTTTACAATCATTTCATTCAATATTTACTTGATAACAATGAAAAACTTCAAGAGTTTTGTGCGACACAGTACTTTCATCTTCTGGAAATGTTCAATGAAACTGTGAAAGACAGTAAGACACAAAAAGCACAGACTGCCTTTTTCAAAGCCTTTCAGTCACATCTAACATCTGGTGTATACAAATCTTGAATAATGAATTTAATGCCAGAGTCTGTTCATGTTGATGTCATTTTTCAGTTAGGGTATTATGTAATGTCTTTTTTAAGAAAAGAAATAACAAGTAAAGCAGCTGAGAACCTACCAGAACAGGATTTCTCTCAAACTTGTTCAAAAAGGCAGTTTGACAATGACATGACTGATACTGCTAACGGAAAAGTAAGATATATTGGAGGATACATAGTAGCTAAACTTCGATATCGAACAAATTCAATAGTTCAAAAAAATGCTTTCAAATCAGAAGTATCCAAAATTGAACAGTATGAGTTGGCAAAAAGAACATTGAAGTTTTTACATATATTGATGTGTTCTGAGACTTCTACTTCTAAATATCCTGAGACTTTAAAGGAAACTGCAAGAAAACAAAATATTAATAGAGGTCTCACAAATATAACTGACAATGCTTATAATTTTTTTGAAGATCTGATCAGTACTATCTTATCTCATCTGACCGTAGATAACCTCAATAAGTTGGGTGCAGATCTCCACAAGCATGTTACAGATTCTGTGAACAAAAATTCTAATTTGCACCACTGTTTTCTTCAGGTTATATCAAAAGCTTCTGTTACAGAAGAGGTTTCATTTGACAGCCAAGATGTTGAAGACAATATTGGATGTAATGTCAGTTCTTGTTTAGATGACCTTACTTATAATGCTGAAGTTCTGAACGATCTTTTGGGTAATGTTCTGTCAATGGCCTGTTCAGTTTTGTTCAAACAGTTTCCTAAAGATGTAGTTAATTCATTTGAAATTAAAAAAAAATGGAGCACCGCAAACAGGTTCATGTTTCAACTTCGAAATTTAAAAAAGGAAAAAAAGCTGCATCTATTTCAAAGGACCCAGTTCCATCAACATCAGGCATTCCGGACCAACTTCCATCAACATCAGGCATTCAGGACCAAGTTCCATCAACAGCAAGTGGAATCAATACTGCTGAACAGTCCAGCCCTATAATATCAGAGAAAACAGCATCTTCTGATGAAGATGACACATTTTGTACAAAGTGCAATAAGTTGTATGCTAATGGAGCAGACTGGATTTGTTGTGACAGTTGTAATAAGTGGTTTGATAGAAAATGTGCAGGCTTATCGAATCCTTTAAAATGGAAAAAGTTCTCCAAAAGGGGTGTCAGTTATTACTGTATGCACTGTCAGTGATTCAAATTTATTTTGATAAAGCAGAGAAATGGTATTGCAAAGAATATAATATTGGAAACTGGAAACAATCTTTGGGTTTTTCTCTACTTCCCGATTGGGATAATTATACTAAATATACAGTAATCTATAATATTTATTGTCTCAGTCTTTTATCAATGCTAAATGTTTCTCTCTTTTTTAAATGGCTTAAAATATTGTTAAACTTTTGAATTTTTGTGTCAGTTAGAATATATACATTTCATTCTCTATTAGAGAGCTTTCCTACTTTTTTGGTGACTGTGAATAGTTTTGTTAATCAGCATTTTATAATTATGAGAACACTTTCTGGCAAAATTACATACATTCATACATATGTAAGTTCATATCTCAGTTTTGGAATGCAAAGTTAAGTTTCAATTAAAACTTCAAAGTCTAAGAATTCTAAACTTTTGTTAAGCTACATGCATGATACCATCACCAGAGGACACCTGGGTAGAACCATCGACCTTCCGCTTGTTGCATAGCTACCTCACATTAAGAACTCAGCACTGAGTTAGGCTTCGACCAGAAACTAGTAGACAAAGTCTTAAGTAGATGAACTGTCTTTCAACCAAACATTGTGCACCAGGCCCCTTTAGGGCCTCCTTTGCCACAATGTAGCAAAATTCTACAAAAACAAGCAGCTGCATACAGATTTTGGAAAGTGGATACAATTTTTTTATTAAAATATGGCCCAAGTTCAGCAATACTGTGGGCCTACAATTTATAATTGGCAATTTCTCAAAAAAGTGGCTTTTTTCCTGAGGCCCTGATATGCACATTTTCAGCTTTATCAAGGATCCACCTATAAATTAATTGATCTTTCAATCTTCGTCTTGCCTGGCTAACTTCATGTACTATGCTGTTGGTAGTGTCATTCCCAGTAGATATCACAAGACCACGCAATGAAATCTGTTCAGAACAGTTCTATTCTATTCTAGTACTAAATATTTGGCGTCATTTTTTACAGAAAAACAAGTATATCATTGCAATTTTGCAACAAATATATATACATTATACAACAATATTACCATGTTACTAAGGCCATGGTCAATCAAGACGTAGATGTAGGCGTTCTCAAAAAAAAATCAGTAAATTTTATAGTTTGAATTTGGCGCTAGCGAGACAGTATGTTGACATGCAAGGTGAAGGTCATTCGTTTTTAAAACTTATTTTTTAATTTGAATTTAGATAATATTTTCATGATATTGCACATAATAAATTCATTAAGATAGAATAATATATAAATGCAGTAGGAATAACGGAAAATAAATAATTAAACATTTTTTACCTGTTTTACTATTGACCAATCGTATAACACTATCTCTTCGCTTCATTCTCCTGTCACTTCATAATCAAAATGGCGAACTTAACTTGATCTGCGCTTCCACTACCGATATTTTCAAAAGAATTACGTATGTAGAGGGCTTTCGTTCAGTTGAGACTTCGCAGATCGAAAGGAAAATAGTTTTTTTATGGAACGTACGTGGAAATTCTAGCCGTTTTTTTGTTTATTTCGTAGGAATCGACCAGAAATCGTGTTTGTATACATAAATAGAATGGACGTCGAAAACGACATGAATTGAAAATAATAGTATTTTTTGAAACTTTTTCTCATTTCTTTGCTATATGAGTGATTAAAATGAAATAAAAAGGTTTAACGCTTGGATTGATGCTTTCAAATGGCGACCACAAAGAAATAACTGTGATCTGGTCGTTTCTTGCAGCAGTGTTCTTGTTTGTTCAGCATGATGGTTTTGTTCCGTTGGAGACCTTATATCTTATTATAGTATATAGCCCATATAGAACATTAAAAAAAGTTTGTGTCAAGTACCTGTGACATTAACAGGGAATGTGCATGTATGTATTTATAGCCCAGACTTGATTACTTCCCCTATCACTATGTACTATTAGAATAAGTACGCAGGGAAACAAACCATTTATAATCAAGCTCTTCATTCCTAATCTAACAAGAGTAACTTCTTTCCTTATATCCATTTATATTTATTACAACGTATGTTAATAGTTTAATTATGTAACATCTGAATACCTTTATAAATCAAGTAAATGAATAATCTGATGAAAAGGTTCTTTAAGATATTTACATCATTCAACTTTATAAATGGTTAACTGTTTTGTGATCGTACCTCTACTTTCGATTTGCTATATTATTTATAAAGACCTAGTTGTTGTTTTTATGTAAATTTAGATATCATTAGTTTTATTTTACAAAAGGAAAGTGTCGTTATTACGGTTTTTAAATAGAAAATAGACTCTTTACATTACGTAGTAGGAAAATATATGGTGAGTTTCTTTACCTTTTAATTGTAGTTCATTTGTATAAATGTTAATCATAATTGTTATCGTTATCCAAACATTTTGAAAGAAATTCAATGAGTAGTACTGGTGAAAATATGTCGATAAAGCTAGCTCTGTTTGCTTAAACCATAATTCTGAAATACACAGGGTCGAGTTGAGGGGTGGGGTGGTGATGGGGAGGGGGGGGGGGGCAAAACCGTCAAACCCACTATAAACTTTAAATTTAGTTTACTGTGGTATTGACGTGACACGAATGGAATCATTGATGCATTCAACCCCTCGTTCAATTTAACGTTTAAAATGGACGTTTTAGGGTGGTTCATTTGCCAGCCAACTGGTGGGCGTGGGATTGGACCCTTGTGTCCCCCGATAGGGCCGCCACAGTGTGTTAATTGAGTTATATTGCATTAAAAAAAGTCTGCGTCTTTTTTGTTCCATATTGATTTGATTTAGCTTTATATATATTGTGTTCTTCCGTAAACATTCTATGTCATATAAGGTTCAATACTGATTGAGCTTTTTATTTTTGAAGTTTTGTTTTTGTTTTGCTGTTAGCAGTGTGTGTATACCACATGATAAATAACGTCAGATATGCTACGTCAGAAGGCAAAAAATTGCTTAAAATGAAGACTTAAATCAAAGATAACATTTCATTTACAACACCATTTTAAATGAAACAAATGGCAGTCTATGCCGCTTAAAGAGCCCCGCATTTATTTTTTTTTTCGAAATTTGATGAGGTCATTTCTGTTTCATCAAACACTTCGACAAAACTGTCTCCAAAATACTGTTTTGACAGTGCTCCGACAGACGGTCGAATTGTGAAAAGGTTTGTCGAAAAGTTTTAAAGCTGCACTCTCACAGATATACCGTTTTTACAACTTTTTTTTATTTTTTGTCTTCGAAAGAGCAAATTTTGGCGTTAATATCTGCCGACCAATGATAAAAAATTGCTGACAAAATATCAGATTGCAGATGTTCATATCTATGTTCGAAAAATAATGTTTTATGGCTTAAACCGTTACTGACGGTTTAGGAAAAATGCATAAAACATCAAATTTTGCATTTAACTATATAAATATAAGATCTAATTTTTTGTCAGCTGTCTTATATCGCTGGTATTCATGCATTTTCACAAAAAAATTGGCTCGTTCCAAGACAAAAAATATAAAAAGTTGTCAAAATATTTCATCTGTGAGAGTGCAGCTTTAATTAAGAAACTAAACTCGCAATAAAATTCTGATAAAAGACCAAGGTTGGGCTCTGTAAGCGGCGTAGACTGCGCTATGTTTAATTTAAAATGGTGAAGAAATAGTGAATTTATCTTTGTTTAAAGCCTTTTTTTGAATCAAAACATTGCCTTCCGACGTAGCATTTATGACGCAATTTATCATATGGTATACACACACTGTGTTAGGTAGTTGAGCTTTATTAGCTGAGCTGTTTTCCTAATTTTATTTTAATGTGTTGTTGTCTCTCATGCAAAAGTTGGTCACGCGTATGCGTAAAACTTGAAACTTAAAACTAGTATAGAAATAACTAGACATCTGCGCATGCCTCAAAACTTGTCCCTTATTCACATGAAATACTAAAATCAGGGTGATGAATCACGTGACTTCAACGGGGTTCAAAACTGATATAAACAAGCAAGAAAGTGACAGTCATTCCTAAATAACTTTTTTTAGAGAAAAGATAGGAACATATTTCTTAGCCTATAAAAGACTATGATCTTTTCTGCTTCTTCACGTATAAAATATTTTAGATTTGCTTGTTTTATAACGATGCAATCCTTGGCCAAAAATTCAACTCGACACAATTTTATAGAACGATGCTACGCTGTGTGCGCCGTGATTTTTTGTTTTGTACATATTTCTTAGTCATTTGTAATAGTTAAGAAATCAGACATGCGTTAAAAAGTTAGTTTTGTTCATTTCTCTCATAAAACGAATTGTTCGTTAAATGTTATTTTAGTTTTTTCAATAAATATCGAATTTTCATGAAGTGCTGTTGTAAACGTGAATGTGATATGCGCTGTCGTTAACGTAAACTTCTTCTCATCTAAATGAAGCTGACTATGTTAAGTCGGTACCCTAACGAACTAATCATAACACGCTCAGTTTATTCTATTTTATGGTTTGTATTGCTCTCTCATTTGTGACGAGAGTGTATACAACCTAAAACTCTTATTCATGGTATGAATTTACACCAATTTGATCGATTTGAAACTTCTTAAAAAAAAATACTTAGTATCCCTCTGCAGTTTTACCAAATGTTTACAAAGATGGATAAATTAAATGGATGAAGTAACAGATAGACTAAAATGGAAGGCAAAATTCACTTCAGCCAAACCCGTCTCATGTACGTTCCAAAGTTAAAGAAATTCAACACCCAAGAAACGACAAATAACAATAACAATTAAATAACAAATTCGCCATTCCTAAAGATTAACCATAAACTGCCCACGCTCGAGTTAAATTCAATGCTTCGAAAATGGTCAAAATATCTTTATCCATAAGAAATCAGAAAATAATAAGAAGCACTGACAACGAAATTGACTACCATGAAAATGACCTTCCCTCGTAAGATGATAATTTGTATCTGGCATTGCCTTTCGTGTAAAAAGGTTCTGAAGTAAAAGTAAAAAGTAAAAAGTTTACTGAATAAACTTAGTTGCATTGTTTGAATAGTATTACAAAACAATTACCTCACTGTGCAGCACGTGGAAGCGTCGCTTGAGCCTTCCAAAGGCCCTTTCTATACATACCGGGGTTCTACCGCGGGTAAGCTGGTACCTGTCATTGGCAGGATTGTCAGCGTTCGATAATTGGGATGAGTTTCAGATTTTATGACCGGTTCGGTTTAAGACGAGATGTCAAAAACAATTTGGTAAAGCGTTTTCAAGAAAAAGATCTTTAGAATGTTTCAGATGAATTTTTTATCATTATGTCCTTCAGGGTCGCAAATTGCCTGCATGTTTATACTGTGATAGCCTTTCCGATCAACATAAGCCGGCTCATCAACAGAAGGGGCCTGAATACGGATATGCTTCCCGCCAACGCAACCCACTACGTGAGGGAAGCCTGCCGATGTGAAGAATCCGCTCTTCTCTCTATTCTTCTCTTCGCCGGAAGGCCATTCAATGAACCGTCTCACTCTTAAACAAATTACATCTGTCACGTCGGTTACCACACGCGAAACTGTTGATTAGTGGTAACTGCCTCGTGCAACATTAAAAAGAGACCTTGTTGCAAGGATCCGAAGGGTAACTAGCAACATCTGCAGCACACTGAGGGATCTATTACGTCTTATGCTCGGACTTAAAATCAACAACTAATAAGTTAATTTTACCTGCGTTAAATCGTCTTTCGGTTAGTGAAGGGAGACAACTATTTCACTGACATATTGTCTTTATTCAATTGACCAAGTAAATATTTTCATTAACTTTTTCATTTTTATGTGTGTGTTTCAGTTATATGAATATTATGAGATCATCATTAATTGGAATAATTGTTTATTTTCGAAGTTTTTATCTGTCTTTCGGTTGGCGAGTCGGCACGTGCAATTCGATCTCGAAAACTGAAATTTCAACTGCCTATTACATCATTATATTTTAATATTTTTCTCTAAAATTTGGTTTGGTAATGTATTTGTATAATATTAATATAAACACAATAAAATAAATGCATTAGAATGCGTCTTTCGGTAACTTTCATGCGTATTTCGGTAATTTTATCCGTCTTTCGGTAAATAATCGTATTTCGGTAAGTCCAGTATCCGGTTTCACATGTCAATGTGATGTTATGCTTTATAACCCTCCCCACCCAGGAATATTTTCCTCTGTTTTGCATTTCTCCAATGTCAGATAGATTTGCAGACGTTTTAGCATCGCAGTTATCTACCGGCAATGTATTAGAATTTTCTGCTAATATGCAGTCACTTTCGCTTATTGAACCGTTTGGGGGAGTAATGTCTTTCGCGGTATTATTATTGCCGTCCAATACATTTGCTTTGTGTTTCTTCGCTTCAGGAACCGTGAAGAAATCAAACATAGTTCGAGTTGTTTTCTTTTTCTCAGCCATGATGATGCCGTTAAATTAGTAAAAAAAATAATATACTACCCCTCGCGATAAGATAGCTACACGTATACGGACCAATGAAATTCGTTGTTCTATCGAATGAACGCTGTGCTGTAAAACTTCTGAAAAAGAAATTGATTAAGTCAAAACGGCACTTCGAAAATTCGATTTAGTCAAAACGGCTTTTCGAAAAACGGGCGCGCCGATCGGTCCGACTACAGGTATTTCGTTGCGCCATCCCGATTTTTTCTGCGCAAATGGCGCGTCTTGGCAGAACACTGAAAATATTCTTAATTTTTAGGTAACTTTTTATCAGGCCAGCTTTAATCAGGGTTCGAATTTAGACTCGCATACTCGCAAAATGCGAGCGACATTTGCAAATTGCGAGTGACTTTTATTCAAGCTCGCAAAATTCTGCGAATGGCTTTTTCTAGACCACAAAATGTTAAAAGGAAAGTAGAATAAACACGAACTGAACTTCGCTACGTAGTCGAGTGTAAACAACCTATAAGTGACATGTTTACACTACCAGTAAAGAGAAGACATTACGGAGTCACGCTCTTGAAGTTTTGTTTGTTAAAAGATATTTTATCAATTGATGAAAATATTTACTGCATGCAACTTGAATGTTATGGCAGACCAACCGTTAACCCATTCACGATCTGAAAAAAACCCAGAATTAAACAACTTATACTGAAGCACAATTTGAATGTTACAAATCTGTAATTTTTCTACCATTATGTGAAATAAGTACAAAGAGCAAAATCAAATCATGTTGGTTCAGTGTTACAATATATCAAAGGACCAAGATGTGTCAACTTTACTTTTCAGTGTAGCTTTAAGATTTGTTTCTGATGAAATTTGGTGAAATTACTTACTTGTTACTGACAGAGCAGGACACACTGCATATTGGGTGAGCTTCAGGTAAAATAGGCTAGGTTACTCCTCACAATTCTGAAACAAAACATTTCATCAACAAAACTGCACATATTGCTTGTTACTTTAAAAAAAAATCATTCTATTAAAATCATTGCCAAGTGCACATTTCATCCACATCATCTATGTAGAAATACTCCTGGAAACAAAGTACTTCCTACATACAAACAGAAACAGATAAACTGTTTACATGCAGGGGGTATAATGTTTCCAACATTTCTTATCAATAATCATACACAACAGGAACAAACTCGTGCATTTATGGCATTGGTAGATGTCAAGCACAAACTGAAAACCTATCTAATAACAGTTTAATGTAATAAATCAAACACAGTGTCTGTTATTAGATAACTTATCAGTTTATGAATTTTAATATTATTAAAAGCATATTTCAGCTTGTTTCATAACTATGAAAACCTTTCATTCGAGTGCAGACTGTTATGAGAGCAAACAGACTAAGCACTAAGATTATGATTTGACAGTTCAATTCATGGAATGAATTTGAAGTGGTTTTACTTACTTGTGAATGTACTTTCTTGGGTAGTGCCTTCAACCATTTTGATCACCAGGTTTCTGACACACAGGTAACTGCATCTGAACTGCCGTCTCTGGTTTAAATAATTTTCAACCTTTTTTTCAAACAAAGAAATAGTAGATGTTGATCAATCTTGCATGTTACAATGGTTGTACAATGTGTACCATTTTTTACATCAAACAAATTTGTGATCATGGGCTATGAACTTTATTTTCAACAATAATTTGTATGGGTTTTTTTTATAAATAGACACTAAATGAAACTTGTCATAACTGCAAAGCCGTTTGTACAGTAGCATGTTGTCGTGTAGGCTGTAGCTAAATCCATCATTTGACAATTCTTATTTCTGCCAGTTTGGTCTGCAAGTAATACCTAAACAAAGTTAAAATCACTCAGAATGTTACATAAATAAGACAAAAGGCATGAATTAACACTGCTTACTTTGTTTTTCAACATATCTAGCCGAAAATTAAAGTTTCTAAAATAAACAACATTTTGACAACATTCTGGACGAACAAGATGAAACAACCTTGGCATGTACAGTCCATCTATATTTTCGTATAAAAGCAAAGAAAAGCTACGAAAAAACGCATCTACGGTATTCAATAGGAATAAAGATTACTCAAGTGTTATTATTTCGGGTTTCGATAAAAAATATACTGAATGAGTGAACGCACTTAACGTAGTGTTCTAATTTGATCTTTTACACTATATTGACACCTGAAACAAGTATGCTTCACTGCTAAGATATCCTGAAGATCCTGAAATCAAGTCGTTTGATAATTTATAAGATATAAATATTAAAACGTATTAAACATTTCCCTGGTGAAAACGCATGGAAAGCAACGAGTCCACTGAGTTTAATCCGTCATTCAAAAAATTTCAAAAAAACTGCTCACCGGCAAGTTTTCTTAGAGGGATAGCTCTTGGTTTGAATGGACGTGACGTCAAGTCGAGAGTACAATCCGCATATTAGATAATACATTATCAAAGCAAATGTCAAAAATAACATCATTGATACCATTGTGTACAACGCATTGAATCTTACTTAATAAGTATCACATCGCTTACGACACATGCATATTGTGCAGTATTTGCGCACTTTCTATTCGAAATTTACTAGGTTTGTTTACCACGTAAAATCAGTGATAAAAGAGATCAATGAAAACGCTTGGACGTTCACTCTGCTGAAAATGACAGCGAGTTGATAAAACGCTTATTGACAAAATAGTGTGTGAAACAATATCACATGACGTGCAAGTTGTTTAAAACAAAAACATAATTTTTTATTTGAAATCCAGCACTTGCGACTAGTTAGGGTTTTGTCATAAACATGCATAACCTACAGGTGTACAGGTGACGGTACGCACATGGTATTGGATATTATGTGACAAGTAAAACAAACGTTTATGATCCTGACTTTAACGCGGCTTTAGTTAATATTGACTTTGTTCAAGGACATTTCGTTAACGTCAGTTTAAGTTACAAGGTTTTCACAACATATTTTCAAAAGTGACCGTAACAATCGTGTTATAATTGGTCATGCAACCTTATGCAGTTGAGTTGTACGCTTCAGATTGTCGGCCTTTGAGGAACATTTCTGGCCTTTATGTTGCAATTTGATCCTCCTTTGTCGTTGCAATGATTTTTATGCCCCCGAAGGTGGGCATATTAAAATCGCACCGTCCGTCCGTCCGTCCGTCCGTCCGTCCGGCTCTCTAACTTTCCCTTGTATGGACAGATTTTAAAATAACTTGCCACATGTGTTCCACATACCAAGACGACGTGTGGCGTGCAAGACTCGTGTCCCTACCTCAAAGGTCAAGGTCACACTTAGTGTTTATTCACAATGGAGTGCTGCATATAAGGACATAGAGTAAAGGTTGTCGTGTCCGGGCTGTAACTTTCTCTTGTATGGACAGATTTTAAAATAACTTGCCACATGTGTACCACATACCAAGACGACGTGTCGCGTGCAAGACCCGTGTCCCTACCTCAAAGGTCAAGGTCACACTTAGTGTTTATTCACAATGGAGTGCTGCATATAAGGACATAGAGTACAGGTTGTCGTGTCCGGGCTGTAACTTTCCCTTGTATGGACAGATTTTAAAATAACTTGCCACATGTGTTCCACATACCAAGACGACGTGTCGCGTGCAAGACCCGTGTCCCTACCTCAAAGGTCAAGGTCACACTTAGTGTTTATTCACAATGGAGTGCTGCATATAAGGACATAGAGTACAGGTTGTCGTGTCCGGGCTGTAACTTTCCCTTGTATGGACAGATTTTAAAATAACTTGCCACATGTGTTCC
Organism: Mya arenaria; assembly: GCF_026914265.1. Taxonomy (NCBI): domain Eukaryota; kingdom Metazoa; phylum Mollusca; class Bivalvia; order Myida; family Myidae; genus Mya; species Mya arenaria. The sequence continues at coordinate 23,467,180 of NC_069128.1, forward strand.
ACATACCAAGACGACGTGTCGCGTGCAAGACCCGTGTCCCTACCTCAAAGGTCAAGGTCACACTTAGTGTTTATTCACAATGGAGTGCTGCATATAAGGACATAGAGTATAGGTTGTCGTGTCCGGGCTGTAACTTTCTCTTGTATGGACAGATTTTAAAATCACTTGCCACATGTGTTCCACATACCAAGACGACGTGTCGCGTGCAAGACCCGTGTCCCTACCTCAAAGGTCAAGGTCACACTTAGTGTTTATTTACAATGGAGTGCTGCATATAAGGACATAGAGTATAGGTTGTCGTGTCCGGGCTGTAACTTTCCCTTGTATGGACAGATTTTAAAATAACTTGCCAAATGTGTTCCACATACCAAGACGACGTGTCGCGTGCAAAACCCGTGTCCCTACCTCAAAGGTCAAGGTCACACTTAGAGTTTATTTACAATGGAGTGCTGCATATAACGACATAGAGTATAGGTTGTCGTGTCCGGGCTGTAACTTTCCCTTGTATGGACAGATTTTAAAATAACTTGCCACATGTGTTCCACATACCAAGACGACGTGTAGCGTGCAAGACCTGTGTCCCTACCTCAAAGGTCAAGGTCACACTTAGTGTTTATTCACAATGGAGTGCTGCATATAAGGACATAGAGTATAGGTTGTCGTGTCCGGGCTGTAACTTTCTCTTGTATGGACAGATTTTAAAATAACTTGCCACATGTGTTCCACATACCAAGACGACGTGTCGTGTGCAAGACCCGTGTCCCTGCCTCAAAGGTCAAGGTCACACATAGTGTTTAATCACAATGGAGTGCTGCATATAAGGACATAGAGTATAGGTTGTCATGTCCGGGCTGTAACTTTCCCTTGTATGGACAGATTTTAAAAAAAATCTTGACACATGTGTTCTACATACCAAGACGACGTGTCGCGTGCAAGACCCGTGTCCCTACCTCAAAGGTCAAGGTCACACTTAGTGTTTATTCACAATGGAGTGCTGCATATAAGGACATAGAGTATAGGTTGTCGTGTCAGGGCTGTTACTTTCCCTTGTATAGACAGATTTTAAAATCACTTGCTACATGTGTTCCACATACGAAGACAACGTGTCGTGTGCAAGACCCATGTCCCTACCTCTAAGGTGAAAGATACACTAAGTGTATATTCACATGGGAATTCTGAATATAAGGACATAACAGTGTAGGTTGTCAAGTATGGGTGGTATTTTTTTATGTTCAGAGGCAATTTAAAATAACTTGCCATATGTATTTGACACGTAAAGGCAAGATCAACTTTTCATGTACTGACCTTGTTCCTAGGTCAATGTCACATTTGGGGGCATTCGTCACATACTGTGACAGCTCTTGTTTATATTGTTATCATAAAACATAACTTTAACCGAAATTAAAAAGTCAATAGCTTCATATTTGACTTACAGATCAGGATCATTACACAAAGGGAGATTACTCCAAAATTAATATTTTTGAATGACACACGTAAACGTTCACCTTTTGTTTGAAATATCATGTGATCTGTTAATGCCCAACTTCCAAAATGTAGTATTCAATGTAGTATTCATTGTTTACATATGTTAATTAACGTATTGTAGTGTAGTTTAAAGCATAAAGTAGTATTGAAAAAACAACAACATTAAAATCCTTTAAACTCAACGTTTAGATTAGCATAAAGCATCGTTTTCGGCCCACTATATACTTGTCTTTAAGATCACACACTGGTTGATAATTTTACTTGCCGTGAACGGCTGGCCTTTAATTAACATGTGTTTAGCCGGTATCAGAATTTATCTCGCCACTTACATATACATATATCTACTTACAAGGTGCCGTGTAAATTTTGCTTCATTAGAATAGTTTGGTGATGTTTTTCAAAAAAATAATGTTTTAATTGATAGCTACGTGGCCACAAAATCCCAAAGCAAATACGATGTAAAGAAATACTTTGTCATCATTATGATGACTACAAATCTACTTTTTATTACGCGCTAAACGAACTGAGTACATTTCATGACACTTAAGAAGTGACAGTGCATGAATAAGTTAAGTACTAATGAAAGTAGCTGTCAGCAAATTATTGCATTATTGCATATTTATATGTTAACAATTAATGCCCCTTACATGTAATGGTAGTCAGCAAGAAACATAATGCATCAACACAATCAGCATTAAACATTATCGTCATTGTGCTGAAAGACTTGGGGCTTAAACCGGGTTATATCTTAAGAGAATGGGCATCTACCTTGATAAAACCACTAAAAACAGCCCAAAACTAATTCTGAAGTATTAATTGTTAAAAGAGGACAAAATTCATCTTTTGGGCTCTTTAAATTTTCCAGCAAACTTCTGACATAAAATCATTTAAGGAGAAATTGTATTACCTGTTGACAACAATTATTCTCAGTTGGGTGTTAATAGACGAACATATTTCTTAATACGGTGATCTTTAACGATCTTAAAGATGCACTATTACTCCCAAATACGATTTTCAACAATAAAAAGCATTGTTTTAATAATCCAAGAAGGATGGATAAACGTCGAAAACAATAGTTATTATGAAATATACCGAGTTGAATTTGAAAGATCGGAGCATAAAAGACGGTATCTTTACCATATTAAACGATAGTAGACCACAGTAAATCTTTTAGCATTCACCAATTATTTAATATTTTTGCGTGTTCTGCTATTACATACACGGTAATAATCTTGTTATCAGTAACTAATATATTCCATAAATGTATCATTCAGTAAGTAGTGAAAGGTGTATCAGTCAAAATTTATGTTTGTTATACATTTGTATGTATTGATTTTGAATAAGAGTGTCACTTTAAATAAGCAGCAAACATTTCACTGCCCCATCTTACTTAACATTAGTAGCGGTAGCGACCGTTGGAGACACAAACATACATCGCTAACGGGATAATTTGACTTTTGTCAGGGTCATCAGGATACATATTTACAAATTGATAAAAGGTTATTTTGAGTTGCTCTTCTTCCAAAGGCGTACTCATTTATTTTGAAAATATGTAAACCAATTGCATTTCCATTATAATAATTGAATTTGTTTGAAGAACAAAAACCAAGATTTATTTCAGCCTACTACGACCGCATCTGTACAGTCACTCGATCTGAAAAAAGGAACACATTATGATTTGATGCATTATACTCACATTATAGACGTTATGCCTAAAACACACACATTAGTGTAGACGTTTGGCTACAATAACACAAACTATTGAGAACTTTGTGTCTGATAAGACACACATTGCGAACTTCATGCTTGGAGAAGACGTACTCTATTGTATACATTATATGCACAAAAGACACATACGATTATGGACGCAATGCTTATAATAAAGAGACACACATAAGTATGGATGGTATGAAATCTAAGGACACATAATACATCCATATTTGAAACATTATATTAAGCGATATCTGAGTGAGTGTATACTTCCTTTCAAATTTGCTTATCATTATGTAAAAAGTAGGTAATAATTAATCATTTGATGTCTTTTAACATGAAGTATGTTTTTTCAAACAGATAAATTCAAGTCATTATATTGATCTGTTGTGATAAATAGTATTTGGGAACGGTTAAGCAATACACAGAAGGAACTTAGGTTGTGACGATATACCTGGCTTCACAGAGGGGTAAATATGCCTGTTTTTCACAAGAAATATCTACCCACTGGTAGGCAACGCTAGGATCATATACCGCACAGTCTTCGATGATATGGGGACCACCATCACCAGGGTGGAAGTCTGTAGGGTACCAAAGTATAAAGTATATATTTCTAACAAATACTCCATCATCATTTTCAATTAACAGATCTTTTGTTTGTATGCTAGTTTTATTATGAGCGTATAATTGTTGCACAATTTTATATTACGCCTCATCAAATTGAAAGTTTAATATTCAGAATTACCGCAAAAATAATATCCAATTTAGCAGAAATTTAAAACAAATGAATGTGTTAATCAATATTTATCAGATTATGCAATATATAAGAATGGGGAATGGACACTGCAAAGCTAAAGTGCTAATCATCGATTGGCACATGAATAATTAAATTTGACACCACTGGAAATATTTTGATTAAGGAAAATTAACAATCTTAAAAATTAAAATCAATTAAAAATGAAAACGAATAGATAGTACAAAATGGTATTAGCATGTATAAATCGCTAGCAATGGTTAATGGTATTCACCATTGTTAGCCTTATCTACTTTATCTACATAAGTAGATATCAGTTTGAACACAGGTCAGACTATGTGGAGTATGTGGATTAACTTTGAACCTATTGTAGTGCTATGTTGAATATTTCAATATGATATCATCCTATTTATTAAAACTGCTTATGCATGAACATATAACTGCACGGGTTTGTGGCCTACGTTTGTCACAAAGTCAGGGACACTGTCGACTTTACTAGAAGATATACAGCTGATTATTAGGTTAAGTACCTGTAAACTCAGCAAGAGTGTTTGTATCAAACCAATACCAAACACCTTCCGATCCTTCGTCTGTAATGCCAAGCCACCATGCCCGATCTATAAAAAAATGGCAAGGTTACGTGTGTATACGTTCAAAATGAGATATAAGGAGAAACCTACTAGCAAATGAATTCAATCATAAATAAAAATTAGGGCTGCAAAGGAATGGCAAAACTGACATTCGAATATTCCGTAATTCTTTCGGGTAAATATTCGAATACAAAAAAGTTGTAGTTAACTGTTTTTATTCGCCAAAGTAATACGTGGGGCCATTTAACCCTTCGTAGTTTGTACCCGCGACGAACCCTGATTTTTCCCAAAACTAACCTTTGATATTCCACCCTTTCAGTAAACAATCCTAACGAAAGCAATGCGTTTTGAACAAACGAAACACTATACAGTACGATATCATTTCCTCTGCATGCATATTAGTAAATAATGAAAAATAAGATCGGCGAATATCGTAAATTCCCGGCCTAACGACGTTATGCGCCAACGACGGGTCGTTCCGTAGGTCAAGCAGTATCGTTCAAGGATTGACCTTTACTAAATATATCTATGAAAAAAAACACCATTTGAAACTAGTTAAATTATAAAATGAGAACAAACGTGGATTTGATCATCTATTGTACAAAAAACAGGTAATGTATATTTAAACGCTATACTATACACTCAGTTACATTTCAAAGCATGAACGTTATAACTAGCATAGCCATCCATATCATCACGGCGATTTGAACAATATCGCGTAATTGGCAACCAAGACTTTCTGTAGCTTTTCGCATAAAGTTTGGGGTGAAGGCCGGTTCCTTAAATCCTTAATTGGCATCTTGATTTAAATTTACTGAAATAATTAAAACTTTGTTGTTGTCACTTGTCTAATAGCCAGTTGCTTTAAACTTACGGCGACTATGTCTTTTATTGCCATATGACGCGTGAACAGTGTATTTTCATCACATTCACCCGTATGGCATTAGGAGCAAATCATTGTAAAGACTATGCATACAATCTTTAAACACAACAACACAGTTGTAGGCAAAATTACTGATTATTTTATTTATTTTCAATATTAGTTTCCTTAATAATGGAAACAATTCTGAACATTTACAGTAAGTCATTTTGATGGTCTTAGAAACGCATTAATCATATAAAATATTTATTTGAGTATTATATACAGTCCAGGAATGTATATATAAACAAGGTATTATATCTATAATTTAAAAAAATGAAATTGGCATAAACAAACTTATTTCATATACAATATTCAATTAGTTTTAGGGCATTTATTTTAACAATATGTTTTTCATAACGAATCACTAAAAAAGGGAACCAACCTATTAAAATGTATTCATGCTTGTTGTTTTTTTATCAAATAGTTCAATAAAAAACCTCACTATTTCTTTTTCGCTCCAGGTCAATATTTATGCAAAAAGCTACAGAAACAAGCTCAAAACGTATAGATTGCGAAATAAGTAATTACACTTTCTCCATGTTACTTGAACGCAATAGCAATAGCGTTTCAATTGATCTTATTATCCAATTAAATCCCTTTTTGAATCATAATTAGAAATGCTCATTTCTCTTGTAACCACGAGTTTATAGAATAAAAGGGCTAGCTTTTCCCCATATTTTCATTGCGATTTTCCTTTTTGTCAATTCGCAAAATGTGTAAAATGATTTGAAACTTGAAATAATTATTGCTCAGTTAATATATACACGATCAGCAAGGAGTGTTCTTTTCGTATTAATTCAGTCATTTAAATCGATTAACAATAGGAGGCATGGAACATTCTTAACCTGCACGTTTTTTTTAAATGGAAGGCAAAGAACTCGACAATCCTTTTCATTGGCTGGATTGGTAAGGTTTTTCAATTTACTGATGTATGGTAAGAATAGATAGTTTAGTATAAACACCTACGATTCAAGATACCAGTCGCTATGACAACAGTTTTTTCACCGTATTCAAGAGATCATGAAAAGTACCTATACAGATGTGAAGTGATGCCAATGATCAATGATCGAACCGGAATCATTAATTAGTGAGGTGGATGGGTGTTGAACCTGATTACTCTAGCTATCGGGTTTGACCAAATCCGCGAGCACAATGCATGGATATAAGTTGCCGTAGTTATACTGCCTTGTTCACGTGACAACGCGTATATTTATCGATTCATGTTAACTATAGTTCATATTCTATAGAGTAATCACCGATATGTAGTACCTTATTTCTCATATAATATTTAATAACAATATTCATTCTGTTAACCCGTTTATGCTATACATTTATATTAAAATAATGTCGATTGATTGTATAATTAGATGTTTTGTACGGAATGTAAATATCAACTGAACTTCCAGGGATATATCTCACTCGGTGTGCAGCACTCTATAACAATTATTGCTCAGCCAAAATTGCTTCACCTTGTTTTGAAATATTTTTGGTGTTCTACGTTTTATTGTATCAATCTCAAAGTGTGCTTACATTGTTTCCTTGCTGCTCAATGATAAAAGTTTGAACTATAGTTATTTTGAAATTGTTGGTTTGAATAAGTCAAACGTCTTCAATTCGCTCTAAACCGTAGCCAGCGCCAAAATAAATGGGTACTATGTTCGGAAATCTACCTTGAACGAGACAACCGATTTTTGTTGTTGCTTTGAAATGTGTTAGTTGTTCGAAATGTATACCGTCTTTTAAAATATTGTCATTAAGCTAATTTCAAACGGGAAAACAGTCTTTAATCCTAATATCGTATGCTGTGTTTCTTACTTGATTATTTACCCTCCATATGATGTCCTTCATATTACGTGGCAAAGCCGCTAGAGCAATTAAGCAATGCCATTTTGGAAGCAAACAACTGGAGTAACCCATTACTCATTTATATACAGCGAAGTATATAGAACTATATATACATAAATACCTTTTCTGTCTCTCATTTGGTCTGTGAGGAATGTATTCTCTTCTGCAGTATTTACATGGACGAGATGACCGTTGCGCTGGCGACAGTATTGCTGCAAATTAGTAGTTTAAACTGCAATGTTTCATTTTCGCAAAGCAATGACGTTACTTCCAGATTTTTGTAGGAAATCCAAACTTCTAACTAAGCATTAAAACATGGCTCATTTTTATAAAGCGTTGTTCACAGGAACATTTACTTAGTATCTAGTGCAATGACACAGTGCCACAATTTTAAGGAATAGATGATGTGACAATTATTGACTGATATATAAAGTAAAGAAAACATCGATAGAAACCCATACAAGCTTAAAATCATCGTCAATTGAAGCACCATTGTGTTAATAAATCTATATGTAAATGTTGAAACTGATCTCACTAAACGATCTGTCCGATTTGAACATAATATTTATAACATACTTAGTTTGGCTTATGTTTAAACTTTTTGCTACTGAGCATGCTTCTGTAGCTTTTTGCATAAATATTTATATTTTGGAATCATTTCATGACATAGTACATATTTACGATTTTAATAGTACTGGGTATAATTTAGAGATATGTTAATCCAATTAACGAGCTCAGCTCGATTATTCTTAAAACCATTGCACCTCAGCCGTTGTGAATGTATGTAAGCCATGCCCAAACAAGTAACACGAGCCTTTATAGCCAATCCAACCGTCGTCACAGCAAGTCTTTGCTGAAAAATATAAAATTTACGGAATCAGCTATTTAAGCGTTGCTTGGAATATTTTGAATAAGAACTGCAATACGTTTAATTTTAGAAACCTATGATATTTCTTAAGTTTTAATAATGAATCAATAACACGTAGGTAATGTTACTTAAATTTTTATGCTTACACGTATGTGTATATGTACGACTTAGTTATAACGGCAGATTTAATAGATATATGTATGTGTATGACACTTCATTGCGAAGTATGCATGATACGAGGGCAATAACTAATATTTTTCATAACTTGGGCCCCTACCCATTTGCATATTTAATATGCATCTCAATCCCAATAGCGAACATAGTGTACTATTCTATATATACTTATGTACTAAACAATATTATTAAAGTACATTTAACAAATGTAAATACAGTAAACTGATTGTATAATTGGAAGTATAGAGTTATAAAATAAAACTCACCATAAATGCAAACCAGACAAAATAATAAACTTATCAACCGTTTCATTTGTATGAATCTGTTCGATTAAGTGTCATGTCTTGCTATATTTGAAATAGGTTATCTACATTCCGCTGACATTTGCCTTATTTACGAAATGAGTGTTATTCAAACGTATGCAAAATGTGACCGAAAGATGCCTTGGAGATAAGTTCACAGTTGAAAAATATAGTCATTAATTTCAGACAGTACTGGCAGGTTTACAATTAAGTGTCATAGAAATTCTTACTTAATTATAAAATGTCCATAGCATATTTATGGTTTAGTACTATACCTAAAACGGAATATAAAACATATATTAAAGAGGAATGTAAATATAAATAGCCATCGCGCCCTTATAAATGTCCTTTCACTCCGCTCATTCAGCCTAATTAAATTTTGATGAGATCCTAATGCTAAGTCTGATGACTTCATGAAAGTATATGCTTCGGAGCATAGGATGAGATTGTATACTTAAAGAATGTAACGAATACTATTTATGTTTTAATGAACGTTGAATTTTTTTTATACAACAAACAATTATATACAACAACCAAATACATAATGATTATGAGGTCATACAACAGTTTTACATGTTCAAAGTCTTTAGAGTTCGTGAGGTACATGGTCAAAGTCTTTAGAGTTCGTTATACATTTGCAACAACACTCTATTGTTACATCCTAGGAATTCCGCCTTGACATCCTTCTTGAGGCCATCGATCGTCCCGTTAACGTCGTCCAGCTCGTTGATCTTGATCTTCATCCCATGCTCTAGTCATGACTGCCTGACCGTCATCTGGAATGGGGTGAGTTTGTTGAGCTGTATCTTGCACGAGAAGATGATACATAGATCGTCCTTATCCCAGAATGCTATGCATCCCATCATGTTTAACATGTTCTTCAAGGCGTTAACGCGATTCCTTTCCATCTGTTTCAGCTTGTCGTACTCCTGGCTTGGAGTATTGAACGTAGCGAGTGACGAACGGACTAACCTTCCTAGGCATGCATACGTAATCTCCGTTATCATACGTTCTGTAGTACCGTCCTTATCTTTCACGTATAATTCGACTGCAACCATTCTGGCTGTATCGTATCCTTAGCGTCTTTCAGACACACCAAGTACATGTTCATAAGCGGAGACATCCTGGCTCGATCCTTCTTGTAGATGAGATACCTCATATTATCCTCTGTCGTCCAGGTCGCGTAAGGCTTAGTGTTCAGGTAAGCATACTTAGAGTCCATTTCTAGCACACTGGACTTGGCCAGAGTCTGATGCTTGACAGGTACGACCTCGTCGATAATATCTCGGATATACTCTTCCGTGTCCGGAGAGAACAACTTCTGTTGTTCTTCTAATTCCTTTTCCTTTACCATCAGTTCTTTCTCCCGCTTCTCTAACATGTTCATCATAAACGTTAAGTCCACTCGTCTAATTTTCGGAGCAGGTCTTGATGGTCTTCCTCCTTCTGCTCCTCTCTCCTAGGTGACAAGTTCAGCTGACTGAGGTTGGTCTGATAGGCCGGTAGACGAAGTAGCAGATCCTCCGAGATCTTTATCACCCGTAGGAGTATCTCCCTCTGAAACTCCGAGGAGTTTACTCTTGGGATGTCTACGAGCACCTCCAGTAACTTCATCATTGTGACCGTCCATTTTTCGGTAGAAGTCTTAATATGATAGATGAATCGGAAATCTCTACTTATATAATATAGATTGACCATTCAAATCTTGTTTACGTCCAATCAAATCATCTCATAGGGAACCTACTTACAAACTGTAAGATACATTTACAAACATATAGATCTCACTCCGGCTTCAGCGTAAGGATATATAACTATTTTTAAGATTACATGTCTGAACATGTTTGATGACATCATCAATATCCAAAATATAATTAGGCTGAATGAGCGGAGTGAAAGGACATTTATAAGGGCGCGATGGCTATTTATATTTACATTTGACTTTAATGTATGTTTTATATTCCGTTTTAGTACTATACCATAAACGGAATATAAAACATGTATTAAAGAGAAATGTAAATATAACTTACTATACTAACTATACCTAAAACGGATGATAAAACATATATTAAAGAGGAATGTAAATGTAAATAGCCATCTCGCCCTTAAGAATGTCCTTTCACTCCGCTCATTCAGCCTAATTATATTTTGGATATTGATGACTTTCTCAAAATCAAGCGACGCTGATAATTCTGATGAAAAGAATTTGCGCGTAAAACTATAACGCCACCCCTGAGAATTGTAAACACAACATGACCAGCAGCCACGTCTGCAATTTTAACGACATAACGTCGGTGATTGCTCAGTGTGTCGGTAGCATACGTGACAAATCTTAACCTGTAGGTGTTTGTGTATGTACTAGACAAACATAGTAATCATAAAATAACCATATTTACATATTTCGCCACTCGTGTAAATATCTTTTTCTATGACACTCGTGAAATAAATACCATCTTACGCTGAAATATCTTTTTTAATTATAGATAAGAATGATTACCTAAATTACAATAATATTTATGTGTTATTTCCAATAAAAAATTTGGGAAAACACTTTGTTAATTAGAAGTTGAAATTATAGTAGAAGTTGTAGTAGTAGTAGTAGTAGTAGTAGTAGTAGTAGCAGTAATAGTATCATTACTTTTTTATTATAATCAGCATCTTAATTACCACCAATATATTTTATCTTTTATTATTATTTTACGCTCTACTCTGTTTATCAATCAGATTAAATATTAATTTATTTTTTTGCAAATTACAGAAAATTCACCATACTGATAATATTTTAGAACTTCTTGCAATTTTGAAAAGTTGTTTGAAATTCATATTATATTGCTTTCATTTCATTAAATATTACAACAGGCTCACAGTATTACATTTTTTTCAACTCATGGAGTATGTTTTCCTTTCTATATAATCAGATGATTTTGGGAAGATCAATTCAATATACTTCATATGAAAGAGTCAAAATAATAATTGCTCAATTAAATGGATATATTTCACATGACTTTCTATCTTGCTTACTGTCGGAAAATTCTCACTTTGAAGGGCACAGGTTTTGTTTTAAATAACCCCGGCTGCCATATCAGTTGCAAACAATAACTAAAGTGATCATTTACTTGACTCAGACTAAAACTTCAGAGTAGTGAACGAAGCAAGTGGGAGTGAAGAATGTTAACGAGCTGGGGTATAAAATACAGTATGTTAATAATGTAAACACTTTGTACAATACATATGTTTAATAACCTTCGAGGATAGGAAGGGTAAATGATTATTTGTAAAAAAAGTGGATAGGGGAAATACTAGAGACCGTTTTATGAGAGTTAATGAGTGGGTGCGTGAGTTGGATGTTGTTCTCGTCAATGTGTGAGTGAAAAAGAGATAATTTAGCCTTCAGTCAGATGACTAAACGGTTGGTTTGTCTAGTAGATATATTTGAGTGGGGTAATGAGTTGAAACTTAGGTGAGCGGTCTGTAAGGCTTAATTTTGTAAACGTTCACTTTAATACTATGACCAGTATAATACTAGTCTTAAACTCGTAAACTATTTCAACAGCGGGATGGATTTTCGAGTTTTTATTTTATTTTATTTTTATTTATTTTTTGGGGGGGACTGAAGATAAATTCCTGACAGAATATACATTTACTTAAATCAAGCCTCTTTTTATGGTTAGCTAAAGGAGTATTTGTGAAGATTTGTGTCATTTAACAACCATTTTGGTACGTTATACCTAAATGCTAAATACAGGTTGTGGTCCAGGATGCTCTCTCTATATTTAAGATGAGATTGCTACTTGAGATTGATATTCTACGATTTTAGATCTGAGTGGTTCAAATAGGTAATAGCTTGTAAACTTTAAATTCAGTCCAATACTTGTACTCATAGAAAACACAAAAACAAGCTAAACAAGAACATGGCCTTCTTCCGGCCTGATGAAACATGGATTCCTTGAAAAATAATGGTGCTCAACTTCAAAGTGAGTATTGTTTCTTATGAGAAAATGCGACACACTTTTTATTGTCTATATCGATTCGGTTTTGTATTGATTATTAGCTATTAAGATCAGTCTTTGTCTTTGTCCGTCGGTCAGTCAGTCTGTCCGTCCGTCGGTCAGTAAGTCAGTCCGTACGTCCGTCCGTCCGTCAACAATTGCTTTAAAAACATCTCCTCTAAAACTACCAGGCCAAATTCAATGAAACTTCACAGGAAGCTTCCTTGGGTGTCTCTCTACAAAATTACAACAAGTGTCACGATTGATTGACAATAACAACAACAAAATGGCGGACTTCATGTTTTGCTTTAAAAAGCATCACCTCTGAAACTACCTGTCCAAATTCAATGAAACCAAACAGAAACGTTCCTGGTCACGATTGATCAACAACAACAGCAACAACAACAAAATGGCTGAGTTCCTGTTTTGCTTTCAAAAAACATCTCCTGAAACTACCGGTCCCAATTCAATGAATCGTTACAGGAAGCTTCCTTGGGTCTATCCATTTAGTACTGTACAATAAGCTTTTCAACCAATCAGTTTTAGGTAGTGTCCTTCACCTTTGAACTTTTAAGATATATATAAAGTATATACATATGCTTTCAACCCTTTAAGAGACTCATTCAACTTTCTAATGGTCAGATATCTTATGTTTTGATTTTAAATTTAGTTTATTAGTGTTAAGCTTAAATCAGTGAGCGAGTCCTTTTAAGTTATAAAAAGATTACAAAAACAATAATCTGAGTTTACTCCTTTCATTTTATCATGATTATAATAATGTATTACAGTAATATTTTTTACATATAATTATATGAATTACAGTATTTGAATTTTAACAGATAAATAACAATCTTAAGAATACAAAAGAGTGCATTTCTCACAAAAATTTCCATTACAAGGTACACATAAAATCACTTTCAGATGTAATTATCTTCTTCAACAAATTTCCTTCAGTCTCAAGTCCTTAAATTTGGTATGGAATTAACGTCACAAGGATTTGTATTCAGGGGAAATATTCAGACACATCTGTTAGTCTTACAAGAAGGTGCTTAAAGTAAAACTCACAGATTCTAGGAAGAATGCCCTTAATAAGGTCTTTACTGTATGGAACATTCACAACACACTGCTTTTCAGCTGTCCACACTACAAACTTGCACAGTTTGACTCATTTTTTCCCTTGAGGCTCAATTTTGGCTGACCATTTTCGAGTAGAACATCATATTTTCCTGATGATATTTGGTCTTCTAGAGGGCGTGTTGGACATTTTATTTCCACAATCTATAATACCGTCTGGCTGGCGGCAATATATGGCTCCGTTAAATTGACAACAATCCCAGATTTTCTAACCTTGTGACCGGAAACGCTTTCATACCAGGCGCGTGCAACTGGTTCGTATATCTATCCTTGGCTTGTAGCAAAGCATCCCTATAAACTAGAATAAATTTGAATTAGTCACACGTTTACTAGGATTAGCTCTTTAAGTGTTTGGCACATCATTCCCTTTGCTGCTTGTTAATCTCAATTTTCTACTGACCGTCCAGATACAGAGATTTTCTTATCTTCTATGGACTTGGCTAACATTTTATTTTTTTCTGAACTAATATTCACATACTTATCATAGACTGTTTGGGATTTCTTACATGCCAGAGGAATTTGATAAGATGCATTTTCACAATGTTCTTGGTGCAGGATCTCTTCATTTATGTCCCTTCTTACCTCTGGTGCAAGTCCTGTAAGTCAATGGTCCAGAAACTGTTCCTTACGAGTTGTACAATCTGTGTCTTGTTGCCCGTTTTCTCAGTACATTGTTGAAGGTGAAACGGGCTTGGTCGGTCGAACACCATATCTGAAATTGTGTCATGTGACAGTACTTGCGCAGCTCCTTTACCCCAAGTCCGCTGTTTGTCTGTACACGTTTCCCCACGTACACCATTCGCCCACGCCAGTGTAATTGCATAAATAATTGCTTATATGTGACTACACGACCGGACATTGCCAGCTGGACACGGACAATTGCCAGTCCCAACAGTGTTTTCACTAGAAACCGCAATCCATGAGTTGTAGTCCTTGCGCCCGACGCCTTGCTGATTCGGCGAAAGCTTTGCTTTTAAGTAAGTCATACCCTCACATTCAATGAACCACATATCACCAATCCATCCATTTTGTACATAGTTATACCCGTATAACGACCTGAAGGATTTCATGGCCTTACCATCATATGCGTTTGCATGTATCAAATAGTCAACAAGATCCTCGTACATCAGTTTGGGCCAGGCATTGCTTTTGTTCTTTTCCCACATTAAGTCATCAGGTGACAGCCCTGTTATAAGCAATGCATACATAAACACTCTTTTTGGAATAACATGTATTTGCAAAAGAGTTGGAAGTAATTTAAATAACTACCGAATGTATAAGTTAAAAGCCCAAGGCTATTTACAAGGATTTCTCACACCTCATGTCAACATTTGATGTACTCTGGCAAGTTTAACGGCTATTGTCATTGTTTATTTTAGTCAAGAAAGCATTTTATACAACATTTTATAAATGATTATTTAAAAACCAAAAAAGTTTCTTACTTTTATTACACGAATAATCCTCTAAAAATATAAACATAATTTGCTAAACAAAGTCCGCCATTTTGTTTTTAGTGCAATACGGCAGTATTTGATTGTCTTTTTACAGGCCAGTTACAACTATACCGTCTACTATCTATTACAATCAAATTAAGAAAAAAATGTTCCAATAAATCAAGGAGGTCATTTTGGGTCTCAATTTTAAAATTTAAATGGCGTGTGAGCATTCTTGCAGACTATCAGGAATTTGCACTTCTGTAATGGCGGACGGTCACGTGACAACAAAATGGCGGCGGTCTAATGAATCAACTAGTTACAACCTTTATTTTTCACTTAGCAATAATCCTTTCGTTTTAGGCTAATAAGGACTGGACTGATTTAGTCCATGTATTGATACAAACTTATGCAATTATGAATGCACGGCTGTTCCCGATAAACTTTATTCTTAAATTGATATAACAAGACTTTATCTTAACAATAGTACGCTCTTCGTTTTGACATTTGTAAATACTCGTCGTTGTTTTTAGAAAATCTATTATAATGGGAATTACAATAAAGCTTAAGGAATGTGTTCATGACATCACCTTGTTAATATTTGAACATATCTGTATTTATTGGAATAGCAATTAGGTAACTATCATATGGATAGACCGAGGAGCTGGTCCAAGAAGAACTTCTGGACTTGCTAACGACGAATAGTGCTAATTTCATATTTTAAAGGATTTCTTTGTATTTGTAAGTTTCGTCACTATATTGGTAGAGCTTAAATATATATTTATTAAATATAATTTAGCATGAACATTGATTCATTTTGGATGGTTATATGTAATTTATATTTGCACTATATTATAATTGGATAATATATATATATTCATAAGAGCAAATGAAAAATTCTTTATCAAGCAAGGACTTTTCCTGAATGTAAAGAGTCATCTTGATGTAACATTATAAACCTGCATGTTTATTTAATTACTATATGAGGCATAAAAGAACATTTAAATTTGAAAGAAGACGAATATTGATAAAATTAGAATAGGCTTTTGAAAATTTATAAACGCTTGTATTTTATATCAGTGTTCTATACAGCCTATTGATATTGAATCAATAACCTTGTTCAAATATTGTGAGGTGAGATTTCTTCCTGAAATATTATATAACGATTTTTTTCAAACGAGATTGCGGGTATCATGATTTATACTTCGGTAATGCGATATTATTTGGATATATTTTACTGTCAAATAAGTTTGATTTTGGAAAGAGTTAAAATGTACATGTTTTGACTTAGAAAACACTTATTTACTATAAAGGTATGAATTTATTTTAACGTATAAATATGCAGCTTTTACTAAAGTAAGAGTAGCAACTTCAAAGTGCATAGAGAATATGACTGTTATTTTCAATATGGAGAAAGCTTACTATTTAATGTAGAATTAATGTTCATCTTAATTGAAGTTTCAGTGCATAAAAATGTTAACAACTTGAAGTTGTCAAATTATATTTCGGCCCAAATTCAATAATCTTACAAACCTGAAAGTTTATGAATGTTCGTTATCTGTTTGCACAGTGTGTCTGTTTCAGACAAATGTTCGAAACCTACAGAGCAGAATGATGTTTAGGATATTTGGTTTGCTCTGCTTGGCACAGTCATGTACGGGAGGTATGTATAAATCTATTAAATATATCTTATTTTCGTTGTGTTTTTTTATATAAAGTTAGTTAAAGATGAAATGAATTTGACGGACGTATGTGAAAATATATTTATATGCACATTTGTTTTGTGTCAGTCTTGATAAACGGGGTGGACTGCAGTCAGAACTGTGCTTGCTGTAAGGGAGGAATAGCACGATGTGGATATAATCGTAGTATACCAGTAGATGAATATTGTTTTGATGGCTGCGTTGATGGGATTTATGGCTGGAGATGTTACAATCCCTGTCACGGAAACTGTTATACGTGTGAACAAATAAATGGCAGACAATGTTACAGCTGCAAAGACACATTGTATGATGTAAACAGTCTGTGTAGCAAAAGCTGTTCAGTTGGGTGTGAAGGAGGAGCTTGTAATGTTGATGGAACATGTAGTACATGTACAGCAAATTTCGAAGGACCTAAATGCGAGACGTGTTCACAAGGGAAATACGGGTCAGAATGTACACTAAACTGCCATAACCAAAATTGCCGGTGCTCCATTGGAACCGATTGTATGTCGTGTGAAGCTGGGTTCTATGGCAGAAATACATTTTGTCAAACGCCTTGTTCACAGGGGTGTCAGGATAGTGTTTGTAATGACGACGGTAGTTGCAACTGTCGAGGTAGGTTTTCGGGATTAACATGCAGGGAATGTCAGTCTGGATATTTTGGAAAAGACTGCAATTTATCTTGTTCCTTGGGATGTGTAAATGGACTGTGTTTAAAAGATGGCACTTGTACATGTCGTCCAAACTTTGTTACCGTAAACTGTGATACATGTGCGGATGGACGATACGGTGTAAACTGTGATCAAGTCTGTAGCGTAGGATGTACAACATCACCCTGTAACAAAAGCGACTGTCTACACGGCTGTATCACCGGCCTTGAAGGTAGGGATTGTACAGGTGCGTGTATAAGCCTTTATAAAACTTTAATTATGTTTTTACAACTGCTTCATTCATACATATGTTTAGTAATGATGTTTTGATGTGGAGGATAGTTTGCATATTTAATGCTCATTACCACACATAAGAAGTTGAAGTAGTTTTGCTGGAAACAAAAGGGCAACACCGAATTTCTTGATGATGTTTTTTTTCGAAACCCTTCTGTACTTCTACATGTTTTGATAATAAAAACATGTGAAGGATTTTTTTATCGATTTCAGGTAACTTTTTGTTTCAATCTGTAGGTCAGTTTTTGGGATATATTGACGGGGTTTTGAATGTGCAACAAGGTTTTTCACTCTGCAGCTTGCCTCCTTTGGTTAATTTACATATCGATAAATGCGTCAGGCAAATTTCAACACAAATATTTTAGATTAAACCTAGCTTAGCATTACACATATTCAATATATTTACTTGTAATTTGTTACAAGTTGCTGCTAACTCTTTAATTTCAGAAAGACGAATATACATTGGTTCTTCCACAATAAGTGCTCTGGCAGTTTTATCGGGAGTTTTGGGAATTTCGCTTATTTGTACAGCTACTGGATGCTACTTGTGGAACAGACGAATGTCTAAATCAATAAGTACTTAGTAATATTTGGAGTGTTTTAGGTCACACTGTATTATAAAATATGACAAGCATGTGTATGTGCTTCGTGTAAATACTCATTTTTATAAAGTTTGAAAATAATAGTGTAACAGGACATACCTGATTGGTAAACATAATATATAATTGTTTCAAATTTGCAGAACAAAGCTCGGAAATACGCTTAAGTCAGCGTAATATAGAACGGACCTATGAACATCTACAAGGACAGACTGGCGGAGAAACAAACAGGAATATTGACGACAATTATGCTGTTCTTTCAATTTAGAAATATAACACACGTTTTATACTTAAACTTGGACATCGATTGTTTACTTTCTTTTTTGTATTATATATATAGTTTCAGAAAAAAGTTTTTTTAAAATAATGGACAATATTTAACTGTTACACGTACATGTACATGTAACAGCATTTGTCTCGGACTTGTTAAATGTTGAAACAAGTGACAGGTTGGGCGCTTATTTACTGATTCAACTATACGCCGTTGGCAGTTACCCCAATATTAATCAATGCAAAAAGTTATAAATACGGTTTTATAATGTTGTTTTGTTACAGTTAAGGAAAGAAATGAGTACAAGGGACACTTTTGCTTACATCTCGTACTAAAGTGACATTTTCAAAGGGATGACTATTATTTCGAATCATTCCATTTATGTCTGTAAAGTGTCGTTTTACATTTTACCAAACTGCTAAGCTTACTAGGTGCTCTGAATTGTTTTCCTCCGTCTGCAGAAAGAGTTGGGATCTCTTATCATAGAAATATTTGGGGTTTACCTTTTCGTTTATTATAATTTGTTTTATTGATAAGTTTCCTAAAGTTAATGCATACTTTGATAAGATTTACCTGCGTTTTATCTTTATTAAGGATTGTTGGGATAAGAGTGAGGTTTGTGCACATAAACTGGTTTAAACCCCCAGTAAATTTACATTTTACTGACCGTTCCAAGGCGGTACCTAACAATTCTTGATAAACATACCAATTATTTATATATATATAGTATTTATGCACTGTGCTGTTTGTAGTGTTTTGTGCTGTTCTATGTTTCTTATTTTTGATTTTGTGTTCTAAGTCTTTGGCGTTTGCCCATTGTCACTAAACCGGGTTAATGTTTAAACTTTTTGCTACTGAGCATGTTTCTGTAGCCTTTTGCATAAATATTTACATTCAAAATTGAAATGCCTGAATCATTAAATTATAAAATGGTGATTAATACCCTCAAATGCTTCCTCTAAACGACAAATATAGTAGCCCCATTTAAGTTATTCAAATATGCAATTACCTCTTGTATTATTCTAAACTTCCTCCCTATAGCCCTTTATAAAAGCAGTTTAATTGAGTGATATTAATTAACTAATTATTGCCTTTCTTATAATTCCTTTGGTCTTTGATACGACTTTATTATATATATATATAAATATCAGACATTTGGGATGCCAATTTGAAAGTAGATTGACATTTTTATTTGGCTTTGGTATAAAGGGCCCTTAACTTTGATTTTGTAGTTCAGAGTGTGATGGTTTTCAAATAAATATTTAATAAGTTGTACGAAACAAAATTATAAAAATATCCGAGAATCGACTGAGTCATGACATTTATACCCATTCGTTGAAGGCATGTGTACATTCATGATAATTTTAAAACATTCAAACTGTTTTTTCCTCGCTGTTGTATTGTGTCGAGGAGTTTCAAGAACATTCATATCACTAGTAGGTTGTGTGAGTTTTTGCTTTCTGTATGCATTTTTTGTAGAAACATATCACTTATGTTCGTTAGTAAAGTAAGTTTTGATCTAAATCTAGTGTTTCTGTGCGTTATGACGTTTTTTCAAGTTAAGCAAATTCCGATGTTTTTTTCCTCAATAAAATTATCTAATATTATCTGATCTGCATTTTCATTGCAATCAAGTTATTTATGATTTTAAATTTTATCATTTTCGATGATGGATGTTTTCTCTCCTTCTTTCAAATGTTTTTGTGTATGCTGCATATTTAATTGAAACGTTTCTTTTAGTACCTTTAATAAGTTCCCGAAGAGTAAGTAATATCTGTTGTTCATTTCTACAGTTTCCTTTAGAGCAGTTTTAAATTGTTTTGGTATGCTATGTCACTTACTATGCTGTTTTATAAAACTAACAATAACCCCGTTTTAGCTGAAGTGTGTTAAGAGTGTGTACTTTTGTTGGGTGCTTATTTTATGTTAAGTCCTGGTTTAATGCTATACCATGATATTGTGTAACGTAACTGAGACTGCTAGGTGCATTGGTTCAAATTGTGGTTATTTTTTTTGTGGAAATAATGATCATGTTAGAATAAGACATACGTTAATTAAGACTATAGTGACCTTTTGATTTGTACCTTGTCGTTCATTTTTTCCTAATTGAATGATTAATCACAATTTTAAAGTCGCCGCTTATAACTATATTCCTTTCACTTTTGCTAGCCACAAAATGTTATTATGTGTTGAATAAAAATGCATTGTTATCGTTTGGTCGTCAATAAACATTTAAAAGAATCATATCTTAGTTATTATTTATATTAATTGTTGTTAAGCGTGTTGTCAAAATTTTGATATTAATTGTGTAATTGTCTGTTTACATGGAAACCTACACCTTCTTTATTTGAGTTATGTCAACTAAAGAAGAAGTGACCTGTGTAATACCGTTTCCAGGATAGGCTTGTTAATATATCTGTGTGAGAAATGATAAACATATAACATCATGAGATTTGTCATCTAGATATTTAAATACCTGTAGGGGTTTCAATTTATTACCCATTCCTTATTGTTCAATGTACATAATGTTATATTCATTTTTTACATATATTTACAAATAAATCATTTCGTAATGACCAGATGTCTCTCAAAAAGGGTATTTACCATAATTACCATAGTTATTCTAGACAAATATGAATATAAATGGATTTGTAAAGCTTTAAATCTAAGGTACAAGGGCGCGTAACACTATAAATAATGTTCGAAACGGTTTAGCACTGATTCATTTTATATTTTTACAAGTTTTTAATACGGGTTTAATGTAAAAACAGGTCAAACATGCTCAATTCATACTAATTTAAAAAAAGTAATCCTATCATAGACGACATATCCGCATTTATTAGGAGATATCTAATACCAGGGTACATCTTTACATCAATATGATACATTGTATATCCAATGATGCACCACATAGAAGTATAGTTGTACGTTAGTATACTACCAAAGCCGCAAATGCATCGCTAACCACTAGCCATCTTTGTAGTGGGCATGAGACACCATATCCTAATAAAGAGCATATAGAACACTTGTTGATGCTCTTGCAAAGTATAAATGTTGGGCAAGTAAAAAGATAAAAGTGTGTCTTTTTTTATAATACACTCTGATTGCCATATTTGTAATCCAGCCAAGCGTGTTTTAAACAAACTGGATATATCTACTTTATAAAGAATTATGACAAAGAAAAATAATTGTAAAACTGCGATGTTGTTCGAACCATCACCCGGAAGAAACTTTATAAGTTTGTGATTGCGATACAAATAGCTTGCGTACAAAATGCGAACCGCACTGTGTGTCCCGAGTACTGACTAGAATTACCCTACCTCAGTAGGTAGTTATCAATGAATACTAGTATAAAAACAACTACAGAAAACCGTCGAAATGGTATACATATATCCCGTTCAATGACAGCGTCAGCAAATGACATAGAGCACAAAGCAATCAAAAACCCAGATACATGGAACATACATACAAGTCATACATGTGTTTCTAAAAAAAAAAAAATGCTTATTATTGATTTGAATAAAGTAGCACATTCAACATTGTTCAAAATCATTTAGCACAAACAGATTTTTACAGAAAATATTGATTAAAATTTGACAGTTATATTTTGGAACTTTAGGCGGCATTATATAGTGCATAATATTTCAATTAAACATATATTATTTTAAACAAGACATACAGGATATTACATCCTATATATTATATATTTGACTTATTTGATTTGTTATTATTGACACAAAACAGGTATTTAAACAATATACAGCAATATAGATATCTTTAGCAAAAAAGCGTTCTTTTTTAGTGGATATTTCAAATATAATGTTAATTATTGTATCCATTGCATTCTAACCTACTGTTTTATGGATCCCATAGAATATAAGGTTTCACTCCCTCATATTACACTCCTTATTAATGATTCTATATTCTAGCAGCTGTTACCTTTGGGCAACAAGTCAAGGTGATTGATTATAAATGTGCCCCAGCCCATGTTCTTGATTTTGGTTTTAACACCTTATTTAACGCCTTTAGTTCAGACGTACTGTTCATCAAAGGTTAATACTTTCATCATTTGTCATCGCATTGAAAAATCTACAATCCTTTGTGCTGAGTTGAACGACGAAGCATTCGGTGGCATTACCCCACCCACTGTTTAACAAGTCTCAGCCTTTTTTGGGGGTTCGAAGTTTTATACTTACCCGAAACAGATTTCATGTTGAAAAACTGCATCAAATTAATTTAATCAACTGCCGCCAACAATTCGACAATATTTAAAAAAAAATATTGATAAGAAAACAAAATGTTGGTGCACGAGTAATATGCCACGTGCAAACTGCTTCGAATGCGTTCTAACTACTCACCGCTGTTGTGATAATGATCTGCCTTTTTATTGTTGAAACACTTGATTGATATGTTTTGAAGTCGAATAATTAAGCTGCTCTTAATCGGGACAAACATCAAAACGACATATGTATCTGCATGGAAAATAAGGCGTGTTACAATAAATAAATACCATTTATAGTTTTCTATTTCTATTTTTGTACATAAAACGAAATACCAAAAAAGCTATTGTGCTACTACACAAGTGCACACTCAAATACTACACCAGACATTCTGATAAGTTCGAAAGGCACAAAGAAGGCTCAGATTATAAAATGAGACCACTGGATCCGTCTGAAAGCCACCCACAACTACACATCTCCATTCCTTGTTTCCACGCCTCGAGCAATTGAGCAGGGGTGGCAATTGCAAGGCCATAGTAAGAGCATCTCCCAGCCGCCTCGGCAAACGTTAACGTATAATGTCCGTTGACGCCCATTTTCAATGTGACTAAAAGGAGAGAAAAATAGTTTGTGCTTTATGTTACTATAGTCTGTGTCTTCATACTAGCTTTAATATTAATCAGAATCCCAAACTGTAGAACTCAAATCAAATACAAGGAATGCACGTTCACATTTACAACAGAATGTGCCTGTAAGTTTGTTTTTTGTATTCATTATTCTGATTGGTAAGCTATTATATATGTGCCTTGTAAGAAAGCTTCTTTTTATGTTCCAATACAAAAATGCAATTTCAGCAAACAGTTGCCTTACTTACTACAATGTTATTTTTTGGTGAACAGCCCAACACTACTATATAATAACTAGATTTTAAACTAAATGATAAACATATTTAAAACTTTAAATAACATGAAGCATTGTTTGAACGGTAATGTTTTTAAATGATTGCAAATAAACAAGAATTGCATGTGTTTGAATCGTTGAGTTGTCCGTCCTGGCTTTCGCTCCACACAAAACAAATTAGTTAATTTGAATCGAGTGTTACATATAAGTCCAGACGACTTTACTAATCTAAGGAAAACAACTGCCTTGATATTTTGGCGTCAGTCTTTGTTTCTCTTAAACCATTAAATTGACTCATAGCTTTCAACTACGCTCGCAAGATACGCACGGTCACACATGAACGTCATGAATGATAGGTCAACTAGCAGTGAAAGGTAAACCAGCATCGGTTGATCAACAAACTGTGATAGTTCAACAATAATTGATAGTTCAGCAAGTATTGATAGATAAACAAGCAGTGATAGTTCAACAATCAGTGATAGGTCTTATGGCAAATATAATTTTGACGTAAGTGGTAAATTTGACGTAGTAGCTTCTCTGATATACAAAGTGTTTACTTTAGGACCACCTACATCTACTAGTTTTGATTTTATTGAATCACATTCTACAAAATAGACATGCTGCAACAAATGATTCATCGTAAAAATATCCTTGATTTATTACTTGGGATGCAATTTATCGGCTCTTGACTCCAGACTCCGTTCGTTCCACAGGTTAAAGTGATGACTGGGTGTCCTTTTGCAGTGAACCCCTCCTTACATCGCATCTTTATCTTGCCTCCAATTGCGTTTACATTACCGAGAAGAACGGTGCTGTTCGAAATTGATAACGGTGAACAATCTGAAAATTAATGTATCTCTGTTGGTTGATTGTAGAAGAGATCAATGTGTTTGCATGAACACAAACTGTCTAATAAAGTCAGCTAAATATCAAGCATGTTTAAGTAATGAAAACTTATTTTAAGTTAAATTAGATAAGTTTTTATTCAATGGAGTACATACCTTGTAAACTATTTATATATAAACTATTTCATTATGTCCCCATTTCATGTAAGGCGGATTAATTGTTTTCGAACGTATATAGTATGTGCGCAATATGAACATTATAAATGTTGTGTTGACGTTCTGAAAACAAACGCTTTTCACGACGTATAAACATTAAACTATCGTAGTTCGATATATTATTTCATGTCCTTTTTTAGTTTTGTCTTACCTTTAATTTCACATGTATTCTTCAGAATATTGCAAACATATCCTGGCTTACACGACTGTATGCCGCACTCTACATGGTCCTGCAAAGTAATCACAAACATTTTAAATGTGTCGATGTGTTTGTTTAATTTTGCTTGCTTTGCATTCAAAAACAGTTGGTCTATATGCACTTTACCTCACTAAATGCAACACAACATTGTAGAGGATTGTTTTTTGTTATAAAGGCAAGATAAAGATTCGTCCGTGAACGGTGCGTGTTCTGGCTGCACAAAATAAACCTTTATATGTACTGTACTTTATTATTTGTATCCTTCAAAGCAACATTTACAATATTTCGAGCGAAACATTCGCCGTGTATTGCCCACATAACTATTTTTTGTGATTTTGTTATAGTTGCGTGTCGACCAAGAGAGAAGAAAATTAAAATCACTTAAAAAGTATCTTAGAACGTGTAACATAAAGTTGGTGCGGGGCTGATTTTTTTGCATTTCCTAGCTGGAATATAAATTCATCGTAAGTCAGTGATCGGGGATATTTTCAAAACTGCAAAGACAGTTTGTTCATTAAAGGAAAATGGCGAACCGTGTGAATTGCGGCGAAATGTGCCTTTGCTGTGTTCCCGAGTTGGATGAGCAAAACGTAGTAAACGCTCGAAATTGTTGTTTGTTGTCGTGGTTTTGCGTTGGCGGGACAAAAGCCGAATATACAAATATAGTTAAAATACCAAATTATCCATTTAGCATTTATGCTTCTACGAAATAGAACAAATTTAATAACATATTTCTAGGTTTTTAAATTTTGATCTGGATATACGATTTGTCAAGTAACTCCCAACATTTTCCTGATCAAATTATTATGATTGAAAGTTTTCTCTAAAACCGATTTTTGACTTGCGATATATTAGGGAGTGTTCGTATATTTTCAAATAACTTCGTTTCATGTGTGGAATGATATAACATAGCATTTGTATTGTTCTAATTACTTTGTGTTTTTCCGTCAAGTTTAATAAAAAATAATAGATTCATGGAAATACAAAATGAGAACATTATTTTAATCTTTGTTAAGTAAGCTATGTCAGAAAGTTTTCTTTGAGCGACTTTATCGTCTTAAGAGCCTACCGCTTTTGCCCGGCTTTGATCATTCGCTTAGCAATCATGTTTCTTCCTGATCAAGTTGAGTACTAAAAAAACCTGTGTACTCAATCTAAAACATTATTAGCATTTTCGGTTATTTAGTTAATTATAAGGATTGTTTCCTTTCTAATGACTTTGTGTCATAACGTTTGTCGATCGATTGTGTCCTGTGTCCTCCTTTGAGATTAAATTATTTTCTAATGAAAAAAATGTAATTTAGGACTCATCCCAATGTTGTATGATAAATATATATGGCATGTGGACTCAGAGTTCACACAAGCAAATGACTTGAAATGTATACCAAATCAATGTCTGCCTGGAATCAGAGCGAACTCCAATTTCGCGGAGTTATATACGTTGTACATTAACAAAATTGCATGTGTATGTGTGCGTTAATGTAGGACAAATGCATCAAAGCATGGCAAACACCGAGCTCACATGTATTATCCGAACAACCTTTTGAAAGGGCAAGGGACGCCTTAGCAATATACAAGTAGCACACACCTTAATGACACAGAACACTTAGCTGATGGTATTGTACTTTATTAACTCAAAATTATGTTTTAACAAATCTAAGAAAACTACTTAATAAGAAATTATGGTAAAAAAAACCAAATCGTAAAACTGGCCTACAAGCCATATCCCAAACTTTGCTAGATATGTTTAAGGCCTGATTGCGATAAAACTTAAGTTACTTGCATATAAAAATACAACATAGATATATAATTATTGCGTATTGCGTTTTGACACTGTGCCCAGACTACAGAGTAAAATTACCCTGTATCAAAAGAACATATCAACTAGACATCTTATCGCTGTGATATCATTATTATAATATTTAGGGTAATACTATTCGTACTGTCCTTTCTCTGGCGAAATGGAAAGTTTTTTTGGCTTTTTAATATTTTAAAATGTGTATGTTTTATGTAAGTATGACATATTACACTTATGTTCATGTATTCTTTTATATTTTGTACCTCTATATACATTTTACCTAACACCGGACTCACGCCTAATGCAGAAGGGTACGAGCATTTATTACATAAAACGTCCGATTATCTTAAATGGTAGTCTGGAGCAAATATATTTCAATTTAAATAATAAAGCTCATTACCTCTTGTGTTGATTTAATCCAGTATAATACACCTCTTGCTTTAATCGAAGTTATTTCTGGACTAGGCTCTAGGTCAAGTTCGCATAGATTGAATATAGTATGGTAATTAACGGCCGTGCAAGATGGGCGAAATTTACATTCACCCAAACATTCGTCGAAATTAACATCTATTTCCCAAACTGACGGGCTCTTGATATTAATTTTACCAGGAATTCCTATCCCACTACATTCATTTATTTCGATTTTTTGTCCTTTAGTTTAGCCAAAAGGTTGTAACAGTATAATGTGAACAATTATCGGGCGCAGAATTATCGAACCTCATCAATATTGCAGCAACACTGCATTTTATCGCGGCATCTAAATGGCTTGAAGACTTAAAGTGATCTAAAAATATAACAAAAACACCAACAAAAACACGTCGAAACAGCGATTTAATACGTATCTTAAAGTAAGGCTTGCATAAAAAAGGACCTGTAGAAAGCACGCCATTTAGTAAAAGGAATACCTAAACCATTTAAAATATTTGATAACGCTATACTATCTTTGAAGTTTAATGTTTAACGTGCTAAATGTTTTTCACTATCTTATGTGCATACATTATAAATTGGCAATGTAATCTTTTCATCAATGAAAATCGATCCAGTTAACTATTGCAACATACAGTAGATTTTAATGTCATCTTCTTTTCAAATGGTGTCAGCCCCATTGGGGTGATGCCTAATTGAGTGTGGTATTAAAAAGATATTAACTGCCGTACAAAATACTGCATGCGTTCTTCAGACCACTTCTGGGGCTGTTTCAGGATTTCGCGTTTGAGAGGGCGAACTATGGAAGAAGAACTGAGAACGTACGCTCGCTTCCAAAAGAATATTTTAATGGGTTAATTTTGGCTTGGAGTCGTCCTAAAAGTAAGAGATATTCAAGTGCACTATTTTCATATTGTTTCTCGGATATTGATATAAAATGTAAACTTTTCGAAATTATAGTGTGTGTCGGGGGGGGGGGGGGGGGGGGGGGGGGGGGGGGGGGGGGGGGGGGGGGGCTAGTGCACTTTGAGCAATGAATAGCATTATGCCGAATGCTTCCGTCGAAATCTAAAGCTTTTAATATTTGAGCGACAGCTACAAATGATAATAATGCAAATTACGTCTTTGAATAAATCCAAGAGCTAAATAACCTGAGACTTTTATGTACTCTGATTTTTAGCTCTACTGGCCAAAGGCCAGAAGAGCTTATGCGATAGTAATGTGTATGTAGTATGTGCATCAGTTTTGATTGTATCTCGATGAAACTTGTACAGTATCTAGATATCCATTAGAGCTCGTTTCCTTTCGAAAACCAGCCAGATCCGCACATGCATGCCTAGATTATGGGCCTTGAAAGTATTAAAAAATCAGTTCGTCTGTAAACAATTGCTTGTGAACATGACACAGTCTTCAGTTTTGATTGTATCACGATGAAACTTGTACAGTATTTAGATATCCATTAGAACTTGGTTCCTTTTAAAAACCAGCCAGATCTGCCCATCCATGCCTAGATTATGGGCCTTGAAAGTATAAAAAGTGCTATTTTAAGCTAAGTCTAATTTTAGCCAAGTCTACATGAGCGAAGTCTTTTTTTAGCCAAGTTTACATGTAAAGTCACAATTGCTTGTGAAGGTTTGTTCAAATTATGCCCCTGGGGCATTACTGCCCCCCCCCCCCCACGGAGATTGTCCCGCAAGAGACCAGTGCGGCAAATGCAAACGTCCTCGGCGACGTTGGCGGAGGCCCAGGGAAAAGTTCTCTTTTCTTTGTAAGGGACAGACTCCCCCCCCCCCCCCCCCCCCACACACACACACCATAAATTGGGAAATATTAAAAACCTTTTCGTCTGAAACCACTCTGCAAATCCTTGCTTTTTTGAACAAGGCTTTATTTAGTAGTACACTACCATGGCTGTTCAAATTATGCCCCTTGGGTCAAAACAGACACTGCCCTGGGTGTCACAATTTCTCTAGAGACTTATTTAAAAAATATTTTCAAAAAAAAATCTTGTTTCAAACCACAAGGCCCATACCTTTGATATTTGTTGTGGAGCATCATATGATGCAATTGAAAACATTTGAAATAATGCCCCTTGGGCAAAAACTGGCCCCACCCTTTTGACTTACTTATTGATTTTTAAACCTACAGTAATGAAATTTTGACCATGTGAACAGTTTTGCAAACAAGCATTAATGTTGTCCTCGGATGTCCTTGACTTTAACCTTTGACCGACTTTTTATTTTTAAAGCTACAGAAATGAAATTTTGACGATGAGTACAGTTTTGAAAGCAAATATTTTTTACCCTCAGATTACCTTTACTTGGCACATATTAAAATAGTTCATGCAACTAATCTGCTTACAACACTTCCTGTCCTCAGATGTTGAACGTGCAGCGTTTTCAACTAACCCAAACACTAAAAGTGGATTGAAAATGACCACAAGAGCCATGCCAGTAGAGCATAGGCCCTTTTGGGCCTCTTGTTTTAAGTAAGACTGCAAGCACCACACTGCTTGTTTCTGTATCATAGGAATTGATATTTGGTTAAAGCCGTACCCTGAAATTGTTTGTACACACAGCAGATACTTTGAATATGAATTAATAATGCCGTTTCAGTGCATTATTATATAAAATAAACCATTTCTATTTTTTCAGCCGAGAAGATCACCTGTAGGCTGGGAAGAATGGATGGAAAAGGTTTTCATCTCGAAATATGATGGTTTGTATAACATTAGGTTCCTGACACCTTTTGGAAAGTCTGTTTGATTATTGGCATTGTCTTTGGGGTCTTAATGTTTATTGACACTTTTTTGCTAGTCTCATTTTTGAAAAACATGCTATTGTAATCACTTGATTGTCGTCGTCGGAGGTGTTGGTTACATTTTACGTTTAGGTCCCTTACATGGAAACTATCAAAGCTATCACTTTGAAACTTGAGGAGCTTGTTCATGTAATACCCTTCTTCACATTGTACTCTAAAAATGATGAGTCTTTCATGTTGTTTTTTTGGTATAAACATGAATTTTAATGGATTTTGGTTGATTTTGAGAATTGGACATAGCTTCTTCAGTTTTTGTTGGATTGATTTTTTTTTTCACAGACAATAAATGGATAAGTCACTTTAATAAATCAAACAAGTTTCTGAGTCGCACATTGGAGAGTGTAGGAGGAGGGGGAGGGATACATGCAAAATATCAAAACTATCATTTTCAAACTGTAGAATACCAGTTCACTATCAAACGACTGTAACAGGATAAAATCAAACGAGTGTTCAGCACTTGTTTATAATAATCATAATGGGCACTTTTCATTTTCTACAAGAAGAAAACTATCTAAATCAGTTTTACACTAATTTGATAAAATCTCAGCAGGCTATGTGCATATCCCCAAAACAGCAATACTGTGTTATCAGGTGCCTTTTAGGAATATACAAAAGTCATAATTATCACTTTGAAAAGATTCAAGAAAGTTAAATAAAATAAACAGCTGACCAAGTATAATATAAATATTATAAATATTATTATTTTTACATATAGAATAGTTCGGTAGACTAAAAAACACATCCCTTACTTTTGGTCTGATGAAGGACAGGATATGTGACAGCTTTTTATTCAGCTTAAATGAATATTACGCACTCATTTTGTGTCTAAATATGTGTTTTGGTCCGCAGATTATTGAAACTACCAAGAATAAGTTTTACACAGACATGTATTTAAACACCATAATGTTTGTGACCAATACAAGGATAAAACCTCACACGTGCAATATTAAATTTCTAATTACATATTCTATCAAAGATGGTAACAGCGTATTAAAAAATAGAAACTCTTGTTTTAAATTGAAAAATAAATCAGAAATGTTTTTTTTACATCATAAAATTGTGCTGGAATTTAAAAGAGCACAGTTGTCTTAAATGTTTTAGTCATATCAAATTTCCTGAGGTGTATGTGCATGAGTGTGTGTTTGTTTTTGTGCGTGCGTGCGTACGTGTGTGTGTGTGCGCGCGCGCGCAAAAGTATGTGTAGGTTAGGGGTGGTGCCCACGGAATCAATAGTTTAACAGGCTAAATGACAACAATACAAATGACAGCATCATGCCGTTTGTTTGATAATTATTGTGAAAGCTACACCTGTAAAACTTAAATCATTTAATAACATTCAATATTTCCACTTAGTATATATGGTATATATATATATATATATATATATATATATATATATATATATATTTACCTTTGGCTTTGACAATGCGATGTTTTAGCTATGATATTACGTCATTGAAACTTTAGGTATGACATTTCCACATTGAAATCTTGGCTATGACCTTTCGACGTTTCGGTTATATATCAATTCCATCGAGTTAGACTGAATTTAATGACACCACATTGAAAAGCAACTTTCTTTCATCGCAACACAAGGAAACAACTCAAATAATATATATACATTTTTATTTAATATCAAAGCAAACATTCTTCTATATATTCTTGGGTAACTAAATAAATCCATGTACATGATACAAACAATATTGAATGTAAAAAGAGTGACTCTTTTTCAAACAGACATACTATTTACACTTTCAAGCAAGACATAATACAATTGAGAAGCATAAAACTCTACAGGAGTCGAGTTTAGGATATAAAAAGCCCACGATAATGCATTAGCATCAGCAGCATTATCATCATTAGCAAAATCAGCAGCAGCAGCATCATGATAACCCATGGAACATGGAAAGTGATGCGAAAGGAGTTGTCCTACTAATTTCATTATGCTGTAACAACGATACACTGTAAATGTTCTAGTTAGTAATAACTATTCTGTGAGGTTAGGTTCTAATAATTTAAGACTTTATAAATGATATATGCTTAGGATACTGCTGTGTGCAGAATTTGTTAAATCAATGATATTTTAAAGATTTTTTTACATCATAGCTTAATAATCTGGATTTCTTTAAAAAGTAATGCACACACAACGGTGTTTAAAATAAAATTCACTTTAGTAAATACAATACTCTGGAAAGCGTTTCATTAAGAATCTTAGGAATTGTTTTCGTAAGTAGATACGATTTTCTGTCATCAATGTATTTCATCTCTAATAAAACAGTTGTATTAAAAAATATATATATTTACTTTATAAACATATCAATACAAGACAAATAATTGTCCTTTTCTCAAAAATACATTGTATTATTACAAGAATCTTATTCACAAACTATTCACAAATAATGCTCAAAGAGAAAGTTATATTTACTTTCATAAATAATTATAAAAACACTTATATTTCTTTTTGATCTTAACAAATACACTTCAAGTGTATTATTTTAAACAGTTTCAGTTGTCTCACGCCCCCCGCACTGTTAGTCACGGCCATTCTCGAACCATCCATGCAGAAGGCAACGGCATACGGATACTTCATGCCGACATCACATGACGTCAATTTGTCCCCGTTGGGCGATATCTGGATGACGGAATTCGTGTTCCTACTGCAGACAAACACGGAGTCATCAGGGCCAGTACAGGCGCCTCTGGGTTCCGGTATCCGGTAACATTTCACCTCGCTGGTCTTGCCGAATACGGTGTTATACATGTAAACTGTGTGAGCATGCCTTTCTATCAGAACTAGAGTATCCCGGGATGGTATGTAGGTACATTGACTTTCACCAATCTTATACGTCTTTCCAGGAAACTTCACGTTGTCAAAGTCGCTCTCCTTGCCGTCCACGTCAATCTTCTTTGCAGGCCGCGGGTCGTCCCAAGTGCTCACTACGAACGTGCGGTCGTTCAGGGTAAAGATGGAGAGGCATTTGATAGACGTGTTCAGCGCCTTCATCAACGTGATCGTGTTGTCACTGTCCACTGTTAGCAGGCAGATAGTTCGAATATCTTCGTCACTGACGGTTACTGCAATATTGTTATCAGAGTAAGATGTAACGTCCCTAGGATATGTCTTAAATTTATAAAACATATCAAACCTCTTCAGTGTGTTACTCAAAATAAAACATTTCCAGTTGTAGTTATCCACGGCGACGATCCTCCCATCCGTCAGGAAATCCAGCCCAGTCACAAACGGCTCAACCTTGTCGTCCCCTGTCTTCACAAGCTCCATGGTTTTCAACAGCTCCAGACGCACCGCTGATTGTGTTTCTGGCTCTTGTGTTCTTGGTTCTTCTGTTTTATTCAATGAGAATAATGCGACATCAGAAGTTTTAATTTTTAAAATGTTTTCGTTGATTTTTAGTCCCACTTTGACGGTGTAATCATTCTTCAACAAAGGGTTAAGTGTTTGTGATGCCTTGTTTTTCGACCTTTTGAAAATGTGGTTTAGAATGAATAGTTCCGTTTCCGTTCCATTCTCGCGAACGCTATCTGACATTGCCAAGTGCGTGTCGAATTCTTTCTTCAGGATTTCAGCCGCTTTTCTCCTCGTATTTAGACGTTCGGTTTCCTGTGTGTTAATGCTATTCATTTCGCTGACAATTCGCAGCTTGGCTTCCTCAATTTTCGTTAATAAGTCCTCCTTGTAATTATCCATTTCTTTTACGATTTCTTCGACTCGCGAAATGTTGTTCAATTGATCCTCCTCGCATTTCATTATATATTCTGAGGCAGTAATAACGGATGCACGTATCTTTTCCCTTACATCATCCTTCACATTCTTAGCGACCTTTGCTATTTCGTAAATATTGTTGCATCTACGATGGCGAGAAAAGGCACATACCTCACAGCACAGATCTTCGTGGTCTTCACAGTGAAACATGAACACTCGTTTATGTTCGTTACACTGATCCAGTCCCTTCATATCGACATATGGCTTGACACAGGCGTCATGGGCAGCAACGATGTTATGTTCATATACGTTTGCTATGTGCCCTTTGTGTACAACACAGCAATCATCACATAGATATACCTTGCATGTATTACAGAACAATGAAGCCACCTCTAACCTGTCCCGACGACGACAAGGCTCACACTTGCTCCCGATCTTTCCACCGACGGCGTCACTACCACATTCTAGAAGTGTATCATATCCCCCGGTAGCCATAACTTTCTTGTTTGGTGTTTATGCTCCTTATTTTTAAAAACAGGTTTAAAACTTCCTTACCTGTTTTTCCGCTGAGATAATACAAATATCAATCCACTTTCGATTTAGTATAGTTCACTAAGCATTAATCTCCAGGTAAAATGTTACAATTTATATAGGTCGGTTGTTAGATAGCGTTATCTATCAATTACGTTAATATATGATATAATAAATAAAACGTTTATTTTGTCGCAGAATTGGATCTAATTGAACATTTAAGTGATGTGTATACTGTTGTATGACTTGCAAAATATTTTAAGCCGTACTCGGAAAAAATGTAAATCTTTATAAATTTAAGTAAGGCAAATCTGAAGTTTAATCGTTAATTTCAAAACAACACAATCTGAATTCCGTTTTAAGTTTATTTAAGTAAGAACAATAGCTTGCTTGAATTATACCAATGTCAAAACAAGATGTCGCGAACATGAACTATTTGTTACGTCCCCATCAACAGTTTTCTATTCCTAACAAAAAATAAAAAATATATAAAATAGTAATTTAAAGATATCAAATATATTTATATCAGCATTGTAAATGGATATTTCTTCTGGAAAAGGGGAGGCTCAACTTTTGATATATATATTAAAACCATGGCATTGTTTTATCAAACTCTTAAGCAGGAACGTATCCAGAGGGGTGTTTTGGTGTAATTAATGCATATTTTCTCTACATATTGACACGAAATATTCTCTTGTAATAATTCAGGAGTGTCGCGCGCCGAGGATGAACCTTTTATCACATGCGGACTCCGACAATGCTTATGACACTCTTGGAATAGCACCAAAGAAGAATTCAATTCAATTAAACTAGCTCATCACTTTATAATCACGGCTGGTAATCGCAAGCCAGACACACTCCAACTATTAAAGCTTTCTTATCACTATCAAATCATGGCTGCTATTGCGCTCAAAGTGTACTCAAAGCATTTAAAACACTCTAATTAATATTAGAACCACGCCTTGGAATCTCCAAAAGAATAGAGTTATTTCATCATTATCAGCTCTCGCATTGGAATCTCACTCTAAGAACACTCAAAACATTGAAAACTATCTAAACATTATTGAAACACGCCTTCGATTCTCACTCCAGGAACACTCAACACGTTTTAAGCTTATTAAACATTAATCAAGTCACGCCTTGGAATCGCACCCCAGAAAAACTCAAAACATTTAAAGCAAACTAAACATTATCGAGTCACGCCTGAGAATCTCAATCCAGGAACACTCAAAACATGTAAAGCTTACTAAACATTATGTAGTCACACTTTGGAAGGTACATAATTTTCTAATTTGGACGTGCATCTTTATATTTAGAACCGCAGTTCCAAAATCAGAGATGCACCTTAACTTTTAAGCTACAAAATAAAGAGATGCACCTCTACTTTGGAGTTAGTGCTAGGAGTACACTTCTATATATAAATACTTCCTAACAATATCCTATAATATAAATTAGTGTTACTGGTTATACTTTTAAATGTAATGCATTTAAAAGTTATCGTAAGTGTTAAGAGAATTTTAGCATATATTCACATGATGTGAAAACACAATATGACACTTTAACATCGTGAATGAGCCAAATTCAAGGTTGAGATAACGTTTTCTAGCACACTAGATAGAGATTTACGGTTATAACTCAGTCATGCTGGAAATCTCTATCTGGCACCACCTGCTTTATGAGTCACTCGCAGTGACGCACTACTTCTTATTTCTTTTATCATACAATTAATGTAGACATAAGA
Organism: Mya arenaria; assembly: GCF_026914265.1. Classification (NCBI taxonomy): domain Eukaryota; kingdom Metazoa; phylum Mollusca; class Bivalvia; order Myida; family Myidae; genus Mya; species Mya arenaria. Next base: position 23,503,317 of record NC_069128.1, read on the forward strand.
ATGACACTTAAAAAGATTACTTCCATCAACCTTAACTAACAAAAATATTAAGCTTCAAAACGATACAAAATAACCATTAAAGTACGTTATAATGAAGAAATTTCTTGAAATATCCAGTGAATGCGCTATGACGTCAGTAAACATAATCGCACGCGTTTTTCGATGAATTGTACAAATATGCGGTTTCCTACGCAGTGGCCATCGGGTCGGACCGGAAACACATGACTTGTATCATTATCCGTCCGTACAACGTCGAGGCTCTGACATTGATCTGAAGTTCAATTATGGTATGCGACGTTGTGATCAAAGTTCAACGTCGTTACGAGAAAAGTCGGGCAGCTAAACCATTAGAGCACTTTACTTAAGATCATGCATGGGGAGGGTTAGGCACGTATAACATAAGAGGACTTCACTCAAAAGCATGCATGGGGAGATTCGGGTATGTAAAACATTAAAGTACTTCACTTTAGATCTAGCATGAGTCGGGCTCGTAGAGCATTAGAACACTACACATAGCATGCATAGGGAGAGTCGGGCACACAAACCATTAGAGCACTTCATTTTATATCATGCATGGGGAGAGTCGGGCACGTAAAACATTGGATCACTTCATTTAAGATCATGAATTGGAGAGTCGGGCTCGTAAACCATTAGAGCACTTCATTTAAGATCATGCATTGGGAGAGTCGGCCACGTGTTCCATTAGAGCAATTAACTGAAGCATGGGAAAAGTCGGCCACGTAATATATAAGAACCCTTCACTTAAGATCTGCATTAACTTTAATTAACTTAAGCATGGGAAAAGTCGGGCACATAATATATAAGAACCCTTCACCTAAGATCTGCATGGGGAGAGTCGGACACGTAGAACATAAGAACACTTTACTTAAGGTCATGCACGGGGATAGACGGGCACATAGAACATTATCGCACTTCACTTAAGATCACAGATATACAGAGTGGGGCACGTAAACTATTACAGTTCTTCACATGGTGAGAGTCGGGTACGAAAACCATAAGAGGCCTTCACTTTGAACAATTCATTTGGAGAGGCGGGTACGTAAGCCTTTACGTTTTTAACTGTCGATCATTCATGGGGAGGGTTGGGCACCTATTCCATTCCTTCATTTCAAGCATAGCACGTATCTCATTGAGGTTATGTGTGTGTGTTACCTTAAAACACTATTGCCAAAATCACATCTCCATAACACACACGACATAGATCATATTCAAACCCTCTCCACACCTCTAAGCTTTGTTGTTTATTGCATTCAACGTTGACACTTAACGAGCACTCTTACACCAGGCCACAACAAATTGATCATTTGTTCGTCGGATTTGCCGCACCTAAAATTCGAAAAACGAAAAAAAAATAAAAAAAACTTTTTTTTTGCGCCCGCACTTACTATTCGGCCGCGCATATTATTTATTTTTTTTACTTCTGAATTTCCTCTATTATCTGAAGTTTTTTTACTTAAAATTTGAACCTGCAGCGTCGACTTCGCCTTTTTTGAAGGTATTTCCATGCTTTACATTCTCCGCGAGCAAACTTTTCTCGTGTCAGGACAAAATCAGGTCCGGGTAACCGCAAAACAGCCGATATTTGTTGACAGTCTTTTTTGTCGGGAATATTTTGCAGGACGCACCGTTGTTATCTATTTCCGGTATTAATTTGCAGGATACTTTCAGTTTTCGTACACATATAAAAATACACATTTTTAATTGAAAATCAGTGTCATAGTCAATGGATTATAGTCTTCAGTAAACAACAACAGTTTCACAGCGTCGAAGGCAATAATTATTTATGTGTGTTTTAAGTAATTCATTGTTTTGTACTCAAAATTTAGTGTTAAATAATAACTAAATCAGATTTTGAGTGCAAAACTTATATTAAAATACACGGACACACGACTTACAACAAATGAACATGTTTTCGTGAGTTATTTTTTAAATTCTAAAATGCATTTCTCAGTTTTATACTCGTAATTGTTAGAAGGACTTGTAAATGTTTCAGAAACAGTCTGTATTTATGCACCATTCAATTGTAACCATGCCCCCCCCCCCCCCGGGGTTGGCTGGACCGAAAGTCAAAGTCCCCTCTATTCCCCGGACCTTGGGGGTCGTGGTTACAATTGACTAGTGCATTACACATACATGTACAGTATAAAAATAACATCAGTAAAATCAGAAAATAAAACCTTTTATAAGTAAAATGACTGTTTTAATTTTCTCAATTCTTTGTTCTTATCCACTTGTTTTCTTTGATCGATTTGTAGTAAAGTGGCCTGTTATTAAAGTGGCCTGTTTCTTACGGGCATTGAAGCTATGGAGGGTGTCATGATATTTTTTTTCAAGGCACGGACCTATAAACCATTGGTTCGTGGTAAAGGCGAGGTCTTGAAAGGGAAACATCTTTATTCCACCACCTGCTCTAATATAATGACCGGTGCCACATTTGCAGATTTGTTTAATACTGCTTCAATTGTGTTGTCCCGCAATTTAATCGGCAGTGTCTTAAGTAATAGTAAAGCACTGGATCTTATTGCCATTTGTTATATATTGAGACAGATTTTCATGTGATACAATCAAAACCTTTTCATTTATATTTAAACTAAGAACCTATGTTTGCAATTAAAAAGCATTTCTTGACATATTGCATGATAAATTTAGTAAGAAATAAACTTTTTAATTTTTATTTTATTTTTCGCCTTGCGCTCGCCTCTAAATTGCCTTAAATTTAAAAAAAAAAGTATTTTAATTTTTTTTTCGCTCGCTCGCTCCTACGTTTTTTGGGCAAAATCCGTAGAACAAATGATCAATTTGTTGTGGCCCCATACATTTTTGCACTCTTACACCATACATTTTTGCAAACAGCTTTCAAGAAAACAACATGGTGACAAGGTTTAAACATTCCAAAGGAAAATTATCCTTGAACTAATTTTAAAATCCAATTACATAGCCAAAAACACAAAAACAACATAAGGGTATCAAAGTGTTTCTAAAAATGATTATAACTTGAGAACTAGATTAAATTAATTTTGACTTATGACGATAAGTTTTTACAATTTTCTCCTTAAACGTAAATGGTTGCTGGCACCGAAAGATAATCTCCTGAAGGTCAAACCAAGACATAAAAAACCCGTTTTATATGGAAAATGATACGTGGAAAATAAGTTTGTTTTCCCATATCGATAATACAATCAAAATAACAGGTACAAGCCCTGAAGACATTCAAAACTACACTTACTTTAGGGGCGCAAGGCAAGGGACCAACCGACAATGCTCTATAGACACAAACACATTAACACAACATACACAGACACACACACCAAAAACAAACTAGCAAAACATAAGTAAATACAAACACCACAATCAAACCATATTTATGCAAAAAGCTACAGAAACAAGCTCAGTAGCATTAAGTTTAAACATAAACTCAAACTTAAATGATAGGATTACCGCCTTGAAACGTTCATTGAAACAAGAATTCATTGGTACTCGGGTCTACTGGGGGCTTAAATTCGTTAAAAAAAAATTTAGTTTGAGTTTGTAATCGGGTTACATGGACATCAGAGTATAGACATTTATTATATAGCAGTTTGTAATAAATAGCATTCAACATACGATTTTATGAGGATTTGTTATCAAACAGCACATCTGTTGTATTAATATTTCGGGTTGTAAGTTTAGTACCGTCCATCTCAACATTTTTTGATAGTATTTCAAGGTATGTCGATGAAGATGTATTTATTTTCTTTTATTTTAGACCCTTGATATATTGTGATCATCAAACCGTCACGATTTTCAAAATCACAATGCGGTTATCGCTGTTCTCATAATCAAGATATTATCCTTATGCAGTTTTCGTCAAAAAATAATTAATTATTTTGGAAATTTCTTAACAATGTCGAACAAAGTCCTTATACATTCTTAGCCTATATCTGTGAAACGGAGAACTGAATTTTTAGCAATACAATCTGACTAAATAACGAAAGTAATGAAAAAAGAATAGGATCAGATTCAAAGTCTAAGATGTAGGCAAATACCAACCAGAAATATATTTGCTTAAAGAAATATTTATCTTATACATCATTTCCTTTGATTTTGGTAATTGAAGACATTTTCAAATAATGTTGTCATCATACTAGTATATTTCAGTTTCTCAAACATACACAACAACACAATTGAGTTCTGTCTAAGCACATGCTGTTTTACCTTTTTCTAAATTGTTTAAATAGAAATATCAGTTAAATAATGATAGACATAAAAACACAAACTAGTACCTAATACTTGCATGCTATCGGAATTATAATAAACCCAAAAGGTACAACATACATCTACCAATTTCAGTTATATTTGTGATTGTCACCAACAGTGTACCTGTGTAGTTATCAATAATATTTAAGCAACATTTAGTATAGCACAAACATTTCGCCATATTCGTTAATTTCGTTCTTCAACATACACAATATAACAGAGACTGTGCTGTTTGTAAATATAAAAAGCTATTTTAATCAAACTGACCTAAATATGTAAGAATACTGACAACAAACACAATAAAATTACAACACACCTGTCATTAAAAACGAAGATAAGAATAAGGATTTAAAAATGACAGAAATTGTCAGATTTGCAATACATGGTCTAAATTGTATTGCGTTTGAACTGATGGACTAAACCATAGTGTTTCATTGTAAATCCATAAATAATGCGAGTACGTTAAGCTTGCTATAATTGTAAATATATGTGATTTATCAACGCAATTCGATTAATCTGTTTGTTACATTGATGGAACTGTCAGTTCAATATCGTCTGATCAATTCTACTCAAAATCCAATAGCCAAAAATAGCGTTCATAAACCATTTGATACAGTTAAAAATGCAACTTAGTTTGATACAAAGTATTATGTTGACTGATGCCGAACGGACATGCGACCGTTGTAGAAGGCAGATTGCCTGTTATAACAAGTATTAATCCCAAACATTTTCGCCAAACGTATCTGCAAATGAATGACAGACATACACCTTGTCGTATGACCTTTACCTTCAATTATTTAAAAATGAACTCCTTTGACCACGTTATAAAAATAGTCAACAAACAAAACGTCTAATTATTCCAAGGTAGCTTTTAAACTTTTTATAAATAAATCAAACGGTGTCATATAATGTTCAAATAGAAGTCATTTCATATTAAATGTTACTTAATAACACCATTAAGGCTTTAAGTTGTTACTTAGTTCCTGTAGAAAGCAACAGTCATAGAAGAAGGAGGTCGCTTTACATAAACGTAATAACTATACAGATTGGCATATTCTAAGAAATAGTTTAGTTTCAGTTTCTTTAATGGTTAGTTAAACCTAAAATGCAGTCGTGTTCCCGTGGAATGTTATATACAAACCTTCCTTACTAAAGAACATCTTACAAGTATTATAGTCCATGCAATTTATCCAATTATCTTGCTGAACGGTATTTTGCAGGAAAATGCACTTTATAAAAAAAAACTGTTTACATCACGATGGCTCACAACACATCTTTTTGTAATAAAGCACAAGCGACTGTAATAACTTATAATGCGAACGCAACAGTCTCAATGATACTATACAGGGATAGACATTCCTGATACAACTTGTTTATACTTAGTTATTTTTATCGGTTGTTAAGACAGTTGTAACCAAATACAATTCATGCCTTCTTCAAATTTATTAGCATAATCCAGTATCAGTATCCATTTTGAGGTTACACTAGTGCGACTCGAGTAAATAACCCCAGTCTATAACACAGTAAATTTCAAGTGCTGGATGCTTAAGGTTAAACACAGAGCAACTCAGCTTTAGTAATATCTTAATCAAGTCATAATTTGCAAAGTACCTTTTTTGAGCATTGTAACATTAATACAACAACTATTGCAACTGTACATAACAAATACACTGGCTTTGTTCCAGACAAGTAAAATGTTTGTTTGTTTGTTACATTGAATCCTGCATGCCAAACACAGATTACCAAATCTGATTAGCAGATTACAGATTACTCATGTTGCGTTGCCGTTCCGGGAAGGCAGATAACGTGGGTAATTGATTCAATGTCGACATAAAAATATGCACGTGTGTATCATGCATCTGAAAACCATTTTGCACGCAAACAACAACACGGTTCATGGCATGTTTAGTCACTTGACATTTGTTTGTGCACATAGATTAACATTGATGGAAGAATGTGCCAAAGATAAGTCTCCCTTGAACATAGTGCTTCTAATACCGAGATCATAACACTAAATCAATAATTTGAGAATTGTTCTTCATAGTTATTGCGAACAATATAAAAACTTATTTCAATGTAATGTTGATATTGCAACATTTACTAGTCTATTTGTCTATGATATTAATTTATTATATTTGTTATATAAAAAGGATAAAATAATCTATAATTAGTCCAGGTTGTTCAAAAACTGTGTGTGTTTTTATGATGTTTCCTTTTCAGGCAAGGTTAAGTTTTTATAGTCGCCAGCAAATCTACAACAAAAGTACAGTCGAATCGTATTCTGATAAAAAAATCATTTCATTGGTCTGCATGCCTTTGGCAAAATCAGTTCAACGAAGCATTCCTTATTCCCATCACACACAGTAATGCAAATAAAACATATAATACGCTTTCCATTCCATATAAATCAGTGAAAATGAGCAGTTAATATTGTTCACTTGTTTGTACTCTAGCCCGTTCAGTCCGTTATGCTTTCAGATAAGATAAAACACGCACGTCATTTCCGCAATGTCGTTACGTGCGCATAAAGGATTGCAAATAATCATGACTTACATTTATATTCACGCCGAAGTCATCCTGTACACACGTTTATATCGTGTGCATCACCTATGCGGGACCACTAAGTATTGTTCCTTTGTAATGAGTCATTGCAGCAAGAGTTTCTGTCTAGTCTGGCTACTTTGTTTCCGTCTAAGCAATACATTGAAGCTCAGTGCTTCCAGTCCCGGTTTAATTCATTCATTTCAGATCAGCGTTTCCAGTCTTGTTCCTTTGTCTCGATTTAATGTATGCATTGCAGCTCTGCGCTTGTTGTTATGACCGAAATAATATTTTGCACAGCCTTCAGATATATAAAGCAAATTGTTGTATCGATGAACACTCTTCATAGCACAAGAGAATTATCTGAGTAAATCTAAGTTAAGTGAAAACTTAAGTGACAAGACTAGGAATTGTTGCTGCCTATATGTAAGTATTAGAGTTGTTGTTTTTTGGTTAATCTTAATAATCCAATAAATCTCATTGCGAATGTGTTATAAATGAATATCTACGCGTTGTAATTCTGGAGCTGATTTGAAGCACACTATTTAACCTGCCATCGCCATAGGTGGCAGTTTCAGACTGGCATATTATCTGAAGTATATATAATAACAATGATGGAAACAATGATTCGATCTTCAACAATATACCTTAGATGTTAAAAAAGAATTTCAATGAGCTACAGCTTTAAACTATTAAAAAACAACAGCACATTCCTCGGCGCTATCCGTTCCATGGCGGTTACGTCAGTATAATTTAATTTACATAATTTGATGCATTTGTAGCATGTAAAAGTTGTATTGTGAAGGTATGTGTCTCCCATTCAATGTCTGTAAAGTCTTAATCTTCTGCCTCTAAACAGAGTCCTTGTTTACTTTTGACTTCTGGGCTGGTCCTGTAATTTTCATATGAATTATCAAATACTAATTATTCAGCTTACTTTTAATGATTAAAGCCATTGCAATGTAAATATATATATATAAATTTGACATATAACTATTATAATTGATGAAACTTAAGATAACATGACGCCTTTTTTATAATTGATAACATTCAAGATAAATTGACACTATTTATGAATAAGAGATTCATATGAATATGCAATGTACAATTATTTTAACAATGTTGTGAAGTTCTCTCTATTTTCACAGTAAGAAAGAATGAGGCTCGTCCCGCTCGGCCTGATTTTGTGCTTGACTGCTTTAAGACCCATCCAGGGGTCACGGCTTAGAAGACTGGAAGAAGACGTAAACGCCCTCAAAAGCTTTATATTTAGGGTAAGGATATATGTTATATACCAAGCGATTTCACGCTCAAAACATTGAAAGTTATCAACCTGAATACGAGCGAATTTCAGGATCGTTGAATATCCGATGATCATCCGATCATTGAAGATCATTATGTCATCCATGTTTTAAAACGCGCAAATATTTTTAGTTCATGCATTAACCTCTTTGTCATGGCAACTTTAAATCCGGATGCCCGTGGTAGCTTTAAATCGCTCATCTTAGTGAACGTTTAAAACCCTTTAATCTCAAGGAATTAGAATGAGTTTATTGGTGAATGGCAATGCAATTAGGGATTAATCCAAGTTTTAATGCTGTAGCTTTAAAATTATAAAATAGGTCAATGGTCACAGTAAAGGTCATCTAAGTACAACTTTTATATTTCCTTTTTTCAAAACTGTACATATTGTCTAGCCTTCATTGCTGAAATTTCAGTAAATAATAAGAAGACGGTCAAAATGTTACAGTCAAGGACATCAAAAGAACAACATTGAAATATATTCTTGGTTCTAATTTTATTGCTGTAACTCCAAAAGTTAAAAAATAGTCAAAGGACTGGGGTAATCTTATACCCTAGGGGAAAAATTTGAACACATTTGGTAAAGTGCCATCAACAATAATCAAAGGTTTGTGCCATGTGGTTAGAGTAAAAAAGATTTTCAAAGATTTCCTTATTATTTAAGTCTATAGGAAACTTGTGAATCCCATTGGGTGGCCAGTTGTCCCCAGGGGCATTCTTTAAACAAACTTGGATAAGGATCTTGTTTGATCCCACAAACAAAATATTAAGGGTCTAGGCCAAGCGGTTTCAGACAATATTTTTTTAAGTTATTTTTCTTGTATAACTCGATATGAACCTTGTGACCCTTGGGTCTGGGCAAGTTTTGACAAAACATCGTAGTCCACTAAACCGTTTACCCAACAAATACCTAAGCTTTTATCAATATTTAATTTTAAGTCTTTCCTTTGTGTTGCAATGGCAACCAAAGTTTCGCATGGCATTTATTCCTTTGAACATGCCAATGTAAATCGTTAGAACATGAGGACAGGGATATTTTTCAAAAAGGCCTGTCTGTAAATTTGTTGAATTGATATTTAAGCAGTTTCAGAATAATTATCATCATCAAAGATGTTCAATTAGGATAATGAGTACAACTGTTTTTAGAAATAGAAAGTGATAGTTTAACTTGAATATAGTGACATTTTTGTGATAACATTTTGACTTGTAATATGATTAGTTATTGTGCATATTGTAGATAATTTTTTATGATATTCAATATGTTAATATGTACATACATGTATTCATTCATTTTTCCAGGAGCTAGGATCTATAAGAGACCAAGTTAAAGACATCTCTATAAGAGTCGAAATTTTGGAAAACTCAACGGTTGCGCTAGACCAAGGAGACCCTATTCAAGACAGGGACATTACTTCTTACAACATTGGGGGTGAACCTAGTAATGGGAATAATGAAGCAAGTCATGTTGTAAAATCAGAGGTTGAAAATATGCGCAAGGCTTATGCTAACGACAAAAAAGACTTACATGAACTAAAGCAATGCGTTAAGGGCCAACTGAAAGAGCTTGAAGAAAAGATAACAAGCCACATGAATAATCTGACTCTAGCAGTGCAACATAATATCAAGTACATTTATGGAAATGTTTCGCTTGCAAACGTTACTTTGTCAGAGCTTCTTAATGGTTCGGCTACACATTTTAGTGAACATAAGTTTACTAATTTATCCTTAGAACTACAAAAGATTGAAAATAAAACAAAAAGTGTAGAGGAAAGAATATTGAATACATTTGAGTCATTTTCAAGCAATTTAGAGAAAGAACTTGAATTTTTGAAAATACGTTTGAATACAGGTAGAATTGTACTAGATGATTATTATTACTCAAGCGCAATAGACGTCCGTCTGGCTAATGTGTCTTCTTACCGCTCCACCGGCGTCCAGGGGCGGTTAGAAGTCCGTCACGATAATAAATGGGGAACGGCATGCGATGACAGTTTTTCGGAGAATAATTTAGCCGCTTATGAAATAACAAACAACGTAAGAGTGGTTTGTAGGATGTTCGGATTCGTGCAATGTAATTATGTGCTTAGTGCGGGTTTCGGTTATGGCAGCGGGAACATCTGGATGGACCATGTAAAATGTCACGGTAGAGAAAGAAGCTTCTTAGATTGTCATCATCGCGGGTGGGGTGTCGAGGACTGTAATCATGGTGAGGACGTAGGGTTCCGTATGTGGAATTAATATGTGGTGTTAATTTTATATTACAATCAAAGATAAAGCATTTATATTTTGTTAATAAAAAATGCTCTTTTCCTGGATTTATTGACGATGGATTAGAAAGTTTTAATTGCATTTTTTTTTTTTTTTTTTTTTTGTTATTGTTTTTTGTTGATAACGACGGTGGCACATAGAAATGGGATAACAGACCACGGAGCACGCAAACAACCGTCACTTCTTCACCACTGTGTTCTTCTTGTCGAAGACACAGCTATTACGTTACATGTAAAAGACGCATGCTCTTGAAAACCTCTACTCAAAGTATAGCAATTAACAAGGGATAATGGAGATAAAACAAATTAATATTTTAGGTAAATTTCTAATCCTTTGTAATAGATTTCAGGATAACGTATGTTATACAAAATGTATATACAGCGAGAGACAGCGCAGTTAAAAATGCAAGTGGCAAAATTTAATTTGATTTTTTAAAAACGATATACATCCGTGATTTATGTAACCATTTCTAAATCCTGAACGATTTTATGTTACTACAAATTTTCCCGTTTGAAAAAGAAATATTAAACACGTTTTAACACTGTCAATATGTATATATTTATATTGAAGTAGCAATAAAATGTACTCTGTATCTTATAAATAGCTTACATTTTTTTGTAAAGCATTGTAAAACATATGTCTCTTCCGTTATGATTTGGTTTGTATATTTGTATAATGCGAGTTATGTTTTTTAAAACAGAGTCGTTTCTAAATTGTGTTTCTTTTTCTCATATTTTCATGCTGTCATGTTACCATGAGCTTAGTTATTGGAATAAATTGTAAACTACACTTGAATAAAACGAGTTCGCAAAAGTAAAAGTTATTTCCGTTCCTACACGTAATGAATGTATGCACCTAAACATCGGCCCAACAAGTTTTAAAGGTACATCATCTGACCATTGGTCCAACACGTTTTAAGGCATACAAACTGAGCAATGAAATAATACGTTTAAAAGGCATTCACTCCGAAGTTTGTCCAAAACGTTTTCAAGCCACCCACTATGAGCATTGTTCCAATACGTTTTGAAGGCAAATCATCCGAACATTGGACAAACAAGCAATCTGATCATTGGTCCAACACATTATAAAAGCAAACAATTTTAACATTAGTCCAACACGTTTTAGAACACAATCTGAACATTGTATCATCACGTTTAAAAGGCAGTCCACCTGAAAACTGAACCAACACGTTTTAAAGGCGAACAATCTGAACATTGGTACAACACGTTTAAAAGGCAGTCAATCTGAAAATTGGGTCAACGCGTATTACAGGCAAAGAATTTAAACATTTGTCTAACAAGTAATAAAGGCATACAATCTAAATATTGATCCAACACGTTTTGTCGGCAATCAATCTAAGCATTGGAACAACACAATATAAAGGCAAACGCTATGAACATTAGCCCAACACGTTATAAAGGCAAACACTATGAACATAAGCCCAACACGTTATAAAGGCAAACACTATGAACATTGGACCAACACATACTAAATGCAAACACTATGGACATTAACCCAACACGTTATAAAGGCAAACACTACGAACATTAACCCAACACGTTATAAAGGCAAACACTATGGAAATTAGCCCAACACGTTATAAAGGCAAACACTATGGAAATTAGCCCAACACTTTATAAAGGCAAACACTACGAACAATGGACCAACACATTATACATGCAAACACTATGAACATTGGTCCAACACGTTATACATGCAAACACTATGAACATTGGTCCAACACATTATACATGCAAACACTATGAACATTGGTCCAACACGTTATACATGCAAACACTACGAACACTGGACCAACACATTATACATGCAAACACTATGAACATTGGTCCAACACGTTATACATGCAAACACTATGAACATTGGTCCAACACATTATAAAGGCTAACACTACGAACATTGGTCCAACACGTTTTGAAGGCAAACAATCTGAACATTGGTCCGACACGTTTAAAAGGCACTCAGTCTAAGAATTGGACCAACGCGTATTTAAGGCAAGCAATCTGAAGATTTATCTAACAAGTTAAATCGGCAAACACTTGGTCCTGCACGTTTTAAAAGGCAAACAATTTGAACATTGGTCCAACACGTTATAAAGGCAAACAAATTGAACATTGGGTCAATACGGTTTAAAAGCAAACACTCTGAACATTGGTCAAACACGTTTTCAACGAATGACCAACAAAGATAAGGGGGAAAGAGAGCTTTATTCAGACAAACTAACTAACAGCTCCACTACAAATATATATAAAGCGCGCATAATTAAAAGTAACATTAAACAAGTATTCAAAACATGTAAAAAGCGCGCACATACAAAACATGACATATTTAACACATAATGCAAAACGTGCAAATGACATTAGGATGAATATAAAAGGCATGCGCAATGTATAGCTAGCTGTACTATACTAATTATCTTAAGTCCACAAACAGGTACTTGAATAGCATATGAAAAGAAAGCCTCTCAGACCCTCTTACCGCTCTGAGGACAATAAGCCAATTAGACCTCCGCAGGGACGGGAGGGAGGGAAATTCAAGTTGCTCAGCTGCTTGGCGCGCGAAGAATGCCCACGCCGGACAAGAGCGCTGATAAGCCCGCCAGAATCGCGTGATCCCCAGCAAGGGGTACCAAGCAGGGAGCGCTATTGGCCATTCGTTTAAATACAATTAACTCTTAATTACACTTAAACGAATGACCAACAAAGATAAGGGGGAAAGAGAGCTTTATTCAGACAAACTAACTAACAGCTCCACTACAAATATATATAAAGCTCGCATAATTAAAAGTAACATTAAACAAGTATTTAAAACATGTAAAAAGCGCGCACATACAAAACATGACATATTTAACACATAATGCAAAACGTGCAAATGACATTAGGATGAATATAAAAGGCATGCGCAATGTATAGCTAGCTGTACTATACTAATTATCTTAAGTCCCAAATCCATAAGTAGGGGTAGGTAGAGTACCAGAATTAGTTCCCAAAAAGCAGTACCGAGTGACCTATGTTTGATGCTCGGCATTTTGGATTGCACGTTGCATACTTTGAATAATGGTATATCGCGTTGTGACATCATTAGAGATGTAGTTTTGATAACAATGGGATCGCCAGTCGCCTAGCAATTTAATAGCATCTGGAGAAAGTCCTATTTTAAAACAGAAAGTAGCACCACCACGTCTAAATGAGTGACTAGCAATATCTGAGGTATCAATCCCTGCGAGTCGTAAGCATTCTTTAACACGGTCAATAAATTGTTCGCTTGTGAGGGGTCTAATTTGTCCATTATGCCTGTATACAAAGGCGGGTCCATTGATGTCAGATGTGATGACGTGCTGTGCCGCATTGAAGAGGGCCTGTACAGGGCATAACGGGTGACCTTTCAGGCGCGGTAGAGGTATATCAAAAGTTCGTGACCCAAATTGTATCGTCTTACTACAGCGAATGTGTAGCAGGGCACCCCATCGATGGTATATTATATCACAGCATCTAAGATGTTTATTGGGGTCGAACGCCACCCCCCTGGTAGTGAGCACATTGCTTTTACGTAATAATCCATAAAACATGCAGAGCACGGCGGCCCATACTGTCGAATCACGTGATTTTGATAAGTCGAGATGCGCTAGGATGTGATGTAACATGGCTGGACTGATGGGCTTTTTACGGATCGTTGCATCGCCAAGATGTCTTCGGATACCTTGCAAGGTACAATTAAGTATAAAATTGTTTGACAATGGATTGGGTAAATTCCATTCAGCGTGTAATATACGAACAATGTTCAGATATTGTTTTATAGAATTAAACTTCAACGATTTTGAGAGAAACGCAGCATAACGGCACAATGTTTGTGTGGATGCAGGTATAGCAGGGTATCCGAACTGGGTGCAAAAGTTTATGTAAGAGTTTTTGTGTGACGTATACGTTCTTTTCGTATTATCCGAATACGCGTTGCTGTAGAAGAACTGCGCAGCTTTATCAAGCTCACCTTCCGTGATAACGTTAGTAGTACCTGTAATGATAAAATCCGACTTTGGCCATGTTGTGATATAAACGTTGAACACCATTATGTTCATGCAAACGAGAAACATTGTCAGCCAAAATATTAAATCTCCCCGGATAGAACACAGCTTTTATACGAAAGTTATAGTAAGAGCTCAACCAAAACACGCGCCGTAGAGAATCTTTAACAGTGGGATGTTTAGAAGAGCCTTTATTAATTACTGCACATGCTGCCACGTTATCACAATGAATGTACACTAATCTGTTTTTCCATAGATGAGACCATCTTCTGGCCGCTATTTCTAAGGATAAAACTTCCAGGTAATTTATAGCTAACAAGGCAGTCTTTGGTGCCCATGGCATGTAAATAAAATCTCCCTGATAAAAGGATCCACTTGCTGTCTTACAAGCATCGATACTAATTGACAAGGCCGATCTATCGTCAATAATCTTCATTGTTCCGTTGAACGCTTTCATAAACTCCAACCACCACAACATGTCTGATTTCATGTCCTGCGTAACTCGTCTTCGGTGCGAAGGATACTGAAGTTTATTTGCACTGTCTATAAGTCTCCGCATGTGAAATCTGCCACCATAAATACAAGATGATAAACAATTAAGTTTGCCGACCACTTGTTGAATACTGCGTTTAGTAACTTTCTTTGAACTTAACATAGTTTGTAACAACAGTTGTGTTTCATGAATTTTGGTCTCGGGTATGCGTATTGTCATGTTAACAGAGTCCAGCACAAGGCCAAGGAATGTGAGGTCCTGTGAAGGGCCTTCGATCTTGTTGTAATTAATTTGAAAACCTAATTCGCGCACTAAACGCATTAGTTCATGAAGGGCTTGCTGACATTCTTTGAAGGTATTTCCGACGATGAGAAAATCATCTAGGTAGACAATTAATGTTTGATATCCCCTTTTTTGCATGATCACACGCACTGCCTGAGTTATTCTATGAAATGTCATAGGAGATTTCGATGCACCGAAAGGTAATCTTGTGTCTACCATGTATGTAAAGTTCTTATCAGTACTAAACTTCCATTTTAGTCCAGTTGCTTTATAATTAGTTGGGTGAATTTTTACACTTCTATAAGCATTTTGCAAATCAAGTTTGGCCATATAGCAGTTTGGCGTTATTAATTTAATTGCGTCTTTGATAGATTGATATTTGAAATGTTCTGGGTGCGCGAAATCGTTAACGGCAAATCCTGGTGGCCGACTGCAATCGTGAATTAATCTCACCTTTGATTGTTTCTTAGGAATTGTCCCTAATGCTGAAATGATGAACGGCTTTTCGTCGACAATTTTATAGTGCCCGTTTTCAAGTTCCGTCTTGATTTGGGTTTCCGTTTGCGCGCGCATTTTTATATTAGTGGCCGACGAATAATTTTCCATTTCAACACTATGCGACAATTCCTCCGTATTCACAAGGTGAAATCCATGATTGATGCCCGACAGCAGAAATTCACGGTCAGGATAATCGGATGGCAGATTTCGTTTCCATGCGTCAAAAATTAATGACGTATATCGGGTTGGTAGTTTTTTGTGCCGGAAGAATCCTTTCGCTCAACTTCCGGTGCGGTTGATTTGGTGTGTCTGTACCGGCATTTGGTGCCGAATGGACAAGTCCCTTTGACTTTATAGATCCTGCAGTCCTCTTTTTGGTTCGGAGGAGCGGTAGGGGTTGTCTTTGGGCGCCTTGGGATACGGAGCTGCATTTCCATATGAGGGGAAAACGTACCCCATTTGAATTGGTGTTCCGCTTGCAGTTCGCGGTAGTGAAAGTCATAATTAAGAACACTGTTCCACTCGTAGTTTGCAGAGAATTCGAATATCCGTGTTGTGTATGCGAGGTAAAACTCATTGTCCCCTCGTTCGATTTCCTTGGTGACTAGCAAATGATTTAGTAGGCGCATGTTGGCTGCACCCCACTCTTCAATCAAGATCCCAAGGTAAGGATGTTCATCCTCGGTTTTCAACACCAAGGTCTCCTCCGCATCGGACCGTAAAACGTACTCCTTGCGTCTGTTTTGGCGGCGTCGTTTTGATTTTTCTGATAGAAACTGTGTTATGTGAGCAGCTTTTCGCGACTGAGCCTTCAATGTTAGGATTGATCGCGGATCCATGAAAAGGATTTCTGCGTTCGTTTGGGGAGGGGCAGTCTCCAGTTGTGGAATGCCGGTAGCTAGTAAATTATCAAGTAACCTACCAGCGCTGTCTAGTGTGATCGCGTTGGACGTGCCTGCTGCTACCGTAGCTTCTGTCTGAAGTTCGGGTTGACTGTTTTCACTTCTCCACAACTTTACCTCCTGAAGAAGGACTTTGATTGAGCCAAGTGGTAATCCTATGGTTTTTAAATCCGATTCACTAACAAGTGTCAATGCTTCTTTAGTTACCAACTCCTCTTGGCGTAAGATTTGCATCACTTTTCTCGATAGTTTAATGTCTGTGGCCCACGTATCAAAGTTAAACCCGCTTTGAGGAACGTTTTCTTCCTCCATTGTACACTTTATCTTCACTAACAATCACTTAAAATAGTCCAAAATAACCATAATCCATTACATACAAATTCAAGTTGCTCAGCTGCTTGGCGCGCGAAGAATGCCCACGCCGGACAAGAGCGCTGATAAGCCCGCCAGAATCGCGTGATCCCCAGCAAGGGGTACCAAGCAGGGAGCGCTATTGGCCATTCGTTTAAATACAATTAACTCTTAATTACACTTAAAAGGCAAACAACTTGAACATTGGACCAACACACAATAACGGCACACGCATTGAACATTGGACCAACACGTTTGTCACACACTCCGAACATTTGTTCGACACGTTCTAAGGCACACACTTGTAGCATTGTGTTTTTGTGAAGTGTCATTTTATTAATATTTAAACAGCTTCTAAACAAATTCGACATTTGACAAATATATTTCTCTTTTCTTATGAGGCCCTGGATACAAACTGTAAGTTAAACATCTGTAATAATAACAAAATTTCGTCTAAACCCAGCTTTATAGTGTATACCATACATGGGTCTCATAAAATTGTAATTAATTTAAATAGTCATTCAAATTACTATTGTTGTACATACGAACTATGGTAATCTATAAGGATAAATCTAGCCGATTGCATAAACCTGTTATTAAACGAGATGGGAAGGTGTCTAAGTACAATTTCATTATATTGTAACATGGTATGTGTGCAATATTTTGTTTTGAAATAAAAAATACGCGATTTAAGAGCGCGCAAGTCTGTTAAATCACGATTCTGCCAATAATGAACTAAACCAAACAAAACTGTTGACTTTCACATGAGTATTGATAGCCACAACTATAGACCCGGTCACGCTATTGCTACGAGTCCTTTTGCCTACCATGATTAGCACGTCCCATCTTTGGGCGAATCATTTCTGTAGAGTGCCCATTTTTCGTCCGTGAAAACATTGACACTTTTTAAACAAATTTAAGTAGCGACTTTATGTTACATGCAAAATATATAGCTCATTTGCCCATTAACTTTAGACAACACAAACTTTATTTTAGTCTCTACATGCAATGAAAGACCCCTAACCAGCCATATCGGGCCACCTACTTACCACGTAACGTAAATATCACGTCGACAACATGTTGACATGATTAAATGTTTCATTTCGTCATCAGAATCGGAAAATAGACGTCATTTTGGGTACCATATAAAATAAGTGACCCAATTTGGAAAATTTTGGGTCATTGCGTGACCAGTTCTGGACCAATGGCGTTGCGTCATTCATGTTGGAGGCGTGATATACTCATATAGCTGGATGTAAAGTAACTTTTGTTTCACGCATACCCATCTAGACATGTCCAAATTTAAATAGTAGGGAATCTGAATAAATAAAACCTTGTATTATTGTAAAGTTGCTAGATATGATACAACAGTAAAATACAACAACTGGTTTAGTTAAATGTTTTATACATGTTTCATTCCGAGAATAGAAAAATGAAAAGTTGTGGGTGTTACAAAATTTCTTTGATAGCATATTTATAGTACCCATTTGTACCGATTTCATTCACATGATCGTTGGAATATCGTATGTAAGATTAAAACTCGCGATAAATAAAAGATGGATTCTTAATAGTTTTGTATTTAGTGTTTGTCTAGTTCGGCTGCAGCGGACAACCATGTGAAAGAATGAATGAATTGTTGAAACTTCTCCTTGTATCGTATGCCCCACTCAGACTTGGCAATGTTACCACTTATACGTCCTCAAAACTCTGGCAGGACGCATTCAGAACTTGGTCAGCGTAGAAGGAACGCAGTAGATTTCGATAAGAACGTAGTAGGGTCTTTTTGGACGTGAAGCACGTAAACGGACTTTGAACATAGTAAGGACGTGGTTATATCGGGACGTAGTCAGAACTTAATAGGAGCGTATGAACGGCGGCATGGACCTACTGACGGCGTAACTAAAACCTAGTACGAACTTAATTGTAGTAGTGCAAGCGTGGTATTGGACGGGAAATATCGAATTGCGTTCTCACCGCGTTGCCCATAGGTTGTCATTGCGTTCTTGCTACGTCGATGTGGTTCTCACCACATCCTTTCCACGCTTTCACAACGACTATTACGTACGTTCGTTCAACGTTGTAGAAGACCTCATTCGGTTGTAAATACGTTCTTTAGGTGCTTAACACGTCTGTGGCACGTTTGTATCAGGTTCTTACGACGTCCTGTCAGGTTCTGAACAGTAATCATGTATAAACATGGGACTCTACTCCCCTATAACGTTAATTTATACCAACACTTGATATGACTGAACAATATGCTATTTACAAAAAGAACACTGCAATTCCATCTCGATCACATTTTCAAATAAATTCAAGTCATAAAAATGTAATGAGGACATGACAAGCACTTGGGCAGCGCGTGGTGCAATCTTCCTGGCCGTAGTAAGAACGTACAGAGAACATATTGGACGTCGTGTGCTCGTATTAAGAACGCACTGAACGTGATGCGCCGGTGAAGATGCGCACAGTTAAAACGTACTTGAAACGTGTGAGACGCAGTGAATGCCGACAAGGATGCAGTAAGGAAGACTTGAGTAAAGCATTTATGAAGAATTTGACCGCGTCCTCTCTGCGTTTTGTCGAAACTACAAGGACGTAGTGCGGTTTGAAAAACATTTTTATTTAGTATGAATCAAGCATTCACCATAATAAAAAAGGTGCGAACATATTTGTGCTGATATCTGAAAAACTGGACTGCAGGTTCGAACAAGTTCTTTTTTTGCAAACCAAGGTCTTTGATTACAAACAGACTCTACTGCAAAACTTCTTAAATACTTTTTAAGAATTGATTGTACCCAAGCTAACTGCATATTTCCCTGTTGTGCAATTAAATCATTTGCCTTTACCATTTCCAATATTTATAAATACATTCGTGTCACCGACAACCCTAAAAATTTCTTGTCAGACATTAGGTCTTATAGACCTACCATTTTATGATGAAATTTGATTTCAAGAAGTAATTAAAGAAGTTAGATTTTCAAATCGTATAAAAAGAGCATAGTAAACAGATTCCAAACAATATGTGGAACTTAATTCCCACAGTCAAAACAAGTAAAATTTGTGTTGACCCTGTTAATCATCAATACGGTCAAAATGTAATTTTTGTTTAGTAAATTATAATCAGTATTGTCAAATTTCAAAAACCATATTATGTGATTGTGGAATGACATTTACAGAAGGTACTCAGGTAATGTCTACCTTTCACGTAATGAGAATATTTGAGCGAAATGTGAACAATGACTAAAACACACTTAAAGAACTTGCAATAAAAAGCTTCTACCGCATGCCTTAATTCCACCTTTAATGGTTGAAATAAATGCTAAAGCAAACAAAAGATTCATGAAATAGAAATTTATTGTTTTCTGACTGTGATTGTTTTCAATTGAGTGAATAATATAATAGAATAGAGTTTTTGTAATCTTTAATGACAGTCATAGTAAATCTGTTGTCAGTTGTAAATAAAGAACTTTTTTCCAGGATTGATGCCTCAAAAACAACTCGTGAAAGACTTGGTGGTCTGATTAATGATGCCGAAAATCACAACAACACATGCAATAGCAAGATGCTGGTTGTCAAAAAACATCCAAAGCTTTACCTATTTTTAACAAAAGACATTGCTGTGGGGGAAGAATTTTGATATTAATATGGGGAAGACTCAAAGAAGCTGCCATAAGAAAGTTTTGGGGACAGGCAAAAAAAAAATGTATTGGTAAATGTTGGCACGGGGTCAAAAATTAAGTAGAATAACCAATTGGAGCTGCACTAAACCTAAATGAACTTTCATAACTACTGCAAAAAGATACTTTGCATAAATACTGTAGCTTATATTGAAAAATCACAGTTTTGCCTATTATACAAATCAGCGAACAAAATTCCATGTAAATTGCTTGCACCAATCTTATTTCTTGATGTTTCATGATCACAATAAAATTCAAAACAGGTGTTCCCATTGAAAGGGAGGTTTTTAACCCACTGGCCTGCAGATAGCTAGCCAACACCAAAACTGTTGACTGCTACCTTGAGTCTGTTTTATTTCTCCTACGGATAACTGTTCTGTAATTTAAGTAAGTTTCCTAAACCATCTATGTCTGCTGTCCATCTTTTTGTAGGTCTAAGATATTGCTTAGAATATCTTGCGGAAAGAAAACACACCTGGGTTAAACTCCACTTAGATAACCAGTTGTGGAATGTGCAAAGTCCAGTGTTTCAGGAGATAGAAAACAATAAATTGATATCATAGTGAATTTATTCTAGCATAGTAAGAAAATTAGACTAATAGTGGTCGTTAGCCGATGATGACCTTTACAATTGTATTCACTAAAACAAAACTGACAATGGAAAGTTACATGGTAAGCTTGTGTAACTTTTGAAAGGTATAAATTGTTGGTGGTTTGTTTTTGCTTCTTGAACAATTCAGTGTTATTGTGGAGTTACAGTCAAAGAATATATTTTATATTGAAATATATCGGTGTACTTGTATAGTTAAGAGCAACATGTTGAATGTTCAAATGTTTAAAAAAAGTCCCCTTCCACACATAAGTGTGGCTAGATAACAGCCTCATTCACGTTGCTGTGCCCCAGAGAACCAACCCTTCAACTTGAGTGAAAAAAATAAGTATTAACCATTTTATTTCAGAGATGTCATGAGACAGGTATTCTTTTTAATACTGCAGTAAAGTTCTACTACAGACTTGGTTTTACTGTTATGTTAATTTTATTCTGTGTTTCTTAGAAGTGTATGTTTCATATTTCATTGTACACATAACTACCCCGGCGAAATGCAGTTCATGAAATCATGCACATTTCAAGCCATTCATGAATTGTTCATGAACTGGGCTTAAACAGTTCTTGATTGAAGTTCATGAATTTTTGGACATGAACTGTCCTTGTGAGGTTGTTCATGAACTGTTCTTGAACTGATAAAGAACCCATCTGAGTTCTTGAAATGTCTATGATGTTAATCATGGACTGATCATGAACTAATAAAGAATCTGTCAAAGTTCTTGAATTGTCCATATTGTTGAGTTAAGGTGTGAAACAAGGATATTTCATGAGCCATGAACAATTTATGAACAAATAAAAAAAAATCATGACTTTTCTGCTTGAACAAGAGAATTTATAATCAGGAAACAAATTCTATTTCTTCATGATGACTTAAAATATAATTATTTGATTTCATTTGACATAAGTTTACACAGTCCTTAAGGGGCACTCCCTTCATTTAGCAGATTATATTATCAATAAATAATGTGTTCAGTGAATGTAAAATGATGTATGTGTCATATTGTTCTCAGTATATCCTTACAAGCACTAGATGTTATATTGTGCTTCTTAAAACATGATAATAACATCAATGCATCTGTCTTTGCATCACTTTGTGAGAATTCATAATCTACAGTCTCATTTTTAGAAGACACTGTACTTTCAGAATAATTTGAAGTTAGGCTGCCTGTATCACTATCATCAGATGAAACAGTTTCAGAATCAGAAGAACTCTCAGAGACAGGAATATCCGCTTGTAAAGAGCTGACATCTGTATCTAAACAATCAAGCATAGGAAGTTGGTCTTGAGAACTCGATGAACATTCTGAAACATTTTGAAGTTAAAACAACTTAAATCACTTTCAAAACATTAACGCGACATAACTTAATTAAATTAGACATAGACGAATGCAGCAATTACATGTACACATTTAGAGAAAAAAAAACCACTAAGCATTGGCTTCACAAAAAAAATATTACTAGATGGTTGTTTTTGTAAAAAAAAACATGTGTCCCCTATGGCAGTTTGTCAATGATTGTAATACTGAAACAGAATATTAAAATATAACAAACAAAAACATCAACAAAACTGACCTTGAAATGTTAAATCTATTTTTAGTAAGTGTCGAAAATAGTGACAAACAATGTAATCCCAAGCTTCCTTTATGCAAGCTGCCTACACCCCAAATTTCATTGCAATTAAGGTCACTCCTAAGTTATTGAGCGGAAATCATTTTTCTAATTTTAGTAACGGTGACCTTGAACCAAGGAGGTTGTTACATGCGCTCTGCACATCATCTCAATATGGTGAACAGTTGTGGCGAATTATTCTAAAATCATTCAATTGGTTCAAGAGAAATGGAGCAGACACGATTTGTGACAGACAGACGGACGGACAACTCGACCAAAAACAATATGTCTCCCCCATATTATAAGGGTAAATGGGTAAGAATTGGAGAAGTTGAAAATAAAATGGTGACCACAATTTAGGTGCTTTTTTAAGCCAAAATTAATGTGTTTTTTTTTTGAAAATGTTTGAAAATGAGAAAGATTTTAATTCAAAAGCCTCGGGATGCCATGTTTATTATTTCAAGAAATATCCTTCTTGCAGTTTAGAACAAGAAAGGAAGGAGTGCCACTATTTAGACATTTACCTCCACTTTCGTA
Organism: Mya arenaria; assembly: GCF_026914265.1. NCBI lineage: Eukaryota > Metazoa > Mollusca > Bivalvia > Myida > Myidae > Mya > Mya arenaria. The sequence continues at coordinate 23,526,679 of NC_069128.1, forward strand.
ATCATTGTAAGACAAGCATCTTCTGTTTTTGGATCCTTTCCATTTGTAAATCGTACTTTTTGGCACAGGGATGCTGTTGTCATAGTCATACAATTTCTTTTTAGGCTGAACAGGAGCTGAAAAAAGAGTAGTCAATTTAGGAAATAGCTTTTACTTTTGAGTGATATTCTGGTTAGTATATCACTGTGTTAGAGTTTAAAAGCATTCTAACAAGTTAATTTAATGTTGCATACGAAAGTTAAAATCACAAGACACTGTATGCACCAAAAAATCTCGATCAGTTAAAGGTTAAGTGTAGATGACGGCGATTGATGGTGAATTTATGATTATTTGGGGAAATATCTAGCTAAAAAGATAAAAATATGTTACATGGCCAGGATTGTGGGCAGATCTGTCAGATTGTGAAAGGGTCCAATGGACCCTGTCAGAAAATAATGAAGAGCCGTACATATAAATTGGGAATGGGTCCGTTATTCGGTACCACTTATATAGGGAAAAAATTGCTGAATATGCACTGCACATCTGCTGTTGATAGTGAAGCGTCCTTTCATTCCAGCAAGTGGTTGCTGAAAAATACTCTGGACAAGAATGCAGGACTTACAATGCAGTGACTTAGTATTTTCGTCCACTTCGGGGAACACTAAAATGACAAATTTAAAAGTTCACATACATATACCATGCCGTGTATTATAATGCTTCTGGACAGAAAATTTGGTTGTCAATATTCGACGGCATACCAGACATTCAAATCTGCACTGACCACCAATGTGATTTTCTATGAAGCTGTTCTCTTTGCTAGTTGACATGGCTTGCATTACCTGCAAGTAAGAAACAGATCATAAGGCCAAAATAAAAAATATACATTTTTACGACATTTAATTAAACCCCAAAACATAGGCTAGTGAGGTGGGATTTTTTATTTGTAATTGTAGGCCCTCAGACTTGGCAGTGTGTAGATTGATTTTATAATGCTTAGCAACATTTCATTATCCAAAATGAACACCAACATTTGTTAACCTTATAACATTTATTTCAAATGCTTTAAAATAATTTTCTGAAATTGTATGAAGACTTCAACATTTTTTTACATAATACAGCTAGTCTTCGGAGGGCTTATTAAATGAAATAGGTAGCAAACAAACAAAATAGACACAAGTAGATTTAGGAATGTGTAATCATTATGTATCCGAAATACAAAATATCCGAATATGGTACATTTATTAATTGGGTTCTGCTTTGAGTATGTCGCAGGTTATTCGTTGTACAGACACATATTAATTTATTTCAGAAGTTATTATTACAATGAAACAATTCGTTTCAATACCCCCAAAAAAGTGCTTGAAGTTGCAGGACGTAATCTATTTTCTTTTTGTTGTTGTCGTTCGTCTTTAAAACTTCGTGTCCTTCGTGTCGCTTACATCAATGTTTCTTACGGGTCTCGCACAACTAATTTTTCATTTACGAGATCGGGCAGTCTGGATACACGTACTTGTTACACAAATGTTAACTTTATATCAAAACAAAATATGTTTAGCAAGTATATATAGTCTTTATTTTATCAGTCTCAGAAGTAACACAGACATACCTCATATTTCTTAGGTGTGTCGAAGCATGGCAATGATCATCGATAATCCATTCGGCAGTTGCAAGTCCACGTTATTAAAATCCGCGAATTAATGATTGTAATTCGAGAGGATTTTTAATTTATATTAAGAGCTTAAGTTAAACTTTGATATCCAACGGGAAAATCAATATGACGTCAGCTTATTTGTTATAGAGAAAAAATAAAATGCCACCTGAACGGTTCATCATTTAAGGGTATGATCATCATGACCTCTTTAAATATGTCATTGTAGGGGAACTCCATAAATTATATTCAAAATTGCAAAATGTGTTTGAAATTATTTGTTTTGTTTTTTTAACATTTTAATGACGTCGCGTGATTTTCGAGGCTGTACTGCAAAGGGAAGTAACTGCGCCATCACAATTTTTTAGTAGGGTCTAACCTTAACTAGTTGATGTAAGCGGCGAGAGAAAGCGGGAAAAGGAAAGATGGCAGACGACGCGATGTATTTGTGAAATTCACCGTGAGTATAATCTTAGTTAAAATCACCGCGTTTGTTTGTTTCATCGGGTTTAACGCCGTTTCTCAACGATATTTCAGTTATATACGGCGGCCGGTTCAGCTAACTAGTTTTCCTGGAATGCATTCTCACCAGTACTAACTTACCCTTACACATTTAAGTCAAATTTTCATAGAAGGGTATGACCTGGCGCGACCGGGAATCGAGCCCGCATCGCCGGGTTGGAAATCCCGGCGCGCCGACCACTGCGCCACGGCGGCGGTCCTCAAAATCACCGTGACGTGATCTGTTATTTTTTAGTGCAGATTTGCCAACGAATATAGATCTACTCTAATTGCACTACAATGAATCTTTAGATTATAAGCCAAAAATAGTTCTTGGGGGCGACCTCCCCCAGTCCCATGCACTGTTTTATGCCATGTTTGTAATAAATCCTCCTCACTTCAATTTTCAGCCAACAAAAAGTTCTTACTGGCGCAGGCCAAACTCCCACCAAAGATTACGTATGACGATGCAAAAAACCAGCATAGGTCTGGTAAGAATTTTAATACAGCAGGTCAAAAAGTAGTTCAATTGTGAATGGACCAAATAAAAAAAGAGTTTATTTATGCCTTGAAAAAGATGTGTCTGCCCAAACTTTCCAACTGGAAAGGTCAGAAAGATTTGGCATTCAAAGCTATTAGTTTATTTTTCCTGGACACAAGACGTTAGTGATATAACAATATTATCCAGTATCAATTTTATCACAAGTGTTACAATCTCGTTGATCAAAATTCGATAGCTTAATTTATTTATCCGCTTACTATTGGTGATAGTTGGAGAGGCTATTGATATTTCCCAGTTTTCACAATTTCACATGTAGGGTTTTATTGTTGTTTTCCTTTACTAAAATATATTGTTTACTGGTTTTGTGCTTTGAAACCCATGGCTAAAATTTAGTTTATATGTATCTGATACTGTTTCTACAGGTTCTTCAAGCCAGCCTGCAGTGACGCCAGGTCATACTGGTTCTAGTGGAAACTTACTATCCACTGGACTGCAGTCGAGTCAGCGCATCGTTGAATCTTCAAGTCGGCATACCTCGTCGCCTCGTTCCAATTTAGGCTCAGGAGATGCACCTTCGGTTCAACATGCAAAGTCATCTTCAAGCCAGCCTGCAGTATCACCAGGTCCATGTCATACTGGTTCTAGTGGCAATGTACTATCCACTGAATTGCAGTGGAGTCGGCACATCATTGAATCTTCAAGTCAGCATACTTTGTCCCCTCGTTCTAATTCAGGGTCAGCTGGTACATCTTCGGCTCAGCATGCAAATGACAAGCCATCAGATCATGTGAAAGAGGTTGGGTAGGTGATCAGTATTTAATTTTAAATCTACTCACAGTAGGCTTGCCTGTAACGGTGCAGTATAAAAACGCAGGCACTATGTGCAGACCATATAAACTTATAGTGAAAACACAGACGACATAAACATAGTAAATTCAGATAACATAGATGACATAGACATATATATTATAGGAGAGTGCAGCTGCAGATAACTTGTCTAGATTTAGCATTGCAGACGTTTTAAATGCGGGATATGGGGATATTCATGATTAGATCTAATGTCTACAGTAAATGTTATTTCAGACTTTAAATTAATAGTTAAATTATCCCATAGGTTGACAAGATTACGGAGTTTGTGTCTTTATAGATCCTATATCTAATTAAATCATTATGGTACATTTCTTGTAAGATGAATATTCCTTAGACATAGTTTCTCACCTACCGGGGGAAAGTGTTTCAGAAATATTTCCATACTGGCGAAATCTGTTTTTTCGTTGGAGGAGCTCATCAGCTGTTCAAGAACTGGGAAAAAGACAGTATAGTGTTCTTCTGAGCCAAGACCCGCGCTAGATTCTGCCAAGCTCGATAGGCTAGAACGACTGGTTAAGAAACAAACTGGTATCTCAAAAGAAGTTTTCATTAAGAAATTGGAAAACCAGCAAAAAGTCTTGAGAAGAAAGTGACACCTTGCAACTCCCATACTGTTCTGTTCTGTTGTCTTGTTTAGTGAATCTTAAAGCATTATGAAATAATGAAATAATTATGTATTGTAAAATTTAAGTTTGTTTTCTTTTTGTTCTCACAAAAATTTGTTAAGGTGCATGTTAGATTTGCTCTTATCTGTCTGTCATTCTGTATGTCTGATTGAAGCATTTTTTAGCTTAACTGAACACACAGTGCTCCTGGTGAGCTTTTTCCATCACCTGGTGTGTCTATACATCATCAACAATTGATTCAAATTACATCTCTTTAGCCAATTTCAATCAAACGTAACAAAATATTGTCTTGAACTGTAATACCTGCAGCTTTATGAGTTCAGGTGAAATATTGGTTGGGAAATAATTATGATGACGATTCAAGATTTGTCTTTCAACAGTTCATAAACTTTTCTAGAATTTCGAGACATGAACAGTTCATATTCAGAACATGAAGTTAAAATGAGACTATTAGCTTATATAGAAAAAAGTTTATGGATAGTTCATGAATCTAACATTCATGAACTGATCATGAACTAGTGTTTTATGTTTCTTGTTTGTGAATTTGTGTTCTATGTCTTTTGCGTTGCCCATTGCCACTAAACCGGGTTTATATTTAAACTTTTTGCTACTGAGCATGTTTCTGTAGCTTTTTGCATATATATTAACATAAAATATTTTGTCCTTAAATAATTCATGAACTATCTATAAATCTTTCAGGAATATTTGGCAATGAAAAGTCCTTGAAAGACGGTTGATGTATTTCATGGACAGTTCATGAACCATGGACAGTTCATTAACTGTTATTTGATGAACATTTCAAGAATTATTCTCATTTTAACTTCAAAGTCTTTTAAAGAATTGTTCATGAAACCTGAAGATGAACTGTTCATGATTAATTCATGAACTGTAAGTGTTCATCTCACAGGGGTAAGCAGGCAATACATATGCAAAATACTACTCCTCATATTCCACCCTTCTCTTTATGGCTGTATTCTGCTCCAGTGAGGTGGTGCTGAAATAATGGAATAAACCAAATAGTATAGCATGGGAATCATGAAATGTTTATAATGATAGGGTTATTAATACTTTGTTTTTATCTGGAAGATTGGATTTTTGTGATTTTTTGCAGATTTTGACTTCACTCGGCTACTGCTTTTTGAAATCCAAATTTTACTTACTTCAACCAGAGTCAAAAAAGATGTTCCTGATCAATATTTATGCGAAAAGCTACAGAAACAGGCTCAGTAGCAAAAAGTTTAAACATTAACCCGGTTTAATGGCACTAGGTTAACGCCAAAGACATAGAACATAAAACAAAACAAGAAACATGGAAGAACAGCACAAAACTACAAACAGCGCAGTGCATACATGCTGTAAATAAAAACTAGGTATGTTTATCAAGAATTGTTAGGTACCGCCTTGGAAAACACAGTTTCTAATAACCAAGTTATATAAGTGAAAGATTTTAACTATTATATTCACCTGAAACATAATCAAAACTTGCTCTATGAGGCATTCTGTTTCCATGGGGATAATTTCTGTGATACTGGAAGAGGAATTTCGTGAGTGGTTTATGGACCGTTATTATTGATAAAAACACACACAATTTAGCTGATGATGAAGAAGTTGATGACCCTTTTGATGTTGAAAGGGACAGCACGAATGGAGTAAATGAATGGCTAGCGACCTGTCTGGACAAGGGCAGTGAATGTTAGTTTTATATGTATAAACAGCATTGCGTTTTGATCGGAGAGATCGAATTCGACTCTCATGGATTTTTGCACAATTTGATTTCACTCGGCTTGCGTCTCTTGAAATCCGATATTGCAAAATCCACTCGAGTCGAATATGACCTCCCAGATCAAAAAGCAGTACATATAACCCTATTATACCCTATATGTGATTGAAGTACAACAGTTTGTGGTGAATTAAAAAAAAAATAGTATCAAAATAGAAAAGAACTTGTGGATGAGTGACTGACGTTGTTTGCATTCATGAATAAGTGTCACGCAAATAAAAATACCTGCATAGCAGTGATGATTCCCATGGCAACATACATGCCGTACATGTTTATTTTTCTAGTTTACTTATTCCTAGATGAATAAATCCTCATAAAAATAATTATGTACTCCACATTATGCAATATAAATCTCATGTTTATGCTAGTTTAAAGGATAAATTGTGCAACTGTTATCAAATGTAAATAAGACAGGTGTTCTCGTGGACTTACAAATATATTTATGTGTATATATTTATCATGTTGCGTTTGATCTCCATGATAATTGCAAAGTCACTGATTTCAGTTCAGCATGTTGTGCCTTGCATAAATTTTAAATCGAAGTATGGAACAACCATAGTTTTAGTATCACAAAGTATGAGTTCATTTTTTATGGTTTTAGTTAAAATCCGAAGAGTGTTGGTCTGCGCATCTTTAACAAGGAGTTAGCTTGTCTTTATTGCGACAAGGTCTATCATCACAGAATAAAAACAACCCATTGATATGATCAACTTTCAGATAAAAAGATGGTTGCACAAGCCCTTGCAAAAAAAGGAAAAGGGGGAGAAATGCTTGTGTCAAAAGTGGAACCTTTGTTACTTTAAGCAGAATATGAAAGTTCTACAAAAAGGATCAGGAAATTTAATAAGATATTACATAAAAGCCAACATGACAGATTCAGATTACCTGCCCTGCATACACTGCTTTGGCTTCTTTCATAAAAAAGAACTTTTGAGACTCTGTAGAAGATGTTACTTCAATAAAACTGAGAGTGCAACAAAATATATTCATCACTTCTAGTTCGCATAATTTCATCTATGTTTCTTATAGCAAAACCTCTATTGATCTCTGCACACTTCACCAGATTGTGTCCAAGTCGGATGGCAAGGGAAGGCACATCAAAGACACATATTCTTTCCTCATTTCTCTTGTATCCTGCAAACATTTTCACAGAATCAACAATACTGTCAGATCATACAGCACTGATAAAATGAGAAAGTTCTTCTTGATGGTTTGTGTTTGTATTTAAAGCAATTTTTATGTAACGCCAAAGCTGGCGCATTCGTTGATCTATGTCATGTGCCCTTCTTGGGCCAAGTTTATCGAATAGTGTACGCCCAAATGACAGAACAAGACCATCATTTTCTATCACTTCATATACTTCATCTTGCCGTATATTGGCCATTGATGGTTCCTTGGGTATACTACATGCATGACTATTTCTCTCCACACTCAATTCCTTCTGCATTCCCGCCAGCCAAAAGCATTCTTGCTCTTGTGATTACACCAATTCTTACTGAGCTATTGACATTGCTGAGTGGAATGAAAAGATTTCGTCTGTTGCTTTAGCTACAATGAAGACGAACACATTCAACAAACCCAATGCTCTGTCATTAACAGAATATATCCTGTTATTGCGTGATTACCTAGACAAGAGAATAGCAGTAATCATTAACAAGTTACCTGAGTGCAAGCTGACTGAATTATGGAAAAGTCTTGCTGAGGTATGCATGCTCAGAATAGCACTGATGAATAAGAGACGAAGTGGAGAGGTTGTTGAACTCTTGTTAAACACCTACACCAACAGACCAGACTGGACAAAGACTGTAAACAAGGAAATTAAGGCAAGCCTGAAGCCTGTTAAAAAGAAACTTTCATAGGTATGTACATTCAATATAACTTTTTATTCATAGCGAATAGCAAACAGCAAAAAGAATAAATAATGCTGCAGACAGCTTGTAAGTAAAAACATAAGAGACCAAGGAATTAACATGATATTATGTTCCAGTCCTAAAATGCTCTTTAATATGCAGATGTCAAAACTTAGTAGTAATAACATCTTAAAACACAATGTAGCTACTATATATCAAGTCACAGGGAAAAAAGAGATCGACAATTCCTCATTGCATTAAAGACAACTGAAAATGCAGTGACAAAAACAAAACAGAGCCTAATTACAACAGAATCTTAAAAAATGCATATCCTTGAGATATAATGGTACGGGCACAACTTATTATACAATATAGAGAATATGTAGTCTGTTAAAGTAACACTCGTATTCAAAATCAATACATACACATGTATAACAATCATAAATTGTAAGTGATAAATCTTTAACTACTAAATAAATGATGCATTTACTGAAACATTTACTGAAACTATTTTTACTTATAACAATATAGTAACTGTGTATTTAATAGCTAAAAATGCACAAATATTAAATTGTTGGTGAGTGCTTAAAGATTTATTGTGATCTATTATTGTCTTAGTAGAAATACTGTGTGTAGTGCACCTTTCTTTTAAATTAAACTCAGTATTCTTTATAAGAACCATTGTTTTCACCATTTATTCATCCCTTTTGATATATTAAAACAATTGCATAAATTGTAGCAAATCTTATTTGGGGGTAAGAGTGCATCTTAAAACGTGTCAGACTATCACAGTAGCCAACCTTGGGCTTAGATAAGCTAACATTGAAATCCATTCAACATTTTACAATTAATCTAATCACAATAGAAAAGTACAGCAATACCATCATTGCAATGTAACAAAGTGGCACAAATAACATTCATAAGCAATATTTATGCCAAGAACGGGTATGAAGATTAAGAAACATTTACTATAAACCGATCGTTTGCTTGATTCAGACATCAGCTGGTAGAAACGTTTGGCAAACAGAATAAAGGAGTCCCAATCCTCCTGACACAGGAAAAGGTTGAGCCTTTAGACTGTCTGGTGACAACAGGGAACCATGTGGCATATCCGATAAAACCAATTCATGTTTGCCACAGGGGGAAGAGTTATCTCGATCCATGGTATACCTTAAACAGATGTGCTTGTTAAGCAGGATGCTGTCAGCCGAATCCAGTCTGCTAAGGAAGTACATGTCAAACCGTCTGTCAGGTTTGAAACCTGGACGACCATGAATGGTTATCCAGACATCTAGCTCATAATATCAGTACCCACAAATTACATAACCGTCAGCATGATACTACCATTGAAATTGCGAAGGTGGGAGGTCTCATAATGGCTGCGGATAAAGGCCTTCTCGGGAGTTATGCTGGGAAGCTTTCAGAAATAGGTATGAACCCGTAGCCATTCTAGTCAGTTTTTTTTCTTTAACACACATAAGTACCTATCTCATTTTTACCGTCATAACCCACTTTTGAAAAACTTTGCTATATTTTGGCGCTTTTTCAAGTGCATAATTTGTGTCCACGTAGCTATTAATAAAAAACTCAATTACACTGTTTCTCATTAACTAGGTTCACAGCGGATTTGGAAATATGTAAAAACAAAGTTTCAAATATATATAATTCGCACTTAGTTTCTTGATTTCTTTGCAATATAAATACACTTCTTTGGATGCATATCTTTTCTTGTTTTCATTTTATTTCGTTTGCTTTTGAATGTGTGTTGGCACTTTAACTGGAGTGTGTGTGCATGTGACTTCATTTTCTTCATATATTTTACATTTTCAAATCATTTGGACGGAAAGATTAGCTAATACCTATCGCTTTTGTTTTTAAAAATGTTTTCCTTATTTGTTCCCAGTTTTAGTACAATGATGCTTTTTATGATCAAATGGAACAATGATTTAATTTCATATTACCTTCAATATTTGTACTGCGTCTCTAGTGTCTACATCAGCAACATCGTCTCCACTGTCCAAATACTTCGACACTCTGATTTACAATGTGGTTGAGAATACTGGCGTCATTGTTTTACCCCCGTACGGCCCCAGCACATATAATGTATCCAGTCGTGGTTACCACCATGATCGGTTTTATCAGATGCCGGTGTATGTGGACGCCAAATAATACTAATTGCGTTTGAATAGGTTTTTTCTCAGGCTGCAAAGTTACAATTAAGAGTGAAACATTTCTCTATTTTATTTTTTAAGTATTGTTAAAATAAGCAGTAAGCATTTCATACCAGAAAGATCATCGCAGTATGAGTAATTGTCACTCTTCTTTAATATAAGAATGTGCCATCTAGCATAGAATGGCTACGTCCAATCCGTATACGAACGGCTCCTTGGAGTTTGTGTATGTCTATGAATAACTTCATCTCGTTTGATATGGCCAAAGCCGACATGCAGCGGAAAGAAGCATTTCTGGCTGAAGTCAGTTTATAATAGAACAATTGCTCAACGTAATTGATATTTAATAATTGTTGATAATCCTCAGCATTTTACTAAAACGTGTATCTTTCTTATGTCTACTTGAATATTCAATTTTCATTGTAACAGTAGTTTAAAATTAACGGGTAAAGTCACACAAAAAAGGGCAATAAGAACGGGAAATCTGAAAAAAGTAATAGATGTAGTTTCTTTTTTTCAATGGTGTGCTCTGAATAAAGTTTCTTTCACATTCATGTCCATATTTATGTCCCTTTTTGTCTTGGACGGAAACCTGAAATTTATACTGAAGATCGTTCGAGCAATAAAGTTCATCTGCACGCATTTTCAATAATTCGTACATACTAGAATTTAGAGACACTTTAAGGCCACCACCAGTTTAAATTTCCATTCTGTCGTTGGAGGACGCTGTTTTCTTGGGCGATTTATCACGATTGTAAACGAAATCCCGCAGCCAAAATTATCACTTTTATCCTCGAATCCATTACGAAGAGCAGTGTCATTGCCGCTACCGACACTCATAATTATACTTTTCTTAGCTGATGTCACACATTGTTATATCAATATAATAGGATTTACTTCCGATTAGGACATTAAGACATAAATTCAACATCATTTATTAGTAGATGAATTATTTAATAAAAATAACTTTTTTCACGCTTTGATTTTTTTTGTTTATCCGGAAGTGACATTTTAACAACTGTATATAAATACTTATGTGAAAAACTCCGTTTAATGGCAATGGGTAAAAACAAAAGACATATAACACAAAAACGAAAAATCACGAACAAGAAACACGGAACATAAATATAAATTATGTACAGTTCGATTTATTATTATGTATACACTTATAATATATATGATATAGTACAAAGCATTGGATCGTGTCACATAATGAAAAGAACGCTTTCACTGTTCCATAGTTTTTAAACCTGCATGTCAAAAATAAGAAAATTAAACCAAATTATTCCATTCTAGTGCCAATTATTCTGGATCTTTGCATGACTATGTCCAGCAATGACTGTGTCCAAAGTATTAACTTGCCACTTGTCACAGTAAGGAGAATCATACATTTCTTGCGTTATCCTACAAAGAGCTATTATAACATACATCGAAAATCCCTAGCAATTAAAACAGTGTCATGCCAAATTTGAAAATTTTGTAAAATAGTCACTAACCGAATTTATAGCATATACTCAGTTTATCAAATCAGGTTGTTAAGAAAATGAACATTCGGCTTTTTTCATTGAATTCACTCAAAGACCTCAAACTATGGCATCCTGAGTGATTTGACCTGGTATCAAACTTTACCTAGATTTGATTGGGACAACCATTTTGGCAAAATCAAAATAGACGATTAGTGTGTATCAAGAAGTTAATCAAGACGTATAGATTCCAGCATGAACGTGTGAGCTTTATATCTATAAATAAAAAAAAAATCAATGAATTTATGAATTGTGATTTGATGGTTGTCATCTTTTAGTAGATTTCAGGTTGAAAGAGCTCTTCTAAATGATTAAATGAGACTATTTTCCACAGTTCAACATTTGCATGAGGGTTTGAAATTACTTCCTCAAGAAAACTTAACAATTTGTAGACGGAAATACTGCAATTTTAGCGTATTTTATTACTTTGATTTCTCCCATATTGAAATAAACAAGTAAACTCGGACGATTCTCCTCATCATTTACATTCTAATGTCCATCACACTCAGCACTCACGTACACAAATGCCCTAATAACGTTGATATTAAATGCTTCCTTGCAGTGTTTGCCCTCATAACATGCCTCTCCCTCTTCCTTCTTACCTTTCCTTCTTCCTCTCTTTCTCTTCTCAGCCTGCGCAGCCTTAGACTCCTCCCTCTGGTGACGTTCTTCTTCTGCCTTTAGTGTTCGGGCCAACCGTTTCTCCTCGACCTCCTCCTTTCTTCTTTCAATGGCAGCTTTCTTCATCCAGGCGTTTCTTCTCCTTGAAATATACAAACATGATGTTTACATACCGTATAGCGAAATGGAATGACTACTCACCAGTATTTGTTCGTTTTTGTTATATTTTTACACGCAACATTTATTGACAGGTAAAACAAAAATGAATTCAGTTCAGCTCTTGCAGCACTTCATTACTGCTGATAACCCGTCCCTTTTCTGCCCGTTTCCGCGACGGGGTTTCTTTGTAGGAAGAGAGTTGTCAGGGGGTGGCACCATTATGTCGGCCAGTCTTTCGGGAATTATACCCCTGGATACGAAAGGGTTTATAATAAATTTGCCACAGGTAGAGATGTCTTTGCGTCTCTATCCGTAGTTCCTTTTTAAACAATAAAGCACATTGCAGTTATAAAATTAAATAAAATCACATCGTGCAATATTGTATGATAGTTTAAAGTATATTTATATTAGTATATATCAGAATGTTTTGTGTATGTTTCTGCAATGATGTTTAATTTGATTTACACATCATGGAAAATTGCATTATTGCAGTCTGTTTTTGTCTTGACAAGAATGAAGGTTGTTTAATTTGGGTCGAGTGAACTGCCGATCGGTTGAAGGGACACAGACCCGTGACTTCAAAAGCCATCTGAATGGAGGCTGGAGTTGCTGAGTCGAGTTCATGCCTCAATATTGCTGGAAATTGGTGGTTCCCTCCGTGGCAGCTGGCCCAAGATTTGCCATGATTTTGGCCACCCTGGCCTTCAACAGTCGGAATACCTACCATTAATCAAAGCAAATCAAAGCAATACACTAACCATATAGGTTACTTGACTGTACATATGACGTATGAGAACAGTGCATTAAATTTTGACTGTAAATCAGTTAAAAGCTAATAAGGTGCATTTAAGATGTTCGCCTATCTCCCCAGTTCCTTTGTAGACATGTATTCAAATTATACCTTATTAAAGGTCAAAAGGCTAGCTTACCTTAACATCAAGGGCTGGAGGAAATGGGTTGTATGACAAGATTACGCCATTGTCACGAGCCGTCTTGGACACGTGGCTGTCTTGGTTGTCCATCACGAGCAAAACAGACCTATCATTTCCGCAGTGTGGGATGAATACTCTTACCAACCACTGGTGAAAGATAGTTGTATTAATGTAGCCTGCTTCACTCGAGGTGAACATCCACGACTCCGGCACACCCTCTATATCCCTGTGTGGGATGCTACCCTGAAAAACGTTCAGCGTTAGTAATAATGACATTTGCAAAGGGAAGGAAGATACTTGCCATTTCTTCCATTAATGATTAATTTTTCTCTCAATGCGGACATCACATTATTTTTCTTTTGTTCTTTTTGGTTGATATTATTTCTTACCGTTTTTTCTAGATTTAAGAGACAGTGAGTAACGTAAAATACAGCAAACTAGCGCAAACAGCAGTTTATACCGGAAATATCACGAGTGTTGGAATAACTCGTCCGGCGGCGGAGGCACATATTTGGGCTGTTATGTACACTCCCAGTAACATTTTTCCTGAAAACATGGCCATGCTTTGGCCCAAAGACACTTTCTCCCTTCCATTCCATCCAATCTCATCACAATTGTAGATATGTAGTATGTAGACAGATATTTTTACGCATGAAATAATATTCATATTAATTGTTAATTACAAATGCGACACGGGTTCAATGAACTGCTTAAATGAAAAATTAAATCTTCCATCTTACATGAAATTATTCTTATAACACACCCTGTCAGGCTTGTCTAAAAGGTCATGCTCAACCAAGACACCGGCAAACATCGTGTAGAATTGATCGATGACCTCCTGTGTTGACATTGACGCCAGTTACTGGTCCCATGTTCTCGACCAAGCGCTCCGAGATGACGGGCTGACCGGTCAGAAAACTCCGGATCGAGTTGTTTGTGGGCTTATTCTCTGTACTGATGCGGGTAACAGGATCTGATATATTCAACTCAACTTTATTCAGGACATACTATAATATATACATCATTAATTACAATACAGTGGTGTCATTGCTTAATACAAATTGTAAACAAATTTCAATCCACCATTTTTAACAAGTAAAAAATAAATATTGCCACTTGTCTAAACTATTATCTGACTGTAAGAGTCTGTAAAAGGCATTGTAGGTCAGATCGACACGTGTACCAGCTAAATAAAAACTGATTTCTTATGGTGGAGAACCTCGGGCATATGAAAAACGCATGAAATTCATCTTCTAATAAAAGCCTGTTCTCGTCGATTAAGCAGGACGCACATATTCTGTCATTTCTTTCTATGTTAAGATGCCGGCCAACTTTGATATTTAACCGGTGACTTGAACACCTAAATCGCGCGAGCGCACGAACAAATTTATGTGACAATTTTATGGAAAGATATTTTTTCCGGATTGAGTAAGGATTTAACATGTTTATAGAGATCGCATTTTGAAGATGTATTAACGGTATCGTGCCATCCCTGAGTCATACAGTCGACTAAGCGAGGTTTAAATTGCGCGTTAAAAGTATAAAGGTCGCCTACGTCTTGCCATAGCCAGACGTAGCCAAATCCATACTGAAATAATATTTCTCTAACTTTTGTTACCCAATTTATTCTTCCAATATCGTCTTGACGTTTTAACAATGTTTAGGGTAGCGATGGTTTTGCATATGCAGAATTTTACACCAGTATTTAATACATTTATAATAATATATCATGCAAAGTGAAGCAAGACCACATTCACCTAGTGCCATACAATTATTAGTACTTGTATTTAGACCGAGACCATATGTCAGAATGGGGACCACCATAGAGTCAAACAGTTAAAAAGTTCTTTGTTATTAAAGCGACCAAACGGTCTTTCATAAGATTTGATAGCGAAAACTGCTTTCCTGGCTTGCATTGTTAACTGGTGTTTTGCATCTGACGTAGAAAGTTGTGGGGTAAAAAGTAGACCCTTATATTTATACATAGAGGTTGCCTTAACATGTTGACCTTTGTAAGTTTTATAATTTCTCAGCGGGCCGCCGCTTCGAAAAACAATGATTTCTGTTTTCTTTAAGTTAACAGTCATTTCTGCGTTATCACAATATTCCGATATACGGTTAAGTTGCAATTGTAAGTTATTCGCGGTTTCTGCGCAATTTGCAACGTCGTCTGCGAATAGCAGACTTATAATGGCGGGAATATCATTTGTTATGAAAATTCCTCTATTAAAATTTTCCCTTAAATAAGAACAGAGGTCGTTTATATATAGACTAAAAATTATTGGTGAACTCAAATCTCCTTGCCTGGTACCTATGTTGCAAATAAAGGCTTCTGATAAATTTCCCTTTTCTACTCTAACGCGCGCGGTCAAATTTGCATACATTGATACAAGAACATTTAATATTTTGCCACGAATTGTTTCCCTCCATCTTCAGATAGAGTTGGGATCTCTAATCATAGAAGTACTTGGGGTTTACCTTTTCGTTTATTATTATTTGTTTTATTGATAAGTTTCCTCAAGTTAATGCATACTTTGATAAGATTTAACTTTTGCGTTTTATCTTTATTAAGGATTGTTGGGATAAGAGTGAGGTTTGCGCACATAAACTGGTTTAAACCCCCAGTAAATTTACATTTTACTGACCGTTCCAAGGCGGTACCTAACAATTCTTGATAAACATACCAATTATTTGTATATATATATATATATATATATATATATATATATATATATAGTATTTATGCACTGTGCTGTTTGTAGAGTTTTGTGCTGTTCTATGTTTCTTGTTTGTGATTTTGTGTTCTATGTCGTTGGCGTTTGCCCATTGCCACTAAACCGGGTTTATGTTTAAACTTTTGCTACTGAGCATGTTTCTGTAGCTTTTTGCATAAATATACGAATGCCTTTACTCATAAAACTAGTAAACAGTTTTTGGTGAACTAACGAATCAAATGCCTTTTTAAAGTCGACAAACAATAGTAAAACCTCCCCCCAGGTTTTGATGTATATTTCGTTATCATTGATTACAAACAGAAAATATTATCTATAGTAGAATATCCCCATATTAATGAAAGTATGCTTAATTGTATAAGGGAAACAGTAGTAATTAGCAGTTAACAATCCATTTCAAATTTTTACTTTAATTATGATATATTTTACCAAAACTTCATAAATCATAACGTTTAGAATTAGTTACATATCTTTTGCCTCAAGATAATTCTTGAGGCTGGCACACCCTAGTTTACCATATGGAGGCACCACTGAACTAAGGCGGTCTCGTCCTCTGGCTTCATGTACAGTCTCCGATCTCTGGGTGTACGCTCTGTCCCTTTTGAGTTGGCATGTATTGTAGTAGCAGGCATGCCATATTCTGTGGAAGCTTTCAACAAGCTCAACTCATGACGCATAATGGCACTAACCGCCATGTTCAATGCCTCCGCATTGTATGCCATGATCTATAGATCTAAGGTATGAGCTTTACATTCAGCACGGGGGGGGGAGTAATTTTACTTAAGCATCAGAGAAAATAATAACATAAGACTTGCAAATGCACCAGTTCCAAATCAGCTAACAATATAATGCATACATTGGTTGATTTTGATAAGGAGCGCATGTTAAAAAAATCACGCCTAAGGCACGTTTCCGTTCTTCTTGATTCGCAATGGGAGTTGTGGCTATTGGTGTTGATCGATCAAGGTAAGTAAAGAACTTTCAACTTACAATGAAAGAACAACGTATTTTTTTTTTACAAAATGTACTGTGAATAGGAATTGACTCGAACAAAATCTGCTCAGAAATTAAAAGAGAAGTGTCCCTTGCTTCAAACAATATAAAGTCATTCCTTTCCCATGAAAATAACAACAGTGTGTTTTTATATATATTAATGAGCAATTACGTGAAAAATTGCCAAAACGCGTCAAAAATAAATACAGCTAGTATATTGTGTTTGCATAAGATTGAATAAAACTAACAATGTAGTAGCAAAATTGGCAACGCTAATGAGTCAACATTTTTACGGTTACGGTTCTTTATTTGTAACAAAAGTCGGGCCTCAAAATTGTGCACGTGGTCTGTTATTTCATTCCCCGCGTGCTAAATATTTACATATTAGCTGCTTAGGACTTTGGGAGGGATTTATAAGGACAATACTCATCTAAACTTGACGAAACTTTGCAGGCAAGCGTCTGTATCGATCCAGATCATCGAATTATAGATAGAGGTAAACAAGCACGAAATTTAACATGTGATCGGTATTTATAGACTGATCGGGTTATATAACTCAGCCATTGTTGTTCAGTGTATTGGTTAAAAACAGTCTGGTTTCAAAGCTAATTTTAAAATTTAAGATTGTTGTATAAGTAATACATAATTGAAACAATCTTTTATAATATAATATGATTTTTAGAGAGCCAGGCCAAAGGTGGATTACCTGTCTTCACCAAATCCTACAGACGAGCATAGAAATTTGAAGATACTGACTTATTGAGACCCAAGATGTAAGTTTCAGACTTTTTATTACATACTAATATGGTTATAACCAGCTCTAGATACGTATATAGCGGCACTTATACTGCCTCGCTATATTGCTAGCTTTTATGCACCAGTCAATTTTAACCACTGCCCCTCTAGTCCGAAGGCCGTGTTTGTACCTTCTAGGTTTCCCCCGAGTACAGAGTGAATGCGATAGTTGTTTTGGCACCAATCATAGCGGGGAATAAGCCTTATCTGGAATGTTCCAAGGGTGAGGGAGCATTCGGTGGGGATTTTACCAGCAGCTTGTCCCCGCTGAGCGGGGATTTTAACCGGGATTGGTTGGACCGAAAGACAAAGTCCCAGCTTTTCCGCGAACCTTGGGGGCCGTGGTAACAATTGACTAGTTCATTATAGAGACATGGTAAGATGTCCACTTGCAGAGTAAGCGGTCCTGGGTTCCAACACCGACATGTTATCATAACAATTTGTGCAATCTGTTACATTATACTGTTATATGTTACTGTTAGAGTTCAATGTAGCAAACCAAAAGAAATGGAGCAAGCCAAGCAAGGCCAATGGCCTAGAGCACCATTTTTGGTAGTTTAATATTTGATTTTCGTAATCTCTTAAGAGTTTTATGTTCGCAACTACCTTATTTAATACTTAATGTTCGCAAATACCTTATTAAATATCTGATGCTAATTTTATTAAGGGCTTATTATTCTGCGAAACAAGCACATCTACATGTGACACTGACACAAACTGTGATGAACTACTTTGTCAATCAATAGCAATATTAATATGTTTCGATTCGTATGCCATTGCTTGAATAAGAATAAAATTTAAATTGAATTTATATAACTCGGATATATATTTTTTCTCCTCATTCACTAAGTTGTTCAGACTGTTAAAAAACAAACGTTAAGACACCATAATTGTTATCTCTCAACTTCTAAATACTATATGAACAATATGAATATATGAAATATTCCACTGTGAAGTTTTGGGATAGAACAATATATATTTGATTAAATATTGGAAGTTAGCTCGATAAGGGATCAGGAAATACTGGAGTGAGTTTAATAAAGGATCTGATAGAAATTAGCTTCAAACCCTTGTAAGCGAACATGGTCAATCTGGTAAAAAAACTCAGAAGTGAAAGTTTGGTTAAGATTGTATTTTGAATGGTCAAGTTAGGAAATAGGAAAATGTGAAATAGGTAACATGCCGACATTTTAAGAATACTCAAGAATTGGCAAAGTATTCTTGTTGAAATGTTGTTTGTTTTGAGGCTTTGTTAGAGTGGGTTTGTTCATGTATTCACAAGGAAAGGTAGATTTGTCAACAAAGGAACCTTAGTCCATGCATGCTTGGAAACAAGGAGACTTGGTCCGTTCGTGCATGGTCAAATTAGATACATTTATACATATAATACTCATTCTCTCCATGAAATATCAACTTGTTAAAAACACCGAAGCTCTTAATTTTAGACATGGTACAACTGTTTAACGTTTGGAAAAGAACAAAGGAATATATGCTTGTATAATAATTAGGGTTTACTGACACATTATATACGTCTTACCTTACCCTTTCTTTACCCAGACTATCCCATGGCGTTGTTTGGTGAGGACAGAAGGAGCAAGGGGCATTTAGTAAGGCATAAAAAGAAAATTGGAAACATGTTTATTAATTTTCCAAATGAGCTTATGTTATTTGTGTTAAAAATCCAAATGAAGCCTTATATACATTTACTAAATGTGTTGCCTTATTGTTTCAATCATTTTATTGCAGTATGTAAACTGAGAATAACATGTCATATAACAGGACCCATGATTGGAAATAAAATTTATCTTATCTTACTGGGTCACGGTCTGCTAGTTATATGCACGGGTTTAATGTTTATGTAATAACGTTCAAGAAAATATATACTGTAGAATATTTATTTTCATTTATATTTAGATAAAAAACTATGTTACTTTTCTCAAAAGAACCGCCCAGAAGGAAGTGCCCGAAAACGTGCGATGGACGACTGACCAGGAAGAGGAGCTGATGTGCACCTTTGCTGGTTTGATTGAGTATCCTGTTCAAAGTATGAGACGTAAGTATTTTCAGAACCTATTAAATATCGTTTTCAATAACTCTATATATTTTTCAGATAATAGCACAGTTAAATAGACAACCATAGTGTTGGACACAAAGTCCTAAGGCTATTTTACAGCTAATGTATAAAATGTTGAGTAATAGCATATTGTATAATGATTAGTGAATTTTAAACAAATTGTTGTAGAACACCTTCATTGAGCACAGGCTGATGATGGGAGAACGTTAACTTAACAAAAATGAACCAAAACAGGTTGTTGTTAAACTCAGAAATATCATTCGCGCTAGGAGGCGAGGAAAACTTCTTACATTTGATGAACTGTAACCCATTCGAAATGGACTTACTCTACTGTATTAAGGAAGTGTATACATTAAAGGAAATTATTGAAATTATTATTGAACCCAATAAAAACTTGGGGAACTGTACATATGTCTTCGTTTATCATTCCCATATGTGTCAGTATAATTACAAGTACTCAGACCATTCTTAAATCATCAATCTCTAACATCCAAAGGTAAAAGTTGTCTAGTTAATATAGTGTCCGCCTCTACCCCAAATGTTATGGGTTCAAACCCTTGAGAGAGGAACTTAATCATGGCGTCTGAAGTGCAATAGTACTAGTTTCTAACAAGCAAACGGATTCCAGTATAAACGTCAACTTTCGACTGTCTTTAAATAGCAGAATAAAAAAAATCCATGAAATAGAGCGGAGGGGTTTACATACAAAGTCAAACAATGATCAAACTTGCGGCAGCCCTCTCGGGCAGTGGAGCCGTGCCATAGTAAAGAGTAAATCGATTTCGAATTTATGCTAACACTAACCCTTTATCCAAAACTAGACAAAAACATTGTCGATTTTGACCTCCGGTATACATCAGGAAAAATCCTTGGTGTAGTCCATCTGTTGTGTTAGGAAGGGAAGATATGTGGGTCTGTCCATGCATGAATGAACCGAGGGAATGTTTTATCTATGCTAACACACACCTTGTTATCTTAGATTTTATCACTTTTATTCATACACTGCCTGGACAAAGTGAAACTGCTCGTTTTATATTTCACCTTTTATCGTGTCGCTTGCATACAAATCGGTCCAAAAACAAGGTGCCGTGTAAATTTTGGTTTATTAGGATGGTAAATCACGTAATGTTATTCTATAATCATTTTGTCATTTGACCGAGAAAATGACTTTTTTAATTTCTTAAATGTCACAAATGATGTTTCAGTATCATAATTATCCACCAACAACCGACCTCAACAATCACTCGCCCAAAAGGTCCCATCACTCTGCATAATATTGACACTGGTAAAACAACAATCGACCAGAAAATCTCCATCTGATGTGAAAATCTTACCGACCCGCTAATTCCGGAAACTGCGCTGCATTCAACTAAAGTTTATTTATTTATTGTGGTGAATGACAAAATATCACTTACAACAAAAATGAATTGTCTCTTTGCCGGTGCTGTTCTGAACATCCAACACGATAAACACGAATGCAATTCATTTAATATGTGGGTATTGTTTGTAAACACTCGTGATTTTGAACCATGACCTGTCTACAGTACTGTACTCTGTGACTTGTGGAATAATTGTTACATCATCAGATAATGTTTGATTCAGGTTTATGCACTTTTAAAAGTTTTATTTTGTTTTGAATTGATATTGACGTATTAAAATGCAATGACTGACTGCAAGCGCATTGAAAAAAGTTGAACAGCTCTGAGAGCTATTTCGGGAACGATTTAAAAATGGATACCGAGTGTGATAACGTCATCAGGGGAAAAACAGTTATCCCCTTTATTTTAAAGAAACTTAAATATTAAGGATATTTGTAGTGTTTAAACAAAGTTACAGAATAAATACAAAGTAATCGGCTCACGCGATAAATTCCTCCGCCTTGCCAGATAAACTTCCTCAAAACACGGCACTAACCTAGTATTCTCTCTATTCCGACTTCAGAATATAGACTAACTATAACTTCTTACTAAATAATACTAAAATTGAAAATATTCATTAGGCCACAACAAATTGATCTTTTGTTCAACGGATTTTGCCAAAAAAAAGTAGGAGCGAGCGAGCGAAAACAAATATAAAAATACTTTTTTTAATTTAAGGCAATTCAGAGGCGAGCGCAAAGCGAAAAATTAAAAATAAAATAAAAAGTTTATTTCTTACTAAATTTATCATACAATTATGTCAAGAAATGCTTTTTAATTGCAAACATAGGTTCTCAGTTTTAAATGAAAAGGTTTTGATTGTAGCACATGAAAATCTGTCTCAATATTTAACAGATGGCAATAAGATCCAGTGCTTTACTATTAACTTCAATTTAAACGTGGATATATTGTAAAGACAACATTCCTCATAGTAACGTGCAATTATTTGAAAAGAAAAATATTGTATTCATTCCGTAACTTACGATCACAAAAAAACATTTTATACTAGTAAGAGTAATTCATCATTTGAGCATTTCCAAATATTGGGTCAGGATTAAATTTGAACCTCTTGAAGCACATTATAAAATTGTAGTGATCGAAAATGTAAATAACACAGAGAACATTTCTAAAAAAGACACTGGATTAAATTGCGGGACAACATAATTAAAGCAGCATCAAACAAATCTGCAAATGATGCACCGGTCATTAAATTAGAGCAGTTGGTGGAATAAAGATGTTTGCCTTTCCAGACCTCGCCTTTACCACGAACCTATGGTTTATAGGTCCGTGCCTTGAAAAAGAATATCTTGACGGCCTCCATAGCTTCAATGTCCGTAAGAAACAGGCCACTTTAATCACAGGCCACTTTACTCGACTTTCGGTCCAGCCAACCCCGGGTAAATCCACCGCATTCATCTGGCACTGCGGGGCCACCTGTAAGGTAAAAACACGGCCAATTTCCCCGGCTATCCCTGGTATACCCCGGACCCTGACTGTGGGGTGGCGGGGGTTGGGGGGAGGGGAGGAATATTTCTAAAACATTTACAAGTCCTATTATTTGTATCAGTTTATAACAATTATGAGTATATGAAAACTGAGAAATGCATTTCAAAAAAAACACTCACGAAAACATGTTCAATTGTTGTAAGACGTGTGTCCGTGTATTTTAGTAACCTGAAAATTAATACCGGAAATAAATAACAACGGTGCGTCCTGTTATATATTTCCGACAAAAAAAAACTGTCAACAAATAGGCTGTTTTGCGGTTACCCGGACCTGATTTTGTCCTGACACGAGGACATTTTGCTCGCGAAGAATTTAAAGCTTGGAAATACCTTCAAAAAGGCGAAGTCAACGTTGCAGGCTTAAATTCTATGTAAAAGAACTTCAGAAAATCGAAGAAATTCAGAACTAAACAAAAAAAATATATGCGCGGCCAAAAAGTATGTGCGGGCCCATTTTTTTATTATTTTTTTTTCGTTTTCCGAATTTTAGGTGCGGCAAATCCGACGAACAAATGATCAATAACTGATAACAATGTTGTAACCGTTTAATAGCAGAAAGCGCAAAACTATTAAATGATTGACTGTGGTCTACTTTAGTCCCATAAGGTAGTAATACCGTGTTTTATACTCATTTGTTTTCAAATTGAACTCGGTATCCTTCATAAGAACCATTATTCGTTCGCATTTATTCATCCTTTTTGGAACAATAAAACAACATTTTTTATTGCATCAACTCTTATTTGGGTGAAAGAGTGCATCTTTAATGTCATTTTTTCAAGCCTTACTATTCCTATATTTTGCCAAAACCTGTATTTTTATATAAAATTTCCTGTATTTTCCCTATATTTTCGGCAAAACTTGGTTGACAGCCTGCATTATATGTATTCTTTTTGTAACTGTTAGAGTCAAAGAAGTAATTAATTGGTAATTGTGTACGATTGTATACATATTAGTTCTTAACAGACTGGTCGTATTAAAGAGCGTTCAATCAAAGCTAACGTCTGCGGTAGGAAGTCGTTGTTTCTTGATAATGGCGTCATGTAAATATCCTCAACCATCCTGTCAAGTGGAGGAAGGTTTTCACATCTGTGACATATATGAGGTCACGTGTAGAGGAACGCGTTGCCTTAACAATGCCTAAGGTCCTTGATACAAATCGACGTTTACTCCAACAATTAAGATGTTGTCACAGGATGTATATTTTCCAGTTTCCATATGGATAGCTTTCAAGAGGAGTAGGTGTCGATGTCGATAAAATAAATATAGCTAGCTTTTATAAATGTAAGTCTAGTTTACTTGGCTCCTCATCAAAACTAATTCCCGGGCTTTGTCTTAATAATCCTTTAATAAAGATAATCCTTATAAAAACATTCAAGCAGAATGTGTAAACAAATGGTAAACATGATGAATAAATCAAGGTTTTTTTTAAATATTGTTTGTGTTTAAATAGATTTTTTGAATGAAGTTCAAGTATGCTTCACTATTATTCAACAAATACTATCATGTATGTATGATATATTTCTTTTCTCCATTTCCTTTTTATCAAAAGATAAGGGAACATTAGAACGGAAAGTAAATAACAATTTGTTTTGTATTCAGTTTGTTTTATTCACACTTGGGAAGTTATGTGTCAATTTCTTAAATAGTTATATTTTAACTGTAGAACATTTGTGGTAATTCCATTACCTTATCAGTAGAGTTAGATTAGATTTAAACTTAGATTACCTCTCAACTTTCTGATTTGTGTCATTGCTATGCATTGTATTTTACCTAATTTGTAAAAAAAAATAACCAGTTTCTATGCAATGTTATTATTAATTATTTGACTAATTATGGGTTAAACCTACTTGTCACTGTTAGTAATATAATAAAATATGAAAACACCGTAACTCTGGAGGATGCCACATACAATACATTTAATTATCAGCTACCACTGTTCATCTCAGCTGTCAAAACAAATGAAGAATTTCTAGCGGTTAGTGTTTCTCACTTGCAAAGAGAATACTGCCATTATCACAGAAGCACTGGCCAAAATCAAGGGTTGGATTCCTACATAAAGACCTTCATTCACTATGACGGATATGGATGAATGGAGAATCGGTGCCTTGGGAAGTGCATTTCTAGGCAAAAACATACATCTCTTTAGCCTTTTTTCGTGCTAAATATTTATGTTTACTTTAACAAAATAAATGTATGTTACATATGTGTCAAATACGCAGTGAAGCAAATTTTATGGTCTCGTTTAGGTTACAAAATCCCTTTTTTGTCCTTAGCATAAAACATGTTTCTTTTTATAATTCTTGTAGACAGGGTAACTCCACCCCAGCAGTCCGTTTTGTTTTTTCACTTGTGCTGTCCATGTAATTGTCATTCGTTCAGTCCATGTAATCTTTATGTATGTACATTGTTCTGTATGGGGTGATGTTTTAAACAGTTATAAATTGAATTCAAAATTTCATTGGTATATATTTATATCTTCACTGCACCACGCTAACTTTTTCTTTTCCTCTAACCACTCCTGGTCTGAACTTCAAACTGTAAAGTTTGACGGTATTTTACTATACAGTATTACACTCAGTTTATCACAAAACTGTTTTATATATTTTAAATATTATAAGTATATCGCATCATGTCCTGGTGAGTTATTTTGTTTCATTACACAGTTAAAGATTAGTAGTTTGCATTAAATAATATCTAAATAATTAAACACATTTGTATTTCTATTATGTTCCATTACACGGGCGTGGTTATTGTATTGTACTCTGTATTATGTCTTTTAAACGTTGGTCTTGTGTTCTATTTAAATATATTATGTTTCTAGTTTTCTATAATAAATGTTATGTTTATATGTTTCAATAACCACAATAAATAAACCAGAACCCCGAGAAGTGTCTTTGTCAAACTCGGACCTTCTACATTCTTATAAGACTTGGCTTCTCTGGATTTGCAATTTGATGTCCTTCAATTCATAACAATTGCTTTATCACCGAAGATACCAGGATTTTGCTTTGTGATTTTCATCCCGTCTAAGCATGGTCAATATGGTTATTAAAGAATAGACAAGGCAGCTGTTCTGGTGGAGCTTAAACATTTGGCAGCTTCTGCGACCGAGACCGACTTTGTATTAAATCTGGGCAATCTCATGGGCTCACCCTCATGGCAGCATGTTGAAAAGTTCCTACAAAAAGGCGAACTTCCAAGGTTCGGAAGTAACGTCAACCACATTCCCATTGTACAGTGAATCATGTTAGGTTGATCACCACTTTGAAAATGCCTCCTAAACTAAACGAAGTTAAGATGGGGCTTACAGGATTTTGTTATAATGAATGGCAAAACGGTTTACATTTATCAATATTAATATATAAACTTACATGTAAACATTTTTCCTCTAGAAATAGGCGCATTGCTATCGTATTGGGGGCTTTACATGGGTGTCAACACCAACAATGATTTGGAAAGGCTACATGCACATTTCAAGCAGTCATGCCTTAAATGGAAAGATTCAAAGATGTATAACCAGCATGTAAAGTCAATTAGTTACGAAATTCCTCCTGAAAAGCGTGGAATTATTTTTGGTTAATTTGATTCTACATTTGTATGAATAATGTAGCAGCACACTAAGCAATTAAACACAATAAAAGTGACTAAATGTCAAATATCATCGCTAATTTATGTCAAAATGACGACAGCATACATTACCATTCTTTAACAAGACGTCACCAACATATACTTCACCTAGCGGAAGAGATGTGTACCTTGATTCTGCATTCTGTGAAACAAGAACGTTTTCGTCCGAACATTTTGAAAGTGCATATGCATTCGCTTAAAAGTTTGTTAAACGATAATAGTATCGTAATAAACTAGGCGGATACGTACAATACCATCGTTGTGGGACATGGACAAAAACCAAGAAAGTCAGGCGCCAATTAAACAAAGATACGTATTATATAAAGGTGGACAAAAGTCCAAATGAAACCACGAAACAAAACATAACAGATTGTGTTGGGAAGATAAAATAACACACTGCCGATAATGATAGACGTTTTGACATTTACTCAAGTATATAGACTATGTTTTAAATCCTTTTGTGCAGAGTTTACCATCATACACTAAAAACACTACAGCTTTTATAAACAAAGTTAAGAATATCAAATTGGGGAAATAATTTATAGAGTTACACTTGATGGTTGTTCATTGTACACGAATATTCCGCATACAAACGGTATTGAAGCGTGTTAATTTCATTACAAGGCACTATTGGCAACGTTCGACAAAGAGCAACATACTTTAAAACCATTATTGATGCATGTTGAGAGAGCCATTTCCAATCACCCATGATGCTCACTTTCATCTAGACAGACTGAAGACCAAGTTGAAACTGCCAAAATGTTCCGCGTTGACGGCTATCTGGTCCCGTGTTTTGCCGGACCTGAAATAGCTTCACCCAATATTCTTAAAATATAGATACAATGTTCGCAAAAGGCAACAAATGCTGCAGTTGTAAGTGCATTTTCTTTGTGTCTAGCCACCTGTATTGTGAGAACACGGTTCTGGCACAGAGCTTTCATGCCGACCAGAAGCAAGTAGTGAAGGTCTCGCTAAGTTCCATGTCCGCGCCGAATTAACTACACAGGACATCCCATATTGTGAGCAAGAAATATGGAATGCCGGCAGATCTTCAAGCCACGGCGCAAAATGGAAGTACAGGCGAGAATGAATTGGCAAATGAAACAAAGCCGATATTATAGCTCAATCATAAATAAAAAGGCGGACAGAACGGGGTTTTTAACAGTTCTTTTTAATTGAAAACAAACATAAGATTAAACTCCCCATGTGAAAAGCTTCACCTCAAATTCTTAATATATATACTTAGTGTTCACAAAAGGCAACACATGCTGCAGTTTAAGTGAAATAGGGCATTTTCCATTTTTTTATTGATGTAGTCATTAGTATCGCCAAGTATTTGTATATATTTTTATCTGCCGATACAGATAATTTGTCGCAATGCTATCGCAGAAGTAATTTACTTAATGAAGGTAGTTGAAATAGATGGGTATCTAGTTTTCAATTTTAGTAGAAATATCTTCGAATACCACATGCATCTTAGTATGATAAACATTTTATGTAAGTATTGCTAATCAAAACAACAACTTAGGATCTTATCATAAATAGAAAATTAATCAGGCTCTTCTGCAATGAAAGTAAATATGTGATATTACCCTTAGCCAGCTATGTTTTATGAACGTTTCCAAATAAAATCAAAATGTTTGGTGAAATAACATTATAACAATGTACATTTCTCAAATGCAATATTTTAGTTTATCAATAACTGTGCATAATAGATATTTGTTAGTACTCAATTTGGAGGTTATCAGTAGTAATATATTAATAATTGTCAATTGATGAGTGAATGCATTCTTTTTGCTGTTGTCTCCTGTAAAAAGTTACATAAATACTATTCAGTAATGCATACAAAGGAAATGAGACATATGTTCATAAATATGCCAAATCGGCTTGTTATTTGTGTTTTAAAGAAATCAAAATGAAGAATTATTTACATTTAATAAATATGTTACCTTGCATATTGATTCAATTTATTTTCTGCAATATGTAAACTGTGATTAACACGTCGTATAACATGACCTATGATTGGAAATCAAAATTAACTACATATCAAAACCTGTCATAGCAAATAAAACGGTGATAATAGAGTTTCATAAAAAAGCTTCGCTGTACTGAAACTGCGAACAAACAAAGAAAACATTTAAAATAAAAACGATCTGTGTTTGCTCACCTTTTCTAACAAATGATCACCTAAGTAAAATCTTAAGAGACGTCACACGCTTGAACATAGGCCAGTAGAAAAAGGTTTTAAAGATAACTCAAAGATAACCTGAATCTGCCAAATTTTCATAAAATCAAAGCACTAAAAGTTAAGTTATATAATTACGCCATCTCAACCCTATATTTTGTATAAGGAATTTATCATCAAAAACAAGACGGCCAGTACTCTTCATAAATGTCAGTGTGTGTATACCACGTGATAAATTACGTCATAAATGCTACGTCGGAAGGCAATATTTTGCTTCGAATGAAGACTTAAAACAAGAATAACTTCACTATTTCTTCACCATTTGCGATAAAACATAGCGCAGTCTACGCCTCTTAAGGAGGTCCGCCTTCGTTCTTTTACCAGAGTTTGATTGAGAGTTTAGTTTCTTCAAACACTTCGACAAACCTTTTCACAATACGGCCGTATGACGGAGCACTGTCAAAACATTATTTTGGAAACAGGTTTGTCGAAGTGTTTGATTAAACTATTAACCTTATCAAACTTGGGTAATAAAACGAAGGCGGGGCTCTGTAAGCGGCATGGACTGCCCTTTATTTTATTTAAAAAGGTGTAGTAAAAGAAAAGTTATCTTTGATTGAAGTCTTCATTTTAAGCAAAATATTGCCTTCCGACGTAGCATATATGACGTCATTTATCACGTGGTATACACACACTGAATGTTAGGATAACATAAACTTTGGCTGAGACATTGTCAACGCAAACTCTGACGCAGAGTATGTAACACTTCATGTCATCTAAGACTAACGGACTTAGAACACAATCTCATTGGCTGATACATTGTCAACGCAAACTCTGACGCAAAGTATGTATCACTTCATGTCATCTAAGACTTACTGACTTAGAACACAACCTCATTGGCTGAGACATTGTCAACGCAAACTCTGACGCAGAGTATGTATCACTTCATGTCATCTAAGACTTACTGACTTAGAACACAACCTCATTGGCTGAGACATTGTCAACGCAAACTCTGACGCAGAGTATGTATCACTTCATGTCATCTAAGACTTACTGACTTAGAACACAACCTCATTGGCTGAGACATTGTCAACGCAAACTCTGACGCAGAGAATGTATCACTTCATGTCAATTTAATTTTAGATAAGATTTTCCGTCATATGTTTACTGCGAAAGTTGATTTTTTTGACATCTGTACATATTCTAGCGAATCTTATCAACTGTGCAATAAAAACACCATTTGATAGTGAACTAGTACTGTAACGTTTTTATCTAAAGAAGGGTAATTTATTATTTTGAAATTTAAATGATCACGTTTATCATAAAGATTGATATTCAATTTACCTTCCCTATCTTACAGATCCCAATAGAATGCTTTTTAATTGGAACTATTAGATTAATTAAGTTGCAATTGTGATGGGTATATCGATTTAAAATTATATGTAAATACCGGTTTATCCAAACTTAGAATATCGTCAATATATCTTAAAGAGTTATAGGATTTATCAACAACGGCCAGATCTCCAGACATAGATATTTTTAACACAACTCATTTTCATAACAGTATAAAAAAAGAGGTCTGCAAATATAGGTGCATAGTTAGCACCACTAGGAATGCTGTTTGCTTATATAAACTTTTATCAAATTTAAAAAAAAATAAGTACGAAAGTTGATACTTTAATGACATTTGTGCATGTCCAATAAATATATTTATCTGAGCGATCATTGGTAAAAACATGTTGAAAAGTCATAAGTATTAAGCACTGCACTAAGACATTATATCCTACATCTAAAGACTTGTTGATGGACCACATGCATCTTAATCTCAGTTAAGCAAAATGTAAGTAAAATCGAAACCTGTTAAGTAGAACTAGAAATAGAATTAAGAATAAACCGTGATTTATACGGGTTTTTTTATGCATTTTAGGTAACCAGTGCATTATTTTAATGTATTTTATGATCATCATTCAACACATCTTAAAATTTAACATAAGAATCCATATGAATTTTAATAAAAAAAAACTTTGTTCATCGAGTTGGCTATGAACGAAAGTTCTTGGATTGTAACAGTATTGTAATAGCCTTTACATACTATAGACGATTACATTATAAGCTGCTTTGTCAGCTTGAACAATTTTTTTTATTTAGGGCTTTGATCAGTTTTCTAAATCTCAGTCTTAGAAAAAATGTTGCACTTCTTCAAGAAATGTTATTCTTTACTGAAACTGTAGTAGTATTTTTACTGCATTAAACTTATACTGAAGCAAACCAATACAAGAATTCATCTCTTGCAATTCTACTTAAGGTGGTTACTTAAGCTTCAGTCCAATTTTGATCAAAGGTGCATCTTTTCGGTAATAGATTGAACGGAGGCAGGTTTTGGCAGGTCAACTCTACCTATCGTACCCACTTTTTTTATTAATGTTTTGTAGAGTGATGTAACGATGCTTTGTCACTAAGTTGTATGTTACCCGGTCGACTATAAGCGTTTTGTAGAGCTTGACGATGTTGCCTCAAGTCTACGCACGCGCTCTGTGCAGATTGGACCTGCGTCGATAGAAGATGTTTAAAAAAGTACTCGGAACTCCAAGAGCGAACAAGAGTGATTTTGTGTGGTTTGAAGGGTTCAAATTTAGTTATTATAATTAAGGTTATCTAGGACTAGGTGAACCTGGAAGTAAAAAAAAAAAGTGGACAAAAACAAACCAAGTCAGATTTTATAAATATGCCTCTAAATAAAATAAAATTTCTGAAAATTATCTGTTGAAAATTTCCACCCTTCTAAAAGTTGTAGGATGAAACGGGCATATGTGTGAAACATTCAAGAGGTATGACGCTAAAAATCCTGACTTTCTTGAGGAGAAGACCAGACAAATACATCAACAGTGTATGCAATGTATTGAGTTATCAATGGATTTCCCGTAAGAGATTTCACATGCAATAAGCAAAATAATACGCCACTGTTCTCTATTCAAGTGAGGTGACTTGGAAGATGTTGCTGCAAGTCATTTAACTTATTTAGAATATAACCTCGTTGGATGATACATTGTCTATGACACAGAGAAATTGTATGACACGGTAGCAGTGAAAGAAGTTGGACCTTAAAAAAACCCTTGTAAGATGTAATTCTAAATAATTAAACACAGAACTAAATAATCTCCCCTCTGAAGTTGTATCAATTGAAGCTATAGTTCATATTATCAATTATAACTATATAGTTTTGAAAATATGTTATGTTTTTTTCCAATAATTGGGAAAATTAAAACAATTCCACTACAATTAAGTAAAATGGCGATGAATGGTTTTTAGCATCACTGACATTTTTTAAAGCCAAATTAGTTCTGTTCCTACATTGAAACAAAAAAAAAGCAAAGCACAAAGAAATAACAATAACGAACGTCAAACTGGGGTTACATTACGGGGCATCTACAATAATGAAAAAGTAGCATTTTTCATCTTTAAATATCACTCAAAGATTTCTTGTTTAAATGTTTTGTATAACATCGAACATACTATTATTCCATCTTGGCAGATGTATACATAAACTAAAGGGTAAAACATGATTATAATTCTACCTTGAAAATTGTCATTTATGGTCAGTTATAGTTCCATAAAACACAACTAAAATTATTGAAAGCGGTACCTTACAACCATGATAAACACCCAGTTTTAAATATATATAGTATGTATGCACTGTGCTGCTTGTGGAGTTTTGTGATGTTCTTCAAAATTTCTTGTTTGTGATTATTTTCATGTCATATGTCTTTGTCGTTTGCCAAGTGAACCGGGTCTATGTTTTAACTTTTGGCTACTGCGAGCTTGTTTCTGTAGCTTTTCGCATCAATATTTCCCTGGTACTTCAGTGGGAGAGCTGCTTTAAACTTAAAGAATAATATATTCTTAGAAATTGAGCAACAACACTTTGGTCTCCAAACAATAGAGACTGGATACGCTTTACGGATGCTGTTCGAAAGGCTCTTAACGAAACGTAGTCCTGTAGAGTAGTCGTACACAAAATTAATTCGCTAATTATAGCTGCAGACGGGCAAAAAAGCTGCAGTCCACCACCCATGCCTCCTGCGCTTCAATCCTAACACGTCAAACTAATAGAGACAAGCATTGACATTTGTAACTCTTAATGTAGCTGTATTCAACAGTTCAAAGTCAAAAAATATCATTAGGAAAGATGAACATGTGAAACATTGACATAGGTCCCTTGTATGAACTAGTCATTTTCATAAAAATCCTATTTGGGCACAATGTTTTCTTAAACATTTTGTATACCAGCAAAACAATGACGTTTGGCCATATCTGATGGTGTCCTTTTTCTTTGGCATTTTTCTGGAATGGTCTTCCATGAATGATTCAAGCATCCACGGTGGCCAATGGATAGTATGTATTGAAATGTGTTTTATTCGGACCCCTTGTTTTGTATCAAGAGAAAGTACTTTGCTTAATTTTCAGACATTTTTTGTGCATATTTGAATAAATGGATACACATCTGTCTTATACATACTTAGGGGATTTGCATTATCATGCAAATATATCTTACCTTCATCTCTGGAATACGAATGTGCTATTCATTCTGTAGGATCATCTCCAAACTTTAAATTGGCAGAAAAATCAGGTAATTATCCATTCAAAACTTGTGATAAAAAACAAACTTTATTTACCAATGATCTCTCAGTAAAATATACCAATTTGACATATATTTATGTATCATTCTCAAGATGTCATTGAAGCGTTAACTTTTGAACTGAATATTTCTTTTCTAAAATTCGGTAAATGTGTATATAAGCAAACAAAATGCATTCCAATGGGTGCCAACTATGCACCTTTACTAGCAGACCTCTTTTTACACTGCTATATGAATATATGTTGACAATATCGCTTTTAATAATAAATTCAGTAACACTATTAGATGATAAAATTTGGATAATCCGGTATTTATAGATAATTTTAAATCGATATACTCTTCACAATTAAATAAAAGGTTAAATGTAACGTCTTACATAACTAAACTTCTGCCCTTTTACATTTGCAGATTCAAGTTATCTTTAAAACCGTCATTGGATGGCTTATCTTTAAAACCGTCATTGGATGGCTTGGAATGTTCCGTCTTACAAAACTAAACTTCTATATGAACATTTGCAGATTCAAGTTATCTTTAAAACCGTATTTGGCTGGCTTGGAATGTTCCGGTACATGGCGCATTTCATCATAAAATTTTGGATGGATGAAAAATCAGTGATGCAAAGACCGGATTTTGACAGCGGAAATAAAAAGGTGATGAAAAAAAGACACTCCCTACAGGTACTGCAAATGTGTTCCCTTCTCAAACACTTTGGCAAAAACGCTAACATGTGCGCGAATTATGGCTAAGATGGCTCCAAACTAATTCTGGTGTGTCAATTTGTGACATGTTAAACCGAAGTCTGATGATTGATGTTTGGATATGATTCTTGGAGGCTCACATCGCTTTATGGAGGAGAAAAACATGCTTCGGACAAAAAAGTACAAATGTTTTAACCTTCAAGGGTTCCAATTATATGGACAAAGCAATCACTGTACGTACCCGACCATCCGGGAGCAGGGACATGAACGGACCACAAACAGGCAAGTTAATGATGAGAGCTGTAAACAAATTACTCGGAACACACAATATTGTTGACCCATTGTTGATGGATTTTTTTTCATTAAGAATATCAGCACAAAGTTACAAACTGACTTGAACTTGCATAAAATTAATAATCCATTGCTCTTAATATGAGAATATGGCAACAATAGTAATCAATGTAATTACAGCAATTTGCTAGAACTCTGGAATGTTTCCATTCAAAACAAATATGGATGAATGACTAAAGCATAGGCCTTTGCGCAACATGTCAATGGTGAGGACGTAATTTCGTTTCTGGCATTAAGTGAGAAAAATGTTTATTATTCTTTGTTTATTGTTAAGTTCCTCAAGTTCCTCAATTTAATGCATACTTTGATAAAATTTACCGTTTGCGTTTTATCTTCGTTAGGGATTGTTGGGATAAGAGTGAGGATTATGCACTAAAACTGGTTTAAACCCCCAATAAATTTACATTTTACTGTTCCAAGGCGGTACCTCAGCAATCTTTTATAAAGATACCTAGTTGTTTTTTTAAAGTATGTATGCACTGCGCTCTTGTGGAGTTTTGTGCTGTTCTTTCATATTTCTTGTTTGTGGTTTTGTTATACGTTTTTCGCGTTAACTCACTGCCATTAAACCGGGGACTTTGTTTAAACCTTTTGTTTCTTCATTGCATGAATATTGTGCTGCTCTCATCTTTTTGGTGAACATTTTTGTTTCAGAATGTTCTTCAGCATCCAAATCATTTTCTTTGTGTGTTTTCCTCAAATGATTTTATACCAGAACTATAAACTTCAGCAAAGTTGACTAAAATTGACCAAAAAATACCTCGAAATTAAAGTGATGTTTGGGCTTAAATCTGCGAGTTATTAAAATATATTCTTAATCAATTTCGTACAGCAAACTCATAAATGAGTACCCTTCAAGATTCAATAAAGACTTATTCCATAATCAAGCAATGTTTGTCTGTAGCATTCAGTAAATCATGTTTTAAAATGACGCATAATGTATATAAATCCCCAACATCATTGGCAATACAATCATAACCATAGCCGTATGTTAACTATATTTCATTGATATAAGTTGCCTGGCATCAATATTTTCTGCATTGGAATGACGGTAACAGCGTAATCGACGACATCTTAGTCAAAATATTCGCCGCCACACTAGATGCACCGTAGGTTGCGATGAATCCATTGGTGTCGGAATACATCCCTATACCACTCAAGAGTAATATTGTTTGATGATTTGTGATGTCGCCGTGCGGAGATCTGTCA
The DNA here is from genome assembly GCF_026914265.1 of Mya arenaria. Taxonomy (NCBI): domain Eukaryota; kingdom Metazoa; phylum Mollusca; class Bivalvia; order Myida; family Myidae; genus Mya; species Mya arenaria. The sequence goes on from NC_069128.1 coordinate 23,562,064, forward strand.
GCGAATCAAAACGATTTCCTTTTAATTATATTTTGATTGCCGGAAAGATGGCAAAATCGAAAGTTGCCAAATCTGGGGAATATGGTGGGTGCGAAATTGTCTGGAATCCGAGGACCCCGATCTCTAAACGTGTCAGCTGTGCAGTATGGGACGATGCATTCTCCATATGCAAAATTGAATTCTCGAGGGGAATCCCCGGTCTCTTTTTTCTGCAATGCGTGCACAAGGTCCCGGCGAAGTACTTGTTCAAGTGAAAAAGACACTACGGCCCGCTCATATGATAATAAATGTGTCGAGAAACTATTCGCTACATGCAACTTACAAAATTATGTTAAATAAAAAGTGTGGTATCACATACTTTAAAAAACACATAATTTTGTGTTCATTTAAAATAAATAAGGGGTACACAAAGATTGAATAACATCTAATTATCAATTACAAAAAATAATCCTACCTTGCTATAATAATCTGCATTTTCGGTCATATATGGCTTATGACGTCGTGGCTTAGAATCATCCCGTGAATGTCAGCAAACATGATGAACATGTACTTTCCGCAGCTCTTTTACACACGGGCCTACTTGGGAGGTATCCGCTTCGTTTCAACGCGGCCGACCTCGATTTTGTCTCGCGGTCACAAAACCAAAGCCACGTCTCTTCTGTTGTTATTCTACTAAGAAAATCCGTCTCTCTCCCGCTTGTTCCTCGAAGGAAAGTTCTAGAATCACGGCCACTGAGTTCATTTTCATGGTCTTTTAACAGGCGTGGAACCCAGCGTGCAAGAACCTGCAAGCATTATTTGTTTAAAATGGAAAAATCATTTGTGAATAAAACCCACAAAAAACATGTATTAATTCAATTATTAAGTTTGACTGGGCGAGTAAGTTTAAAACATTATTTCAGATCTAATTGAAATACGTTTTTTAAACATAACGATGTAGGAATCATTTATGAGCTGCTCTTTTTAAAAAATAATAATTTATATCGTATTATTAATGCGCACACCTTCGACATTTGTACATCCTCAGTAAGTATTCTATGAATTGTTCCATAGCCGACACCGAACATCTCTTGACAACGTTCTGACCTTTAACCGTCGGTCAACAACGTCGCACCGTATTTCTTTTTTTCTTCCTCTACCCTCGTTATCTTCAAGGCTGTCATTGCCGTCACGGAAACGCCTATGCTATTCAAAAACCAAACTGCGACTCACACTGTTTTTTACACTTGTCGTCTTGATCATATTGTACGTTTGTGTCGGCGTTTCCCCCATTTCACTACACAACTTTATAACCAACCGAGCTTCAATGCGATCTGATGATGCCATTTCGTACACCCTGATCGTTGTTACTGGTTTTGTATGATGTTTGATTATTTACGCATATAACGTTCAAATGACGTCAAACTTGCATACGACGTTTTGGCAGTTTTTCAATATTATCTGAGCTGTAGTTTTGGAGGTTATTTCAGTTGGATTACACATATGTTAACTGAACATTTTACTGCGCCGGTTGCGCGTTACCATGGATTTAAAAGGGGGCCGTTTAGAGAAAAGGGCAATACAAACACACTCTGCTATAACATGAAACGATAGAAAATAGTGGGTGAAAAAAACGGTATATATATTGTAACACTTTGCAACTCTATAGTGTTATGAGTACGCCAGTCCTGTTTATTTTGGATCATCCCTCGTGTAAATAGCAGGCCGTCAACCAATTCCTATTTTCCTATATATTTTTTTTTTACATTTTGGATTTTTAGCTCTACTGGCCAAAGTAATGTGTACGTAGTATGTGCATCGGTGCGTCTGTAAAAAATACTAGTGAAAACACAAGTCTTCAGTTTCGATTGTATGTTGATGAAACTTGTACAGTATTTAGATATCTATTACAGCTCGATTCCTTTCGAAAACAAGCCAGATCCGCCCATGCATGTCTAGATTATGGGCATTGAAAGTTTTTAAAAAATGCTTATTTAAGCTAACCTTTTAGCTAGGTCTTCATAAGCGAATTCTCTTTTTATCCAAGTCTAAATGTAAAGTCTAGGATTAAAGGAAGATCAGTTGCTTTTTAGTACTGCTGTTGATTTTGTGAATTACTCGGCCTTGTTCTTGTTGAAAGTCCAAAGGCCATTTTTTAGCTCTTAAGTGTCTGTAGGTAGCGCATTCATCTTCACAAAATTATTTGTGAATGTTTGTTCAAATAATGCACCTGGGGTCATTACTGGCCACGCCCATGGTTCACAGGATTGTTCAAATTATGTTCTTGGGGTCATTTCTACAGCTTCATGAATCCTGAAGTAACTTGCTCTGAAGAAATACTAATACCAGAACGAACACTCGTGGCTGATGCAGCATTAAATAACTAACACGTGATGCTGTCTCACTTAATGACCATGTTACTTCAGTGCAAATGATCAGGAAAATGATAACCTTCGTTCAAGGATCGTACAAGAAATAGCAGGAAAGGCTAGAAGAGACGTCTCAGGCAGAAGTTCTCAGAATACAAAGGATGCAGAAGAAAATCGCTAGGAAAATATCATAGCGGGAGTTGGGGGCCAGGGACAGGGAAGACTGAACAACGCTCTGCAGGAAATTCACGGGACTCTTGATCTTGCCAGAGGCGATGTCCAACATAGCGTTATGGTTGGTGTACGCCATCGTAATTAGGTCCCGTGTTGGAGGAATAATGGATGCTGGAAGCTCGAGGCAGGTGTATATGAGGAGGAGTTCCTCTCTAGAGGGCAGGGTTTATCGGTTCGTTTGAGGTTTCGGGAGACTAGAAGGTGTTCGAGTAACTGGGTTATCTTGTCGCCAGTTGGTTGGAGGCCATGGCAAACCGGGTCTTAAATGTCGTTTGCCTGGTGGGAGAAGGGGCATTCGTCCAGCGTCCAGTGAAAAGGGTTGACTTGGCACTGCTCTCAAGATGTTTAGTGTAAGTCAGTGAAGTTTGGATGTATTCTGGGGGAAAAATTGTGTTTGTTTATTTGTTTAGGTGTAAATGATATAATTCAATAAATACTTTCTACTTAAAAACTTAGAAGTAAATAATTTTACACACCTTGAAAAAGAGCTGAGAGTTGCTTCTCCAAATTGAGACTTTCAAATGCAAGTGTTTTTGTTGTTTCATTGATACATAAGCAGTTGTCACCTTCACTTGCTAATTGTCACTCTGCAACATCTTTCACAAAAATGATGCCTCTTTGGACTGCCCAATTGAACACATTCTTTACGAATTGCTATTACGCAATTAACAGATGTTCTTTTTTGTGATGGGTAGGTAAGAATGCTTTAAAAAGCTGCAAATTTCAGAGAATCCCTCTTTGGTTATAAAATTTTCTTGATAGTAAATAACATTATCATTGTGTAGAATGTCTCTAGAGAATATTGACATTCATCCCAAATTGGCAAGTCATATTTTCGTGATGTCCCATCCCCCTGTTGATAAAAAAATATTTGATTCTTCAACATCAGTTGAAGAGGTAGAATCACTTTCGGATTTAATTCCATCACTTGTCTTTGAACTACTACTATAAGTCGCACTGACTTTGACTTGGTACTACAGGGATCTCAGCAAGTGTATTTTGTGCAGATGTATTTATTACTTTGCTATGGTAATATGAAAGATGTCGGGAGTTTAAACCATGAATCCTAGCTGCTTTGTAACGCGTTTTAGGCGTGATATTACACCGTCACTGGAATCTGAATCTTCCAGCTCGAAGGAAGTAGATTACTCATATCCACATTTATCCATCTTGGTGGCTTAAATGTCTTATAAAGCATATAGAAATGTAACGCAAAGACGTTTTTTTTTCAGTGTTGCCAACTTACTGTTATCTATGATCTAAACAGAGATATAATTTTTACTAAATGGGAAGAGTTATTATGTCTACATTAAGTTTCATAGTGCTTAAGTTTAAGAATGGTTTTAATGGACAGTAAAGATAATATGTTACCTCATCTGACAATGTGGTCCATAAAAATCTTAAGGAGTTTTTCCTTATGATTTATGGACCTAAATGTGTGACTGCTGTCATATCACCTTCTGGCGAGTGCATAAGGCCTGAAACTGATTAGAAAAGAAAGAAAATGATTCAAATAAAAATATTTTTTTGAGAATGACTTTCAACTAGGTTCGTACATGATAAAAGAGATCTGGACATGGCCTCTTACACTCATGCAAGTATGGTCTCTGCCTTTAAATATTAAAGTAGATATAATGTGTCGGGCAATTCAGGTAAATTTCTTCTAGCAAAAGATACAGCCTTGACACACCAACCTTTATCACAAGTACATATATGCACCATTCAATAATGATCAACTTGTAAGACTGGCCTAACCTAGATAATGAGATAAGTTATTGCATACATGTATGACACATCATCTTAATATATACACCATAAGTTATTTTTTAAATCTGACAATACATGACAAAAGTATATCCCACAGACACGTAAAGGAATTCAAAGTGTGTGACTCTGAGGGACTCAAAAAAATGCAAGAAAAACCTTTGTCATTAACCAAGCAAATGAGAAGAGTTATGTAAAAATCTGTGCATAAAAAAGACTTGAGAAAGTAAAAACCCTGACAGAAAAAATAGGGTTGAAGTCAAAAAAGACAGACACTGTACATTTAATATGCCAACCTTTTATGGACATAAAATACAGAATCAACTTAGAAAGAAAGTCAGAAGGCAGATGATAATTTAGGGTTTCATCTGTGGGTGTTGATATTGCACAATTTTGTTTAATCATTAATCATACCTTCTAGAACACGTTCTTCGACGCTTTGAATGCCAGACTTTGAAGAACCAACAACAATGCGAGACCACACTTTGCCATAACAATGTGCCAACAAGAGTGATTCATACATATTATAATAAATTATTTTCTAAAGAAACACCCTGAAAATAACTTTCAGTCAATACTTTACCATTGTATCGGTCCGCTGGATTGTTTGACGTCGCACGTTACACCATTTTCTTTTGACAGCTTGAAAATTAAAAAGTCATTCTTAAAACAAAACAAAAATCAATCGATGAAGAAAAAATATAAAGTCAGTCTTACTCAACATGGTAAATGTTCTCTTTTTTTCTTCCTCAGCTTCAGTCAAGAGAACTGCTGTTTGTCGACTGACAGACCATCAGACTTCGAACGTTTTTGCCGTAACTCTTGCAGTTTGGTCAATGTTGCAACTTGGCCATATCCTCCATTCTGATAAATTTCATCATTCAGAACGCATATCTCTTCTCTAATAAGTCTTTGCATGTTTGGAATGCTTTTACCTGTTTCGAAAACTTTTAACACAGCTAATTAATTAGTATTTATCAAGAAATACCTTTCACAGAATATGACACACAAAACTTGTGCCGGGACAGAAAAATTATAGAAAAAAAATCAAACAAATCTTTCACTAAAAGATGGGAAATTATTTGTTTGATAATGTATGCCCGTTTAAGATACATTTGATTATTTTGTAATAATAATGATATATCACAATCAATGAAATTTAACAAATACAGTATTTCCTCAAAACAAGCCACAAAGTATCAAAACAAGCTTAATAATTAGGTTGATAATACATTATTTTACATGATTCAAACAAAATTTTATAACTGTCTTAGCTGATTTTACCTGTTTAAAAATAGTGCAATCAGTTTTTCTGTTTGAAGTGTGTTTATCTACCATTTAGTCCCATGGTTACATACAAAGATACATACATACCAATGTTATTTTTAAATTTACTGGTATTTACCTGATATACGTACCCAGTAAATTTCGCATTGGAAACATTTGCAAAAACTAACATGAGTCGTACGAGATCTATGGGAAACAGTAAGTCAGAATCGATCATTTTTATGCTAGTTTTTGACTATTTCTTTTTTTGCAATGGAATCATCTGGTGTCAAGTCCCTTTACATACAACAATGAATGACAAATATGGTATTGAATAGATAAGATGGGACAGACGATATGTTTATGTGTATAATTATGTGAAGTTGGTTAAAAGAAATTATATAATGAGGTTAAATTAAGGTGACTTCATCAATTGCATTAACAAAATATCAATAGTTACATATACATACCTTGTAATGTTAAGTTTATTGAATAAATAAGTAGTAAGCATTTACTTTGAAATTTAACTAAGAAATAAGCAGCTAGATCTCACTGTTCTTTTGATCTTTTGTTTGTTCACTTTCTTTCGTATCCCCTGTTGGTTCTGGTTCTTGATAACGCTCAATCTCATTTCTTCACCTAACATTAAATAATAACTTTAAATATACGCACCAGTTGAACCTATCTGCCACATACGAGATTATCTTGGTAAATGTTGCGCGAAATTGAATGAATGGTATAGAAGTTGTTTTTATTAAAATCCCAACTTGCCCTAAAACTGTAACCTGCCCCTTAAACTTTAACCTTAGTCAATCAGGGGCCATAACTTGTATTAAGGATAATATGGAGCAGTGGTGTGAAGTATTAAGTCAATTGAATGAAGGGTATAGAAGGTATCAATAAATATCTCAACCTGCACTTAAACTATAACCGAAGTTCAATAGTCCATCAGGGGCCATAATTTGTATAATATCGAGTTATCTAATTTCATTATGTGATTGCCCTGAACAACTGTGTGAAGTATTATGTCAATCGAAGGAAGTGTATTGGATAAATAAGTGGAAATCTCAACTTGCCCTAAAACTGTAACCAGACGCCGACGATGGGGCGAGTAGGATGGCCCTCCTTATTCTTCAAATAGTTGAGCTAAAAAGTGTAGCATTTGAATTAAACAATGATGGCTACTTACATACTGACGTGTCACAGACATATAGACTGGTTCCTGAATGACTCTGGCAAAAGATTCCAGGAAAATTCCTTCCCGTTCCAAATGATGGCGAAAATGTGCTTGCAGGGTTTCTTGTGTTTCAGGAAGTCTTGACATTTACAAGAACATGGATCGCCTAAGTCTATAGAGTAGGTCGTTCTGCCATCTTCACTAGGGCAAATGTATAAATGCAGAGTACCCTGATACTTGTCTTCGTCTGGACCTGGGAATTAGCCAGAGCATAATTGAAATCATGGAAGTGAAAATCAAGTTGGCATAATAGTTTCAAGTATCTCTTTCTTTTATGATATCTTAAGTGTTAACATTTAAAGACAATGTTTAATGAAATCTAAAATCTGGTTTATAATTTGGCTATAAAACTATCACAAGAACACAGTCATTTCATACAAGAAATGTTTTCATAAGTATTTGCATGGTTATTTGTGAGGCAAGGGCCATTTCCCCGAGGCAATGCTTGATGAAATCTTTTGGTCTGTTCTTCAAGAACTCTGGCACTGAAGAGTTATACTCCCTGCTAGCATAGCACTTGGCTTACTCATCAATGTAGCTATTATATAATGATACATTGAATTACATTATCAACCTATCAGTGTCTGTATACCACGAGATAAATGACGTCATACATGCCACGTCTGAAGGCAACATTTTGCTTAAAATGAAGACTTAAATCAAAGATAACTTTTCTTTTACTACACCATATCAAATAAAACAAAGGGCAGTCTATGCCGCTTAAAGAGCCCGGCCTTCGTTTTATTACCGAATTTTGATAAGGTCAATAGTTTAATCAAACACTTCGACAAACTTATTTCCCAAATGATGTTTTGACAGTTCCCCGTCAGACAGCCTTATTGTAAAAAGGTTTGTCGAAGTGTTTGAAGAAAATAAGCTCTCAATCAAACTCTAGTAAAAGACCGAAGGGTGGGCTACTTAAGAGGCGTAGACTGCACTATGTTTCATCGCATATGCTGAAGAAAAAGTTATTCTTGATTTAAGTCTTTATTCGAAGCAAAATATTGCCTCCGATCATTTATGATGTAATTGATCACGTGGTATATACACACACTGCCGATGATAAAGTTTTCAAAAGGCTTGGCTCATCATAGAAGAGATATCTTGTAAAAAGTAATTGAAAAAAGTTCTGTCGTAGAACAGCGTGCCTGACTATACGCCTTTTTATCTAAGGAATTGATATAATATTAAATAAATACCATGGATATGTGGTTAAAATAACAATTATAAAAGCTTACTTACATGACAAGTTCATTTATTGTTAATATTTTGGTTAACTTGTTGCATAATTTATTAAGCCATAAAAGAAGCAAGGCAGAATTATACTAATACCAATTATGGTCAATATATACTGTTCTTCTTCTCATTTGGTTTCAGCACTAATTTAAGTTATATCAGTTTCATCTAAATGATTCTGACTAGGAACATTGCAACCAACCAAATTAAAAATCCTATAAACCCAACTAAAACTCATTTTAAAAAATCAATAAGAGTTTTAGTATTCTTATCAACTGCATTGATAGCCATTAATTTTGTGTGAAATTTACCTTTGCCATTTATCCTGTAGAAAATGACCAATCAGCTGTCTCAACATGGTTGTCAGGCCGATCTGGGTCATATCTTTCACATACGCCTTAAAGGCCCTATTTTGTCTTTCAACTGCATTCGTTGTCCAAACATTATGCATTGTGCCTTTCTAAAAGCACCAGGCCCATCTCTGCATAAACAAACATATAAATCAATATGAAAATAGTGTGATGTACTGAGTTACATTGTCATAACAAAATCATTCATGTAAATGTAACTGTTACACCACTATTGCTTTCCAAACTAACACCATTGCACTTAAAATGCAAAATTTATTAATTATTTCTAAAATATAAAGGTGTCTGACCATAATTTACCTAGCTGTCCAGAGACCTGAATGTTAAATTCTAGTGGGTTGTAACCAAATTTCAATTTAGGATTATTTGAAACGGTATTGCTTTCTGGTTAACAAGAGTTGTCACAGAGACAGCGCGCTCGACTATTCCACCGCTTTCCAGTGTTAGGATTGAAAAGTTTTGGCAAAACATGCATGGATCACTGTTAGATTAGATTTCGACGCAATGCATGATGTGCTGAGATATTAACATAAATGTTTTTACATTGAACATTTTAACCAGATTTTTTTAGTCTAATAATAAAGGGCCTTTATTTGCAAAATACAGTTATCTAGCTTGGTTATTCAATTACGTTGGGTGGTTGAATACCATGGAATAAAGTCTCAATGCAATACATCAAGTAATTGCTGAGATATTATCCTATGTGTGATAACATGCAAGACCTTAACCAGAATTTAGTCGCATACTGAAGGGGCAAAAAATGATATAATATGAATGATAGAGTTATCTTACTTGATAAAAGAAGAAGGTTAAATGGTTGGGAGCATGTGTGTAAAGTTTAATGTATTCGCTGAGGTATTGACTTTAAAGTGGTAACAAGCAAAACCTTAACCAGAATTTCTATGTCTGAATAAGGGGCAATTATTTAATATATAAAAAAGGCCATTATCTAAATTTAATGCAAGTAGGTTGGATGGTTGAGTACCAAAGTCTCAATGCAATACCTTAAGAAGTTGATGAGATATTAACATATGTGTGCTTGCACGCAAAACCTTAACCAGAATATCTTAGTTGAATAATAAAGGAATATTATTTACATTAAATGCAAATTATAGTTTTCTTACTTAGTTAATTAAGTAGGTTGGATGGTTGAGTACCACTGTATAAAGTTTCAACGCAATACCTCAAGTAGTTGCTGAGATATTAACCTATGTGTGCTTGCATGCAGAACCTTAACCAAAGTGTGACGCCAACGCCGACACCAACGCCGACGCTTGGGTAAGTAGTATAACTCTCAATATATTGTAAACTATTTAATAGCAGTTTCTATTTCTGTTCTTTATTTTAACATTGAAATTATGTTCTATTTTGCAATATATCAATGCTTATTATCATTTTTAACATTAAATGTTATCATCAATAGTTATGCATATTATGTCAAACTTTTTTAAATGATACGAAAATAACATCTCCTCACAAGGCGTTCACAAATATACCACTGCATGAGTAAGATACCTTATTCCTTCTCTGAGAAAGGTCATGTTAATTTATCTGTTTCCTTCACCGACAAACTAATATTGATGCAGGTTCAATCCCTTTCATGATTATTGTTGACTCTTTTGATAATAAGTCAAAAATTGAAACTTTTATATTCATTTGAGTACTGGTACATCACATCATACAAAGACATGATCTGTTTGTTGTTGATTTGAAAACATTATGTGCATTAGACAGAGGCAATGCCAGCACTATTGTGATATCATGAAGTACAATAACTACACATCTGTTTAACCTTTTTCAATGGAAGCCATGTTTTAGTGACATAATTCTGGAACATGTCACCCCCTTGAAGACCAGTCAAAATCGCCTCAAATTCATTCTCTGTGTGAGCATTTGCCAAGCTACGGAGAAATTCCAGAGCATCTTTAGGATTCCTCACACCATTGCTCGCTCTTCTGGTTCATCTCTGCCAAGATTGCTCGCGGTGAAAATCACATAGCAACACTGTTGCATCTGACATGGTGAATCTTTATTAGTAGTAACAATTATGAACTTAAAAGAGCATTAAACAACTTAAATCCATGAAGTACTTTTACATACAGGTCAATAAATATTCCATCTGTTCTCATCTCCCTGGTACTACCATCGCCATATTTCCTTTGTCTCGTTGTGAAGTATGTATCTATACAAAGTTACAAACAGTATTAGGCAGAACATGGATTGGTTTGGTTAGGCTTATACATTTTCAAAAACAGGTATGTTGGCTTTTTTAAGTTATATTTATAAGGTTTTATATAACAACGTTTTGTTACCTTTGCAGAATGGGGTTTAAGTTATATTTTTTATGAACAAAGTATAATTTATACTACATATTAAAGCTACACTCTCAAAGATATACCATTTTTACCACGTTTTTGTTTGTTGTTTTGAAAAGAGCGAATATTTGCGTAAATATCCGCAAACAATGATAAATGATTGTTTCAAAAGATAAGATCGCAGATTTTCATTATATTTTATATGGCTTAAGAAAAGTGCATAAAAAATCTTTTTTTAACTTAAATATAACAATTATAAAAAAGTTGTCAAACTTTAAATCCATGAGAGTGCAGCTTGAAAACACATTTTACCAACCGACAATAAAAACATTAAGTTCAGTGGTTTCATATGGTTGGTAGCCCCTACCAAATATTTCAGCCTACACTTACTAGTACTTCTATCTTATAATATAATTAAACGCATATAATTTGATAAAAGCAAAGGACAAAACATTACCTTTGAACATCTTATCACATGTTTATAACAATTGGCTTCTCATTAAGAAATGATCACTTATCGTCTGATTGGTTTTTCTAATTAAATTAATTTGATGCCTCATATAATAACTATTATTGGATAAATTGACATAAAGCAGGTGCTGAATAGTGTTCTTTTGTAGAATAAAATTTAACAAGAACAAATGAAAATACAGACTCCATTGCAGATATTTCTGCTTCATGAAAGTCGGTCATAAAATGGACAGGTGCCCATCCTGGATTCTCTTCCTTAAGGAGAGTCACTACCGCAGATATGGTGGCCACTTTCTCATCCTCAGTAACAAAGACTGCTGCAACCTGTGTGTCTACATTAGTTATGACACAAAGGAAAAACAGGGGCAGAGTATATTTCCTATACTGATATGTGGCATACAGCAAGGCACTTGCCCATATCTTTGCAGCAAGTGTCTCATCTCTGCTGACTGATATGCTATCATGATTCCCTTTTCAGTCTGAAAAAATTATAGTATATTTTTCAAAAGTAAAACCATAGCTTAAACTATTAAAAAATGGTCTGCGTTGTTAATCAAAGGCGCTGGTGAAACACACTGTTGACCATATGAGCTTGGGTAATTCATTGTTGGCCATAGGCGCTGTTGAAGCCCACTATTAAACACACTGTAGATCATAGCCGCTGGTAAAACACACTGTAGATCATATGCGCTGGTGAAACACACTGTCGATCATAGGCGCTGGTGTAACTCATTGTTGATCATAGGCGCTGGTGAAACACACTGTCGATCATAGGCGCTGGTGTAATCACTGTTGATCATAGGTGCTGGTGAAACGCACTGTCGATCATAGGCGCTGGTGTAACTCACTGTTGGTCATAGGCGCTGGTGAAACACACTGTCGATCATAGGCGCTGGTGTAATCACTGTTGATCATAGGTGCTGGTGAAACACACTGTCGATCATAGGCGCTGGCGTAACTCACTGTTGATCATAGGCGCTGGTGAAACACACTGTATATTAATTGCTCAATTGAAATTCTATTGCTTATCACCATTTACCCTACCAAAACGATATGGAACGTATGCGTCCCAATACTTTCAGATATGTTCAATATTCATATATTTTTTAATTTTACGCGATGGTGAAACCCACTGTTGATCGCCCTATCTATATCAAACGAAATAGAACATATAAATACCAAAATATTTATTATTTTAAATGTCGCATTATTTCACCTTTCGTACCCAATGCTTGTTTAGATTATACATTTCAAACATCGCACATGTTTAATTCATCATATGTATCAAAGTGCTACATTATGTGTTATACAATTATATAAATGATATAATGAAATGTTTTAAAGGAATGAATTGAGGGGTTGATGTCATTATCGGGGATATGAACGCAATTGGGTTGGTCAATGTGTGTGGAGTCCGAAGGACTCCACGCGTACTTTGACCAACCCAATTGCGTTCATATCACCGATAATGACATCAACCCCGCAATTTATTCCTTATATTTACACCAACAGTTCATTATTTTATTCAAGAATTGTTAAAAAAATACTTCATTTCATTTCAGAAAACCTTTCAGTAATCCGTTCTTACCAATTCTGTAAATAGAACGACCCGACTATAACCGGAAACATTTTTTTCAAATGACGTCACAATAACGATTAACCACTTGAAATCACTTTAAAACGTAAAATTGAAACATTTCTGGTACCAGTATATTTAAAATATAATAAACTAACTCTTTTAAAAATGTTGATCTATATTTTACGGGACCTGCAGACACAATACAACCAATAACAAGATCAATATCTTTCATGTATATTATTATGCAATGAATTACGATCCGAACATATCCGAAGTTGTTGCGTTCATCGATTGATGAACGCAATTGCCGAAAAGCAGTTCATTTAAGGAATGGAACTTGAGGTGTTAATATTAAAACGTAAAAGAACTCTAAATGTTTGATTAGAATCAGTAAATATAATTCACTAACAACATACTTGGACTGAACGTTTCGTAGCCTTTTACGTTATGTGATAATACGAACAAATATTTAACTTTTTTGCAAAAAACAATATAATGAGTAAGACCTATTTGTGAACATTTTCCTTCATTGTAAGTGTACTTTTTTGCTTCAAATCGAAACTAACGTTATGAAATTTAGAATCAAAAAGGGACTTTTCAAATTGATATAGATCTTATTGTAAAATAGTCAGAGTATGATGTGTGCACAAACTATCAATTTATCATAGTTAAAGATTACTCTTACCTTAATATAGAATATTATCAATTAGGAAGATAATTTTGGCGAACGTGTTCGTTCCAATTGAGAAGTGTTTGTATTACAAAGATTATTAATATCATAAAAAATTAAATGTGTACGAGGCCATATAAAAACAAGAGGCCCAAAAGGGCCTATGCTCTACTGGCATGGCTTTTCTGGTCATATCAATCTACAGCATGTATGTATGGGTAAAAGGCATATAGTTTTTTGTTTGGGTTACCTGAAAACGTAGCACGTTCAACATCTGAGCCCAGAAAGTATTGTAAGCAGATTAGTTGCATGAACTATTTTAATATGTGCTCAGTAAAAGTCATCTGACAAAAAAAATCCTTTCAAAACTGTACTCATAGTAATAAATTTCCGTAGTTTTAAAAGTTAAAAAAAGTTGGTCAAAAGGTCAAAGTCAAGGGCATCCTAGGACAACATTGATCAATTTGAACAAACATTCACAATCAATTGTGCTGAGATGGATGCACGAACACACAAACAGATTTTCAAACCTTTCCAGATTTATGTTTACCAAACCTGTGAACCCTGGGTGTGGCCAGTAATGACACCAGGTGCATAACTTAAACATTGACAACCAATTTTGTTAAGATGAATGCGCAAACTACAGAACTTAAAGCTAAAAAATGGCCTTTGGGCTTTCAACAAGAACAAGGCAGAGTAATTCACAAAATCAACTGCAGAAGCAAAAAGCAAATTGTCTCTCAAAATCCTAGACTTGCAAATAGTCTCCCTTAACTCTAGACTTGAATTTACATGTACATGTAAACTTGGCTAAAAATAGAATTCGCTCATGCAGACCTGGCTAAAAATAGAAAGCATTTCTTTAAAACTTTCATGGCCCATAATCTAGGCATTTATGGGCGGATCTGGCTGGTTTTCGAAAGGATCCGAGCTCTAATGGATATCTAGATACTGTACAAGTTTCATCGAGATACAACCAAAACTGAAGACTGTATCGTGTTCACAACCAATTGTTTACAGACGCACGAACGCACGACCGCACGGATGCACATACTACGTACACATTACCATCGCATAAGCTCTTCTGGCCTTTGGCCAGTAGAGCTAAAAATAGTCCCGTACTCGTCTTCAATGTAGTTATTTAATGTCTTACTTCAAAGGTAACTGGACAATTCAGCACCTAGATAATTCGGCCTAGCAATGCAGCACCAACACACTCGGCACCTAGTCAACTCAACACCATAAAGCATAGTCAATTCGGCACATAATTCAAATTATCTTTAGCTCAACTGTTTTCACCTTCATTCGTTATATGGTTCGTTTATTTCATCAAAACTACCTTTTACAAATGATTTGTTCAGCCAATTGGGTATCATATATCATTTTTTTCAGTTTTTGGACTAGGGCACTTGTGGCCTAGTTCATAGCGATACTCACGATATCTGCATTCTCAAGCCGCATCTGGGGGTTCACTGACGTAATGTATTCATACGATGTATTTTGATTGGATTGCCGTTAGCGAATTTGAATAATCAAAGTAGTAACAGAACTGATTACAATGAAAAAATCCAATAAAAATAGTTCTCCTAACAATTCAAGCTAACCGTATGTTCTTTTAATGAAGCACAAGAAATTCATACGTAGCTAGTGAGTTAATCGGGTTAACTACATGAATGTTCTTGCATACGGTCAGATTAAATGCAACAAGAATATGAACATATTGGAAAAGTACGCATCGAAATTTTCCCGTTCAATGCTCTGTATTGATAGACTGGTACCCTCTTTCTCTTTTATCCGAAAAGAAACCAGTATCAGATAACCGCGGTGCCCGTCGCGCATTCGAAATGTCTTGAGACACGTAAATTTTCAAGCAATACAAGTTCGTTTGATAAAATCATGTGATTTCAATTTTGCATAATTTAGATAAAAAATATCAAATATGCGCATACTTATTTATGAAGTTTCATTCTAAATGAAGCCAAATAAATGAATATGTGCACAGCATCTGGCTTATGAATAAGATGATTGTTTACCTGTGCATAGAAAAGTCTTGGAGCCACTCTCAGTGTAAGTACATTTTGTTCAATGACATTGTGATAAACCATCGCCGTAGGTAAAACAATCTTGCCTGCTCAATTTTGATTTCCTCTCGTATAATGCACCAGTCAATTGTTACCACGGTCCCTTGGGGATATACCGGTGGGGGGGGGGGGGCTGTGTTTTAACCTTTCAGGTGTCCTCGTAGCTAAAGAACTTCAGCGAACACATTATATATTACCTTTTTGGACTTGTTCAATGTGTTGTAAACATAAAAAAATAAATATCAACATTAAAGTTATGGAAGCCAGAACTAATGTCCTCGCAATGCCAGGAGATTGCGTTGGTTTTGTCTTCCCGCAAATTATATCAGGGAATTGCTCTTACCTTAGATCCCCGGGGTGCGGGGTTATTCACGGGATTTTACCACCAGTTCGTTCCCGCAGGGCAGGGATTTTACCGGGGACTGGCTGGACCGAAAGTCAAAGTACCTGCTGTGCCCTGCGGGGGGGGGGGGGGCGTGGTTACAATTGACTGGTGCATACTTTACAAGTTCTTTTTCTGAAAACGCTTTGTGCTCACTTTTTTGTTTTCTAAATTTGTGAAATATTTGAGGGAAAGGTATTTGGTTATATAATTTACAAGTGTAACTTTTGAGTTTTATTTAACAATGCAGTGCCGAATATTGTGGAGATAGAAATGAATTAATTTGTATTAATCAGTTGACTTGTGGCGTTTAGGGAACAAAATCAAAATATTCAATAAAGTTCCATTATCACCCAATGTTGTGGAATAGTAAAGTAATGAAGATTTAACCTCACAGCAGTCTTTCTCAAATACTGTCCAGGCTTTTTTATGCTTAAGAATAACTTAAACCTGGCAATGGTAGAACAGAAATCCTCTTGGCATGAGATTGGATCACAAGGATCATTATGCACCAGTCAATTGAAACCATGGCTCCCACATCCGGGGGTATACCGGGGATAGCCGTCAAAATGGGCCATGTTTTTACCTTTCAGTAGGCCCCGCAGTGCCGGGTCTTCCCGGAAAATACAGTGTGGATGGGGCTTAACCTAGTGTCCCTTGGGTGCGGGTGCATTTGGTGGGGACTTAACCACCAGATTATCTACGCAGGGCGGGGAATTTAGCTGGGGTTGGCTGGACCGAAAATAAAAGTTCCCGCTATTCCGGGACCGGGGGGGGGGGGGGGGGGGGGCATGGTTACAATTGACTGATGCATTAGCTTGTGTATTCAGATTCAGGGTTTTGGTGCGCAGTTGAAAAATTAACTAATTGTCTAATTACATATTAAAAGTTAAGAATATATATTTATTTATATAAGTTATACTTTACAATCCAAATCAAAGATACATTGTACTATCCAACGCAAAAAAAAATGTTTGTTTATTCAAGTAAATAAAGCAATCCCCATACCAAGGAACTGCAGTATTGCTTAACCAGCTTAATTGACATTATGAGTTGGAGTTCAAATTGCTGCAATTAAAGGCACATCTAGTTTTCAGAATTATTCAAACTCTGATTTAGCAACCTTATTATAGTTATATGAACTACTTTTGCAAAATGAAAGCATTTTTAGATTAACAAGGACGGGTGAAAAGTATTTGCCAAATGTACTGCAACACCTGATACATGTTGCCTACGAATCCAACAAATTCTTGGCACTCCAAATGTTACAATACTATTCAATTCGAAGTGCCTGAAAAGAAAGCTTCTTGATTCTACATTCAACATCTTCTTTCTGTATGACATATTGGACCAGGGAATCATGAACCTACAACCTTTTGTAACTGTCGAGACAGGGAGCTATCAGGACAGTGACAGAGGACAATACAAGAATGGTCAACTGTTGCATTTATTGAGTTATCTAATGCATACAAATTAAGACAGAGAAAATAATTCTCATTTTTCGAAACTACTTCCTTGGCATCATGTATGTAGTCTGACATATAGTTGTCTTTTACAATGATTGTTCAAAGTTACAATGGCCCTGTGGTTAAAGATGCTCTGTCCATGGGGTAACAGATTTGTACATAATAGGGTTATAAGTACTGCATATAATGATTGTTCAAAGTTACAATGGCCGTGTGGGTTAAAGATGCTCTGTCCATGGGGTAACAGGTTTTGTACATTATAGGGTTATAAGTACTGCATTTTGATCCAGGAGGTTGTATTCGACTCAAGTAGATTTTTGCAGATTCGGTTTTCACAAGGCACAAGCCGAGTAAAATCAAAACCTACAAAAAATTACCAGAATCGAATATGACATTCCGCCATATCCGGATCAAAACGCAGTACTAATAATCCTTTTATTATATACATTACTGATTAGATCACTTAGAAGCCACATCATTGCATAATAAATTGCATTTTAAAGATGCACTCATTGGTTTAATGACGTCAATTCAATATTGCTCAACATACTTGTTATGACGTGACGTCACAAGAGTGGTATATGGCCATATTGCACTGGAGCGGAGTATGGATTAAAGTAGTTTGTGATATGTATTGCATGTGGATTGATGATGGGTATATAATAAAGAATAAAATTATGTTTGGTATTCCATTCTCACAAGTAGTGTGATGAACTGCTGACACCATGTTATGAAATTTGATGGTCAATGTATTTAAAAGACATTTCAATATTTCATACTTGATAAACGATATTCATCTCATCTTAGTCTACTCAAATTGCTTTTTACAAAAGTCTGCAGCAGTAATAAGAATAGCATGAGACAGAAGGCAGTGCCTAATATTTATCAACAGCACTAAGTTATCATGGTAACATTTTATATTAATTGAATACCAAGCACTAATTAAGAGAGAGAAAATAATTCTTCATTTTTCAAATAAAAACTACTTCTTAATAGCATTGTGCATGCAGTCTGACATACGTGTACAATGTAGATGTCTTTTACAAAGATTGTTCAAAGTATGGCCCTGTGGTTTAAAGCTCCCCTGAAAAGAGGTGACAGATTTTCTATATAGTATATAATTACATCATTGAAAATCTTCTCTGAAACTGCAAATAACAGACCTTTGATATAAAATATTTGATCAAATTAAAGAAGTATGTGTACTTTGGTTAACATACGCATTACAAGTAAATTAATTTGTACACGTCTGATTAAACGACTTTCAAAACGAGAAATTCAAAAGAACTATGACTTTATCTGATTTAACGCTTTAGCCCCACACCCCGCCCCCCTCACTCTACACACACTTAACCAGATTTTTCAAATTTCCTTTGCAGCTTGCAAGCAATTTAAGTCAAAAGTTTAAGCTATCCCATTAAACAGTGACCCCTTGTGATGTGAGCCGATTTTTTCAATACTTAGAACATGGTTGTCAACATTCCCCTAAATGAAGCCCTAGTCCATCAGTGCTTTCAGCACTTTGATTATAAATGGCTCAAGATTACTGAACATCTGGTTCTTTTTTTATTCAAACTATTTTGTTGTGTTTTCTATTCCTAATCTTTACGTCTAAATTTATTTCAGCAGTTCTGATTTTAACGACATATATATTTATTTAAACGTATACATTTGTTCATTTAAGGATATTTTGACTGTATATATACGCCCACGAATATCATTCAGAAAGTTGCAACGCGACCCCGTGTACTCAATTAAACTATATGGTTATCAATAAACAATGGTATGTTAAAGATTATTATTAATGTTCACACAAATGGAAGAATGGCTAGGGTTGATCAACGAGACACATGCGGACGCACTATGACATGTGTTTCCATAGATAATAATCTCATCGAACAACAAATGACTTTGTCATAAGTATAAAGCCGTCTGTATATTTAAATTAAGTTTTAGTAGTTTATGAAGATATTCGATTTAGGCATGTTATGCATACAGAATTAAAAATCAATTGGTCAATAAAAGATTTAAGTTTTAATAATCATTATATTTATTTCCATTTAAATAATTTTACTTTTAAAATCAACTTAAACGAGTCCATCCTACTGAGAAAACACACACACATTTAAATGAGTATTATACCAAGGCACATTTATTTCATTTTTGCAAAATACTTTGATAATTGTTTCATTAGTTTTAAAAATGCTCTAGTGTTAAGTTTTAATGTGAACATTTTTATAATGTCACGTTTTTTGTTTGTTATAAATTTAAACCCTTAATGCTTGAAAACATGAGCAAAATAAAGAAACGGTGCCGAGTTATCTTGGTATCCAATCTGATGGTGCCGAATTGGCGGTGCCGAGTTGACTTGGTGCCGAATTCGTTGGGTGTCGAATTGTCCGGAAACCACTTAAAAGCATAGAGCGGTACCTTTATATATGTCCGAACTGAATGTTTAGGTACATGCATAATGAACTATTTACTTATAACAAAAATATATCACACGCATTTTCCTTATGGCCATACATAAGACGCTTACCCCTCCCCCTCTACCACGCGCATTTGCAACGACTGTTAGAACCGACACACGACAAGATGAAACTCACAAGGATGGCCAAGCGCAGTTTGAAGCAAAATGGTTTCATTTTGTTGTAACGCTTCTGTGATAGTTTTAGATCTATACGACAGCTTCCTTTACTTTATTTAGAGACTTCCTCAATACTTAAAGCATGCTACTATGAAGAATACGGGTGAATGTAAGGTTTTTGTACGATATCGTTTTACGAGATAAAAGGAGTTTTGAAGGATGAGAGGTAGCCTTGAGTACGATATGAAGCGATAAGTAACAAGATGTGTACATAATGAGTACTCGTAATACGACCTCTAGGGAAAACTGAATCCTTCAGGCAATGTAGCTCCTCTTAAAGTGACACTCTTATTCAAAATTAATACATACAGATGTAAAACAAACCTAAATTTTGAGTGAAAAACATTTGACTTCTTACTAAATAATGCATTTATGGAAATATTAATTTCTGATAACAAGATTGTAACTGTGTATTTTACAGCAGAAAAGCAAAAATATTAAATGATTGGTGAATGGTAAAACAGTATGTGTATACCACGTGATAAATTGCGTCATAAATGCTACGTCGGAAGGCAATATTTTGCTTCAAATGAAGACTTTAAACAAAGAAAACTTCACTATTACTTCACCACTTTGAATGAAACATAGCGCAGTCTACGCCGCGCATTCGGTCTTTTACCACAGTTCAATTAATCCTTTTTGGTATATTTGAACGATTGTTCTAATTGTGGTAAATCTTAGGAGTAGGAGTTAGAGTGCATCTTTAAGGGTATTGAAATTACATCGAGTCTGAAATCTTGTGCTATACTGACGTAATACTCGGGCAAAAACATCGAGTCTGAAATCTTGTGCGGTACAAACGTAATACTCGGGCAAACACATCGAGTCTAAAATCTGGTACCGCACTAACGTAATACTCGGGCAAGAACATCGAGTCTGAAATCTTGTGCGGTACAAACGTAATACTCGGGCAAACGCATCAAGTCTGAAATATTGTGCGGTACAAACGTAATACTCGGGCAAATACATCGAGTTTAAAATCTTGTGGGGTACAAACGTAATACTCGGGCAAATACATTGAGTTTGAAATCTTGTGGGGTACAAACGTAATACTCGGGCAATAACATCGAGTCTGAAATCTTGTGCGGTACAAACGTAATACTCGGGCAAATACATCGAGTTTGAAATCTTGTGGGGTACAAACGTAATATTCGGGCAAATACATCGGGTCTGAAATTTTGTGCGGTACAAACGTAATACTCGGGCAAATGCATCGAGTCTGAAATCTTGTCCGGTACAAACGTAATACTCGGGCAAATACATCGAGTCTGAAATATTGTGCGGTACAAACGTAATACTCGGGCAAATACATCGAGTCTGAAATCGTGTGCGGCACAAACGTAATACTCGGGCAAATACATCGAGTCTGAAATCGTGTGCGGCACAAACGTAATACTCGGGCAAAAACATCGAGTCTGAAATCTTGTGCGGCACAAACGTAATACTCGGGCAAATACATCGAGTCTGAAATCTTGTGCGGCACAAACGTAATACTCGGGCAAGAACATCGAGTCTGAAATCTTGTGCGGTACAAACGTAATACTCGGGCAAACGCATCAAGTCTGAAATATTGTGCGGTACAAACGTAATACTCGGGCAAATACATCGAGTTTAAAATATTGTGGGGTACAAACGTAATACTCGGGCAAATACATTGAGTTTGAAATCTTGTGGGGTACAAACGTAATACTCGGGCAAACGCATCGAGTTTGAAATCTTGTGGGGTACAAACGTAATATTCGGGCAAATACATCGGGTCTGAAATATTGTGCGGTACAAACGTAATACTCGGGCAAATACATTGAGTTTGAAATCTTGTGGGGTACAAACGTAATACTCGGGCAATAACATCGAGTCTGAAATCTTGTGCGGTACAAACGTAATACTCGGGCAAATACATCGAGTTTGAAATCTTGTGGGGTACAAACGTAATATTCGGGCAAATACATCGGGTCTGAAATATTGTGCGGTACAAACGTAATACTCGGGCAAATACATTGAGTCTGAAATCTTGTGCGATACAAACGTAATACTTGTGCGGCACAAACGTAATACTCGGGCAAATACATCGAGTCTAAAATCTTGTCCGGTACAAACGTAATACTCGGGCAAATACATCGAGTCTGAAATATTGTGCGGTACAAACGTAATACTCGGGCAAATACATCGAGTCTGAAATCGTGTGCGGCACAAACGTAATACTCGGGCAAATACATCGAGTCTGAAATCGTGTGCGGCACAAACGTAATACTCGGGCAAATACATCGAGTCTGAAATCTTGTGCGGCACAAACGTAATACTCGGGCAAATACATCGAGTCTGAAATCTTGTGCGGCACAAACGTAATACTCGGGCAAAAACATCGAGTCTGAAATCGTGTGCGGTACAAACGTAATACTCGGGCAATAGCAGACATATATTGAATACTCTCGAGGAAATGTCGCAGAGAGACCTCCATTAATTCTTACACTTGTCGCATCGTTATATAGCCTCTTGGATAGTACTACATGTATGTCGCAACTATTTAGCAGTTGTTTTGACGACGACACCAGCAAAAAGTTCACATTAATCATATTAAGTTTACATTTCTTATTCTGAGTCTGAAACTTAGACTCAACAATATTTTAAATATGGGCCCAGATTTGAAAGACGTTTCCAGTGTGAACTGAGTCCTCGGTCCACTTTTCTACCAAATAAACCTATAATCTTAAAGAAAAGGGAAAGTACGATAAAAACTCAAATGAGCAAACAAAGAAGATTCACTTGGTGATGAGTTTTGAGGTTTATTTAAGATAACGTTTTACGTTAGTTTAACTACGTATACTAGGAAATAAAAAAGCAGCATGAGAATAACTGGTTAACGGGCCAAAATGTATACGCAGGTTTTGGTTTAAAATGAAGGAGATTACAGAACAAAAAGAGGCAGGGAATCTGAATTAGCTGACACTATTGTCATACAATTATTTTGTTCAAAGGGTCATTTTTTTTATTAATTGGTTAACGGATTTTTTTGAAAAAAATGTTGGACGGGTGGTGCGAAAAAAAAAGGATTTCATACTCATACTAATTCTTTTACAATACATGTACATGTATTTTTCATAGCGTTTGTGGCGAAACCCAAAACCAAATCATCAAAATAACAACAAACAGGAAAGACATGTTCATAGATACATATGAATGATTTTTAAAGTGCAAAAGTATGTTTTGATTTTTTTTGCAACACAATGTCTTCAATGCCTCAATATAATAATGAATATTGATATTATGCTCAAATGCTCAACTTTGTCATACACATATGTTTGGCTTTATAGTCCAATTTTCTCTCCTACCAATTTCAAATTCAAATTAATGTAATCATTATATAAGCATTGTATACACTTCCACCTTATAATAGTGTCACTTTTTAAGCCAATATTGTTTTTCTATTTTCAACACTATTTCCACATATCAACCTTACAATGAATATCTCTGTGTCTCCGTATTGCTGGGCACTACTTCTTCTCAACAGAAAAAGCACAACAAATTTCACTGACTCAATTATTTATTAAATGGAATATGAAATGTAAATAACAACAAGAGCTGTCACAGAGACAGCGCGCTCGACTATTCCGCCGCTTTTTAGTGTAAGGATTGAAAAGTTTTGGTGAAACATGCATTGATCACTGTTAGATTAGATTTCAATGCAATACATGGTGTGCTGAGATATTAACATAAATGTGGTTCCATGCAAAAAAAAAGTAATGAGAATTTCTAAGTCTAATAATAAAGGGCCATTTTTGCAAAATACAGTTATCTAACTTGGTTACTCAATTAAGTTGGGTGGTTGAATACCATTGTATAAAGTCTCAATGCAATACATCTAATAGTTGCTGAGATATTATCCTATGTGTGCTAACATGCAAGACCTTAACCAGAATTTCTAAGTCGCATAATAAAGGGGAAAAAATTATATATTATGAAATATAGAGTTATCTTACTTAATTAAATAAGAAGGTTAAATAGATGGGAGCCTGTGTGTAAAGTTTCAATGCAATACATGATGTATTCGCTGAGGTATTGACTTAAAAGTGGTTACATGCAAAACCTTAACCAGAATTAATATGTCGAATAAAAAAGGGGCCATTATTTGAATTTAATGCAAACTTGAGTTATCCTACTTGGTTATTTCAGTAGATTGGATGGTTGAGTACCATTGTATAAAGTCTCAATGCAATACATCAAGTAGTTGCTGAGATACTAACCTATGTGTGCTTACACGCAAAACCTTAACCAGAATTTCTAAGTCATTAATAATGAAGGCCCATAATTTGCATTATATTTTAAAAAGTGTTATCTGGGAATACATATCTAATGTTTCAATGCAATACATGATATATTTGCTTAGATATTGACTTTAATGTGGTTACATGCAAAGCCTTAACCAGAATTTCTAAGTCGAATAAAAAGGGCAATTATTTTGCATTAAATGCAAACTATAGTTATTTAACTTGGTTAATTAAGTAGGTTGGGTTGGATGGTTGAGTACCATTGTATAAAGTCTCAATGCAATACCTCAAGTAGTTGCTGAGATATTAACCTATGTGTGCTTACACGCAAAACCTTAACCAGAATTTCTAAGTCGAATAATAAAGGCCTATTATTTGCATTATATTCAAATAATTGTTATCTTACTTTCTTAATTTAGTATGTAAGATAGTTGGGAATACATATCCAAAGTTTCAATGTAATAACCGATGTATTTACTGAGATAATGACTTAAGGTGCTTACATGCAAAACCTTAACCAAGGTGTGACGCCGACGCCGCCGCCGACGCCAGGGTGAGTAGTATTCTTCGAATAGTCGAGCTTAAAATGACTTTATATTCAGTAATGAATTCTTTGAAGTAAACATATTTCTCTGCAGCTTTAACAAAATTTAAGTTACCCCAGATTTTGATTACTTGAATAGTAGTCTCCATATAATTTGTTTAACATTTTATGGCCCCTGGGACAAACACATGACAATATATTTTATCAATTACTATGGTTTATATGTGATTAGTTTTCGAAAATATTGGGCGGCTGATCTTTTAACCAATTTATTAAAAAAATAGGCCAAGTGCTTTACACTCTTTAAAGTTTCTATGAAGTGGGAACATCCTTTCTTGGCAAACAATCTTACACTTCAACACAAAAACGCATTTGAGAACTTCCGTTTGTAATAGAGAAATACTTCCTTACTTAGACACTAACTTAAGATATTATAATTAACTAAAGCCTGGTTATTACGAATCTGAATATGATTTATATTTGTTATTAGTAGTGCTAACAAGTGTACATATAGAAAAACAATCCATAAAGCAATAACTTATTCTCGAGACAAACAAATTGTACACTTTATTGCGCAGTATTCTTCAAGTTAATATTCATATAATGGGTCCGGCCACTTTCTCTTCTCATTCTGATATAAGTGCTATATTTAGACTGAAGTAGTCTTGAAAATTGATATTGGCCGCTTTATGAAAGTGCACTAGGCGTAATAATCTGACTATTAAACCATATCTCTCCCGGCTAGTTTCGATTTAAAATGAGTTGGAAGTGGGCCTATGGCTGATAATAAGGGAAATATGTATTACAGTAAGTCACGTTCATAATATTTTCTGAAATTTGGTCAAAAGAGAAGTTCTAATCCCCAGTTAGGACGTTAAAAGTTAAATATTTTTATTTAGAGTGACTATTGTTGGGCAATTATCATATGTTTAACATTCCGCAGCACCCGATTGTTATTTGTCAAATCTGATTTCGCCTCTATTTTGAAAAGTTGATGGAAACAAATATTTCGTTTAAATGGACAGAAAAATATGTTTAAACATTCTGAAATAGCTCAGGTACTTAACAACATGATGTTGCATTTTTATTGTAAAGAAAAACAAAATGAAATGTTTTTTCTTTGTTAGTTTTGACTTTGCATGGAAAAGGCCTGCACAACATTAACTCTTCGTTTATAAATCTCGAATTCAGCTTTAGGTATAATATAAAGCTTCTTGCAAAGTCATATATATACGGGACATTCGTTTCTATAAAATCCACCTTTTTCGCTGCTATACGTTTAAAAGGGACTATTGTTTCACCTTGTTACCGTTATAAACAAAAATAATTATTATAAGCAACACTGGCGTTTTCCTTGGAGTCTGTGATAATTACTGGTGAACAATTTTACTACGTCGTATAGACAAAACATAGACATGTTGTTGTTGTTTTTTGTTGTTTTTAAATTGGGCCAGAAAACAACATTATGGTGATTAGGATGACATCCTTTTCAAAATCAGGTAGGGTAGGTAGGTTTTTCATGCTTTTTGAATAAACGTTATTGTCAAAATTTGATAATTGTGTTTAAGTAATCTTCTGTATAAAACTTTGAATGTTTAAACTACATATTAAAACACACACTAAATGTGTATTATAACTATAGGCCATAAATACGGTAGGGTCTGGTAACTCGAACCAAAAGTATTTAGGCCTTGGCACGAAATTTACAAGGTTAACATAGACGTCATACAACACACGGTTTAACTCGGCTTATCAATGAATTAAAGATAGCATGTGTCTCATTATATGGTATCTATTTTTGTTTAAATTGCGATTGTTGGATATAAAAAGTTAATATTTCACGGAGTCATATTATTATCTGGTTTAAAGGGACTCGTTCATTGGTCAAAAGGCGTGAAATTTGTTCCAATAAACAACATGAAAAACTTTTAGATTTTATAAATGGATATTGAAAAATATGAGAAGATATGCTTTATTTTGCCGAAAAGTGTTAGTACGCTATTGGAAAATAAACAACATGAGGGATTGATTTACAAAATAAAATGTTCGATTGAGTAATTGCCAGTTCGGTGATTGTTCATAAAGTAAGTATAGTAATTATATTTCAACATTTTTTTTTAAAATTCCCGCCACCATAACATCTGTGAACGAGGCCTTTTAGCATATGCATGTCCAACAGATGCGATCAATATAAAAATATATTTCGAGTTTTACTTCCTTCAAGAAAATGTATTAAGGTACTGTTATTCGCCATGTTTATACATTTAGGTGCCGTATACAACGTATTAGGAACTCCAAGATAAGATTGGATCATCGAGGAAAAAATATTGAAAAAATGGACGAACGTCAAAGTTCAGCGAGGAAACCTTTGAACACAAACTGGTACCGCTGCTGGCAAAGTGTCTGCATAACACATGCCGTCTTGGTTGATTTAACAACCGATGGATTTGATCGACTGCAGCAGGAAACGATTGATTATATCAACAGCCTCAATGGCTTCAAAGAACGCACCATTTGTTCGTCATGTAACACCATTAATGTGTTACCATGTTGGACAAAGAACCTTTGCAAAGGTACAAAAGGAAACTGCGAAATTCATTCAAGTCCTGCTTTGCTATACGGCTCATGTCCGACAAACGGGTTTTGCAACGAATTTGTAAGCAAGCTTGTTGAGAGCCATCGCTTTGGAAGTCCAGTATGGGCAAATACAGATGCTGCAAAATGGTGCTCAAATGGTTGGGAAATTGCAAAATGCTTTATGCCTCCAAGTGGTAAGTATTCGTAACCGTATTTTACGAAATTTACAGTTGCATTGCCTGTGAACTTCGTATCCCATTCGATCAAGTTTATAAAAGGTTATATACAAAGACAGCAATTGATATAATGCTGATATGAAGGGTAGTGTGTTGTTTTCTAAATCAATGTAAATATGTTACTAATACTATGGTTACTGTTTGTGATAAGTGTAATGTAGTTAATTGTATCATCTATTGAAGCATACATTCAAACACGTTTACATGGTGAATAATTTCTCTAAAGGTTATGCAGACAAGGCCAACGCAAAAGAGACCGATGTGAATGGACTTATTAGCTGCATCATTAATTGCACGTTTTTCCAGCAATACTTCCATGACGATCTTTCAAAGCCCAATAGCATCGCTGCGAAGGTACTTACATTCCAAAACACGTTAGGGTAAGAGTGGTCTAAATTAAAGCGCCCTCATTCAAATCAGAAAGAAAATCTGCTCGCTTTTTTGAAAAAAATCGGTATGATCTAAGGTTTTTTCATGTAGTTTATGTTGAATTATTTAGATGGTACTGATCCGACGAAAGAACAGTGATTTATGAATGCACTGTGTTCCATACACATAATGATGTACCATAACATCTCTAAACATGTGTCAGTAGGTCCGTATAGAGTATATATCGAAAATATAGGCGTTAAGAAAATGTTTACTTTATTTGAAGTGTATTGTTACTGCACCATATAAAGCTTAAGATAACTATTCTAAGGATAATGTATGCAGAACAGGTCATGCAATAATCAGTTAAAAAGAAGGTACTGCTTTATGCTGTTATGAATATATTACGTTATTTATTCTTTTTAAGTGGTTATTTTTTTAGTGTTCTTTTAGAATTCTTTTCCTGTTTCAAGTATATTGATAATTTTCAATCATGATATCAATAATCGGCTCCAAAGCGCTGCGTTTAACTTTCTCTAAACAAGTTAAGCGTGTGGCCATTGCTAATAATCCTTTAAACTTTGGAGCAAATGATAAAGTCAGTGTGATCATTTTGATTTTATTGATAAAGGTAAGTATTAATCTTTGCTATTTTAGGCCAAAGAGCACGTGACTAAATTGAGACATAATCCTGACATGGAGCTCACAGAGAATCAGACAACGTCCCTAATTGAAGATTTCATCAATTTACTGGATGACGAGACATATCTTAGAAAGAACGACAAGGCAATTTATGCATGCGAGCAATTAATAAAGGTAACACAAAACTCACACAACGAGCTGCCGCGTAATAAGACAATAATACAATGGAAACAAGAGACAAGCAACGTATTCAAATATTCGAATATGGTTTATTAAGAGGGACTAAGAAACGGCACTGAATGAGAGACAAAAACGTACAAACACAACAAGCAGTCTATAAACGCATCATAATACCTGTACAGTCATGAAACTGTCAGTGAATCGCGGGGGTGGGATGGATTAAGTGATTGTCCGCAATTTTTAATTGCAATAATGACGATACTCAATAATTACAAGACAAACTTATAGAATCGATGCATCTATTTTGTCTGGGGAATATTTAGTAATTTCTCCTCCCCCTTTGGGCGTCCTAGACTGGGTGCATATGGTTTCGACTAGTAGTCACCCAGACGGACAAATGGAATTCTTTCTTACTCGACTTTCATACGACATTTTTTTCCATTTCGCATTTCGTTATCACATTAACCTTTTGCTTTATTATTGCTATGACTTTTCAGAATCCTTACACAAGCCTTGTTAAATAATATATTGAATATTGACTCATGCCCCTACGTTGTGATTGTTGTTAATGTTTATTTTATATGGAAGTGCTTGTTCTCGTTTTATGACAGGTCAAGGACGGTTGCATCGAATTCACAGAGAGCGAAGTTGCAAATTTGATGTCGTGCATACGAGATGTTGAAAGTAACTTCAAAGAACTTCAGTGTTGTTTTCAAAGGTGCATGCTAAACGCTCAACAATGCATGCATGTTGGTTCACAGATGTTAGCATTTTCCCAAGCAGGTAGTGTCAAATCTCAATATTTTTTTGTAAATGCATTAGTTTCCTTTGCGTGTTGATGACCGCATGCAGACAGGAAAGGTTGCTTTCTTAAATAGTTACATGTATTTTGCATTCTCAATGGTACCCAAACATCGGATGATGTCTATGTAATATAAATTAGCGGGGTCAGTCTCACAAACTATGTATATCGATAAAATATATACCACACTATCCTATATTTCGATTGGACAGTAACATCTTGATAGCCAAAAAGTATTGTGTGTTTTCACAATAATTGCTGTGAAAGCAGTCCCGGGGATATGCTTAACACTTAATTAACTGATCAGAAACAGTGTTGTTTACGAATTAAGTTTTTATCTTATGATAGCAGATTTAATTCACAAGTACAATACATAGATAGGCGTTATTTATAATGTTTAATTATTTAACACGTTACAGGTTTTCGGGAAGATTTGAAAACGCTTTACAAAACACAGCACAATACTCTTCCTGTTTATCCGTCCGTGCCTGAAATTGATGACAACATTGACAATATATATGTTAAACCAAAAATCATCCAGCTTGACAAAGGAAAGTACGACAGAACATCATTCCACAGCAATACATTAAGACATGGCCAGGATTGGCGAAAGAGAAGTGTAACAACGCTTAGAAATATGTTCTATAAACGTCAGCAACATCTTCAAAATGTTTACATCCAAGGCGAGCCAGGAGTTGGAAAAACATCGTTTTGCAGTATGCTTGCAATTCTCTGGAGCAATACACAATTGTACGGCTTAGGTTACATTGAGAAAACTCCTCCATTTACAGACGTCGAGACCATCAAAGAATATGACTTTCTTTTTCTGGTTGCATTGCGAGATTTCAGCGGCTATGAATGCAATGTTGAAGAAATGATTTGGCGCCTTATTGTCAAACGCATGCGTAATAAGCAAGCATATCCAAGGGAAACATTGACCGAAATCATGTGTACAGCAAAGTGTCTGATCCTGCTAGATGGCTTAGACGAATGGGTTCATCCGAAGACGCCTTCTGAAAGTTGTATTTGTGGGACAAACAAAACCATCCCTTTCAGGGTCCAACGAGAAAATTGTACGTTTGTGACTACAACTCGCCCATGGAAGATGGCTTACGTATTCGTCAAAGACTCAGAGGTTGATCGAAGGCTCGAAATATTGGGTGTGAATGATCCACATGACCTCATCGGAAAAGTGTTGGATAGCTTAAACAAGAGAAAAGGAGAAACGAAGACATCCGATGCCTTTCTAAACGAAGTAGGAACTAGAGGACTGAACCATCTCCTCGAAATTCCTATCATACACATGCATTTGCTTTGCTTGTGGCACGACGACAGAGCCCTTGAACCGTCCGTTTGTAAAATATACAGCAGTATGCTGGACATGCTGTTTGGGAGAGCAATGAATAGCAGACCACATCAGGATCAAAGCCATGAATTGTCCAGTGGAAATTTGAGCCTTCCTATAAGTCTCGCAGACGATGAAAATTTGCAAGAAAACAAAACCCTTGTCGTTTCCCTTGCCCAACTGGCCTTCAATACGCTGCAGAGTCGCGAACAGGAGTCTTCCATCGTCTTTAAGAAAACTCAAGTCAATGAGTATTTGTCAAAGAGTGAGTTGGAGTTTGCCCTCAACATTGGTATTTTGACACAGAGACAATCCTTGTCTTCAACCAAACCAGTGTTGACGTATTCTTTCCTTCACAAGACATTCCAAGAATTCTTTGCTGCGTTGCATTTAGCAAACAACAAAGGTACAGAATCAGAGAGTATATTTTTGCTGCATGGTAACAAGATTAAAGTCCATGACATATCGCTTCTCTTCATATTTTCATGTGGACTTTGCCCCGAAACTGCTCAAAAGATATCTATTGATCTTATGCGAAGTATATCGGAAAGCTGTGCTGAGGAATTACACCGGAAAGGGACGGAGACGCCCTCAAATCAAAGTCGCCATTTAGCCGAAATAGTCGATGCACAGCACATAATACTTCAAGGTTTTCATGAAGGGCGAAATAATGGAAACTCAGAAATCAAGCTGACAATTCGGCACGTCGCTGGCCATATTCCTAAAGGTAAATATTGTCTTTGGAAGGAACTGGTAGAAACAAATAAAGACCACATCGAAACACTACTTCTTGATGAAACAGACACAACAACAGAAGATGTCACATTCATACAGGATGTCATTTCGAGCTCAAGAAATGCATTGAGATATGTCCACTTTAGAAACCAGCACGGTTCATATGATTTGAATCAGTGTGGCAAACTTCGGTACTTGTATATCGAAAACACAGATCACGACTGTCACACTTGTGTAGATATAAACTCAACAGACCTGATGACTTGTATTATGAATCATGTTACACCAGCAACGGAAAAATCTGTCATATCGTCACTGACCAGAGCCTTAAAACTACGAACCTTGCAGATACATCGTTGCAGGGACAGTGGTCGGCTTTTAGAAGCAATGTCCGAATTGAGAAGTTTGGAACAAGTCAAAATCTGCAATACAGATTTCGCTGAAGACCAAGTCCTTGTGCTGCCCGAATGTATTTAATACATTGACCTCTTCAGAGTGACGGTTTCGGTCGAAACTCTTACCAAACTCTCCGAATGGTGCGTGAAAATACCACACTCCATCACTTGCAAATTGAAAGACTGCAGCGTCCTGCCGGGAAAGAAGTTTCTTCAATTCAAGAAACATATAAAGAGTTGCACAGACGAATTCACAGTCATCAGAGACGGTTTCAAGTACAAATATGAAGAGGAGTATGAATACAGTGTATTCAAATTCACAACAGCGCACCACTAAGTTGGAAACGTGCAAATGGCTACGCTTCCTTACACTCATCAAATTGTGCAATCTACAGTGCGGAGGGCAATGGGTATCTCTTGATCAACAAAATATTGACATGGTGGGTCACATAATGCAAGATAACCTGGTACGATGTATGCCCAAGTGTAGCTCTAAAAGGACTTGTTAACGAGTATATTGTATTGTAGAGTTATCTAGAATACATGTTGACGCAGGAATCGTAGACATTAGTTTCAGTTTGGTATTTTTCTTTATTCATGAGTGTTGGGATAAGAGTGGGGTTTGTGCACATAAACCGGTTTAAACCCCCCGTAAATCTACATTTTACTGACCGTTCCAAGGCGGTACCTAACTATCCGTGATAAACATGCCTAGCTTGTTTATGTAGTATATATGCACTGTGTTGTTTGTGGAGTTTTGTACTATTGTTCCATGTTTTTTTGTGTTCCATGACTTTGGCGTTTACCCTGTGCGATTAAATGGGGTTTATGTTTAAACTTTGGCTAATGAGCTTGTTTCTGTAGTTTTTCACATGAGTTATGATATAGGTAATGCAATACAGATGCCATAATAGAAAGCGAATTGTATCGATCGTTTTTAATGTGGTCAAGTATTTATTACAATATAATTAATGATAGCGGATTAGTAACTGGATGTACGTGGTATGTTAAACCAACAGGTCCCAGTTTCATGAACATTTGAAAGTTTTGAATACTTATTGTATATTTCAAGGAAATAACCTCATGATTATCACAATAAACTACTTTTTATATTGTAAAATAAAGGTAAAGTAGGTAATTTTGCTTATTGGAATAAGATACTTAACGATTGTACATTTTTCGAGCCGTAACAATAACTGTCTATATACGAAGGTTTACATTCATGTATTTTGAATGTTTGAAATGAAATAAAATCTTGTTCTTGTTCATTCGTGTCTTCAATATGGTTATACCAGTAACATTCAAGATCACCGTAACAAATTGTGTATAACGCCTTGAAAACCGGTATGTACAAAATTGGACTAATATTATTCATTCGCGACCGAAGTTGTATTATTATAAACAATTTAAGGGACACTTTGTGTTTAATTAAAATATCATTGGGTAAATATGAATGATGAATATAGAACTGTGATATGTTTGCATTTTCACTGAATCGAAGTTAGGATATTATATAATGTTGCACGTTTAGGTTGTACATACATATTATAATATGTAATGCCGATATGATTGAATCTGAACACCACTTTATGTTTAGTTGTCAAATTTTCTCTGATTTATGGCTACACTACCCTTTTGCCAGATTATGGAATTCATTGAGTACATTTATCTTTACAATTACTTAAGAAAATATAGATATTATAAGATGTTTGTCTTACTACATTAACAACGCTTGCAACGATATGTTAATGCCTTGATGTTGCTTCATGTTTTATATATGCAATCATGGATATTTCTTCAGCGTTTGAAGCGATAATTTTTGCATGGTCGAATAAAGTTATAGCATTCAACATAAGATCATTAACTAAGAATTGTTAGAATAAATAGATGTATTGTTTATTTTATTGTATTGTACTATAATAACACCATACATGTTTGGTTTTTAATGATTATAAAATCGACCCAAATATTTCTTTTTTAGAAAATAGAAATACCATTTATATCAATTGTGTACCTATAAATGTGACTTTGATTCGTCTGTCTATGTAAATGACATGTCCATAAAATGTTTTATATTTGAAATAGTTCGTTAGTACATTATGTACTTGTAAAGAGTAATTTCTGTATGGCAGTATTGCAATTTGAGTACATTTCAAAAGCTTGTGTATTGCCGATATTGCCAATAAATCTTGCATTTGGTACTAAATTTTTCATGGCATCATCTTTCCAGCTATTTCCATTGACAAAATTAACCATTCACTAACAAAATCCTATGATTTTATGTCACTTTCATACAAATCGACCGTATAACAGAATGTCAAATGATCGTTGCTATGTTAGGTCAGTTGACCAAGTGATTTGTATCTACGATAAGTTGCATTCGGAACTCCTCGGCCATTATTTTCAAAGACAACCTCGGATGTATGCCGGTACATCAGTTGAAGTAGTCCGTAAAATTTTAAATAATATCATTAATTAAATGTAGTGTTTAAGAGTTGTATTCATTGCTCTCAGTTTAAATTGATTGCCAGTGAAGTGTATTATTGCAAACATAATTAAGATTCCCAAGAATTAAGTCATAAAGTTTAACTACTAAATAAGATTACTACGCGATCTATTTGCAGCGGACTTAAACGTACCACTTTTGAGTATGTAAACCGTCCAAATACATCCGAGGTTGTTTTTGAAAATAATGGCCGAGGAGCTCCGAATGCGATCAGTCGGTCACGAGCCCAGTATCAAAACCTTACATAAAATTGATTTATAGATTGATTGTACAACGCATCGAATATTACTCACTGGTGTATCACATCGCTTACGACACAAGTATCTTTCGCAGTTTTTGCGTATTTTTCCATCTGGAAATTCACTGAGTTTGTCTACCACGCGAATCCTAGTTAATTTAAAAATAGCAATGGTATATGTATTAAACTGTACTCATCATGTTACGTTCACATTCCATATATACTCACTATAAACTGGGAAACATTATGCGCCATATTTAAACGGGTAAAATCAGCTGAGTCAGTGACAAAATATTGCTTTAATCATCTAAAATGATGTATTGTCCGCCTCGTACGTTTTTACAATTCTTGGCTTATTTTGTGGAAATAATGTATTTTCCGATTTGGGGACCATCTTCTAAATCCTTTAAGTTAAACCTTTATATATCAAGGATAAATAAATCTGATTTGTATATAAAAATACAGCGTCCATTGACGTCAGTTAGGGTTTCATCTAGCTATGACGTCGCGCAAACTAACTCGCAGTAAGACCACATAAAGCTCGTTTCGCATTTCGGTATAGAGTATGTGTCATATAATACACAATTTCAAGTTTAACTTCTTCAACTTTTGCTGAACTTACAAGCATATTTCGTTGACAAGTTGAAAAACAATTATGTATTAGAATACAAGTGTCAAGTGTCAGAAAAGAGGAGTTAAAAATGAAGGGTAGGCAAACAGGATAAAGATGAAGGAAAAAAGGTAGAGGAGTTGTAAAGAAGGGATATATGAGGAGGAAAGTTCTCGTATCATGCGCGATCACATACGCATGTACGATGATGATCATAAGAGTCGATGGCAAAGACAGAAGAGAAGACAAATCTCGTCCCATGCACGACCACACGTACGAGCGATGGTTCTATATCGCCCCATGCACGATCACACGTACGAGCGGTGGCTCTATCTCGTCCCATGCACGACCACACGTACGAGCGGTGGCTCTATCTCGTCCCATGCACGACCACACGTACGAGCGGTGGCTCTACTCGTCCAATGCACGACCACACGTACGAGCGGTGGCTCTATCTCGTCAAATGCGTGACCACACGTACGAGCGGTGGCTCTATCTCGTCCCATGCACGATCACACGTACGAGCGGTGGCTCTATCTCGTCCCATGCACGACCACACGTACGAGCGGTGGCTCTATCTCGTCCCATGCACGACCTCATGTACGAGCGGTGGCTCTATATTGTCCCATGCACGACCACACATACGAGCGGTGGCGCTATCTCGTCCCATGCACGACCACACGTACGAGCGGTGGCTCTTTCTCGTTCCATGCACGATCACACGTACGAGCGGTGGCTCTATCTCGTCCCATGCACGACCACAAGTACGAGCGGTTGCTCTATCTCGTCCTATGCACGACCTCACGTACGAGCGGTGGCTCTATATTGTCCCATGCACGACCACACGTACGAGCGGTTGCGCTATCTCGTCCCATGCACGACCACACGTACGAGCGGTGGCTCTATCTCGTTCCATGCACGACCAAAAGTACGAGCGGTGGCTCTGTGAGAGTCAGTGGGAAAGACAGAAGAGAAGA
Organism: Mya arenaria; assembly: GCF_026914265.1. NCBI lineage: Eukaryota > Metazoa > Mollusca > Bivalvia > Myida > Myidae > Mya > Mya arenaria. Next base: position 23,598,549 of record NC_069128.1, read on the forward strand.
CAAATCTCGTACCATGCACAACCTCACATACGAGCGGTGGCTCTGAGAGCCTTGGTCGAAAAAACAGCACCGTCAGTTTCCGTAAAAATTTCAAACCCTCGGGAAAAAATTGTCAGTTATTATATATTGGGCTTTATTAACATACAGTTATCTCTCTTGAAATTATTGCATAAAGTGGCGCACTACGAGGTGTACTAATTTATTTTTTCGATGTCTGTTCTTAATTATTAAAGGTTACTCATCAAAATTGTGTCACTGGTTATACTTTTTTGAATTATCACGAATTTCTGTCTTCCGGTTATTGCGACAGTCTACTTTATTTCTATATTATTAGTAGTTTGCAAATAAAATTATTATAACCATAACAATGCTATGATGTATGACGTTTGGTCATTTCAATGAATGGTGCAAATAATGTAATGGAATGAAATGAAGAAGCATACCGGCGCAAAGCATATAGGTCACGCACTTTGCGCATTTTCAACGTAGTTATATATTTAAGCATGCTTGCAAGAATTATGCGACTACTGGAATTTTCAAAGGTCGATGATAAAATTTATAAGACAGGCATCCCAGATAATTTAACTTTACATAGTTTTATCATCTTCATTCTCGTTCACCAGAGTAATGATGCTATGTGTGTTAGATTTATCATTATCAAACCTCTGATGAATGAGAATTATCATCTTATGAAGACGACAATTTATCAATAATTGACTTGATAATACAGTCGTACTTGTAGGTGGTATTGTGTGACTTTATTTATACTCGCACTCGGGCCTTGCCCATTCGGCGAGTGTTCCGTTAAGAGTGTTAGTAATTTTAGGTTTTCGGAGCAAAGTGTACAGACAGGATGTAACCCTGATTCGAGCTACCCTGGTTCTTTAACGTGCACCAGTGCATTACACTGTCACACGGGACCCCCATTTAATGTCCCTCCCGGAAAATGATAAGTAGTTTTAGTGATGCGACGGGGACTCGAACCTGCGACCCCTTAGATTGATAGTCAAGTGTATTACAACTAGACGACGGATCCACCACTCGTACTTTATTTGAAACACCGCATACATGTAGATTGGCACCATCGGACATGACAGGTCTGGCCTCTTCAATTGATGAGTTTTATACAATTAGTCAGCTTCAAAACCTTATGTAGTTCTACATAAAGTGCTTCCAACAAAACTAAATATTCGATTTCACATCACATAATGAAGGTCTGGGGTGAAATACTTAGCTCAATTCATATGTTTTTCTCGTCAAGTTGACATATTAGTTAAAACTTTTCATAACTTAATTAATACAATAAACTATGTTTGTTTTTATATTTGAAACAGTTCTTGTCACGTGTTGTTAAACGGCCGGTGAGTGATACATGTTTTAAATGTGTTTTTGTTAATACATTGAGAAGTGACTATTTGATAATCGAATGACTATATATATATATATATCATTGTGAACATGTTTTATACTTATGTTGTATACGTGTATGTATTGTATATAATTTATTTAAAGAACTCTTTTAAGAAGACAACATCGAAAAGGGGGCGTTTTAGAGTCCTTAAATAAATCATTATTGTGTATTTAGATTAAAATTTAACAATACGTGTTAACATAAGATTGGTTTAGTAAAACGGCGATTTTAAAAACGTTATACCATTTGTAAGAACTCTTATATGTCCTATTGATTTTCGTTGTTAAATTGCATCACATTTCCATTACAAGATCGAAGTTCGATGACAAAATGATACAGACATGAGGGTACCATCAAACTATCAAATCGGTTTCAAGCGTTATACATTTTTCCTAGAAAAATATTCCAGGATAGCATGCCCCCGGACTCATTCCCCTAGAAAACTGGGCCTTCCAATCAAATCCACTCTAGCAACACCCTAGGCATTATTTTTCTTCCAAATAAACTTCATGCCTCAATTTGAGTAGCCTCGAAATTGAACTATACATGCGTCGTGGAGGTTACGAAATGACCAGATCCCCGTCGTTGCGAGGACAAGCATGTGCACATTAAACTTTAAATCTACAGTTAAAGGTTAAATTTACTGTAATAGTCTAAACAATAATATCCTGCAGCCCGGACTTGAAGCCCTCGATGGTATTTGGCTGAAGTCACTACATCTGGGAACGAGTTCCATAATCGTATGGTGCTAGGAAGGAAGGAGGCTTGATGTATCAGGAGCCTTGAATGCGGGACCAGGAATGTCATGCTATGACACCTCAGTAGACCGTGAAATGTAGGGGCGTAGCTAGGCCTAAAAAACATGTAGGCCCAATTGTCCTATGTTAATTATTGTATAACAATTCATCAATAAACATATGTACACTAGTCCAAATAATTGAGCGTTGACGGATTTTTTTACGATTTCTGATATGACAAATCCTTCATTTATTGGAAGAATCCCGTATAACACGTCAATTATGTTAAACTACAAACATGTGTTGCTATAATTATCATGTCGTGGGATAGACAAACAAATATTTTTAAACGTCTTTACTAATGGTTGTGTGTGGCCTAAAAATCAAACGAGCTCTACCCTCAACACCGTTTCGTTGGTTACGGAGAAACACCTGCTAAAGTTGTTTACATGATTTTCGCTTCAATTTTACAATAATTGTTAAAAAATGACCACAAATCAGAACGTTAACGAAGCTGGTAAGTTGTATTTTCATATCTAGCACAGTAGGGCACGTAAGTTATGATCAAATATCGTCAAAAATGCCATGTTTTATAGAACTTTATGCATGATTCGGATATTTCTTTCGGATGAAAATAAAATTGAATTGAGTTATTCAATAATTTATAAATTAAATAAGATTGGCTTTACTGTAAGGGTTATATGATATTTTTATTCTTATTTAGAAGGTTACACGTCTGATGAGGATAATAATTGTCCAGGTTTGTTTTGCACATATCATCACATATTCGATGGAGATCTAGGTCAACTGTTATTGACTCTGAACAATAACATCTTTTTGAATTGCATGCATTATAAATAATTTCATCATCATTTTTAATGATGATTTTCTTGAGGAAAGTCCTCTTTTCTATTCATCTGAAGTTCTGGCTGAGTTACGATATATGCCGTGAAGTTTACGATGTTTAAGATGATGCTATTGGTGAAGCCTACAAAATAAATTAACTTTATGATGAAACATCTCACACCTAATTTGCATTAAATTGTATATTCATAACATGTATTGGACGAATGGTATACGATCAATGAGAGACAAAAAAGAAATTGTGAGATGAATAGGCATAGATAAACTATATGTAGGGGTTAGACTCGCAGACCCGGGCCTCTGTCACAAGGGTTTAGACTCGCAGACCCTGGCTTCTGTCACAAGGGTTTAGACTCGCAGACCCGGGCCTCTGTCACAAGGGTTTAGACTCGCAGACCCGGGCCCCTGTCACAAGGGTTTAGACTCGCAGACCCTGGCCTCTGTCACAAGGGTTTAGACTCGCAGCCCCGGGCCTCTGTCACAAGGGTTTAGACTCGCAGACCCTGGCCTCTGTCACAAGGGTTTAGACTCGCAGACCCTGGCTTCTGTCACAAGGGTTTAGACACGCAGACCCGGGCCTCTGTCACAAGGGTTTAGACTCGGAGACTCTGGCCTCTGTCACAAGGGTTTAGACTCGCAGACCCTGGCCTCTGTCACAAGGGTTAAGACTCGCAGACCCGGGCCTCTGTCACAAGGGTTTAGACTCGCAGACCCGGGCCTCTGTCAAAAGGGTTTAGACTCGCAGACCCTGGCCTCTGTCACAAGGGTTTAGACTCGCAGACCCGGGCCTCTGTCACAAGGGTTTAGACTCGCAGACCCTGGCCTCTGTCACAAGGGTTTAGACTCACAGACCCTGGCCTCTGTGACAAGGATTTAGACTCGCAGACCCGGGCTTCTGTCACAAGGGTTTAGACTCGCAGACCCGGGCCTCTGTCACAAGGGTTTAGACTCGCAGACCCTGGCTTCTGTCACAAGGGTTTAGACTCGCAGACCCTGGCCTCTGTCACAAGGGTTTAGACTCGCAGATCCGGGCCTCTGTCACAAGGGTTTAGACTCGCAGCCCCGGGCCTCTGTCACAAGGGTTTAGACTCGCAGCCCCGGGCCTCTGTCACAAGGGTTTAGACTCGCAGCCCCGGGCCTCTGTCACAAGGGTTTAGACTCGCAGCCCCGGGCCTCTGTCACAAGGGTTTAGACTCGCACACCCTGGCTTCTGTCACAAGGGTTTAGACTCGCAGACCCTGGCTTCTGTCACAAGGGTTTAGACTCGCAGATCCTGGCCTCTGTCACAAGGGTTTAGACTCGCAGATCCTGGCCCCTGTCACAAGGGTTTAGACTCGCAGATCCTGGCCTCTGTCACAAGGGTTTAGACTCGCAGACCCGGGCCCCTGTCACATGGGTTTAGACTCGCAGACCCCGGCCTCTGTCACAAGGGTTTAGACTTGCAACCCGCGGGCCTCTGTCAAAAGGGTTTAGTCTCACAGACTTGGGTCTCATGTTTGTTTTTTGTTTGATTCATATCTATAATTACCTTATTTTCCCTTTTTCAATTCTTTGCTTATCTCTTCTAGCACCTCAGGGTAAGGTACTGGTCACAGTTCCAACTGGTGATGAACTGGTGTATTTCTGTGCTTTGTGGCTTGCTAGCTATTGTCATGTCCCTTTTTGCAGGTTACAATTTGTATGTGTAAGTAACTATGTTTTGATGATACCATTAAGGAGCTAGATCTAATAATAACCATGATATATTTAAAGATTATGACATAAATATTCATTTTTATAGGTTTAAAGCATTAAAATAATGTCACTTATTAATATGTGACTTATATTTCAAAGCCAGTATTAACTGATTATGCAAATTTCATAAGGCCGATTGTTCAGAACTATGTTAACGCTTTAGTTGTATACTTTAAAATGTGAACTATATTATGATTTGCTAATATTTAAAAAAAAAATAAAAAAATCTTAACATGGCTGGAGTTAATCTGAACAATCTGCCCACTGAGTACACAGTTTTTAATTAGGTGTGTGCAAAATAAAGGCTGATTGTATGCTAGATTATATAAGATTTGTAAGTTAACAGTGATGACATAAATTGATGTTAATCATGTTGTTAATTTTATCACAGTTCTGAAAATCAGCCCATTGCGAGTATATACCCCAGTAGTTCTAAAATAAGTTTGTGCAAAATATATGTAGACTGATTATATGCTAGATTATATACCATATATATATATATCATATGGGTATTGGTTTTAAAATATTTCTAGTCTGTTTGATATGGGAGATGCAAAACATATTGTAGCAGTTGTAGTTGCTGTTACCTACAAAGAAATCATATATAAGACTTTATGAGCCAGTTTTCTATCAGCATAAATGTGAAAACTTTAGCAAAAATGAGCCAGTGACATGCTATCTGATAGCATGTCACTGGCTCATTTTTGCTATAGTATCAACATATAGTGAGAAAGTGCTAAGGTGAATGTACAGCTGCTCTTAATGACATGCATAAAATTAGCGATAATTTCAAATTTCATATTGTATTTCAAAAACGCTATGATTGCCTGTGTATGAGGTACAATGCTTTACAAAAGACTTGAAGAGGACTTCTAAGTGTATTATTTTGATAACATTAATAGTTCAAATAACATTTTAAGTTTACAGAGCGTTTTTAGCCTTTAGACAGATATATGATAAGATCATTAATTTAGGGTTTAAAAATTCAAATATTAGAATGCCTTTTTGTTGTTCAGGATGGTTTTACCATGCTCCTGCCCGCAGAAGATCCCTCGAGCCCGTTGGATACCCTGCCATGTCCCAGATCCCGGGCTTAGCAGAAGATGAAGGCCCTCCTGAGGAACCACCCAGATCTCTCTTCCGGGAAACAGACACAAAATATGTGCGCCTGGCAAAACAGGGCGGACGACAGAGTAAGTGTGCTTGTGAAGGGGTGTGTGCATGAATTCTAATAGTGTCCTTTTATACACAGGCCTGACAAGGAATGTAACATGCTGCAATTGTTAAGTAACATTTTGAGATCAATGGTTAACTTAAATGTTTGTTACCCCAAGTTCCCTACTGCTTTCCGCACATTGAACCGGAATTCAGAACTCCGAAGGGAGTCTTAGATGACCACGGAAAAGTGACATGTTGTTTTTCAGACAATGATGCTTTTTGTTAAAAAAATGAAAATGTAATGGCAGTTATTGTTTTAGATCACATGACCATGAACGGTACCCCTTGTATATTACGCTAGAACTACCTGTAAGATACCACAAAAGATTACAGAATTATTTTATGTGCAAAAACTAATTATGTCATCATATTCAGATCTCCTGATGATGAAGGAAAACTCTGGAGAGAAGAAGCCCGCTGCTTACTATCCCAGGAACGAGTGGTTCTACTTGGCAGACAATGCTATGGAAGATGAAGCGGAGAAAAAGAAAAATGAAATGTACATGGAAATTTTGTTTCATAACAATTTGAGTACAAAGGCTAACTTAGATTAAAGGTTGCAATAATGTCAGACTTTGTGTCATTGACAGTGGAGGTTTCATTCATAAACTTTCAACTTGGTAACTCAAATGGTATAAATGATATATAACATGAAACTAGGTACCCATTTCTGCAGTTATGACACTTTGGTTGAAATATGACTGGCAACATTTCTATTATCCTGGGTAATAGATTCCATTACTATGGCTTATAATAACCCCACTATATGTCCCCTTGTCCATCTGATAAAATATGATGAGTATTGACATCAGATTGTGGTGTTCCTGTTTCTCATAGATTAATGATATTTCATGGAAATAAAACATTATAGCAATGTTTAAAGAACACCAATGCTTGTGTAGGGGATCTTAGATAAAAAAATAGGGCATACTTCAACAATAAGTAATTTCAGAGTTAGAGTGTAAAAGGTTCATTAATGTTTTAGAATTATGGACTAAGTTAAGGAGTTTATTATGATGACATCTAAACAAAGGCTTTGACATAATTATACCTGAAAAAAAATCTACAAGCTTGTTTTTGAGGTTTTGTAAGAGCATTGGTGTTGTCATAGTGTCATCATGGTGTTGTCATAGTGTCATCATAGTGTCATCATGGTGTTGTCATGGTGTCATCATAGTGTCATCATAGTGTCATCATGGTGTTGTCATAGTGTCATCATGGTGTCGTTATGGTTTTGTCATGGTGTCATCATTGGTGCTGGCAGGGTTTATTTTTCAATAACTTAAAACATTGGCCATAACTCATAAAATGATCAAGATATGGGAATGAAACTTAAATGGTACACATGTTGCCATTGATATAATGCACATTGGGAAGCAAGGCCGACACTCTGGCTTTGTAGAATTATACCTTATTTTCGATTCTAAAATAACAAACCAGAGCTCTTTTTTCATTTCTATGTATCACTCTTAATGTAGTAAATGTTGATTATTGTAGTGAGTACGACTTCTTACGACCGGAATACATGGTCCATGAAGCCTACAAGCAGGAACCAGGACATTTGTATGAGCGACCTGCCCGGGGACCGATTAGCCATGACAAACTCTCTGTGTTTGAGAGAGATGGAGGGAAGCGTGTAACAGACAAGACCGTCAGGCTTCCTGAAGTCAGAAAGCCAGGTACATTATATAATAATATCTAAATGTATACAATTGAGTTGTCAAATAAGTTGTTTTAATACTATTTGTTGAAGTAGTAAATGGACAAATTTAATAGTTTGATTATAAAGTTTATTGACAAAGATATTTTATAGCGGTAGCGGCCTCCTGAAGTGCACCACAATTATAATCAGGGAACTTGTGCATCTTTCTGTGAGAACTATGTACATTTTATACACCATTTCCATTAGATGTAAAAGAAAAACATCACATTAATTCCCTTGTACAGCATCATGGCCAGGACACTAGTTGTAGTATTCTATAGTTTGTGTAATGTTCTCTTTTAAAAGACATTTGAGATTTTAAGAAAATTGTCTTCGTAAAATCACCTTGAACAACTTTTTATTTTGTAAAATAAAATTTAATCAAGTTATTTGGCTAAATTCTGTATGATATTTATTATAATATATATCATATAACATCTAAGACATTGCTGAAATTAAGACTGCTGAAATTGGGGCCTTGTGTGTTTCTTGCTGGTTTGTCTATTTGGGTTCAGATCCTGGAGCGAGACGTTGCAAAAGCTTTACACTTTCTTCTCAAACACTTTCTCTGGTCTGAGAAACCATTATACTTTTAATCATTTTTCTCATGTTTATTTTGTTTATATATATGTTATCATTATATTTGCTTGCTCATGAATGCATTATGATTGTATGTTTTCACATGTAGAAAGTTTTTAAATGAATATTGTTTAAACCAAGACCCATTGAACGTTCGTAATAGGTTTTAGCTGTGTGGCTTTCAGCTCTAGTTTGATGGCATTTCAGCTTTAACAAGGGCATGTTGATTGATAAGCATTCATCTTTCAATGGTCGAAATTAATACAGGCCAACAAGTCCTGCACTGGTAAAATGTCTTCCGGGCTTGCTCATGTTCTGAATTTTATATAGCAGGGCTTGTTCAATAATTTGATGCCAAGTAATAAAAAGAATTCGGGCTTGTACTTCTAAAAATCTAATTTCGATGACTGATCTTTACCATTAGCTCACCTTCTTCCTTTTATTTGTAGCATAAATTATCTCTTCTTCAGGGTATAGGGTAAGAATTGGAAAACCACTTAACGTGCCCAAACAATAATCCTAAGTTAGCTGACACAGAACCCAGCAAAATGACCAAGGGCTAAGCCTATTTATAACTAATTTAGATGACATTACATAAAACATAAATTATCTCTTTTTCAGGGTATGGTGTAAGAAGTGGAAAACCACTTCGCATGCCCAAACACAAACCCCAGTCAGCTGACACAGAGCCCGGTAGAGGACCCAAGCCCCTTAGGTACCTGCCCATGTAAGTATAGCAACAAAATATAGCCACAACCTTTGTCTTTCCTCATTACTCTCTAAGCTTAGATTCATTATCATTTTGTTTATATTTATTTATTCACATTTAGCATTTTGAGGAATGCAAAATAAACAAAAAGCTGACATTATTAATCAAAGGTCAAGGAACTTATACTATAAATACCTGTATATTTATATTGATATATTCTTTCATATAGGAAACAGACAAGGTATACTACATGTATATAGTAAACGTTAAGCCATGTACATGTCATTTGTAGTGAGCAGTTAACAAAATATGTGTCTAAAAAGCTTTTTACCACTAATAATGCTTGAATTCAATATATTTTCCTTTACGTGTTTAAAAAGTATAACATTCAGAAAAAAAGAGAGAATTGTATCAACATTTGTCTGGAAATGTTGAATGCATGGTTAATTTGAATGCTTTACTGACTAACTAATAAACTAGTGGCATTTGTCCTTTTTGCCTATTTTTTTTTTGAATGAAAAATCTGAAGGTATATTGATAGTCTTGGCGCCTCACTGTCATCCAGGTCTTGGACATCAAGCTCAAAAGAAGTTCAAACTGTAAACTTTACTGTGTTGCAAGACCATTCATATGTATTTGTTGCACATCACAGAATTCGGGGCCCAAGTTTAATTTAATAAAAATTAGTTATTTACATTTTATAATACTCTGCAACAGTCAAAATATTCTTCCTGCTCATAAAGTCTGTGATGTGACAAATTTGTTGATAATCAAGGATGTCAGTCATATATAATAAAAGAAATATTATGAAAATACTTAAAAGCACATTCTTAGATAAAATTAGTCAATTGACAATTTAGTTTTGCACTGTATAATTAAACTTGCACGCAATTAACTTTAGGCCAGGTTCTGCAAACAACAAAGAAAAACCAAAAATGAGCAAAATTATTGGCTACGCATATGAACGTGAATGGCAGGACGAACATAGAAAATGGCAGGATAAACAGGAAACCGGGAAATATCGGCACCAGCAGATGACGAATATCAGACAAGTTCCTGAGGGTTTTGTGCAATCTGAGTATAACATGAGCTTTGGTAAACCCACCGCAGTGATACACACAGAAGTTAACAGGTATTATAAATATAATGGAGGAATGAAAGTGTTAAAAATTTATCGTGAAGATAATGTCATTGCCTTGTGTCAGCGGTGGTGTCCACAGAGGCAGCATGCAACCAGTGGAAAATAATTGTTATTAAAAACCACAACCCTTAGAACACATAACCAATGAAAATACCACATGTTCCTGAGATGATTTGAATAATTTTATGAGGTTGTTTCTTTTGCATTTAGCCCTAAATTAAAATTGTCCATATTACTTACTTGAATCCCAAGTTATGAAAGTTTTAAGTGTTTTAGATAATTTGCTTTTTTCATGTGTTTATAATATCATATTATTTTGCATATGAACATACTGAACGTTCAGCATGTCTGAAATAATTGATATGACCTGTTCATTTCTGTATTGCGGAAACTGAATGGTTTAGAGGAAATTTATTAAATTTTAACAGCTAAAAGAAGAAAACAGGTAGTGTTCATCACATAATGATATAGTGAAAGAGAATGTCATCTTGTATTGCATGTTGAAAATAAAAATAAATATTGTTGTTAATATATAGGTTTGCTAGCACAGTGTAGATACGTGTATATAGCACCATACGTTATTGAGTAGTGATTTTTTACTCTAAAAAATGATTGTGGTCAACATGCACCATTGTGTTAAATATTCAGTCAGCTACAATAAAAGCAACGTTTCGGATAAATGCTGTAGCATTATAAATAGGTCGTACTAAATCGATTCTATGCTTTAATAGTGTAAGGTTCCATTTTAAAAAACCTACAGAACCCAGCAGTCTCAAAAATTGCCTTAAAACACATCATCATCTTTAGTTTCTTAGACAATAAAGCTGAAATGATAAGTCATTTGTAGGTCCATATCTGTCAAAAAATTTAACTTTTCACAGTGCACACTATGTCTCATTTTATAATTATAGTTGATCCTTAGATCTGATTATTTGGGTCATTATTTTGAGCTTTCATAATGTTGTTTTTATAAGCCCATTTTATTAAACGAGGCGTATTATAGATTCATTGGCAATAGTTTTAAGTGTCCACTATATTGTAGGTACTGTAAATTGTGAAGTTTTTGTCCACTCATCACCAGACTTGGATAATATGTGTATGGTCCGAATATCTCAGCAAAGTTCAATAATTCCCATCTCTATCACTTCAGTATTATGGCCCCTGAATTGCTTATATTAAACAGACTTAAAAAGACACAGTCATTATTTTGCTGGTCATATTATGTGACAGTTGTGCCACTGTTGTTTACAATTTGAAAGACAAAAAACCCGCACACCCAATGGTGCTAAACTCTATAGAATCACTTTGTCCCAGACTTTTGTAGTTTATATAGTACTTTTTTATGCATGAACAATTGTACTATATTTATTATTGCAATTTATATCAGTGAATTGAAGCACTTGCATGTTATTTAAATTTCATATATATATCAATGAAGGTTTTCAAAGGAAGTTTAAAAATACATGTCTTTTTCAAAGAAAGTTATCACTTTGATGTAAAGTTAATCATAACAGGTATTATCATTACGGTAATATATAGATGATCTTACATTTATTATGATTTAATACGGGATTTATTAAACTTGTTTTCTATAATTGATAACAACCTTGGTGAGTTATTTTGCAACTTTAGCAAATTCAAAGTTTATTAAATTTCTTATTGAATGACTATGAATGTGAGATTCTTTGAATATCATCTATACGGTGTGTCAGTTTACAGCGCTAAAAGTCAATACAATTTTTGGATGATTATTTCATTAGTTATACATCAAAACTATATATTGACGTTATTTCATGATGGTTATGTGATTTATGAATATGACAAAGATGGGAATTATGTTGTGATAGTTTATTATGGGCTGATTTGAGGATAATTCTGTTTATCCAGAATCATTATTTAAATAATAATGAAAAATTAACTCACTTGATTTTCCTATGGCATCTGTATGTTCTCAATTTTTAATTATTTTTTTTAATTTAATATACTTATATTTTTCAATTCATTTACATTGTAAACTACTTGTGTTTTCAGGGAAGACTGTCAGCAATCATCCCGACCATCAGAAGGGAAGAGCGGGTATTCTGTACGCCAGACTGAAACTCAGAGATTACGTGAGGCCAAGCTTCAGAAATCCCCGGAGAAAGAGGTCTTCAAAATGACTAGGTAGGATAACATACTTAATACCGATTTTATGTTTGTTGATTCATATTTAATAGGATTCAAAGAAATTTATAATGAAAATATCAATGACAGATTTACATGAATAAAACAGGTATTGGGCCACAAGTCTTACCAAAATTAGTTAATGCTCTCTCCCAAGGTTGGTGTTTCATTGTAAACAAACCAGAGACTTGAAGGTTGGTTTTCTGCCATAAAGAACAGTCTACCATTGAATGACATTGATGTTTGCTTGATCTGAATTCCATACTCAATTGATACTGGCCCTTCTAAAACTGTAAGTCATCATACACATTACTTCAACGGTAAAGTTTCCTCAATGAAGTGATACTGTACATGCATGTGAAAATTGTGTAATAATATACTTCAGCATGTAAAAACGTTGATGTGTTTGTTTGTTATAGGTTTAAGAACATTCCCGCCAGGACTGAATCCCACAGACCCCAGGCGGTATAGGGTAGCCAAACCCCTGTGGTCAGTTCAGTATTAGGACATTCCACATGTATATAGTTAGTTAAAGACTGGCACCACAGCATTCAATATCGAAGATGGGAACCATTCAACACAGAAGATGGGAACCATTGCATATATTTATCGTTATAGGCGATGATATGGTCTATTTTTTCAACAGGCAAATAAGCTGACAAGGGTTGATTCCTACCCATTGCAGTATTAACTTTCCTTGTGCATATGAGGATAGTCAGGGACATAGACAATATTGATACCAATACATGCAATTTTGTAAATTACATCTGTTTAATTTACGCAACTTATCTCCCAAAATTAGTTTTACATCAGACTTTGATACCAAAAAAATGTGTTTGTGTAAATCATATACACCAAATTTATCTACCAAAAATACCTTGCAAGTATTTAACAAGTGCTCCACTGCTGTTGCTTTGTATATAAATATCTTCCAACCGTATCCTGATCTTATATTCTGAGGCTTAAATGATGGATTACATTTATTTATTGAGAGCCATGATTTATACAATCGTTAATTGAGGTAATGAATTAAAAATGAAAAACATTCTGTTTCACATTTCACCAAAAACATTAATCAACATCTCCATAGTTGCAATATTGATAAATTTATTGAAAAAAAAAAATTTTTTTAATGAGATGTCTCCTGTTCGTTTTTTGAGTGTTCAAGAAATGGAACTGATTCCATTTTAACAGGGTCACACTGTATGTTACTCATGTTTGTCATTTAATCCATTTTATTCTGAGACCCCTCCAGATAAGGTTCCCTGAATGTCTGGGCATTTTCCAATAACTGATGGGCCATCTAGCAGTCTCCCAAAAAATAAATAAATAAAGGTTAAGCATACATATATATATGTACTATTTAATTTTAGCATAATTATCAGTATTTAAGATTTTAGCTAAGTACTAACATTGTTTGATTATTTTTTTGTGTAAGGAAATGGACTCCAGAAATATTATTTTTGAAAAGTGGAGTTTGTCTTGGTGGTTAAAACATAACTGCAAATTTGTTATGGATATTACCTGATCTGTTGAAGATGCAAATGAGAACATTAGATTGTTTTGAGTTAGTGTGTTTCTTTATATATTTCATACAACACTGTTAAGCATAATGTCTTAGATGTATATATGTATTGTGATAAAGAATTGTGATAATTTATTGGTTTTAAACATTATATTTTAACAAATCTGTGTTTCGTTTTTATTTGTTGAAATGTTAAGATTGCATTACAATTTGTTTGTTACATTTATTCGTAGTTATTGTAATTGAATGACTTGAATTGAACTGATATGGGTTTTTTCAGATAGAATATTGTATTATGAACAACTTCTTTATTAGTTTTTCTGAAAGCTATGCTTTTTAAATTGTATATTAATATTCAGTATTATAACTGACTTGCTTTTTGGCTATAAAAGTTCCTATACAGTACGTATACATGGCATTTCTTCGTTAAATCTGAACTGAAGGTATCTTATACACAACTCCGCGAATCTAAGGTGCCTGGTGATCCCATACTGTGTAATAGTAACTCCACCAGCAACCCCAGTCATTGAGATTATAGTATAAATAACAAGGTCAGTGAGTGATGTAGCTGTTATGTAACTTGTTGCCAAGGGCAACATTCAATGAATAGTGAGCTGTATAAGAGGGTTGTGATTTATACACATGGTTTAATAGAATACACCCTATTCTCGTTGTTACTGATCTAATATGGTAGTGTAATGTGTAGATAAAACAATGGTACTATTTCAACTTTCGACTTTTGTGTACTGAAAAAGAAACTGTAAATATTTCCTGAAAACAATATAACAAACAGTGTTGTTTGGCAGTTATATATTTCAAAATATGTAATTTAACTTCAAATTCAGTAAAGTAAGAAAAATATTCAAACTGCCATAACTTTATGCGATGTTCTTTCAGAAAACTTTCACATGACACCTACATTGCATAGTGTCATGAGGCATGAACATCTTTACTGAATGTAAATGGAGCTGTCAAAGAACTTATTTGTAGGTCTGAATCCTTCTGTGCTGTTGAACACACATTATGTTTACAGGTTCTTGCCTTGTACTGTTTGAGGTATAATTGAAGACAGAAGTATTGGTGTCAATTGGTTCTATCTATATTTAGCATTATTACTTTTTTACCATTTTGTATTTTAATAGTAATGCTTCACAATGCAAGCATGTTAATTAGATTTTAACTTCAATGAAAGAATTGTTGAGTTTATACAATATATATTGATTTTATCATGAAATAACATGGATGATTTACTTTTAATAAATTATATTTGAAAAATGAATTGTTGATTCATTCTGTAACATTCTACGAGTATACAGTATTGAGTTTGGTTGAAGTTAGCTGAACAGTTTTTTGATTGGTCAATTTTTATCCAATAATAAATATTAACCAATCCAATCATTAAATTGTGCAAACGAGGCTTAAGATAATCCCAAGTTTTATACCATTGACTGCTGCTGATCACTTTGGCATGGCAGTATTGTATTCAGCTAACTTCAACCAAACCTAAGAAGTTTTATACAATTTGCTGCAAAAAGTTAAGTTTTAGAACGAAAAAAACACATTTACCAAAATCTTGATTAAGCAAGAAAATATGATTGGCCTGAGCCAAGTTATTCAAATGAGGATGATCTCAGTCAAGATGTCTATCTAATACATCTGGGAGTTTAATTATATGGATCTACCTGCAAATGTAAATGATGCTTTCTTTACAACGTTCATTGTTATAATCTGCTGTCAACGGCATCACAAGAGATAATATTTTGTTTCCAACGATTTTTTTCCTGCTAAGTGAAGTACATTTTATCCATAAGTCGGTACATTCAGCATTTTAGTAACACAAGCTGTGCAGAGCTTTTTAGTCCGACTATAATGTACATTTCTATGACATTAAACATCCTCAAAAAAATTAAAAGTAAGGATTAAGTCAAATAGATTTCCGAATAATGCTGCTATCAAATAGTTTCAACTAGCATCGTGGGCATTGTAAAAGCATTAATATATATATATATATATATATATATATATATTAATGTACGAATCTAAATAATAGTTTCAGACTTAATAAGTTTTGAACAGTTTAATAACAAGTAGAATTGACATATACAACGTAAGCAGCTTGCAATTGGTAAACAAATCACAAGAAGCAATGCAGATGAAATGGAAAGGCATGTCTAAAAGTACAAAGCATACAAGCAATTCAAACTAGAGTCAAAGGAAACAGGTTTGCAGAGCAGGCACATAAACAAAACTAATTATACAACAGCTTACAGACATGTAACAGCACACGATGGGCATGAGCAAATGGAGTCCTCACAGAAACCAATCAGAAAACAATCATTGATTTGAATTGAGAAAGGGTTGATTGTTTTTTACAGGACTAGGCAGCGAAATCCATGGTATGGCTGATGAAAACCTAAATCAATTAAAACCATACAGCGCACTATAAACATTTGGCAATTATGTCATGAAATTTTTTATACCTTAAATCATTGCTAGATTTTTTAATATTTACAATATCCTATAAATACACAAGACCTTGTTTTTTCAAGATTTTAACAAATTTTACTGCAACTGTCCTCGTACCCCTTATATTTCATGTGGGGGTAAGCCTGATTGTTCCAGGAGATATTCATATTAAATACTTGAATTCGGAGTTTTTAAAAAAGAATACATGGTCAGAATAACACGTGTTTTTAAGACTGCCGCCTCTTCTTTTTATACCATTGAGTTGTCTAGAAGCTTTCTTTCAAACTAGTCACATGAGTTTTGAAAGGAAATCAAAAGTAAATCAAGTAAAACAACTTCATCATCATTGTTGATAGTAACATCGTTGAAATTAAAACTTAGGTTCATATCGTGTTGTGTTTTTTTCTTTCTCAGGGATTTAGCCTGAAATTTCTCAGGGTTGACTTGCATTGAGTTATCTGAAAAGCATTTGATCATTGTCAGACTGTCTGACTCTAAGACCTAAATAAGGATTTCTGGTGAAGTACTGGCATGAGACAGGGTATAGAAATCGTTATAAAAGAATTATATATAATAAATAAATTTAATACATAAAACCGGCCTAAGAATGGAGTCCCGTGGAACTCCCTTGACTATGAATCATGCAGTATGGTAGCCCTGAAAGAGCTTAACCATGATTCAAGTTTAACATGTAATGTTTCCTGCTTGAAAGATAACTTTTAATAAGTGAAACAGAACTGTCAGTTATATTACATTGTTTTAGATTTAGCAACAGCAAGTCATGTGGTAAGCAGTCAAATGCCTTTGAAAGGTCCACCAGCACAGCTGCAAAATAAATGTTTCCATCTAGAAGTCAAGTCAAGTTTATTTAGTTACTTATGGCCAGAAAAACATGTGTATATCAATGACATACAATAATAGCATCGTCATTGTCATGACTATTATAACAATATTATGTAGACACCTACCGATGTTTAGTAAGCGTGCATAATCGCATGGATGAATCGGCATGTCTTTAACAATTTGTCATAATTTTTGCATGAAAGTTTGCTATAAAATACTTTCACCGAAAAAATGCAGTTGTAATATTGTCAAAATAAAAACATCGTATTATATCATATTTCTTATATTCAAAGAAACATGGTACTAACCTTCAACTACATCTGTATCTTTATCGAAACAAAACGCACAAAATCTATTATCACGTACAATTCCTAGATGTTCACCAGTCTCAACAAAGTTTTGGCTAGAACATATGAATTTTGCAAAGCTTTTGCGCAAATATAACTGAAAATCTGGCATTTATATATCATTCAACATCGAGGAGAGATTTAAAATATTTATTGCACTGACATCTAGAAGATTCGTTCATATTTTTGTATCTTGTTTTAAACTATCTGATACACGACTTTTGAACGTTCACATCGCCAACTTCCTGACTAACCCACACCAAGCCAACTCCAGATTTAAACAAGGTTTCCCTAACCTCGGAAGACCACGTTCGCCTCCCTATATCATCTAGCTGTTTTAGCATACAATAACAATTCTTGGTGTATCGATAATTCGACACGATGAGTTATTTGCATCAATACTTTATAAATCTCCATGATTGTAAAGTCTAGAAGAAGAGGTAAAAGACCACATTCCCCATGAGCAACATTATTATTGGCAGTCTTATTCACGCCTAAAACCCTTTTACAATATTTAATTTGAACTCGTTCTACTAATGGAGAATGTTTAGTCCCATACTTCGGATTCATTAAGCAATACAGGTTTCACCATAGAATCAACTGAAAGCTTTCAGCATAGTTAAGATATCCATATTTACGCTGAAAACCTTGGATACAATTACTTGTTACCGATTTTGTACCTTGCATAGCTAACTTATTTAATGCTTTGGACCATAACAACGTTGGCGTAAATAGCAAGCCCATATACTTATGAAATGTAGTAACATAAATTGGCGTGACACCAAATGACCACTTTCACGTGCCCCAGAGAGATCCATCGTTACGAAACACTATAATTTCAGTTGTGTTTGTCACCCCGGTGTCACCACGGAATGTTTTAATTGCATGCACTTGCCGCTTAAGTTGTACCAACGTTGTTGCTGGGTTTGCAACGTCATCAGCTGTTTCCATCTAAAGTCTTTTACCCAACCTCAGTGATTTTTCAAACAGTGTTTTATTTCATCCATAAGTTGTTCTAAATGCATAATAATTCTTAAAATATTTTTAAAATGTTCTAACAGCCGTGTGTGTATATATGCCTCTTTCAAATACCTTTTACCTGAAGAAGACTTACATGTCTATACTTGTCATTTTCAAGTTTATGATTTGGGGCCACCTGTGCAAGCTCCTTAATTAGGTAGGTAGCAAACACAATTTTTGAACACTTAATAAGCAATAGTTTGTAACCAATCTTTAAAAAGCGAACGTGTGTTTCTATTAGCCACGTCGTAAAAGGGTTGCTCATTAGATTAAATATAAGGGCATCTTGGGTAACACTCGTACCGTCCTTAGATGCCACGTTATCTACCCAATCTTTATGATGATTTGTAGGATTATGTGTATTGTTGATATCTACTTCCTCTTGTTTTGAATAAAAATTAAAAGTTATATACATGGTACACTTGTTTTATTTTCTATCAATAATAAGTTGAATGATTATGTCAAAGTGCCCTTAGTTGCAATGGAATGTAGGATAAACAATACCAGAATGCATAATTTCAGACTAAATAGTCAAATACTTCATGAACGGCTGGGTGTGACCCTCCGAAACATAACCACTTTTAAAAAATATAACTTCCGTTTTTTGGAACGTGGCGCATGGCCAAAGTTGTGTCCCTTACGCACCGGCACCGGATTTTCA
Source organism: Mya arenaria (assembly GCF_026914265.1). Classification (NCBI taxonomy): domain Eukaryota; kingdom Metazoa; phylum Mollusca; class Bivalvia; order Myida; family Myidae; genus Mya; species Mya arenaria. The sequence goes on from NC_069128.1 coordinate 23,617,669, forward strand.
AACTTAATCATTTTTAAAAAAAAATCAAAAAAAAATCTTATAATTCCTTACTAAAAATATATAACAATGATATGTAACAAAATATTGAATTTTTATTTTATTTTTAAATATGCACTTAGTATATTATACAGTACAAAGTGCATATTTAAAAAAAAATATTTTTCAACATTTTTTTACATATTCGGTTTTATATTTTTTAGTTATATATATATAAGAATTATAAGATTTTTTTGATTTTTTAAAAAAATGAATAAGTTTGAAAATCCGGTGCCAGTGCCCTTACGTTGGGTCTCCTCCATGCACTGTTTGAAATAAAAACTATGTTTTTCAGAGCAGAGTATTTTTGTACAGTGCAATGAAAATAGCTGGTGACATGGGGGCGTGGCTAGGTTTGCAGCCTCATTTACTGTATTAGCCTGTGTTAGGTGGGGGAGGGTGGTGGTGGGGATTATTTAATTCAAAATTTGGTAGCGTGCGTTTATTGGCCACTATATCTCTGAATAAGAAACAAACAGCAAGTGTCCAAACACCTATTTCATATCATAATCGTACACTTATTTGACTCAAATCATTTAGAGTGTGTGTGTTTGTGTTTAATGAAATATTTAACATTTCATTGAAATATTATGTAAAGAAGGACAGGACCACGTACTCAGAATACGCATGCACTTCTCTACCTTCCGACTGCCACATCATCAAGATGGGCAAGTATAGCAAAGTGATGTGGATTGTGTCGAGGTAGTCTCCCTTGTAAAATGTTCGGGTAAATCATATTGGCCCGACAAAATTCAACAACTTAAATTACTAAAATTAAGTCTGATTTAATATGGACCTTTCCAAAGTATTGCATACATCCGATGGCTTAAATGTCAAGAAAGATATTACATAGCCTTTTTTATTGTGGGTTTAATCTGTTGTATATTTGTCCTTACTTAGCAAGACGCTTCAATTTTAATATAATGACTTTAAGGACACTGATAAAATATTGTAGATCAGGGTATGTCCGTTTTTATACACTTGACTAAGGTTTGTGAAAGAAAAACGTGCCTTCTAAAGTTCTAATCCCCTTTCAAATAATTAAAAGCTAACAGCTTGAAACTCTCGTACTGGCTCGGCTGCATGAAAACTGCTTATCATGCGCAACAGGTAACCGCCACAGTCGAGTTTACGCGTACATATTTCACAGCGGTTTACCTTAAGTACCAAAGTTTGTCGGATAACTTGTTAGTCTGTCGTATGGTTCACATTTGTTGTAATGTCGTCTGATAGCTGAGTGTTAATTTTTCGGATATTTTTAAAACATTTTCAACAAGATGAAGCAAAGGTACTGTTTTATTTTAGTAGAAAATATTGCGATTATTTTTAAAATTTCTATCAATCAAAATTAATGATATTCACGCGCTAATTAAACAGGTGTTTTTTATTAATCGGTTAAATTGTTAATGCACTGACTGAATCGAACATGCTTTTGGTGAAAGTATCTTCTGCAGTTTATCGCGCTGGCGATTTCTCGAAATATTGTCATACATTGGCCATAAAATGACACAAGGCATGTCAAGATGAATTCATTATTATTCATTAGTTTATCAATTAAGGGACAATGTTAAGGCTTCCAGAACTATGATGACGTTGTCGAGACGTTACAGTAGAGGGCCGGTATTCGGGTATTACATAAAAAACATCTTAAGTCATGTTTTAACTTCAATCAATTGCTAAAGTTAAGTACCTCAGTTATTATATGATATAATAACTTAATATTATCTGAAATTCCTTATACGCATTTATTTGAGGCCTAAAAAAAAGATGTCTGTTTCGGGTAACCCGACCCTACCTATAAAAATGCGCAGACCCTTACTATTTTTCCGTATCTGAGCAAAAAAAATATTCTTTAGCGAATAGAGAGTTACGAAGGGCAGAGAAATGCAGATTTTAATCAGAATTATTGTTTATATGATAAAACAAAGTCAGGCAATGACTGTTACGTAGGAAAGACTGCCATGTGCAAGAAAACACTCTGAACTTACGACAGATTTTGATTTTTTTTTTTTTTTTAAATCCCTACCTACCCTACCTAGAAATTTTGGGAAGGTTACCCTAAACAAACAATTATTTTTTTTTTGGCCTGATTGAAAAATACATACTATCAATTTAAAAAACACTGATAATTCAATTATTTTAATTCTATTTATAGGAAATTGACTGAAGTTCAGATGACTTAAGATGTTTAATGAATACTGACCCTGGTCAGAAAGTGAAATCAATCCTGTTTGTTGAAGTTCTTAAGCTAACAAAATGTTTTAAAGTCATATTTGTAATATTCTTTAAAATATTTGATACAAAAAATACTGGTTATGAATCAGAGTAATTTTAATGAGTTATTGAATTAGTAATTGTGATAAGGGCAACAATTCTCAAGTTATTGATAGTTTACACAGGCGCAAGTCTATAATTCCAATCATGCAGGTTCCAGGTTATTGAGATAACACATATAAGCGCTAGTCTATAATTCCAGTCACGCATGCACCATGTTATTGAGATAACATACAGGCGCAAGTCTATAATTCCAATCACGCAGGTTCCAGGTTATTGAGATAACACACAGGCGCAAGTCTATAATTCCAGTCACGCAGGTTCCAGGTTATTGAGATAACACACAGGCGCAAGTCTATAATTCCAATCACGCAGGTTCCAGGTTATTGAGATAACACACAGGCGCAAGTCTATAATTCCAGTCACGCAGGTTCCAGGTTATTGAGATAACACACAGGCGCAAGTCTATAATTCCAGTCACGCAGGTTCCAGGTTATTGAGATAACACACAAGCGCAAGTCTATAATTCCAATCACGCAGGTTCCAGGTTATTGAGATAACACACAGGCGCAAGTCTATAATTCCAATCACGCGGGTTCCAGGTTATTGAGATTACACACAAGCGCAAGTCTATAATTCCAATCAAGCAGGTTCCAGGTTATTGAGATAACACACAGGAGCAAGTCTATAATTCCAATCACGCAGGCTTCAGGCGCTGTAACTGTTTTGTATCATGCTGTCAAAGACAACAATAAAAAAGCATGTGGTATGATTGAATAGCCTTGTAATTCATCAACAATATAATGATTACGCTCATTTTACTTGTTACCCTTTATAATACAATGCAGACAAAAAAAAAGTAAAACACTTTCAAACATGATACAGCTTAATTTTCACACCTAGTGTTTTTTCCAATTTAGGGGAATGGAGGCGAGACCCTTGGAGAAAAGACAAATAGCTTCGTTTTGGCAAAAAGGGGAACAAACTAACATGATTCATATAATGTTCATCTTGTTTTCAAACCTTTTATTCAAATATTATATCGACATAGTTATGAATGGTACATTATTGCTACATTTGCTGTTAAGATGTCAATTCACCTCCATTTTTTTTCAGGGAATATTTTTACATCGGTAGGGATAAAATATATATTACTCAGAAGGGAATGGAGCCCCAAAAAGGGCCGAAAAAGTACACTGAAACCAAATAGCAACAAATATTATCGTCAAAATGTTAATGTTCATGTTCTGAAATTTTGTAATTTTTCGTTTTTTATAGATAATAATATATTTTTATTTTTTTCAGGGCGCTCGCGGGCGCAGCCTTGCTGTTGTTATTTGGAATAATTCCCAGCATTACAGCGCAGAGTAGGGGCGACACAGGTTAGCTTTTATATGTGTGAAAATATGTAATCAGAAAATAAATCATATATATTTGCATATAAGGAAATCATTTTTTACGATAAATATTTGGTGATTATACTGGTCCTTAATGCAAGATGCAAACATTGAAATATAATTATAAAAGAAGTAAAGCAAGATATGAATAAGTAAAAAAAGAAAAGAAAAGATAATAAACAATGAAAAAATCCAAACACTGTTATTAAAATTACTTATTTTGGTTTTAATATTAATCATTATATAAATGGAGCAATGTGCATGTTGAGTGATTCTGGACCTTTTTCAATCCTCAGACTATGTACTTTTTTCAATCCTTATTTGCAGTTGTCCATTTGTGCATTAGATTACTTTCAGAGCTTATCATTGCGGTGATAGATGATCAAATAATCTTCCAAAAAAAACTATTTTAGTCATTTATCTCTGTATGTTAGCAGTCATTATAATCGTCTTTCTGCATTTTTCTGCTGTGGTATTGCACTGAAGATGTCTATCTAGACCTCAGATCTGTCATTGTATGACAAATTTAAACATTGATCAGTTTTGATCAAATATTGATTTTTAATAATCACTGAAGAGGATGTTCTCATGTTGAAAATAGGCATAATACGGATCCCAAAGTGTTTGGGCAAACATCATTTTAACAGGCATTTAGGTAAACACAAACTACAAATGAACATAAGTGGGAAAATTTCAACATGTGCAGTTTTTATCTGTTTACAAACAAAGCTTCAAAGGCCTGCACAGAATAAATTGTAGATTTATGAACCAGTTATCAATGGACATACAGTTACTCATAGAAGAGCACAAACTAGTGTTGTAGGTCGCCTGTATACTTGTATAATGATCCTAGGCTGTAACCAACCCCCGCTCCTGTTTTGGTATACTTGTGACACCAGTAAAGTTAACCTGGGAGGAAAAGTGTGCCTGCTGCGAGACTCGAACCCACGTCCCCCTGAACACTTAAGCATGGCCCTGCGCTACCAGCTGAGCTAAACGGGCGGCTGGTTCTTATACCTACACACATTTCACAATTCAAGGGAATTGAGTACTCAGCACTCTTTGTGGAGGGTTAATGGTATGCAGAAACTCAAATTTGAGCAAACTTGGAATGCAGACCCTCACAATTGTTTAACTTATTACGCAGGATTCAGTCCAAATATGAAGGGAGTATTTGGTATGCAGGGGGCAAGGCATAACCCCCTCTTAAGACCAGGCTCAAATCCTCTAATTGCATTAGTTTTCACCCCTCCCAATGTTTACTGTCCTGTGTGTTTATATGACCTCTGAGTTAAACATTTGGCTGAATTATACACACAATTGACTTCATAAATGACAGACCTACATTTTAATGTACTTGAAGGCAATTTTTGTGTCATAAAAAGGTTTAATGGCTATTCTGAAATGAACTCTATACCAGTTTATGCTGAGTGAAAGTCTTTAATTAAATACAAAAGATTTTCCACATGATTTGCAGAAAAAATGTTAACTTAAAAGGGTTGCTTTAGTTGTTCCAGGATTTGCATGTTGTGTTGTTTGCGTTTACAAAGAAGTTTTTGTACTTAAGTTTTGTATGCATATAATTAGCTTGCATTTGCTTTTTTATTCCTAAATTGCATGCTTTCAAATCATCTTGGCATACATTTCAATATTTCTGAACTTTATTGCACTGTGAAGCTTTATACCCTGTATAGTTTTATTATTTTGTTATGTTTTTTTCCTTTCAGTTAATTTAGGAATGCACTTCTGCGGATTATATTATGATTATTAGGTGTAATATTTCTTCAAGGATTAAAAGGTTTAAATTGTAATGCAATAAAATATTCTCTGTTTAGCAAAAAACAACAACAGTGATAAATCACGAATGTATTCAGCATTATATAATATGACAGGGGTGTTTCCCAAAGAACAAAAATTCAAGTGGTCATATTAGTGAAATTGCGGCAGACATTACATGCTAGATATGGGGCTATAATTTCATGGTAAAAGCTTATTATTCAGGAATTGATATCTATTATTCTATTTGTGCAGATATTTTGTTCCCTCCTAAATGTTTTATTGAGACTGACAGATACTAGATAGGTCAACATGATGATGGTCTGTGTGCGGTATTTTAAGAGTTCATCCGCCAACATCGATGAGTGTCCTTTATAACTGCGACATTTTGATTGCTTAATGATTTGGATGTTTGAAAATGTTGTCCAGTGTTTAACAAAGCTTTGGATTCTAAGGTGACCTGGTTTTGAGAAAAAAATGTTACCTTGATCATTTAAAACTTCTGTATTGAAATCAGCATTTTTAGTTTTCATGCTAACTTGTAAGCTTTTATTGCAAGTCACTCATTTGTAAGGCAAGTTAATTACCCATTGGTCTCATTAACGCTATTTTAGACAGACTCTAACATGTACACAAAGACCAGGGGTGTATTTAGAAGGTGGTCCCCAATTATAAAGGTTATTTGCATGGCTAAGTCATTCCTCCCATTTTTCAAATTTTCATGATAAAACAACTCAAAGAAACTCTTGTTTGGCTGTATTAAGATCCCCCTATCAGATAACACATTGAAGAAATAGAACTTTTTTAATCAAAATCATTTGCAGTATGAAATGTACAGTATGAGTGGTGGGGGAAAGCCGAATCCTATACCATACTTTTCGATTTGTGCGGTGTTTGATTTCACTGAAAACGTGAAGAATGTCCCAAAGTAATTTTTCACTCCTGTTTTCAAGTATTTATGCGACCACGGTCACAAAGCGTTAGAGCTACTGAATTGGCAAAGACTTAGATAAACTGATGTCTTACCTTTAATTAACTAGAAAGAAATGAGAGCATTTGTCTACATGATTTTGTGAAACTGTCGCAACATATGATCCTATTTAGTTTAGTTTTTAATATTGTCTGCATAGCAAATAATTTGCATAATAGCCACATTATTTAGAGGCTATAATTTATTTAGTCGCCCAATGGGAGTAGGCAAATTGTTAACATTTTCCACTAACCCTGCTGTGTTTTTATATTATTTATTTTAATGAAATAGCAACCAACAAGTAATCGACCATTTATTTCTTTTTCGCAAATGTGTCAGCCTATCAGTGTTTGCTTGTAACAAGATAATTTCATTGACTAATATTAAAAGAATGTTTTACTTTTGTACGGGTTATGCATAACTAATACACAGAAATAAGCAATTACTTAGTGTTGGCATGAATGTCTTTATAGTAGCCGCGCACAAGAGGGAACAGTTAAATGAATCAGATATCAGTTTATAATGCCATTTTAATGGAAATTTGACGGCTGTTTTCATCAGGGAGGAATGAGCTTCACCAACGACGAATATGTCTGCTTATATTTTGTTCAGTTTTGTAATTGTAGCTACATTTATTTAGCGTAACACCAAAATGATTCAAAATTTCTTTTTCAACCTCACCAACATTTCCTGGACAATATAAACATTTCATTGAACTATTTTCCTTTATATTTTGAACAGCAGCATAGGTTAGTTTAAGTTGAAAGTGTATGAGTGACATATTACAAATTAATTAACAAACAAATGGCACAGCTGTCCACCAGCTTTGTCCATCATAATTATAAATGGGGGTCCTATGTTAAGTCAGGTTTACAATGCAACCCTTGAGGGTGGCCAGTTTCGATAATGGCAACTGTCACTTCCTTCATTAGCAACAGTGGACTAAATGTCACTTGAGTGTTGTTTTTACACGCATTATACCAACAATAAAAACTGCAGCAAAAAAAAATACAAGTACGAAATAGATGGTGTATTGTTTACAGTCTCAATTAGAATGAACTTAACCAGGTAAATATATATCTGCTGTGAAAAGATGATTTAAATAAGTTTGAAACTGTTGAACACAGAAATGCAGCTTCTTTCACTCTGCCCCTAGGGTGAACACATACCATAAGGTCAAGGGTATTTTAGTCTCCTCCTGGAGTTAGTGCTACCATAAATATTACTGATTTTGTTGTTGGAATTTATCAATAGTCATCACAAACAATGAAACATGTTCGTCACTATGTATAACTACTGTTTGCCAAAAAAGGATGAATGCTTGGTTTAGATGGAGTCCTTTTCTTTAGGAGCTGTAAGTTCGTGGTGATATTTCACATGTATATGCCACTGATGGCTGCAGTCAGCTTCTTTGATGTGGGATGTCGATCTACTGGCAATAGTTGTTGCACTTGACTTGAAATCCACTTAAGGGATTTGGGCCATCCTAAATAAAATGCTTAGTTCATTTTCAAACAGAAGTTATTATGTACATGTAGATATCTTGTTGTTGTTGTTGTTGTTCAAGTTGGCAATGTCTGCAAGAAAAATACAATTATTTACAAATTCATTGACCCGGCATTTCATGTTTTTTGACCTGAACATTTATTACATTATTCATCATTGCTGCTGTCAGAATGATTTTCAATTGTTGTGATAGTTTTGAACCAAACTATGAATTATTTGTGCCCTTTTCCTGCATATTTGACATTTTCTTACATTCTTTCTGTAGCAAATAACATTTCATTCAACCCTGCTCAACATTCTACAGATGAAAGAAAAATTCCCACACTAAAAGCATGCAGTTCCTGTTTATAAAATAATGAAATCTACAGGAGTCAAATGTGCAAGTGTTTTAGACATCTGCAGATCATGCGATGCTAAGGTTTCTAATGTTTAAAAGTGCACCGAAGTTAATCCTTAAATGCCTGCAGATGGAGTTGATAACAACAAAAATGCAGTCACAATTTTAATGATAAAATAATGGGCCATGCAACTATGCGGCACCATGCAGCTCTAACCCTTACAGATTGACATGTTCGTCTGATGGGAATGTGACCTACACTTGAATCAGTCAGCACAAGAATGTAGTACACTTGCTCACTCTGGCACAAGAATGTATGACACTTGATCACTTTGGCACAGGAATGTAGTACACTTGATCACTCCGGCACAAGAATGTATGACACTTGATCACTTTGGCACAGGAATGTAGTACACTTGATCACTCCGGCACAAGAATGTAGTACACTTGATCACTTCGGCACAAGAATGTAGTACACTTGATCACTCTGGCATAAGAATATAGTACAATTGATCACTCGGGCACAGGAATAAAGTACACATGATCACTCCGGCACATGGGATGTAGTACACATGATCACCCAGGACACAGGATGTAGTACACATGATCACTCGAGACACAGGATGTATAGTACACATGATCACCCAGGACACAGGATGTAGTACACATGATCACTCCGGCACATGGGATGTAGTACACATGATCACCCAGGACACAGGATGTAGTACACATGATCACTCGAGACACAGGATGTATAGTACACATGATCACCCAGGACACAGGATGTATAGTACACATGATCACCCAGGACACAGGATGTAGTACACATGATCACTCGAGACACAGGATGTATAGTACACATGATCACCCAGGACACAGAATGTAGTACACATGATCACTCGAGACACAGGATGTATAGTACACATGATCACCCAGGACACAGAATGTAGTACACATGATCACTCGAGACACAGGATGTATAGTACACATGATCACCCAGGACACAGGATGTAGTACACATGATCACTCGAGACACAGGATGTATAGTACACATGATCACCCAGGACACAGAATGTAGTACACATGATCACTCGAGACACAGGATGTATAGTACACATGATCACCCAGGACACAGGATGTAGTACACATGATCACTTAAGACACAGGATGTATAGTACACATGATCACCCAGGACACAGGATGTAGTACACATGATCACTCCAGCACATGGGATGTAGTACACATGATCACCCAGGACACAGAATGTAGTACACATGATCACTCGAGACACAGGATGTATAGTACACATGATCACCCAGGACACAGGATGTAGTACACATGATCACTCGAGACACAGGATGTATAGTACACATGATCACCCAGGACACAGGATGTAGTACACATGATCACTCAAGACACAGGATGTAGTACACATAATCATTTGGAAACATGATGTAGTACATTTGATCACTTATGACATGATATTTAGAACACTTGATCACTGGGACACGGGATGTTAGTACACATGATCAGAGTCTATATGCTCTTTGAATAATATCTTTTTTTTATTTATTTCTGTTTGTTACTTTGAATTACTTTTATCCTTTGATATGTTTCTGCCATTGCGGTTATCTATTCTTCATTTTGAGATTTTTGTATGATTTATTCTAATGATTATTTAATCAGGGTTTCCGCCATGAATTTCCTAAGGCATGTCGGAAGGGGAGGGTTTGGGAGGGGTGTCCCCTCCTGACGTCGATTTTTTTTTAATTTTCGTATCCAAAATGGTGCAATTTCCTGCATTTTAAACAAGTTTACAGTTATGTTCCTATGATTTAGAATTACCAACTCAAGTCCGATTAACATTAAAAATATTTGTGAAAAAGTTTAATGGTTTCTCTTCATTAATTATTGGTATTTCTCAAGTTTTCCGACAATACAATATCGACGATATCGATCGACTCGTATTTCGTTTAGTGCGGGTATTATTTATATTGACACCGTTGACGTCGCAGCAAAACGTGTAAAGCACGCTGCATGCTGGAACACAAAAGAGCCCGGAGCAAAGCGACTGCTCGTGGGTGTATTCGTATTTAAGCTGCTACAGCTAATATTTTTAAAGCCGGGTCGGCTAAATAATAACTTAAAGGGAATGTTATGTGCATTTTCAGATGTATTTATCTTTTTTTCTAAATAAATTAAAAGAACAATAAAATAATCAATGTTTAATAATAAGCAACACAAAATATAACTTTACACTTTTAAACTAAAGACGGGAACGCGACTCAATTACATACGACGACATAGCATAACCCTTGTTTATAATAACACAGATATCTTCACACGGTTCTCAATAATAATTTAATAATTGGTTAACAAACGGACTCGGGATTAAGAAACAAAATAAAACGACACATGATTAATGTTACCGAACTCAATTAAGACATATTGTTTACTTTGCATTCATAGATGATTATAGTGATGACGGTCGCAATTACGACAGTGGTGTTTTTCACACATTCCCATTTTGATAAAGAATAGGAGGAGTTTGGTTAATTGGACCGTCGATCCTCACCGACACGCCTTCATGCTGTCGTCGATCCTGAATGGCTGATACAAATGCCGTATTAGTCCCGACACGCCCTCTGGCTGTCAGTCAACTGTTGCAACCGTTGCAATCGCAACAAAATTGTGTAATGTCAGAACTGATGATTGATTTGATAAGGGTTGTCGCTAAGCGGATTAAAGCATGTCGGCATAATTAACGCATGTCGGTAATTAGCCTTGCCAGCGGAAGGCACGTCAGGCCCGACAAGCCATAAAGGGCTGGCGGAAACCCTGATTTAATTATTACCAATAACTAGTTAAACATCTAGAGGGCATTTTGTATTTCTGAGATATCCTAAAGTGCACTGCAGTAAAACTAGCAGGTATATCAATTAAGACAATCCCATCTCTTAGAGATAAACCAATTAATAAAAGCACCCTTCTTGGGAACAGGTTATTAACCGAATTGCAAAGATTTTAATGAAAGTGCCTAGAGATTCGGAAATATTTATAAGCAAATCTGAGGTTTTTGCCTCCAGACTGTTATGTAACTCTGCATTATTATGCTTAAAACCTCTGTTTAGTTGTAATGCACTTAGACTGTGGGTGCTGCAGTTTCTCCTGACAGGAGAGATTTTAACAGACCCAATGAAAGACTGATGCAAGTAACTCCCTTGTTGCACTTTGTCTCCATACTGTTTGCTCAGGCACATCACTGCCCCCTCCCAATAGAAATTAATCAAGTAAAAAATGTGTGTATGTTTAAAAGTAATTGCTTACATATTCGATATTGTCAGCTCACATTTCATGTAAATTTTTAGTATTAAATGTATTATCTTCAAAGGTCAATTATCTCTGTAGAAAGAAAAACAAAAACAATGAAGATTAATTAATTAGAGGGACTTTATTCTTATTTTATTGTTCATATACGACCACGCCTTTTTTACAACAATTTATTTTTTGTTATGATTGCAAAATTTAAAGTACATTTAAGGTTCTATGCATAGTTCAGACTGGAGAATGACTATGGATGAGTTAGGGGAAGTTGAAGCATTAAGTATTTATAGGGGCCACTTTGTCAAGTGTTTTGTTGGACAATTAAATAATCAAGGACTTTGTCAGATGTTTGCTAAGTACATTGAAAAATGTAGTAACATGGTGTCTGATTTCAAATAAGATTGACATTCTACAAGTTAGCTCGTTCTTTTAATTGACAATTTACTAGTAGTGCTTGACTGTTTTCTTAAGTACCGCTGGTAAAGAGGGCGCAGCAAAAAGTGTGACTTACTGTGTAAATCTCAGTGAAAAAAATCCAGTACCTTAGACAGTAAAGAAAACAAAATTATATGACAATATAAAGTAAGACTGGTTGAAGATTGTCTCCCTGGTGAGTCTTTGGCGTATCTACAGGCTGTGAAACACACTTCCACGCTTTAGGGCTTACTTCGAATGTATAAGGCATACTTCCAGGCTTTAAGGCATTATATAATGTCCATGGTTCATTTTAAGGTAAAAGGCAAACCATCAGGCTATTATAGACTTGATAAAGAAAAAACAACCCAAAAGAAGAGAGGTGTACTTTAATGCATATAATATTTCTTCACCTGAAATTGGGTGGCTTTAAATTTCGGTTATAAATGAAATAATTTTACTTCAAACAGATTGAAATATCTGAAGCCAGCTGCTAATAAAAAAAGAGTTGAGACGAATAAATAATATATTGGCATATTAAATGGTTTATGAATGCAAAGAAAATGTTTATATTGAAGAAATTTGATCGATCGGTTTGATAAATAAAATCAATTTCACCCTAGACAAACAGTAATGCAGCCAATCTTGATTCCCTGCACATTACCATTCATACAAATGAAGTAAAGTGTCTGAATTCATCAATTCTGATGTATAAATACATTTATTGTGAGTTAGTTTAAGCTTGTCTGGTCCGTATTCAGTATCATCCTCAGTCAAGTCTGAGTTTGAGAAGTATAAAATTGCTTGTTGTAAAAATGCTTTAATTGCAGGATCAAGCAAATATGGTCAAAAGCGCTCATTATACATGTGTATCTGTTACGGTACAAATAATCAGTTTTACGATCAGAACACATCTTTTGCCAAAATGAAGTGTATTATAAGCATTTCTTCTGAGTCAATATATCGTTTATGTTACAGATTACTCCGTCCAAAGGAGCAAAAAATTGTAACAGTTTCAGTGTGCTGTATTATTAGTTACATAAAGTTAAAAGGTTAGCATTAGATTTGTCCTCAATGAATTAATATCCGCTATCTGATAATGTGCCATTTATGCATGTAATTAAAAATCAATTAAGTTTATTCATAAATAAAAAAACAAGGGTAAAATGGCACTAGTGGGTCAAGGGAGGGGGTGGGGGGTCTACTAGGTGAATGAGCTATCAAATACTATCAAGTGAACTTTTCATGTCAAAATGGTAGAAAAAATATGGATAAATTACACCAAAATAGCTTAGGATAAAACTAGCCGCGGACCATGTTCCCAGCCTACTTTAAGGTTTCCTGGGGTATGGGGCACATGCCCAAAGTTGCGCCCCTACAGTGCCTCTAACGTCAACTCCTGGGGCTGCCTCGGAGTGAGTCAGTGTCTATAGTATCTCACTGGAGTGTTATTCTAGATATCAGATTAGAAGTGAAGTAAATCATACTATTATACTGTGACAAGATAGACATTGTCAATAGAATGATTTTATTGTCTTCTGGCCTATGTATGGTGATCTTTATATTTTAAGGCAATTATATTTTCCACAAGGCAAGACCATTCATAAATTGAATTTATTTATATAATCAGTCAACCTGTAAGTTGCAAAAAAATTAGCAAAATCCATTCAGGATTTTTATGACAGAATGGTCTAAAGTGCATATAAATAAATGCTGAATAAAGCTATATTGAAATTTATCTAATGCATTTGACTACATTCTGATGATCAGATAAAAGTAAATACATCCAATATTATGGTAATTTGATTGAGAAAACTTTTATCCTACGTTATTCAAATTTTTAATGGCTCCGTTGTTTTGAGATTCAGATCTTGCTGTCTGAGTGTATCTGCTACCTCCGTGTTGTATTGAAGTCTGAGGACGCCCTCAAGTTTTGTAAAACACACTTTTTTATAATGACGAAATAAAGTGTGGAAAACAGTGTTCAAGTCATAAAATGGGCGGTTGAAATGGCAATTGGACTTGTTAAATTTTCGAATATTATCATAAGGAGTGTTAAAAATAAAATACTGACAGCTGGAACGCTACAGCAAATGTTGATTTTTGCTCAAATATTGTCTTTGAAGAACACAATTTTTAATAATATTGCTAACAATTTTGATTCGTTGTAGTGTGATTGGTTGATAGACATATACAGATGATGATATTAATGTATTTTTAAAAAGTCCAAATAAGAATCAACTGTGGTGGCCTAGCAGTTAAAATCTTGGTTACTAAATTTTTCTTGACTTTACCGGCGTTGGTTCGAATCCCACTAAAAAACTACATATTTTTTTTATACTTTATGATTTTTTTCTGCAATTTGGGTAGCAACGAGTAAAATAGTGTTAAATTAGTGCTTTAATTTAGATGCATTTTGCTATAACAAAAATTGATCTGAAAACAGTTTTCTTTATAAAATAAATAAACAAAAAGTAAAATAGTAACACTGAGCAAACATTGTCTGAGTTCCTACTTTTATGCGTTAACCAAATGTTTTTACAAGCCCTGTATATATAGTTCTATTAAAGAACTATATATATCATCCAGATTTTGACCAAACCCGGAAAGCATTTTACCACTATGGGCATAAATGTGGGCTAGCTGGCCCATTTTGACCACTTATTTCAAAATTTCTATCACTAGAAATTAAAGTTTGATTCCATGCCCTCCCCTGTGCACTGAACCCCTGTACTATAATGATATTTTATGATCAGATCGTATCAATATTATGTAAATAATTGCACCTACACTTGGCAAGGTTTTCAGCTTGAATTCGATCACATCACAGTTCTTCATACCAGCTTTATCTTTTTATTACAGCTAATATTCTTGTTATCAAAGTTAAAATAGAAAACAAGATTGAAGAATTACTGCTGACTTGATGGGGTATGATATGGAACTATCTCTAACATTGTAGGTTTATTGTATCTCGAAATAATACAAGATTGTATTTGTGCACATGCTGCATTCTTGATATGACACTTTACAGTGAAATTGCTCAACGCCACTAATACATGAACGAAACATTGATGAACACAATTTATAAGATGTTAAACTGTTATGTACATAAAACTGCAAATTATGTTGTCTATATATATTGAATCCCACCCATGCAGTATTCCAGGGGTGATTTGTTGAAATCCTCGACTTCCCGTGTTCGTTGGGTCATGAAGGCATAAATGTAGCTATGCAAGTCCGTGTTAAAGTTGTGTGTAATTTTGCTTTAATAGAACCATTCTTTAATTTTGGCATATGAGACAGGCACAGCTGTCCAAAGATTTTTTTTAATTTAAGCAAATAGAATAAATAACTTACTTATGTGTGACCACGAATAAATAACTTACTTATGTGTGACCACGAATGCATCTATTCTAGCCACACATGTGCTCGAGCTTCAGTAGACCACACTTTATATTGTTAATTAATGACTAAATGGAAATTGGGAGTTTGTTTTTTGTCAGAGGCTTTCCAAATGATTAATTGTTAACTTAAATCTTTGATTGTACAAACAATTAGCTAAAACAAATCGGATTTGTAATTGTTTATTCTCCTTAACCAGCTGTCTGTCACGGCCAGTGTCAATTGTCAGGGATCAAAGGATTACACTCATTACAATTAACAATTATACCGATCACTCAATAATTACATGGGCTTAATTTCGTGGGGCTGCCCTTAAGACCTCTAGTTGAAACCTGAATATATGGTTGAAACCCAGATATATGCCCAGGGTACATTAAAGAACTGGGGTATTAGACTGACAAGTGTTTTCTTTTGTTTTAGGACCAGTTTTGACAGCTTTGAAATCTGTCATTCAACTTGGTTTAGGCCATTTGAGAATTTTTGGTTAGGTTTTGTGGTGAAATGTTTTAAGGACCTGTATTATTATGCAAACAGGCTGTAATCTGCTTTTGTAGTGCATATAGTTATATGTTAACAAGCCTGTTTTTTTTTAAGAAGTCATGCTTATAATTCTGCTGTCTGAGATTAGAAATTAATTAATATGTACTTTATTAACTCGTCTGTTTTTGAAAGAAACAAAATAGGGTTGTCAGCGATGGCGATGTCAGTGCAAATTTTTGACCTTGGCCATTACTCAAAAAGGGTTTAAGATATTCTAAGGAAATTTGGTACACAAGTTGCCACTCTGAGATACTAAGCTCATATTTAGCATGTATAGAACACTTCTCAAGCAAGTTATGGCCCTTAATCAATTGAAGAACCACAAGATGAGCATTGGCAGTTGCTCCTTGCAAGGTGCTCTTCTTTCACAAACACCCTTGTGTATTTCTTTGGCCTTAATTTGAATTTCCTATTTACAGCTGATTAAAGGTAATTGTCTTTAGAGCAGACAGCTTCTACCAAAAGGGCATTGAGGAGGCACAAAGGCCATTTTGACATTTGGTATCATTAGCCTATCTCTAACATAGAATCTCTTTGAGAAGGGTTTTGTCTGTTGTGGGTAAAAAGACATTTAAACATGGTTTTAATGAGAATCAATGACTTCAAAGCCACCTGATAAAAGCTAATTAGTGGTAATGATCATTGTTTAAAGGTATTTCAGATATGCTCTGAAAGAATTTGATTGTTACTTGTGAGGCTGCCTTGCATCTTTTACACTTCAAAGTTGTGTCACCTTATTTGTATAATTTGTGTCTGGGAATTTCATTTGATTAAAAAATTGAATGCACTGCCCCGTATCTGCAGTTGTCTTCAGCTGTTTTGTATTTAAGAACAAAAGTGTTTCTTATAAAATAGCTCATCTGTATTTTGCTAGCCTTGAATTGCTCTGACGGGTGTCATTGTCATCATAATGCTTGGCAATAACTCAAAAAATTTCAAGAAATTCAAGTGAAAGTTGGTACTCATATGTTGCCTGAAATGATGCATACACGGAAACCAAGGTCCATAACTCTGACTGTGATAATTGTAAAGTTATGCCCCTTTTAACTGATAAAACATCAACTAACGAGCGTATGTGTTTGCTTCTCAGCATTCTTGGTAATAATCTCAGTACCCCAAGCAAGCTCAACCCATATAGTCATCATTTGCTGTCAGACAGAACAGGGTTCTCGATCAGTTTGGGTTGATCTGCCCCAAATGGCAAGGTACACTCTGTGGATACAAGTTCATAAACATTTTCAAGTGGTTGCTTCTTCTACTTCTACTTCGTTCCTGCCTAGGGCGTAAGAGCATTGCAGGCAAGTGACGCCATGAAAAACTAAACCAGTCCAATTTGTAGGTATTCTAAGTGGCAAACAGGGACTTTCATTTACCAAAAAAAAAAATTTGTTTTTTTTTGAAGCGCCCAAGTGCCATTTCAGCCAGTGGCCAATTCTTATTGAAAACGCCTGGAACAGCTAGTCCCAAGTAGACAGACCATTATCATATGGACATTATAGAACAAAGACTCTGGATAAGATACACTTATTAAACTGTTTGTATGGGCTTAGTCTCAACCAGGGTGTCGTCCTTCCATAAACATCCTTGACTATAGCTGGCTTAAATTGCTGGGCAGATGGACCTACTGATACAATTCATGGTTTAGATAAAGTGGTCAACATTTGAACAGCTTAACTTGCATTGGAGGCTCCGTGTAGATTGTCATAGCTGGCATAGTTCAGATGACGGATAAATTGGATCAAATGTGACAATCATAATGAAGCTAATGTGACCAGTGTTTAAATTGAGACATGATCGTTTGGACTACAAGATACAAGAATTTAAGATCTGGTATATGATAACAAGAAACATTAGCTTGATCTTGCAATGAGCTATTTTCCAACAAATTAAAAAATTAAAGAAAGTATTTGTATACTCTTCAATGTTTTTTTCATGTTTTCCTGTCATTAAAAACTCGAACTAAAAAGAGGGACATTTTCAAATTGCCATAAGTAGAAATCTTCAAACTCAGCATAAGTGAAAATTAAATTCTTACTTTATTAACCATTGAATGCTGGGTAAATTGTCGTCTGCTCAAAAATATTGTCTGCTTTATTCTAAATTTCTTTCAATTTACTTAAAACTTTGGGGATACATGTATATTGACTGAGTGGCAAACAGCTTGGAGCCTGACCAGGCGCCGAGTTACTCGGTGCCTGGTCTGGTTCCAAGCTGTTTGCAAAGCCTTTAAAATCGCCATCAGCAGCCTAAGGGATAAATATCTCTCTTCAGCCCTTGCTATTAAGTTACATTGTTTTACAAACCACCGTCAGATTAGGCTGCCTCTTGTCACAGGATGTAAGACAACACATAAAAAGTCGAAAATGAGATGGGACAAATAAAAAGTGAAAAAATGAAATACCTTCGTGGACCACTGGTATAAAAATTAATGAAGCTGAAAATGCAGATATACACTATTCTTCACGCCTCACGATTTTTGTCAATGGCTCTTGGTACAGATTTTAATTGTAAGGAGACACAGACTACCCTCCTGAGGTCATCCAATATGTTCGCACTAAATGGATGGTAAATAATTGTCAAAAATTGATAAACATGTATACCATGTTTTAGAGGGAAATATTTAGTGTATACATAAACAGGTCAAGTGTGATATTTACATTAAAGGTACATCAATTTTAATAATTGCCTGTCACCAGGCCTCAAGTTTGGTTCCAGTTTCCATTCCCATAGTTTAAGGTGTAGTTTTTTTTCAGTTCCAAATGCTTTAATTCTGTTCTGAAAAAGAAAACTAAAATATGAATACTGGAGAGGCATAAACATTCCAGGAGAAGAATTCGGGTTATTTCCATGACATCATAACAATTACGGGAGAATATACTTAGAATACAGGTTATTTCCATGACATCATAACAATTACGGGAGAATATACTTAGAATACCGGTTATTTCCATGACATCATAACAATTACGGGAGAATATACTTAGAATACCGGTTATTTCCATGACATCATAACAATTACGGGAGAATATACTTAGAATATTTGTTATTTCCATGACATCATAACAATTACAGGAGAATATACTTAGAATACCGGTTATTTCCATGACATCATAACAATTACAGGAGAATATAGTTAGAATACCGGTTATTTCGATGAAATGGACACAATTCTAGGAGACTATACTTAGAATAAGGGTTATTTCCATGACATCATAACAATTACAGGAGAATATACTTAGAATACCGGTTATTTTCATGACATCATAACAATTACAGGAGAATATACTTAGAATACCGGTTATTTCCATGACATCATAACAATTACGGGAGAATATACTTAGAATACCGGTTATTTCCATGACATCATAACAATTACGGGAGAATATACTTAGAATACCGGTTATTTCCATGACATCATAACAATTACGGGAGAATATACTTAAAATACCGGTTATTTCCATGACATCATAACAATTACGGGAGAATATACTTAGAATACTGGTTATTTCCATGACATCATAACAATTACATGAGAATATACTTAGAATACCGGTTATTTCCATGACATCATAACAATTACAGGAGAATATACTTAGAATACCGGTTATTTCCATGACATCATAACAATTACAGGAGAATATAGTTAGAATACCGGTTATTTCGATGAAATGGACACAATTCTAGGAGACTATACTTAGAATAAGGGTTATTTCGATGAAATGGACACAATTATTGGATAGGAAAACAAGTATTTCCATGTTGTCTCTTTGTAAATCACAGAGTCTGCTTGATACTTTCTAAATCACAGCATCTGTTTGATAGGATTGGATGTCCCAGTAGTTTCATAATTTTATACATTATTTGAAGGTTTTGAATCTTTGGCAATGTTTTCAATGTGAGGCTTATCTAAGTCTTATAAGCATAATGGTTGCAGCTTTAAACCATGTCTTGTCCCTATAGTTTTCATTGCTTTATTGACTTGTGGAGTGGACTTTGATATCAACAGAGCATTCTGAGATTGGCATGAGCATGAGAATGTATATATAAAGCTGACATTTTCTTCTCTGCTGGCATGGAAAAGAAAATACTACTTTCTAGAAGAGTATACAAAAAAACGTCACCAATTTCATGTTTTGTTTCAGTTAATGTTAGACTCACAGGTCCTGATAATGTGAAAGAAAACACAGACGTAAGTCTTGTATGCAATGTTACCACTGCTTTAAACGCAGATGACAGTCCGTTAATTTTTGAATGGTTTAAAAATGGGCAAGCAGTTGAGCATCGTTCCGGAGATCCTCGTATAGAATTTTTGACTTTGCCTGGAGTAGGCAATACGTTCATCAGTGAGCTGATCATCCATGGGAGTCAAATGCCTGATAGTGGTCTATATGTGTGCCGAGCGTCAGTTACTGGCCAGATTAACGCTGCTAGTCATCGACTTTATATAGAGCCGGGTAAGGACAGAAGGATTTTATGTTACTACAGATGGAATAAAGTATACTCAATGCGTTGGACCCACTTTCCTCGATCACTCCGAGGAGCGAAAATCCGCGGAGGAAAACGGAAAGTGGGTGTAACTCTTTGAGTGTACTGAATATATGTAACCATCATAAGATGGACATGAGCGAATATAAGCAAAATTCAATATGCTTTTTTAATTTTGTTTCCCAATCAGACTATTTTCATGGTATGTAAACTGAAGTGTTACATGATGTATCTTTTAATCACATAACATTGAATTTAATGCTGTTTAAGGGACATGGTACTAAATTGGGATTGCCATATCCAGCCCCTGAATGTGTATCATGCAGTTACTTTAATAAGTGTTGTCATAATATGTATCATCAATATCTGCTATTGACAAATTCTGCAATATCATCACTAGTTTAACTAATTTTATCACAATTGCTTGTTGATGTTTCTTGGAATGCCTGGATTTAAAGTGGAGCAGGAATTTAAGCATACATTTCGTCACAAATGCCTGTTGACGCTTCTCGGAATGCGAGGATTTCAAGTGGTGGGAGAATAAAGCCTCGTAAGTGTGTGCAACAAGTGAACTTATTGTAAACGTCAAGTGTTTGTAGGTGTTAATTGCCAGTGGAATAAGAGACTACTTGAGTCTTAAGTAAAGTCATCAGCCTCATGCTTGACATTGTTTTCCCTTTTTTGGCCTTGAAAGTCTGGGTCAATTTGAAGAATATCTTACATCAGCATTGTGATATGTCATATATTTTCTCGTTCCTTTTCGCCATTGAACTTGACTAATGCTAAGTTTATCCTCTTGTTGACCTATTGCCATTGTGAACAGTCTCAAACAAACAGACATTGCTATATACATGCTACAGATGTATTTTTTGCCTTTAAATGATTGGGTAATCCAACAAAACAAGGCAACTGCATGAGCCTTTAAAATCTATCCCTGTGGAGAATTTAACATAACAGTTTATAAATGGCTCATGAGTAATTCCTGAAATAGTTTGATCATGATCACTTCATGAATTGTGAAACATACTTATCTCATCAGAGAACACAATCTACATTACTAATTGATGTAAATAGAGAGTTTTAAGTCACATTATGGGTGGGTGTGTGCAAAGAATTTGTACAGTGATACAAAACACATAAAAAATGTCCAAGATATCTTAAATTTGCACAGAGTATGTCAATATTCCAGAAACTCTTCACTCTGTGGAAAACAAGTAGAAGAATATTATCACGTTTGTAATCATGTTTGTACAGCCTTAATGCTTAAAACACTTCTATATTCTTTGCAAGGTATTAATGCAGTAATTTAGTGCAATGCGACCTTATAATGTAAACACCAGTCTCAGGTATGTGGGAAATGCAGAATGTGCGTCTTTGTTAGTGTCGGTGACAGTACAAATATTTGCTGAAAGTGAAAAATAACTGTCCTTAATTCTGAATTCAACGCAAAACTGGGCTATTTGCCAGTCATTTGCCTTGCAAGTTATAGACAAGTTTAAACTATTTCCTCATTTCGTGAGTCCCGAAGAACATTCAGTCATTTACTGTGGGGGCATTTAAAGTTTGCACTTTTAGATTGAAACAAGGGAAACAAGTTATTACATTATATTTATAACTCTGGTTGGCATCATGTTTCACGAAAGTGTTGTCTTGTAATGTGGGGGAAACCGGAAAACTTGAAGGAAACCCACTTTGTTGTCGCACATTCATAACCACAAACCAAACACACATGCAACCTGCAGGCAGGCTTTTCAATACCTGGATGCTTAGACGAGGAGCAAATGTGCTAACCAATGCACGCACCAATCAAAAGTATTGTCATTGAAATGTATGCAGTTAACTCTCAGGTTACTTTATCAATATGATCACGGATTCTCTAGGAATAAATTAAAAGTTTTTACACAAAAGAATTTCACATCACAAGTCCTTCTGTAACTGGTACTTGTTTGTGTTTTGTGTTCTGTGTACTTTCCTGAAAAGACAAAGGTTCTCTAAGTTGGTCAAGTATTGTAATGATTATCCTCTTTTTTCATTTGTTACAAATTATTTCATTATTAATTCACATATCGCTGTAATTGTTTTAATCAGATCACCTCTGTACAAGATGAACATCATGTCACACACACTGTTCAAGAGAATTGGCAGACAAACAATTATCTTGTCTCTGCCAATAGTTTGAAGGAAATAGATCTAAGAAAAGCTACATGAAAAAATGTTGCATGAGAAACGAACCTCTGAATTAAGAATGATGTTGGTATGTGGAAAGTGAGTGACATACTAATTATGAAATGCAAAAAACAATAGTGAAAAGTACATCTCTGCCAAGAATTAAGTAATGTTCTGGCTTCATTTCAACTGGGTCTGACAGTTATGTTAGGAAACTGTTGTTAGTATTTTGCTATTCTTGTTTATAATGTCACTTCCCACTGTCACTTTGAACACTTATTCTTGACATACACAAACGCTATTAGGTTATTGGTATCATTATATGTGACCTGGTTTGTATAAGATGCTGAAGAAGATTGGCCTTGTAGATAAGTTCTAAAGTAATGTTAAAAAAGAGAGAGTCTTAAGTCACATGCAATAGTACTGTCAGATACACAGTCTAGCAGCCAAACAGTTAATCATGAATGCCTTACAGACATTGGACAAGACACACCTGATGACGCAGGAGAATAAAATCAAATTAAACTATCATTACGGTACTTGTAAGTTGAAGCAAAATTATTAGTTAATACTTGTGAAAGTAGCAGTGTCAGCAGACAAGATGAATGATGGTTCTTGATGTAGAAACAGCACACTCAGCAGCATCCTCTATGGTATTTGTTTAATAGTGTATCTGCAGGCATTAGTGTAGCAGTTGAAAGTGAACTTGCTGCAGTTGAAGCAGTAAGGAATGTGCATGAATGCAGTTAATGAATAATTGTTTAAAGTTGGAGTCATTAAGCAGCAGCATCATGAATAGCCATATCAGCAGATATTATCAGAACCAATATCAGAAGTAATATCAGCAACAGTTTTATCAGCAACACTTCTTATCAGCAGTAATTGTTAAACACAACTTACATTGACAGTGCATCAGTAAAAAGAAGTACAATGAACAATAGCAACAACTTCAGTATACGAACAAGAGCAACAACTTCAGTATACGAACAAGAGCAACAACTTCAGTATACGAACAAGAGCAACAACTTCAGTATACGAACAACTTCAGTATACGAACAAGAGCAACAACTTCAGTATACGAACAAGAGCAACAACTTCAGTATATGTGAAGTATTTATCACTGACAATGTTAACAGTCACAACATCCAGCTGATGTGTCACATTGTAATGCTGTAAGAGGTTGGCCCTGCTAATTCATTAATTTATCTGATATAACAGAATATATTTACCAAGTTTTTTGTTGGACAAACTTTGACATTAACCATTAGCTCTTGGGAGAATGCCCTGTTTTGTTACTGAATGGATTTCCTTGTCAATATATAATAGCTAATTGTTTCCAACAATGTTTAGAGGTAAGAATTATAAATAAAGCAGTGAATGCTTGCACTATCAGTGGGAAGATAGACCTTATTAATGGTTGCATTCTTGGAATATTCCTGCACAGTGTTTCTGCAAAATTACATGGATGATTAACAGAAATAACCTCGACGCCGACACCGACTTTACAGAGAGAATACGGTACAGATATTCTACACTGGCTGCTTCTGCAATGACGATTACCAATTTCTTGCTGAATTGTAATTGGCAAAAATAACATTTAATCAACAGGTTTATCAAACAAACAAGGGGTTTATATAAGACAGGCATTCATTGCTTAGGATTGGTTGGCTAGAGGCTGATGAGTCCATTATAAGCAGTCATTTCCTACAGCTTTAAACCTTCCTTACAGTTACACCAGTCCTTCAGAAGAAACAATTGTAGTTATTTTAAGGAACATGTTTCCAATTGAAGGATGAGTGTTAATTGCTTGTGAACAATTACAATGTACTGGTCTCTACCCAGGAATCAGAATCCTGAGGATGAAATCATAGCAATTGAACTAATAGAAATAAGTATTAAACAATCTAACTTTGCTAGTGATCGATATTATTACCTAGATTGACCAGGACAACAAAGTTTTTGCTCTGATGTTAATAATTTGGCATATTTGACTTGCATGTACTTAAACAAGATGTTAATATGGCATTTTATTGTGCATATACTGCTGATTGGATGGAATCCTCATCCAATAAACTGTTATTGTTTTGAGGTATATGTGTGTTTGACTGAATCATGAGTTATTGTGTCTGGATAATGCCACACTGAGGCAAAAAAGATTGTAACCAGTCAATCTACCCTTTTAGCAATATAAATAATACTATGTGTCTGAGAGCCAATTTGTACCTATCGAAAAAGAACAGTGGTGAGGAGTGTTGTTTATGATATTTGTTCTTTAGAATGAAATTTCATGATTTCTTTACCTAGAGATTTTTATCTGGGTAAATTATGGACTCATGTCATAGATTCTGTTTCCTAAATGTTGTGCCATTCCTTTTTCATGATAATTTATATTTTATACGTGGGGGGAAAAGATTCAGAGCTGAGTTATACTCTTGTTTTTTTTTCGCTATAAAGGGAACAGAATATCAGACCGTGTAAAAGATGTTTTACAATCGTAATACAAAAGACAAACAACATGTTTGCAAAACAGCGTACAAGGTGTTTGCGTCACAAGACACTCTGTGTGGGTTTTTTGCTCATTTGAAACATTAATTTGTACTTAAGATTTTTTTTGAAGATATAAATTCTAAATCTTGAAAACTTGTGATTTAACTGTCAGTAGCACCTAATCTTAATGTGTTAACTTCTGAAAATAAAGATGATGTTATTACAACAATATTAATGATTGATTTCAGTTTTTTCCAGCTCTTTCTTTTGTTCCTCATCTGAAAAAGTACCTTTTCTGCCCTGGTAAAAAATTCCTTAAAAGACATGTTACCGGGGTTGGGGGAGCATTGACCTCTAAACATTTAGCAAAGGTAACAATTTAATGCCATTGATAAATTTGTTAAATAAAGGGTTTGAAAACAAGTTGAACATTATATGAATCATGTTTGTTATTTATTTCTATTTTTGCCAAAATGATGCAATTTTTCCCCTATCAAAGGGCTCCTCCACCATTCCCTTAAAACTGGAAAAAAAAACTGGATGTAATGAACAAACATATCACAATCATTTTTATGGATGTATATTTCTTCTAATACATGTATAAAGGCAAATGAGGCCGTATAATCAAGCTGTTATGCTATTATGACACATAAGTTCTAAAATTGTATGCATCATGTGGAAAACATAAACACTAGCTGAAGTATGCATCATGTCATACTGAAGTGCTATTGCTTGGAAACATTTGGTCAGGATAGAGTGCTGAATGATGAATTTCTAGATAGGTAATCCCTTGTTTATGAATAGTTATTTACTGCTTTAAAAATCTGTTAACCCTGCACTGTAGACTAACACTGGACAGACTGTATAGTGTAACCCTGTAATACCACCTAATGTGCCCCCCAGATAATGTCTTAAACAGCAGTGACATGACAATACCACCTTGTATATTACTTGTTAATGTCTATTATGGAGCAAGCTGAATGCATCCCACACTTTTAAATGCTTTGCTTTAATTTGATGTGATGTTGGCTTTCTGAGGGCTGCAAAGATAAGAATGTTAAATGTATGTTCACAAGGTTAGAAAGATATGATGTAAAACGTTCACACTCAAATTATTTGGAATAGCAATTGACAATTCACATTTGGTTACATTTTTTTGCATTTTTCAAAAGGTCCGGATTGTTACTTTTTCTTGGGATTGATAAAAATCATACAATTAAAATAAGGCTTTAGATACAGTTATACATTCTGCCAGATCAAACATTCATCAGACCTGATCACTCAGGATTGGCTTGTGAGACCTTTACCAAATGCTTAGACCAGGGGAAACATTGATGTTTTATTTTTTCACCTTGCAAAGATAAACACAGAAATATAACCTGATACTCTTAACATGCTGGCCTGTCAGGCAGAGACAACAATAGCCATCACATGATCAGGAAAGAACAACAATAGACAGCAACAGAGCATGGAACAACAGGGCATGATGATGATGATAATGATGATGCTATCAACAGAAATGGAAAAACCATTAAACCTATAGGTCTCTTATCAGTGTCTGGTGGTAAGGAGCTTTTGTTATCAAGGACCAACAAGGATGAAACAAAGAAGGAAAGAAAAAGAAAACATTATAGTGTAGAATGGTGGTGGAAAAATTTCATTTTGCAGCATCAAATGACAAAATGAATAAAAAAACATGCAAGAAATTGGGAGGTGGGCTGTGGGGCTGTGCTGTTGGAATTTGGTGGTTTGCAGACAACTGACCAAGACAAATGTTTGGCTTATAAAAGCCTATGGTGACAAAGCATGCAATAGATACCGTCTCCGTGGCCTTGTGGTTAAGGCATCCGCATACTGAGCGGGAGGTCGTGGGTTCGATCCCGGGCCGTGTCATACCGAAAGACGTTTAAAGCTGGTACAAGTAGTTCCCTTGCCTGGCGCTCTGCATTTAAAGGGTAGTGCTTGGAAATGTGGTGTACTCAGTACTGGTTCAACCCAGGAAAGTTGTATCCCGTGTATCGGTGCTTTACACCGAGCACGTTAAAGAACCAAGAGGTCTCTTCGCAAAGAGCTAGGGTATTGCACCCGGATCTCTTGTATCTCACTCTGTTTCTTCAAGTCTTCCAATGTCTGGATTTGACTGCGAATTGCTGTCACTTCTATCTCATGTCACTTATGGCATTTAAACACAATTTAAGTCGTGATGGCGTCACGGCGGGGTCAAGCCATAATGCAGCCAATGGGCGCAGGCAGACCTTGATAAACTCAAATAAACAAACAAACAAGTATGCAATAGATGCAATGGCTGTTATTTGATGCTTATATCTCTTTAGTGGGAGTCTGACATCTACACTTCATCTTTCTCTTCAAGTGTTGAAATCTCAGTAAACTAATTGGTTGAAGAACTTACCAAGAATGATTAACTGAAGAAGGATCTAATATCTCATTCCTTAATTGTTTGTTCTAACTATTGTTACTCATTACCAAGCAAATAATGAGAATGTGTTTAATGATGAATTCAATTTCCAAGAAGCCATGTTTTATCAAGTTTCTTAGTTTATTTGTAAACTTAAATATTTCAAATATTTGTATCACCTTCAAAATGTATTGCAAAATGTATTGCATAACAAAAATATCATCAGTGAAATTTGATTGATTTATGAAAATCTGTTATTTCATTCAATTCAAAATGACTGTGAAATAAATAGTTTGTATCAAAGCATGATTTCAGACCCATTTTGTCAAGGTATGCCCTTCTCAGGAGGAGCTAGATTGAAAGAAAACAGTTTTCTATTGTCTGGTAGAATTTTGCAGGATACCTTCCTGACATATTAATGAAATGTGTTCATTGGTTACCCAATTTCTGAAGCAGTAACAAGTCTTGGTATTCTTATGAATCTCATTGAGGATAGGAAGTGACTTGGAAAGGCCAATTTTACTTTCTAGTAACCCAACCTCCATGTTCACTTTGCTAAAAATAGACCTCTCTCTGTAGCTTGATTCCTGCTGGAATGATATAATAATCACAGGGTTGGTGCACGATTGCAACTTAATATAGAAATTGAAGGTGTAACAACAGTCTTGCACTAATAGCCCTCAAATTGTATTACCTCATATCTATACAGGGCTGACACCATATTATGTGATAGATTATCTGATGGACCAGTTAATGTGAAAAAGGTTTTTATTTGTACAAGGACTTGTTTCAATTCTACATTACCCAATATGTACATCTATAGGTACAGAAGAGAAAATTTAGCATGACCTTAATATATCGCTATCATGTTTTGAATACTTTGAATCATGTAACTACTTCATTTATTATGATTGTGTTCAATTAATATAACCATATCAAATCGTTCACTGCCATGATTTAAGTTCTTACCTAATAAATATTAAGTCAACAGTATCAAATTGTTTGTCACCATGAACATAATCAACAAAGGCATATTTCTTTTCCAACTTAAAATAGTTGGGCATGAAATTAGAAGCTTGACTCATGAACCGATTTCATGATTCGACTGTTTAATTGGTGTATAATTGATATCATTGATGGTTTTGTGTACAGATCATTGTGCATGATAGTAATTAATTAGCTACATATGTTTTTCTTGCACCTGTTATAGAGTGCCTTTGATGTAAAAAGGGTGTAATTTATTACAATAATTTTCATTTAGAGTTTACTGTTTGAGAAATTTAGCTCCTAGGTTCACTGTAAAATTAATGACTTTACTGCAGCAAAACATAAATAATTGCTTGTATTTTATAGAAATTTTATTTTTTTAAGATGAAATTATGTTTAAGAGCATTTTTCTTTCATTTGGAGGTAAAGATCCTTCCTATTGCCTATAGTGTTTTGTGTCTTATGTTATTGAAAAAGGTCATAAAAGAGTGCATCGATGCAGACAGCAAAAATAATTAAATATGTAAATTAACATGATGGAAAAGTTCTTGTTTTCCATTTCCTTGTTTTGATGGCCTGTTAACACTAAACTGCAGTTTAATGCTTGGTGTTGTGAATTTTAAATGATGATTTTTTAGTTTGTTAAAACGATCAATTGTTTCAGGTTCTATCACTTATAAAAATCATAATTATTTTGTGAACTATGATCTAGGTACACAACAACCTGAATTGTCTGCTCAACAATTTGTTAAATATGGGTGTGGTCTAGTGGTATAGGTGTCCGCCTCTCACTGAAGAGGCTGGGGGTCTGATCCCCACCAAGGGTCGATCTTTCTCATGGTCTCTAAAAATGGACACCACGGCAGTAATAGTTTCAACTCAGACATCTGACTCACAAGTGATTAATATCATCTTTCATTTAAGTATTCATAATCAAGGTTAATTAAATTAGCATAAATTTATACTGTCTAAACTATAAATAAACATGCAAGGATACAGTAACCTAGTCATAGACCATTAGAAAAGTAAATGCAAAACATTTGTGAAATTATATATTTAAAACCAGTACTATTTTGTTGACCACTTATGATCACCCATAGAGAACAACAAAGCCATAGGAGCCTTTCTCAAGCCAATGGGCATTGCTTGACATTTATTCTGTCTAACGAATCAAAATCTTTTGCCAAGTCAACAAAAGGGCACATGGGGTTTTAAAGGCTTTGACAGCATCACTTCTATGGTGAGTGTTAAATGCAACATTGTGTTATACACTTGAATTGACAAAGGAATATAATACCTTTTTGCTTAAAATTTGTGAACTGCTCTAAACATGTGGCCTTAATACTGGTAATTTGAGAGTTTAAGGGCACTACAAGTTGACTGAAGTGTGTGAAAGGTGGTGGGTCAGGCATTTTAATGAAGGGTAGCTGTTCTCTAATTGTACTATTATTATAATTGAATTTGTTTCACATTAGTATCATCATTGAATTAAGGTCTTTTAGTGGGATGAAGATTTTTGGCTGTGGGTTATGGTGGGATGAATATTTCTAGCTGTTGACTGTGGGTTATTGTGGGATGAATATTTCTGGCTGTTGACTGTGGGTTATGGTGGGATGAATATTTCTGGCTGTTGACTGTGGGTTATGGTGGGATGAATATTTCTGGCTGTTGACTGTGGGTTATGGTGGGATGAATATTTCTGGCTGTTGACTGGGTTATGGTGGGATGAATATTTCTGGCTGTTGACTGTGGGTTATGATGGGATGAATGTTTCTGGCTGTTGACTGTGGGTTATGGTGGGATGAATATTTCTGGCTGTTGACTGTGGGTTATGGTGGGATGAATATTTCTGGCTGTTGACTGTGGGTTGTGGTGGGATGAATATTTCTGGCTGTTGACTGTGGGTTATGGTGGGATGAATATTTCTGGCTGTTGACTGTGGGTTATGGTGGGATGAATATTTCTGGCTGTTGACTGTGGGTTATGGTGGGATGAATATTTCTGGCTGTTGACTGTGGGTTATTGTGGGATGAATATTTCTGGCTGTGGGTGGTAAGATGAATATTTTGTTTAGAACTAAGGCCCCAATGTCGTAAAATGAATTTTGATACATCATTACACTATTATAATTCCTTTATAAAAAGAAAAATATAAGATCTGCTAGCAGTTGAGTGAAGTCACATAATGACTATAATAACTGAACAATTTTTTTTTTGTCCCAGAGTATTGAAGTCCCAAACTTTGACATAAAATGTAATTAAATTGTCATGGCAGTTTCATTTTATATTAAAGATCATTTTGTTATACATATAAATTATGTTTTGGGTCATAGAATCATAAAATTGGCCCTGATTGAGGAGACATTCACAGTGTAAAATATAATATGGTAGAAATGGTATAATTGAAAAATCATTACAAGTGTTTTTATATGCCCCTTGAAACATCGTCAGATTAAGTGTTTTGATAAATCACAAGGGTTCGTTGATATGATCACTTAAATTTGAAGAGTTGACTTTAAGTTTGGACTCACTTTAAGTATGGTATTTAGTTATAAATGGCTTTATAGGAACGCTTTACACATTCACTGTGGTGTTGAAAAAGGGAATTGTTGGACCATTAAATGCATCTTAAGTTGTCAAAAATGTTTATAAAGCATGCAAGGTTGACAACGATAAATCTTTTGTAGCATTACATAATGAACGTCTGACAGGGGTGTATCCAGAACTACATTGATGTACATGTGCAGGCATGGAAAAATTGAAAGTGTATACTAATGGTGCTTTTATCCAGAGGGAATTGACATAACATTTTGATATAAAAATGTCTCTAACTCATTTTTTCTATATGGAGAAAAGAGAAAAATGCTTTGCTGCTCCGAGCCTCACTACCTTGCTAAGTTTCACTGCAGGCCGGAGCAATATGGCCGAGGTGATTAGTAACACCACTGAAATAATACCAAGAGTTACATTGTACAGATTTTTGTCATTTAGCTACTGGAACATGAGATGTTAGAAAGTGTAAAAACATGAAATTATTGTAATGTTTGCCTTTGTGTGTTGAGTCGGCATCCAACATTCTTGCATAGGTATATTGCTATATGTTGATGAAGTTATACCACTTTTATTAATTGAGAGAAACAGAATCAGACATAATCCCTACCCCGGAAAGTATCTCCCCAACAATTTTTGGATAGTTGGACAAAATCTGCCCCCTGTCTGAAAACAATATTTCCCAAATTGCATTTACTGAAGATGATGGTTTTTGTTGAAGACCAAAGGCATCTTCATGTACATAAATTTGAGAAAATTCACAAGCATAACTCATGACAACCACAATCAGGATTTCTTAACAAATTGATTTCTATATCACAATTTGCAAGTTCATGTAAGTACTGTATAGAGTGTGAATAGTTCAAGTTATCAAGGAGAATGAGTGGCATATTAAACTAAGCCAGCACTTTTGTAAATTAATACTGGAGTATCAGAACATCAAATTTGTACTTTTGGCTTAATGCAGACAGTCTCCTCATTTTATTTTATTTCAATTATAAAACCTTACATTATCGCTCATGAATGTTGATGAAATTATTTAGCAGCTAGCAGTTAATGAATTTATTAGCATTTGGCAGTTGATGAATTTATTTGTGTAACTTTTTCTTTATTGAATAATCTTACCACATCCTAACCTGGTATAACAAATATTGATAAAAAAAATCATACCGTATTAAGTGGTTGAAATGCACTTTATAGTGTAAACATGTTATGTTTTTGTTTTGTTTTTTACTTTCTATTTGCTGCATGGACGCAATGGGTGTAATTACATCATCATGAGAGTGTATCAGTGTTTGCAGCATTCTGTAGTATTAATTACTAGGATAATTGGGGGGCTTTGATACCAGTTGGCATTGAATTCATGATATTCATTACAATAGCAGGTGGAAGAAGCCTTCTATCAAATCATGGCTCATTTTATGCTTACTCACAAATTAGTTCATTAGGGCAGTGTTTTTTTAATTACAATTTTATTGCACAGTAGGGTATAGGATTGAAGAATTGTTTGTAAAGCCCCTACAAAGTGAACAATCCCAAGTTTTATTTTCAGTTTATGAGTCTACAGAAGGTTTGTGAGTAAATAATTATGTAACTTGTTATAGATGATCTTAAAGGGAGAAATGGTTTGAGACCACCCCAACACTAATTGACATGTGATAATGAGCGAGTCCAGGTTTTGTAAAAATGTGTGTAGCATATTCACCATGGTATTTTCAGTATTGGTGAAATAGGCATTTTTCAATAGTAATGATAAAAGGAAAATTCTTCCAAAATTTTGGGATAGGATTACAGGGTTTATGCCAGAAAGTACCGTTTTAACCTTCTATATTCTAATATTGTATTTTTTTCTGATAATCTAAATTTTGTGAAACAAATTTTGTACACAATGTCTGTTAAAAAGAAATATTGGCAAGAAATGCTGCATGATTCATTGCATCCAAACAGTGCCTGCATCAGGCAATTAATTGCATCTGTTCAAATTAAATTTTATGACCAATTACTCCTCTCCTCCCAACATATAATCACAATAAAACACATGATACAATCATTGTTTTACTTCATGAAAAACATCCAGACAAATATTTGGTTGCTGTTGTTAGTACAGGTGCATCGTCTGATGCCTGCAATGGCAGGAGCGATACAGACATTATCCCAATTGTGATACTAACATACGGCAATATATTTTATATAGTGATACAGATATACTTGCTTTCCAGCAGCGTACAGGCATATTTGAGTGTTTAGCAATACCATTAACATATAATGAAAAGTCTGAATCCAGCCTGTCTGTGACATCAGGCACAGTCTGAAGTCCCCCACTGCAGTGCATGTTGTCCCTTTAAAGTATCTTTCGGTTGTCAGATATCCCACTGCAGTGCATGCCGCCCCCATCTTTGGGTAAAGTATCGCTAACTGTATATAATGGCTCTTCAAGTGCATAATGGCACTTTGAATTTTCACATACACAATGAATGATAAGCAGTTATGTTCACCAGTTTTCGGTTAATTGCTTCATTATGTACTTGAGATGAAATGGTAATGAAATATTGAACCAAGAATGAAATTATGTAATGATAATGAGAACATTTTCACCCTCTGTTCCAACATGCTCCAAACATTCTCTAAATGCAGGTCTGCACATCAGATACTGATCATTATTAAAAAGGTTGCGCTAATGGCAATTGAATGTTAAAATAGTTTAGAGAGAAGTTTCATATTTTTTAGATAATATGTTTGCTATTGTGAACTTAGCATCCAGGGGTCTGAACAAGTATAAGGTTCATTTGAAACACATCGCATTCAATTTTGATTACTGT
The DNA here is from genome assembly GCF_026914265.1 of Mya arenaria. Classification (NCBI taxonomy): domain Eukaryota; kingdom Metazoa; phylum Mollusca; class Bivalvia; order Myida; family Myidae; genus Mya; species Mya arenaria. The sequence continues at coordinate 23,651,554 of NC_069128.1, forward strand.
GATCTTAGCTTGTCTGTTTTTCGATGGATTTTTTTTCAAGATATTGTCATCATCAATTACAATTGCAAATTTACTACACATACCAATTCACACAGCATGCAGTCTATTTAGGGAATTTTATAACATTTTTATGAATTACTTGGGACTCATAATGGACTGGTGGACTGCAGAATTGCATGGACAGCAGATTCAAGCTCAAATTTTGGAATAAATAGGTATGCACTGGAACACAAAAATGACTCATTTTATTTGAATTATAGAATAAGGTAGAAAATAAAGTATGAGATTGGGTTACAACCTCCATAGAAAAAAAAATCATTGAAGGTTATGACAGTAATTTAATGGTCAGCTGTCGTTTGCTCTACTTAATAATTCCTGAAAAATGGCCTGTCTCCTAATCTCAGTGAACTATTTTGGAATTTGTCTGAGTGTCTTTATTGATGTTGCAAAGTGCTAAGATAAGCATCAATATGTTTGTAATATTTTCTATTTGTGCTCAAGTGGATAGGTTGTTATAATAAATGAACAATAATTTTAAGATGTATCATCTATTATTTAGTTTTGTTGGTGTTTTTATCTTTACTTGTTTACTGATTTACTGACAGTCTTATTTTGTTATGATTGTCTGCTTTACATTTTGTTGCATGGGCTTTATTTAATAGTGTACTATAACCATAATAAAGTTCTCTGAGTCTCTGGTTAAACATTCAGAAGTGCAGCTTAATAATTCTGTATTGGTTGCCAAATTGTAACGGGGCGCACTTGTTGATGCCATCACTAATAGACACGTACACCAATATCATTACAGCGCATCTATGGTTCAAAAATTGATGCGCAATTGTGTCTATATAATTGACATGTTCCTCATGCAGATTCATCGATTCTGACATAATTTCTACACGCCCAATTTCTGAAAGTTAAAGAGATAATTTCCAATAAAAAGAAGAAAAAAGACACTACATGATCACTATCAGTATCAGGAGTTGGGAACAAGACAGAACTATCTTCTTCATTATTCAAGGACACTTAGAACTCTTTCACTCTCATCTCTCCATAGACCTCCCTTATACTCATTTGATATTTATTTATGTGCAACAAAAATGAACAGACACATCAAGTTTCCCCGCCCACTTAATCTTTAGATCTTCTTTCATCAAACTCATGGTAGAAAATGATCCCAAAACAAAGGAGTAAATTTTAATTAGGAATTTTTCAAAAAAATGAGAATCCAAGGTTGCTGGTCCCGGTATCATAGTTACACTGGTAATCCGACCATGGCAACCTTGTCAATATACCTGTTAAAATGGACATGAAAAAATAACCATCAAATAATCAAAGGCAGTGTGCTCAATACCTGTAGAAGCTGCAGGAAAACCTATGAGAAGGGCAGAACAATTAAATGCTATAAAAATGGAAAAAATACTACTACTATCCGGTCAAAGGTGGGTCCATTTAGCTATGACTTCCTGGAATACCTGTATAAAAATGTTTACATTGGATGTCTGGAAAATATCGAATGAACCTTGTACAAGATATCAAAGACAAACTCTTGCCTCTGTTTATGCAAAACTTCTTTTAATTTCTCATTCACAAAAAGTGTTTGTACATGCTAATGTGTAATTTTGCGTAGGATTTGGAATCCGAATCCGGCTGAAATCTTGTAACAGTCACGATTTTAAGTCATGATGCAGTTATTTCACAAGAACTGGAATTCTAGGAATTCTTCCATTTTATACTTGTCCGTTGATGTGTCATTGTTTTTTCTTCAGGTTTGTCATCTTAACCCTTGCAGTAATGATTATTTGAGTTTCCTTCTTAGTTAAGTGTGAGAAAACAATTTACTTGTTGTACTCTTATTGTACGGATCAGCATAACACTTGCTATTGAATAGTGTCATGAAAAATGATTCATTTTAACATTTTTATCTCATCTTTATTCCCAGAAAAAAGGAAGAACGGATGTTGTTGACTCTGCCATCTGCTTCATTTAGCCTTGGACATACTTCAAAAACTGTTCCAAGATTTTCAGTCGATCAAAACAGAACATCAAAATTCGAAATATGCGCTTGAGCAGCAAGGCCCATAACTCTGGCTGGAATTATTGTCGAGTTAGCTAATCTTGTTTAACTGAAAAAGAAGAAGAGAAAAATAGCGAATCAAGGGGAAGTCGCACCCTGTGTGTCAAAATTTAGCCCCAAACCTTCTTGCAAACATATTTTAAACCAAATAAATTTTGGTTCTGTGAGATTGCAAGTCAAAAGGTTACACCCCTAACTTAAGACCCGTCTAACGTTAGACCCTGGTTATGCCCTGAGTGTTGAAGATAGTTGGCTATCGCTCTAGCTGGGTATATTGTCTTGCAGTGTATGGAAATAATGCCTTATTTTGATGTACATTTAATATTTTGTTTACCGACTAACACACTATCTTACCCTACTCTGAAACGTTTGTATTACATACTGTATGTCATAACAATATGCTGTAAATTAAATAAGGAATGGCAAAACTGACAAAGCACTTCCACCTGTGTATACTGGAGGAAAATATGAACCTCTCCATCAAGTTTTGGGATCAAAAGAGAAGCTTAAATAGCAGGATTATGTAAAAAACATAAATCTTTTGATGATGTGTTTGTAGGTCTAACTTACTAATAGTAGGGTATAAGGTTTTCACACACAATGGAATGGTGGGGTAGAGATTTATATCACACTGTTGAATTGGTAGAGCCCAGAAAACCTACACCCTATAATGACACCTGATCCTGTGATTGGCACGGATTGTAACAGTAGGGAGGCTGCATTTAGACAGATGCAACAATAGGGTAGCTGCATTTCCACAAAGTGATGGATGTCTTGTATTTTATCATACTGTCATCATATTTAATAGACTGAAATTTATCTTAAACTTGAATAATATGCAAGAAAAACTCTTAAAAAATATGAATTTGTAATTTTAATATAGTGAGTATAATTTTATATCACACATGGTTTTTATTGAATTTCCTCCCCCCCCCCCCCAAAAAAAAAAAAAAAAAAAAAAAAAAAAAAAACATATTTTTTTTTCTGATAGTCTTCTTTTGCTACTCTTTTTTTGCTACAATAATGAAATATGTACATCTAACAATTCTGAGAAAATTTATGTTCTGATGAAGTCCAATCTTAACTTGATAACACAGCGCTTAGTCTGAAACACTTTATGAGGATTTATTTTCATCAAAATTTTACCACACCATTATTTATGAGCATTTTTTAGTTGTTTCTAGAAGAACAACTTGATTATGTTGAACAAAGTGGATCTTCAAGGGTATCCTTCATTTCTTGAGATAAACACAGAAAATCTAGTCTGATGGGTTTTTGAAGTGCTTGCACAAAATGTCATAATGAAGCCTATTAAAATTCTCATAACACTTATTTCTAAGGAGCCCCCTTATAAAAGAATGCACTAGCTGGCATCAAATCTGTTGAATCAACAGGATCACTTACTAATATTTGTGTTGTCCCTGCATGTTTGTGCCTTATAACTCCTTGAAGTTTTCTACGAAATAAATCGCCTAGAACTGGAAAAACATACCCCCTGGACCAGGAGAAACATACCCCCTGGACCGGGAGAAATAGAACCCCTGGTCCAGGAGAAACATACCCCCTGGTCCAGGAGAAACATACCCCCTGGACCGGGAGAAACATACCCCCTGGTCCAGGAGAAACATACCCCCTGGTCCAGGAGAAACATACCCCCTGGACCGGGAGAAACATACCCCCTGGACCGGGAGAAACATACCCCCTGGTCCAGGAGAAACATACCCCCTGGTCCAGGAGAAACATACCCCCTGGTCCAGGAGAAACATACCCCCTGGTCCAGGAGAAACATACCCCCTGGTCCAGGAGAAACATACCCCCTGGACCGGGAGAAACATACCCCCTGGACCGGGAGAAACATACCCCCTGGTCCAGGAGAAACATACCCCCTGATCCAGGAGAAACATACCCCCTGGACCGGGAGAAACATACCCCCTGGACCGGGAGAAACATTCTTGGGGAGAAACATACCCCCCTGGACCGGGAGAAACATACCCCCTGGTCCAGGAGAAACATACCCCCTGGTCCAGGAGAAACATACCCCCTGGACCGGGAGAAACATACCCCCTGGACCGGGAGAAACATTCTTGGGGAGAAAGATACCCCCTGGACCGGGAGAAACATACCCCCTGGACCGGGAGAAACATACCCCCTGGACCAGGAGAAACATACCCCCTGGACCGAGAGGAACATACCCCCTGGACCGGGAGGAACATACCCCCTGGACCGGGAGGAACATATCCCCTGTACTGGGAGGAACATACCCCCTGGACCTCATAGATGCACATGTTGGTTTAGCTATTCCTCCTCCCCTGAATCAGCATAATGCTTTTAACAAGTTTCAACTTATCAGACTTGTCATATACAATTTTGTTGTCTGAAATGGATGTTAACTCTACCCCACTAATATATAAAATGACATATAATATCCAGTGTAATATGAATCTGCTCTTTAAATGCATGTTAATGGCTTTTTAAAATTGGGCTAGAGGTCAAGAAATCAGACTGTTGATACCACTTCCTTCTAATGATTGCACCAATTTCAACATTTTCATGATAACTGTTCACTAATTTTGGGTCATTGAAATGTGAATGATCTTAACTGAAAGGTAAAGGTTCCTTACTGTTACTGAAAGGTCAAGGTTCCTTACTGTTACTGAAAGTTCAAGGTTCCTTACTGTTGCTGAAAGGTCAAGGTTCCTTACTGTTACTGAAAGGTCAAGGTTCCTTACATCTACTGAAAGGTCAAGGTACCCTTACATCTACTGAAAGGTCAAGGTTCCTTACAATTACTGGAAGGTCAAGGTTCTTACATCTACTGAAAGGTCAAGGTTTCCTTATATCTACTGAAAGGTCAAGGTTCCTTATATCTACTGAAAGGTCAAGGTTCCTTACATCTACTGAAAGGTCAAGTTTCCTTACATCTACTGGAAGGTCAAGGATTCTTATATCTACTGGAAGGTCAAGGTACCTTACATCTACTGGAAGGATAAGGTTTCTTACATCTACTGAAAGGTCAAGGTACCCTTACATCTACTGGAAGGTCAAGGTTCCCTTACATCTACCTAAAGGTCAAGGTTCCTTATATCTACTCAAAAGTCAAGGTTCCTTACAGTTACTGAAAGGTCAAGGTTCCTTACAATTACTGGAAGGTCAAGGTCTCTCTTGGAGGTCATTCTGACTGTGTAAAGATGTATAAACAGTTTTGAATGCAAGCAAATTGCCTGGCGAATCTGATTTTGTTTTATCTGGTTCCTACAAAAAGTTATTAGTGAATCAGTGAAGTGTTGGAAAATGTTTGCTTTTTGTAGAGTTCAATATTACAAGTTTGACCAATTATAAAAAAAACACAATATTAGGTTGTTTGCATGAAGAAATATGGTAAAGTAATTTTAGCTGTTTAAGTATGTTGACAACATGGGTTGATCTTTTTAGATTGATTTGTTGATATGTCTGTCTGTCTGAAAAGAAACTCTTAGTTGAAATGATTTTTGTTAGTTTGTAAGACTTGACACTTCATGGTATACAAAAGTATGACTTTGTGTAAATTAGGGTGGGTATTTTAAGTTCATTAAACCGTTGACAGTTTCAAATAGGGGCTTACATTATAAATTGTGAAAAAATATAAATGAGTTTAAATAATTTTAATTGCAAGTTTCAGGGGGTAGATATAACCACTCTGTTGTATTTTAAGTCTTTTTATGGATAACAGAGTTTGTGCATTTAAATGGATGTATAAATGTATAGAATCAAATGATATAAATTACATGCTTAAATCATTTTATGACTATATTTAGAAGTAAAAAATATGTAGTGGCCTGCAAATGGTCCGACTCGGGAGATAGATTTACAGCTGAAAATAATCACAGAAAGGCACTCCTTATTCATGGTAATCCCATTATTTCAGTATGGTCTGATCGGAGATATATTTTAAGGATAACACCGACATTAACATAGCTTAAACCAATCGGGTGCCAGACCATATATCGAACCATTTCATTCATTTAAACAAATGAATGGCTTCAATTGTACACCCTGGGAAAAGGCTATAAATTTCATGGTTGTCTAAGCTTATTGGCTGCACCTTACATGTGCAGATACCTCGGTCGATTTGCTCCTTATCTGGTGGTGGGTTTTTTGCCACTCTCGTTTTGGCAACTTACAATAATAGGTTTCTTCTTCCCCTGGTTTCATTAATGACTAATAAGCACGTTATCAGAAACTGGCCCCCTATCTGTGACTGTTATTTACATTCAAAATGTGACGAAAGAGGTGATATATTTGTTTTTAATGTACACTCTGTGAAACAGCATAAATTTGCGGTAACACAGGTTTACATTACAGATTCAGGAATGATTAACTTATGATTAAACATAAATAACATGTCAAGTTAATAGGTATTGCTTGCAAATTATTCGTTTTTGAAATAAAGTAACTTTAAATTTTTCCTGAGGATGAGGAGGTTGTCATGCGCAAATACTTAAATATGCATATTAGCTTCATATTTGTTTGAGTTACATGTTAAGTTATATAATAATAATAGGTAAATTTAAATCAGGCTAAAAATGAGATATGGAGTTTTGTTTCATAGGGGACATATTATAACCGCTGTAACATTTCTCAAAAACCAGTCATGACCTGCACATCAAACTTTGTTCACATGCATTTGATTGCTACTCATAATATGTTTTACAAACAATGCCCATAGGTTTGAATAATCGTTGAATTGTTGATAAGATATAAGATACAAGAATCTTTATTTAAAGTCGGGGTATGTGTTAATAATTGTCTAGGAGAGTGGGCAGCCACAGAATGGATGCTACTGTAGTAATTTGTGGGGTAAATTAAATGCCGCAGTAAGTATCAAAACCTTTTAAATTTAAAAGTTGCTTGGTACTTTCCAGCATTTACCCGTTAAGGCCAAAAAAAATATTCTTTGTTTCCAGTCTAACATCTCCGAGGAAAATAGAAAATAGGGTAGGTTCATATAGGCATGGATATATATAGCGTTTCTTTTTGGAAAACCAGGATTCTGTTCCAAACTGACCTATATCAGGGTATATCACTATTGTAGGAAGTTCCTAATATAGAATAGTCAAATTTTGACATGGTCAATCAAATAATTTCTCTTATTTAGGAAATTATAAAAATCACACATATGGATCAAAATGCAAAAAAAAGTGTAGGGTTGGGAGGAAAAAATAGGTTTGGATGGGTAAGACTGGAAGCAAAGTTGTTGTTGTTTTTGCCTTATTATTTTGCTGATATGCCCAAGCCTGGCATATTTACTTATATTTAAGTCTGAGTTTTAGACTCCAGACTCGAAAGTGCAATTAATCGTCCTAATTGTAATATTACTAATGATGGGTGGATACTTTGTTACTGAACATAATGGTTCCACATAGCAGGTTTAAATAACCAATTAATGCATATCTCGTATCCTAAAAAATGATATCAAATATTTGTTATTTTATTTCAAAACTAAATATCCATTTCTGAGTCCGAGCGTCACTCTCAAAAAATTAATGACTATGAGCCCAGGGCTTATGTAGGAGAAGTATTTCGATACCGATATTTTTTTTAACTGCACTGGTTTTGCAAGAAAAGGAGTTCATTATCTTGCTTAAAATCAGATTCTATAACAACAGAATAAACATAATATAACATTGAGATGGGGAAATCTAAATATTTGATAACACTAGCTGAATCAGCTATGGATATAGGAAGCCTAGAAGCTCAATGAGTATTCCAGTGATAGTTTCCAGAATTTAATTGTTTTTCTTGCAATAGTGCCAGCCTGCTGCAGAATTTCCGGAAAATGATGTGCACATTTTTTGGTGTCTGTAAATTGACTTACTCATGAAATTTGCATTTTGCTGTTTTTTTGTTTTGCCCGTGGATTCAGGAGATGTCGGCATGTGATTAAAGTAAAACTGCAGAACAGCTTTTAGCATAATTATGAATATAATCATGGGTGGGTCCAGGATTTCGTAATTTAGAGGGGATGCAACTTTTTACATGCACCAAGCTCCCTCAAAACCAAAATGCATGTGGTTTAGTTGTAGAGAGGGGACTTGCAGGGTTCCCTCCCCTGAAGACAAATTTTAGTATGAAATGGTGCATTTTATTTGTTTATTATTCCAATTTTGGTAAAAGTTAACTTGGAAAAAAAATTGGAGGGGGGGTGTGTGCATGTTAATCGTTAATGTTCTATTTGAAGTGCATTTGATTGTACAGAATATTTTACGGTAATTGCTGTTATATGAAGGTTCTGTAGTTTCCCCAAGTCAAAAATAAATAAGTCACAGTCAGGCCTTAACAAGCGCTGTTGTCCTTTTCACAATTTTCAACAGGAGCATTCTTTTCACGAGGCTTTATTGCTGAATAATTGAATTATTTCGAAGATGATGATGCTTATTTTTGTATAAAAAATTGACAAATCTCTGTCTTTTTTGTTATGCAAAACTGGTGTATAAAATTTAAGATGTACAAGTTGCAAGTTTATAGTTGAAGGAATTACAAAATTTATGACCATTTTGTATGTTTATGCGTAGTTTATTATATAAATTCCTGCATACAATTTCACACACTGGCGAGTTTGAATGTGAAGAAGAGGCAGCCTGAACTTGCATTAAACGGGAAAAAAGATGGTCTGATGTTGGAATATAATAATAACATTGTAAACGAGTTTTCTATTCACTTAATTAATTTAAAAATAGCTTTCTTTCTGTCTTTTTGGAAATCAATACTATGGTTTTAAATTGCTACATCAGCTCAATGTGAAGACGGCATTGTCGGCAATGTCGGTATTGAAAAAGTGTCATTTTACAATGGTGACAGTCTGAGCCTTAAAATTGTCCTTTTTCCACAATTTTGCATGTATTAAATACTGTGGGGAGTTTGGTGCACTCAAGTTGTAATATGAAGTGTTATATATTCATTTAAATTATACATTTATTTTAATGATAATTTAAGGAATGAATTGCGGGGTTGATGTCATTATCGAGGTATGAACGCAGTTGGGTTGGTCAATGTGTGTGGAGTCCGAAGGAAACACTTCTGGTACCATTATATTTAAAATATAATAAACTAACACTTTTAAAAATATTGATCTATATTTTACGGGACCTGCAGACATAATACAACCAATAACAAGATCAATAGCTTTCATGTATATTGTTATGCAATGAATTACGATCCGAACATATCCGAAGATGTTGCGTTCATCGATTGATGAACACAATTGCCGAAAGGCAGTTCATTTCAGGAATGGAAGTTGAGGTGTAAATATTGTTATATAAAAAGATTCATTTTATAACAAAAAACTGCAATGCAATCTGATATTTAAAACTGTATATTTCTCAGCGAGTTTGAGATGAATTAATTTTTAACTTGACTAGTATAAATATAAACTGAAATATTTTTTACAAAAAAGGGAGGTAATTCAGAGAGATGTATATGAAATTGTCAGAAATTGTCGTGAAAGGCTTGTGGTTTGACCATTCACCTTATATGAACAGTGGCAGCTAGCTAGTGTATGCAGAAGTCTTCTTCATAACTGACGTTTAACAAATCAAATACTGGACATGACTTGAATGTTTACTTTTTGTATGTGGCCATTTTTCACACTTGGCTCTTAATGGCTGAAAGGTAAACTTTGGTATAAAGGCTTAATCCAATCACAGATATTTGTAAATATTTGTTTTGGTTAGTAAATATTATACACTTTGAAAATGTTTCACTTTGAAATTAGTATTATTTCCGTACAAAGTATAAGACACAATTGATTCAGTGCTAATTGTCTTTGTCAAAACTTGCCACTTTGAATGATCATTATAAATGTCATTGATTATCAATTTTTATAATGTGAAAGAAAATTTCGTTAAAGATATGATTCTACAGTGATAAAATAGTAAGTTGTAGTGCCAACATTCATGCCTCTGATCAGCTATTGGCATATTGACAGACAGATCCTGGGTGAATGATAAATTCTGGGTTAATGATGTAAAAAGCTAGTCTGACAAAAATAAATAATATATTATATAACTGCCTAATTTCCATCAAGTCATAAAGTTGGTCGGCACCTGTGCCATGGATAGAAAGGGGACCTTCAAGCAAAATAATGATAACTATAATAACATAGTCAGGCCACACCAAAAACAGAAAACACCATTAAAGATCAGGCTTAAATAACTCACGGGCTAGGCTTAAATAACTCACGGGCTAGGCTTAAATAACTCACGGGCTAGGCTTAAATAAATCACAGGCTAGGCTTAAATAAATCACAGGTTAGGCTTAAATAACTCACAGGCTAGGCTGAAATAAATCACAGGCCTATAGGCTTAAATAAATCACAGGCTAAGCTTAAATAACTGTTGGACTGCAAGTATTTTTGTAAGTCAGTTTTCATGGCCAAACAGCAGTTGATTCACTGTTAAATAACTGTGGCCTGACTGCGAAAAAATCGTGAAAATCTCTCAGCTTCAACAGAGTGCTCTCATTGAGTGAAAATACTTTTGATAATCACATTATTTTTTGGTGCTTTGATACTGTAAGTGACTTGAAATGATATGCTTACTGTTGATATATCAGTATTATGTTTTTATAAGTGGTCATGTTCCATTACTGAAATGCAAGACTCAGTTTGTGAAGTGCATCATTTTTTTTCAGCTTTGCAAAGTAAAGAGAGAGATTATGAATAATGATCTTTCATATCATGTGGAAAGATTGTGCAGGATCCATGATACTAGAATTCCTTTGCAAGCGGTGTTCTGTAACTCACTGCAAAAAATGCATTCTCATAAATAATGTATGCAATATGTTTCAAGATTGTGGGGTGGAAAAAAAACTGGAATGATTAATGATATATGCGTCTAGACATTTAATTTTCAACTGAAGTTGATGTCATTTGGTAACATGAAATGTAATATTATGTAATTATGAAAATCTAAAGCATAATTTGTTGAAATATATTGATATGGAATACATTACATGCCATATGTTCCAAATATTAACAACTTAAACTCAATCTTGATATATATTTTTTATAATGTGTTAGCGTTTCATCATAGTTTCGAATTTGGCGGCAGCAAGGAAAATGAAACTTTGTACACGTGTGCACTACATGACTGTACACACACTCAAAGCATTTTAGTCCAATATCGTTTATTGTAACTGGCTATTATAATGGCTGCATGAGTTACATCCCTTGAAAATTCAGAAAGAAAAAAAGAAAAATTAAGCATTGACATTCACTGTACTGGTCACTAAGTTTCTTTTTAATGTTATCAATTTTTCAGTTATATCCTGGTGGCCATTTCAATCCATTTTGCTTACACTTTGATGCTGTTCATAGTTCAGTGTTTCAGAATATTTTGTTATTTCAACTTGATTCGAATTGCTGATATTTCTTGTGATTGTTGGTGACCTTTTATGTGATATCCAAAATAATGGTGCTTTTATGTGATATCCAATGATAATTTGTCATACATGATATCCAGAATGGTATTGGTATTTCTTGATATAATTTCATGTAAGTTACAAATGGTTTTGATATTTCACTTAGTATTATGTAGTGCTTCATGTTGATAATGCAAGTGATTTCCCTCATACTGCTATGGGTAGTTCACGCGAGAATGTTGTTGATATCTCATGGGACAATATAGTTGATATCTCATGGGACAATATAGTTGATATCTCATGGGACAATATAGTTGATATCTCATGGGACAATATAGTTGATATCTCATGGGACAATATAGTTGATATCTCATGGGACAATATAGTTGATATCTCATGGGACAATACAGTTGATATCTCATGGGACGATACAGTTGATATCTCATGGGACAATATAGTTGATATCTCATGGGACGATACAGTTGATATCTCATAGGACAATATAGTTGATATCTCATGGGACAATATAGTTGATATCTCATGGGACAATATAGTTGATATCTCATAGGACAATATAGTTGGTATCTCATGGGACAATATAGTTGATATCTCATGGGACAATATAGTTGATATCTCATGGGATGATATCTCTTGGGACAATACAGTTGATATCTCTTGGGACAATATAGTTGATATCTCATGGGACAATATAGTTGATATCTCATGGGACAAAGTTGATATCTCATGGGACAATATAGTTGATATCTCATGGGACAATATAGTTGTCTCATAGGACATTAATATCATTTTGATAGTTGATAGATCATATGAAATAAATGTTGATATTTCAAGGGGCATAATTGTTGATATTTCTAGTAACAACAGTGTTAATATTTCTAGTGGCAACATTGTTGATATCCCAGGTGACATGTTTGTTGATATCTCAAGGGACATTATTGTTGATATCATGTGGGACATTTCTGTTGATATTTCAACAGACAATGATGATATCTCAAGAGACATAGTTGTTGATATCATGTGGGACATTTCTGTTGATATTTTAACAGACAATGTTGATATCTCAAGGGACATAATGGTTGATTCAACAGACAATGTTGATATCTCAAGGGACATAATGGTTGATTCAATAGACAATGTTGATATCTCAAGGGACATAATGGTTGATATTCTGTGGGACATTTCTGTTGATATTTCAACAGACAATGATGATATCTCAAGAGACATAGTTGTTGATATCATGTAGGACATTTCTGTTGATATTTCAACAGACAATGTTGATATCTCAAGGGATATAATTGTTGAACTCACAAGGGACATAATTGTTGATATCTCATGGGAAATTATTGTTAATATATCAAGGGACACAATTGTTGATATATCAAACGACGCAATTGTTAATGTTGTATGTGACATTATTGTTGATATCTCAAGGGACATAATTGTTGATACCTAATTGTTAATATATCAAGGGACACAATTGTAAATATATCAAGGGACACAATTGTTAATATATCAAGGGACACAATTGTAAATATATCAAGGGACACAATTGTAAATATATCAAGGGACACAATTGTTAATATATCAAGGGACACAATTGTTAATATATCAAGGGACACAATTGTAAATATATCAAGGGACAAAATTGTTAATATCTCAAGGGACACAATTGTTGATATATCAAGGGTCACAATTGTTGATATATCAAGGGACGCAATTGTTGATTTATCAAGGGACGCAATTGTTGATGTTGTATGTGACATTATTGTTGATATCTCATGTGGCACAATTGTTGATATCTTATGTGACATGATTGTTGATAATTTATGAACATAATTGTTGATATCTCACAGAAATTATTGTGAAATCTCAAATGGCACAAGTGTTGATACCTCATTGGACGCAATTGTTGATATCTCATGGACATAAATTTGACACCTGTTAGACAAAATTGTTGGTATCTGATTGACATAATTGTTGATATCTTATATGACATGATTGTTGATATCTCTTGGGGCATAATTGTTGATATCCCAAAAGACATGATTGTTGATATTTTATGGACATTATTGTTGATATCTCATTGGTCATTATAGATGGTATTTCCTGGAACATAAAAGAGGAATGCCATGTGATATAATTGTTGATATCTAATGTAACATAATTGTTGAGGTTTATGTGACCTTTTCCAGGTTGTGGGCCCGGTGAGTTTCAGTGCCTTGATTCTGGAACTTGCATTCCTATATCTTTTACATGTGATGATCAGCCTGACTGTAGTGATGAGTCAGATGAAAAGTTTTGCCCACGTGAGTTATGGTGTTCTCATATATCAGCTAGTATACATGTTATGACTAGATGATTTCATTTAGTGAAAGACATTGGTTTGTATATTTATTAACATTATTCAGCATGAGTTGTCATCATTATGGAATGGTTTCAGTAATGTTTAGATTTTTCAAGGAAAGCATGTCTGTTGTTTCCATGGTAAAGCATGTTAGTTGTTTCCATGGTAAAGCATGTCAGTTCTTGTCAGTTCTTTCCATGGTAAAGCATGTCAGTTCTTGTCACTTGTTTCCATGGTAAAGCATGTCAGTTCTTGTCAGTTGTTTCCAGGGTAAAGCAAGTCAGTTCTTGTCAATTGTTTCCATGATAAAGCATGTCAGTTCTTGTCAGTTGTTTCCATGGTAAAGCATGTCAGTTCTTGTCAATTGTTTCCATGGTAAAGCATGTCAGTTCTTGTCAGTTGTTTCCAGGGTAAAGCATGTCAATTCTTGTCAATTGTTTCCAAGGTAAAGCACATCAGTTGTTTCCATGGTAAAGCACATCAGTTGTTTCCATGGAAAAGCATGGCAGTTCTTTTCAGTTGTTGCCATGGTAAAGCATGTCAGTTCATGTCAGGTGTTTCCATGCTAAAACATATTAGGTGTTTCCATAGTAAAGCATGGCAGTTATTTCCATGGTAAAGCATGTCAGGTGTTTCTATGGTAAAGCACATCAGTTGTTGCCATGGTAAAGCATGTCAGTTCATGTCAGGTGTTTCCATGCTAAAACATATTAGGTGTTTCCATGGTAAAGCATGGCAGTTATTTCCATGGTAAAGCATGTCAGGTGTTTCCATGGTAAAGCACATCAGTTGTTTCCATGGTAAAGCATGGCAGTTTTTTTCAGTTGTTGCCATGGTAAAATGGAAGAATCTATTTTGCTGTCATGATAGAGCATGTTAGTATAGGATGAAATATTTTGTTGCCATGAAAAGCATTTTAAATTTAAAAATCGAGTGTTGAATTTACTTTGTTAGATATTATAATAATAAATTGATATTTTATACGAACTCTTTCTTATTTCCACAGCTTTTAGTAATGCTATTAACCTCTACTGTCAAATGTTCCATGCTTGCACATTTTGTTTAATGTTTACTATACCAATCATTAGTTTAGGTCAACCTTAAAAAACAACTCTGTTTGTAAGGACTCAAACCTGAGTTTTCAACATCATGTTTGTAGAAAGGAATTGTTATTCTTTTATGACTGAGTAATGTATAAGAAGGCATGTCTTTAGAACAGTGCTTAATGGTGGGTAGGATATCAGTTTACTAGGGGCAATTTGGGTGAATCAGAAAATGATTTGGGTCATTCTAAGCAGACAAAATTTTAAGGATGGCCATATTATAACCAGCATATTAGTAAACTACAACTTGTTTAAGAACTTTTTTCCCATCTTTATATTTTATGGTGTGTTTTTTTTTGTATAATAAAATCACAATACCACAATGACCATTTTAACCCATTATTTATAAGCCATTATATATCAACCATACTCATTCACAAGATATAATGTATTACTGTAGCGGTAGGTGGGTGTGCGGAAGGGAGACAACTCTGTGATGATCAATCCAACTGTTTGACAAAAGACCAGATCTGCGATGGAAATAACGATTGTACTGATGGCTCTGACGAAGATATTATTGAATGCTCTCGTGAGTAGACAGCCTGGAGTCATGCATCCCCTGTATGTTGTGTTACCTCCCTTTTGTTCTGTTGCCTGCCTTTCTTGTTTTCAGTAGTTAGCTCCCTTTGTATCCTATATTTTGTACCCTGCCTTTATAATATTCAGAAAATAGCTCCTTTTGTTTTGCTAACTGGAAATTCCTCTGTTAGCTCCCTTTTTTTGGAGGGGGGTGCTTTTTTATTCCCTCCCTTGTTTAGCTTACAGGTGATGAAGCTGCTGTAGCTGTTATGTTTTGTAACCGTTCAATGCTTTCCTGCAAGTTTGGCAAACAAGAAAACCGGAATATATTGATGCTTATTTCTTCTTTTTTATTTTCCTTTAGAGAATGCATCAGTTATCTTATGATTTCAGTTACCTCCCTTCAACTGGCATCCAGGAGGTACAGATGCTTCATTACTTCCCGTGCTTATTTTCCCCTCATTTTCTCTGCTGATGATTATACATTCGAAGCATGCATTATAGGCTGTAAAGACAACATGCTGTCTGATGGTTTCAATTTTTGATTTGCAGGCTCGTTACTTGTTAGAAATTACATTTAATATTATGTTCTTGCTTCTTTTCCCTTTTATTCTGCGCATGTTTCCATTGTTTTGCTGTTTTATTTTATTATAGAATGAATTATTTTCAGTCTCTGCAGAATCAAAACCCTATAAGTTTTACCATGAAATAAATTAATAATGTGTTATATACACTGGGTTTAAGTGTTGTTTAAATTACAAGTAAGTATGAAGGCATATGTTCATTTACACATTTACATATCATAAATTATTATAATTTTAATAATTGAAATTATATCAAAGTAACTTAACCATGATATGTTTTAAGTGAATTTTATTTGATCTCTTTTCTTTTTTTTTAAAAAAGAGCATGACCACCTAGAAAAAAAGAAAAAAAAAGAAACCTGCATGATACTACTAACATTTTCATATCGCAAACACTTGTATCTCTAAATTTGATTATCAAGATACAAGTGTTTGCGATATGAAAATGCCTTTATCTGATTAGCCTGTCATTGCCCATCAACATCCAGACTAATGGTAGGGTGCAGATTTCTATTACACAAGGTCGCACTAAATTTATTTCAAATCAAGCAGGATAAGAACAAGCTGTTGGCCTGACACAAGTGCCCTCTGACACATGTGACAAAGGGAGGTTATCCAGGAATTGCTTGAACAAGTGATTTATCTCTAAATTTGATTATCAAGATAAATCACTTGTTCATGCAATTCCTGGATAACCTCCCTTTGTCACATGTGTCAGAGGGCACTTGTGTCAGGCCAACAGCTTGTTCTTATCCTGCTTGATTTGAAATAAATTTAGTGTGACCTTGTGTAATAGAAATCTGCACCCTACCATTAGTCTGGATGTTGATGGGCAATGACAGGCTAATCAGATAAATGCTGATATCAAATCAAAGGCATTGAATGTTATCTGCAGTATAAGTGATGCCTCTCAAATACTTCTTGGAAAAAAATGTTATATCTGAGATTAAATACCCTGTCATCATTTGAAACTGTGAATATTGAATGTCAAGTTGTCAGCAGTTTTATAAGAGCACATATTGGGCTGATGCCACATGTCAGGAGAATGTTGTTACTCAGTCTGATATCATAAACACGTATAAAACTGTTCTTTTCTTAAAACTGATGTTCTTTCATGACCCAAGGGGATTTTTTTCTCATTTTTTTCAGAAACTGATGAAAGTAGTTTTGGCAGATTTATATTCTTGGATGTAGATTGATGGGTATAAATTAAGACAGACTTGACAGAACAAACATTTTAAAGCCACAATGGTCTAGGAATCAGTTCTGTTGGGTGCACATAGTCTGAGTATTATGACAACAATAATTGCTATAAAAAGCTGTTTACCAAAATTGTTCAAATAATGCCTCTTTGGTCATTTAGCTAGCCATGCCCCTGGGGTCCCAGGTTTACCACATACTTGCCCTGCCCCTGGGTCCCAGGTTTACCACATACCGGCCATGCCCCTGGGTCCAAGGTTTACCAAATACTGGCCGTGCCCCAGGGTCCCAGGTTAACCACATACTGGCCATGCCCCTGGGTCCCAGGTTTACCAAATACTGGCCATGCCCCAGGGTCCCAGGTTAACCACATACTGGCCGTGCCCCTGGGTCCCAGGTTTTCCACATACTGGCCATGCCCCCGGGGACCCAGGTTTACCACATACTGGCCATACCCCCGGGGTCCCAGTGAGTGAAAACTTTGTTCTAAACCATAACTTAAAAAACACTTAAATATTCAAACGAAACTTGGTACATGATTAATATGACTCAATGCTTTACCACAAAATGGCTTTTCTACACTTGAGGATTGAACAGTGTACAGTTTCACATACAGTGAGTCATGGATGGTGATGCACCCGCTTCTTATTTGGTAGCACCCTTCTGCCTTCATAGAATTTTATACTTATAGACTTTCAAATATTTCTCTGGTTATAATGATCGATGCTTTAAACAATAGGATATGAAATACATTCAAACTTAATATTAAAAATATTGTATAAATTTGAGATGATCAGGTGTTGGAACTGTATAAATTAATACGTAGCTGGGACCCTTGATGTTGTCGATGCTTCAGCTGAGTGCTGTTACACAAAACTTAAAAATTGTTTCTGATATAATATCATGAAATATGGAACACATTGCCCAGGAGTTACAACAATATTATATATGTTAATTATATATATAGCAAGTCCCGTAACTCTAGCTGAAGTATTTGTTGAGTTTTTAGCCTCATCATGTTGGCTTAGAATTGAGTAGGATGCTTACAGCGTTTCTAAATGCTGCATTCCTGAGTTAATGTGTGTTCCTAATACTTGTATTCCTTCAATTCCTATAGGTTATATTCCTTATAACTAATAACTGTGTTTCCAATAATTGCACTCCTCATAATTACAATGCTCCTCATATAATTAATTAAGTGTTTCTAATAATTGCATTCCTAATAATTATATACAAGCAAAAAAAATGGAGATCTTTAAATGTGCATTACATTATTGATACTGTAATCTGTCCCTGTAGAGGATTTCATGTAAAACATAAAACAATTAAAAATGAGTGATTCAAGGTAAGATTGATTGGTTATAGGCATTGTAACATGCATTATTTGTAACTAATGTTGTAATAATTCATCAAAATATTAAGGATAATAGCCCAAAACTTGACAATATTGTCATGTTGCAAATTGTTCACACTTAATGGTGCGGTAAACTTTAGCTGTCCAATTTAGCTGGAGTTAAAAAGATGCGCGAAGGGTTTACGTAAGATTGTATATTTTATCAATTAAATGGCATATTCAATTTAGTTGCGTGAAGATTAGTTATAAATTGAAAAAAAATAGCAAAGGAAATGTTCAAATTTAATCATTAGTATTCCTGTCAGTCTGCAAAAAAATATTTTGCCGACAATTTAAAAAAAGATGAATCAGAGAAGATTGGTTTATTGAATGAAAGCATTGCGAGGATTATATTTACGATGCATGTGATTATTTGTTGCGCTAGACCCCCTAAATGCGCACATTTTGGCACATCTCTGCTAAGTAAATATTTAAATAAAGTGTGCAGGTAATAAGATTAAAGGATCCATGTGTATCATAGGTTTGTCGATCATTTAAATTGGATGCACAATCAGCGATATGTTTAATTTCAATGATATAAAAGCTTTAAAAATTTATTACAACCCCATGGGTTTTCACGAACAATGGCGTGCTTCTTCTGCGTTTCTCCATCATGCGCCTCAAGTCATTGAAAATAAGAATTGCATGTCTTTAAAATGTAAAGAATTTATTAGCTCATCTGAGCTCAAAGTCCTCATGGCTAACCCCTATTTTGAAATTGCCCCTTTTTCATTATAATGAGACTTGAGTCAATTTTGCAGCATTATATTTTATGCAAAAGTCAAAACTAGAGAATGGCTTTCAAGATATTCAAATGGAACTTGTATACAGATGGCCAGAGACAAGAATAGAGGCGTATTACTCTTATTTTCATGATTGTAGAGTTATCCCCCTTGTTTTACTGAGAAAGGAACATTACAGATATGCATTGTTCACTCGGCATTTAATCATTCTTAGTGCAACATTGTCTGGCCTGTCTTCATGAAACTTGTTCAGAATGTGTTTCACTGTACAGGCATTTTAGATCAAGTTTGAAAATGAGTTCTGCTGGGGCAAACAAAAGGTGATATTTTAAATGTTAAAAAAAACCTGATTGGTTTATAACAGTGTAAAGATTGTTTTATAACAGTCTTAAGGCAACATTTTCCACCAAATGTATATGAAACTTGGTAAGAATGATTGTATGTATCTTTGAAACCATTTGGTCAAATTTGGTGGTAACATGGTCATGTTCGGTTAAAGAAAAGTCACTCTGTTCAAAGCTCTAAATAACATCTTGGTATCTTAACCCATGGATTCCATGTGACAAAACTTTGCTAAATTTGGTCAGAATGACTGTTAGAGGACATTTAAAATGCTATCATGTAGAGGTGGGCGATATATCTCCTCCATGGACTCCTTGGTTTTGTCATTATGTGTGAACCAGATTTCCACTGAAATGGCAGAATAGCAAACTCAGTGGTTAAGGGCTTTTATGCTTCTGCACCTGTAGACAGAATTATAGAAGGCTTGTCCCATCCAATTACCACAGTCAGTAGTAGGCTTTTAAGTGCAGAATTTTTGCCCATTTTCACAATCATAAAATCTGAGTGCTTAGTTAAATCTCTCTTATCGCTTTGAATAAAATATCACATTAAACAAATGAGAAAAATTAAAACAAACATAATTTGGAAGAGGCTTCAAGTTTCTGCTGGAAAAAAATAAATGTGCTGAAAAAAAGAACTTTCAAATTAAAAACAACTAATTCTGTTTACTGAATAAGCTGTGTTTTGTTTACTGAAAATCTTCATGATGTAAATTGCATTTTAACAGAGAAAGATAAAAATATTATTTGTTTTGTCTGGAAAGATTATAATTATTCTCAGAGTATTTGTTTTTAGACTTAATATAGCCAGCTGCTGTCAAACTGCATGTTGGCTAACGCATGCAAAACATTGTCTAATAAATTATGTTCCTGTTCAGTAAAGTGGAGCTTTTCCCAGCAGAGTCCGAAAGCAATGTAACCGATATCTGGAAAAAATATTAAGATTTTGAAGCCTGAAATGAATTTATTGTCGACAAATATTCCATTTATTTTCCTTTTTGATGCAATCAAAGAATTTTAATGTCATAAAAACATGGAATTTACATGGAAATGGCTACATGATGATATCAGATGTTGATAAAAGTTTGTTAAAAAAAAATCTAAAGATAAGTGAAAATCCTGGATTCAAGAGATTGTATCAAACATCTAACATCATACTTGAAATATTCAGAAGAATTTTGAAAGAAACAATTTTTAGAAAAGAAATATGTCTTGGAAATTTCAGCATTCAGAATCGAGTGGGATTATAATATGACATATGTTCATGGTACAAATATTTATAAGGACCGAACGTTAACATTCAAGTGTTATTATACAGAATCTCCAGAAACATATGACACGTGTCCATGATACAAGTATGCATAATGACAATTTGTTAAACTTTTATTGGTAATAAAAAGGTAAACAAGTTGTGGAAAACATTTTTAGAGAAAAAAGTCAATTTTTGCACAATCACTTGACTAAATTACCTTGGCTACCTCCCTGCTAAAATTGAACCCCTTGAATTAAAAGAATGAAAGATATTCTACAGGTTGCGCAATCAGAACAGTATTCATAAATATTATTAACTTGATCATAATCATAACCTAATTATTATGAAGTAGCAAGTTATGGAATGCAATCCTTCTATGGTTTTTCATGCATGGAAACCTGCTGTAGGACAAATCACTGTTCCCCTCAATGAGTAATGAAAGATTGACGTAAATTATATATTGATATAATTGTGTCAGGGTTTTTTTCTAGGTGACTGGGGCTTGTTGATTGTCTGAAACAGATAAAGCACTGTAAATATCTATCAATCTTTTTTTTCCTTTGCAGACAAAATTTCATTAATGCCATATAGGTCTAAGTCCTGGTTTCTGTCACCGAAAAAAAGTTGTTATTGCGCTATAGTGAATTTTTGTTCGTCACTTTTATCTGTGTAAAGCAACTTTAAGATCGACTCCAAAAAACTGCAACTTTCTTCGGTCATATTGTGGTGAGGTCATGGTTTTGTAATAAATCAGAATTTTTATGAATGAAACCTTTAATATGTAAATAGTTTAATTTAAACGAGGTCCTTACTTATGTCAATAATGCCCTGCAATTACCATTATTAATGGCACAAATTGACTGATAGCTGGATAACTCAAAAACACCTGCTCTTTTATTTTTTAGTTCTAATTTCTTAAGTGGGAGAGGTTGTATATGATAGTTTACTGACAGGGTCGTGTTTTATCTTAGATTTCAACCCCTCATAAAAAAGAATAGATGTTTTGTCGCAGTTAAGTCTTAGTCACCATTTTTGCAAAGATACGTTGAAATTCGGTAATACCTATGTTTACGTAAGTGCTGTTTAGTCACAGATAATTGCAGCGGTTTGCACTTTTTCTGCACACTGGCATTTTCCCTTTCATTATCATTGATTTAGAAAATGAGGCTTCTTGCCATCAACATAGGTGCTAGTAACACAATGTCTTCTCTCCCTTCAGTACAGAAAAAGCACTTAATTATTTCTTGAAAAGTCAGTTAAAATTGCTCATTGTTTTGGGGAAGATTGAGTTGTTTTTTTCTCCTACAAATTTACAAAATTTGATATTCTGCTACTATTACCAATTTTTACAACTTCAGAAAAGAAATTGTCATCAGTCAGATTGCTATTGTCTCAACTCAACTCAACTCAACTCAACTCAACAATGTCCACTAGGAAAATGCAGAATGTGTCATTACTGCTTTTTAAAAATAACACTGTTTATATAAAATTCAGACAATATCATTGCTACATTTCATCATCAATTTAGAGCGAAATTTTACATAGTATTCTGCTCTCCCTTGATCTACCTTCTTCACCCCGCTCCCTTTGCTCCCTCCCCCGTCACGCACTTTCTCCAAGTCATCGACGTCCTCCCTTCCCCTCCAGTAACAAAAACATGTCATCTGTAATACCAGCACACCCACATGTATGCCTCAAACCAACCAAATTATTTCTCAATGTTAAGTAATGATAGCTTTTAATTTTTTATGTAACAGGATGTAATTTCTATTTTCAGTTCAAGATGGCATTATCGATTTATTGGTGCCGCTTGGGGTCGGTGACGCTAGCAAGGGAATCGGTTTTGAGCCCGCAGGAGTAATTGGCCCAGTTTTTAAAATCAAACCTGTTCCGGGAAAAGAAATAAGTGATGTCGCTATGAAATATTTTAGAGAACCAGTTGAAGACATTTACATAACAGTGTTGTTAAAGCTTTTATCTGACGATGCAACATTGTTCGCAGTTACGTCACCTTATGATACTGTTCTTCTGGGATTAAATTTAAATTCTTTTGAAGAAAAATCAAAAAAATTGACGCGAGTGGTAGTGTATTATACATCAGACGACCGTGCGAGAAGGTCAGAATTTTTTCATGTGACAGTTCAGGATATACGTAATCGATGGGCGAAGTTGGATATTACCATAAAAAGTTCATCAATGGAAGTATACGTGGACTGTCAGTTTGCAAATACAGAAGATTTGACCTCACATCAGCCTGTGAACTTTTCTCCTGGGTCCACTCTGTATGTCGGCAGTCAGAGCAGCATGCCTGGCCATGAGTTCCAGGTAATCTTTCAATAAAGACAAACACCAATTTCTTCTTAACATTTCAGCTTTGCATTTCTACATCAGGTTATGCTAGATTAGAACAGTTGCATAACAGGTAATAATAGTTAAGTCTTCTAGATTAACATGATAATAATACACCACAGCGCTGTCATCTAAGGGAGGTAAATGTTATTGATGACAGAAGATTTTATATGTAGAGTCGTTTCCCTTTGATTGAAGGTTTCTTATTTATTTTACAGGGTTCCTTGGCTGAGTTTAAAGTTTACACAAAATTAGATCAAGTACCGAGAATGTCTTGTGTAAGTATCGTTTTATTTTTAAGTTTCTCTCATTTCATTGAACAAGTAAAATAATCAACTTTTACTAGTATAAATGTTATAACAAGTCTGATAGGCAAATCATCGACATTTCATGGGCTTGAAAAGACATGCAACTTTAAACTGCAAAAAAACAACTGTTAGGGTTTACACCAGACAATGGTGTGTTACAGATGGATGGGCAGTTAAATCTCCACACTATTACGAAGGGGTACTCTCTGATTGGGAAAACTGTTTTGTTTGGTCATATTTAGGCAATTCCAATTTTATCCCAAGAAATTAACAAGAAGTAAGTTAGAGCCTTAGATGGAGAAAACTAGTAAGACTGATAATGTTTGATCATGAATTTGTCCATCCTAAAAGTTATTTTGGTGTGTTCATTTTTTTCTGGGTTTTTATTTTCTTTAAAAGTCAAATTGGGAATAATAACATGAACATTTTGTTTTGACATTGAGAATGGGGCCAAATTTTACCCTCAAATTGGTTAGAAAAAAAGCGATTCAGGTTCTGCTGTTGAGTATCTTACCCTCTTCATATTAAAGTGAGGAATTACCATGACATTTTCAAATGTTAGGACATCAGATGACGATGAATTACCATTGGATGGAGGCTCTTTTATTCTTGCATTAAAAGTTATTCTGCCTTAGTAATTAAGCAGTTTATTATTCTCAAGCACCAATATGGCATTTCAAAATATCGTGTTCCAGGCTTCACTCAACATGTTAGAGACATCAGAAGACGATGATGATTTACCAATGGATGAAGGCTCCGGTTCAGGCGGGGAGGAATTGACGATCAACATCGATGAAGTGACAGATGTAAGCTTTGACTCTCAGTGTAGACAGGGGTAGTTTACCAAGATAATTTTCAATGTAACGCACCAGCTTTGAAATCAAGGGCTTTATTTGCTTTACCCTCCTGGCTTTGACCAGTTTTGTGTTTCATGGCAAACAAATGCACCTCTTGATTGCTGTTTTTCAAAGGGACTAGACACAAACACAAGATGGTTCCAAAATTTGTTGAAATCAACAAATACAGTATTTCTTGGAAACAAGAATTTTCAATACCAGCTAGTATGAGGCTGATAATATATAATTTTAAATGATTATTATTTTGTTGCTGTCTTTGCTGAGTTTATCCTTGTAAAAAAAGTGCATAATGGTTTCACAGTTCATAATAGTGTGTATATATTTAGTATGGGAATGTCACGTGGTTAGTATTTTTAAAATAACTGATTTATGTGGCAGACACATCCAATAAATGTTTGAATTGGAAATATACACAAAAAATTGAAAGATACATTTAAGGAATGAATTGTGTGGTTGATGTCATTATCATGGTATGAATGCAGTTGGAATGGCCAAAGTGTGTGGAGTGACCGTCCGATCATGATCAAATTTAAGCATGTATTTTGGCTAATTGAAATAAGGTACTTAAGTATGTTAAGCTTATGGTATTTCGAGAGTCTGGGGCCAGGACCGAGAAGCATGTGATTGATCATGCGTCACTAAGGGTGCTAGTCTTGTTGGATATTTATATGATTGTTGTTAGGCCTTAGGGAATACAACATTATGTATCCTCTCTTTAGTTAACTCTTCATTACCTATAACAAAGAAATTCATGTTCCATTATCTATGCATTACGTTTGCCAAGTCTAAAACTGTAACTAGACATTTATTTATATGTATAGCTGTAAAGCCATGTTCAAGAAGGCCTTATGACTGAAACTAGTGTTGGGAATCGGTTCCAATTTTACAATCGATAATCGGTTCCACTCAAGTAACCGATTATGGATAGTTTTTTAAAATACTAGATAAAACCTAAAGTGAAGTTTTATTCATTAAGTGTTATATAAAAAATATTTCATTTTTACTTCCTCATTGTGGCTTTCATCTGCCATTTTGTTAAAGATAACATCTGAACACTTACTTATATTTTTTTTCATTTTTTTTTTCGATGATCGATTATAACCAAATACAATCGATTGTCGCCAATTTCAGGCCCAACCAATCGATTTTCGATTATAATCGATCATCGGAACATCACTATCTGAAACGTCTATAAAGATTTTGCTAAAGCCTTCAATAGAGGATTTGAATATTTGTACTTCAGGCCCCTGTCAAATACATGAAGGGGGATAAAGGAGACCAAGGGGAGCAGGGACTACAGGGTGAAAAGGGAGATAGGGGAGATCCCGGACTCCCCCCACCTATTGGTGAGTGGTAAACATTTTTGCTTTTTGAAATAAGAGAGGGGAACTAGGAATGCTGGTGGAAATAAGAGATCTACCTTCTCCAGTAATGGATATTGAGGATGTAAAAAATGTTACATTATCTTATATCAAGTGTATGCACTTAAGATTCAGGGGTATCAAAGCTATGCTTGGATAACATGAGGTTGATATTTTGTTTATTCTCTGTTTTTTAGGACCACCACCAGATCCCACTGACATCTTGGGGCCACCTGGAGAGAAGGGAGACAAAGGTGATAGAGGGGACATGGGAATGCCTGGTCAGCCAGGGGTCCAGGGACCGAAAGGAGATAACGGTGACACAGGAATACCTGGGCCACAGGGTCCCCAGGGAGAACAAGTAAGCGGTCCTCAAAATTAGACTTGCAGATTAAGAAGCCCATTTTCTTGGTATCAAGATATATTGATTGGTATCAATTTCAACACGCCCTTCTATAATAAATCCAGATTGTGAGCAAGCGAAGATAGTATTTTACTTGTGCAGTACTTGCAGGCTTATGCTTATTTTGACCTCTGAGTAAGTGGTTACCGGCATATGGGTTAAATGTAGGGGATTGTGGGTACAGTCAAACCTGGTTGAACGGTCACCTCCTTTAAATGGCCACCTGCCTTAACGGGCCACTCCAAATCCCCCCCGTACGTTTTTACTCTATAATGTACGTGCATTAAGCGGCCAATCAAGACTAGCAATTGCTTGCCTAGCAATATGATTATAATCAAACCAATGCCTTGTTATATGGTCCACTTATCAAAACCTCTCTGTCTTTGTACCTCCAGGGTCAGCCTGGTCTCACAATAGTAGGACCTCCAGGACCACCAGGACCCCCGGGGCTGAGCCCAGAACCACCCCCGATACGGGAACCAGAAGTAGGGATGAAAGGGGAAAGAGGAATTGATGGATTACCCGGGCGGGATGGAACAAATGGCATTGCGGGACTGCCCGGTCCACAGGGTGAAAAGGTTGGTTATTATACCTTGTGAGCTGTTATCAATGTTCTTCAAATTAAAATGCTTATAAAATGGTTAATTTAGGTTTACATAATTTTAATGATACCAGGATGTTAGGGCTTCAACAATATATCAATATGCAGTCTGAGGATATGGCAATATGATTTCCGTCATAGATTTTTTCAAAGATGAATTCTTGCATTCTTGCAGAATTTCTCAAGTTAAAGAAAATATGTTGTTATTGATTTAAATAGATCACAATGTACTGCAATACATGTCTGGCATAATGTTGTAGCCATAAAGCAGATGTAAGTTTGCCATGTTTCCTAAAGTAAAATATGCAAACTAATTTAAAATATATTCACAAGCTACAGACAGAACTGAATATTAACCACAAAGTCATAGACTCATGTGGCCAAGCAACAACATTTATAAAGGACAACAGCTATTTTAGATATTTGATTGTCTTTTACATAAATTAGTATATTTATCACTTGATCTGTTTTATCCCACAGTAGAGTCTGTTAAGGCAGAGAGGTACAGGGGGCATCCTGCCCATACCCAGTGGCCCACAATGTGGCAATGTTCCCATGTAAGATGTTTACTGACATGACCTATGTAACCAGGTCTACAGGGGATCCCCGGATCTCCAGGACACAGCAGCCCAATGTACCCATGTAAGATGTTTACTAACTTGACCGATGTTAACCAGGTCTTCAGGGGATCCCAGGAATTCCTTGACCCAGGGTCCAAATGTTCCCATGTAACATGTATACTAACTTGACCTATTTTAACCCCAGGGCGAATCAATCAAGGGAGATAGAGGAGACCAGGGTCTACAGGGAGTCCCCGGACCACCAGGACCCAGTGGACCCCAATGTGGCAAAGTACCAATGCTTGGTAGGTATAAGTTTGAAATGATTCATTCCTTAGACAGGAATGTATCTGAATTCTCCAGCTTTTACAAAAAAAAACACATAAAAAAACATGCATTGAATTGATTTAGAGGCAATAAGAACACCAGTTCTTAGTAATGATTATCATGACTTTTAAGTTTATATGCTGACTGGTCGCCATTTTGTCTTTATGTACTCTCTCATAAACACCTAAATCAGACAGGTATGTTGGACTGTGGTATCTGGTAAATCAGTTGTTTAATTTTTCATTTTTGAAAGGAAGTCAATGAGGCCATAATTTTGACACGAATATTCAACTGCAGCCTTATGAGTGAGGAAGAATATGGAAGCTTGGACCAGTTTGTGAAGAAATTATGGAAATTTGAAAATAAACAATAACATGATATGTTTGTTCATGAGTTCAGTTCTTCTTTTGCACGTTTCTAGGTGATGATGCCCTTGAGTTTGGTTCAGGGGACATAGACATGGCTGGAGGATGTGAAAAGGGGGAGAGGGGCTCACCTGGTCTGCCAGGCAATCGAGGCGATATTGGTCCTGCTGGCCATCCTGGAGAGCCAGGCCGTGACGGCTCTCAGGGGCCTATGGGACCTGCCGGGCCCGTTGGTCCACGCGGTAAGTTGTTAAGGGCAGGGTTGTTTTATAGCATATTTTATTGTTCCAACCCTGAGATTGTATTATTTGCTCTAATGGTCTTCCTGGAGAGCCGGGCAGTTATGTTCCTCAGGGGCCTATCAAACCTGCACCTCTGTTGGTCTTATTGGGAGGTAAATGTTATAAGCATAATTATAATGTTTGTATAAAGCTCAGCCCTGAGAGTGCAAACTGAGTTGCCCTGCTAAACACATTGAGGGTTCTTATTGGCTTATATACCAACACCAGCCTGACTTTGAGTTAACCTCAGTTAACACTACATTTTATCACAAAAATTTGATTTTTTGTTCATTAACAAAGAAACCCTCAATCAAAGATGCACTTAATCAAAGATACACTTAATCAAAGAAACCCTCAACCAAAGAAACCCTCAATCAAAGATACCCTCAATCAAAGATATCCTCAATCAAAGATACCTTTAATCTTACTCTTGCTATTTATGACAGGCCCACCAGGGGAGATTCCTGAATTTGACGTTGAAGACTTGAGGGGTGAACCTGGTCAGCCAGGAATTGCAGGCCCTGAAGGACAGCCCGTGAGTATTTTGAACCCTTGTATTATGAATGCTAACTTTACAAGATTTTGTCTGATTTCCTTCTTACAGTACTAAAGGGATCTGACCCTGGAATTTGATAAAAG
Organism: Mya arenaria; assembly: GCF_026914265.1. Taxonomy (NCBI): domain Eukaryota; kingdom Metazoa; phylum Mollusca; class Bivalvia; order Myida; family Myidae; genus Mya; species Mya arenaria. The sequence goes on from NC_069128.1 coordinate 23,680,578, forward strand.
ATATAAAGATGTAGATGAAAGCACTGTGTTAATCACTAACTGTTTTTGCAAAAGAGTTTGTCGGACTTCAAGCTCATTAGATTCTAGATTTAGATTTTTAACCCTCTAAAATATGCATCCTTCTAGATTTATTAGACTATGTTTTGTTTAAAATGTCAAGTAAAATGAAATGTTTTGTAATAATAATACAAAAGAAGGAAAAATCAGTTTCTTAAAAAAAGTTAAATCATTTCATAGATCTTATAAAACTGAGTCTGGCCAACCTGCCTTGTCTGGTTAACCTGTCTTGTCTGGTTAACTTTGATTGGGTCTTGTCAAATGCTGGTTGATTGAACAGTACTAGTTGAAAAAGAACAAAAGTTGGATAAGATCAAGCCTGTATTCTAATGTATGTTTTTGTGTATGACCTATTGTATGAGTGGAGCTAACAGCAAGTGTAGATTAACTCTGTTTCCACGTTCTTCTAACTTGTTTTATTGTATTAACCAAAGGGAAGCTGGTGAGAATTTGATTACCAATAACCACATGTGATGCTTTGAATGGTTGTCAGTTGTGTATGTGTTCACTGTTAAATCACTTATTTCTGTTTGTAGCAATTTCAGCAGCTGTATAAATTAAATTACTCATTATAAGTCTTGTCCATATTCTTGAAATAATAATGACTACTGAAAGTACATGACTATTTTATATTTTAAAGCATTTGGAAAGTTTTATGAAGAATAATTGTTACGACATGTATTATGTCTGAAACATCTGACAGAAATCAGGTGGTAACAGTTCTGTCATTCTATGCCTTTAAATGCTATAACATACTCTGAAATAAGTGGTTTTGCATTATAAGTTTGTTTGGTGTTTGAAGAAATTAGGTCGAGTTGTTGTGATAGCCATGTAAGTCATTGACGGTGTCAGTGTTGTTATGCTAAAACATTTACTGTGACCATCACTTGAAACAGCTCAACATTTTCCCATGAAATATGTTGCCAGCGACAATTCAATTATTTATATCAGAGCCCATAACCCTGGCTGTAATAGTTGCCAGCGACAATTCAATCATTTATATCAGAGCCCATAACCCTGGCTGTAATAGTTGCCAGCGACATTTCAATCATTTATATCAGAGCCCATAACCCTGGCTGTAATAGTTGCCAGCGACAATTCAATCATTTATATCAGAGCCCATAACCCTGGCTGTAATAGTTGCCAGCGACAATTCAATCATTTATATCAGAGCCCATAACCCTGGCTGTAATAGTTGCCAGCGACAATTCAATCATTTATATCAGAGCCCATAACCCTGGCTGTAATAGTTGCCAGCGACAATTCAATCATTTATATCAAAGCCCATAACCCTGGCTGTAATAGTTGCCAGCGACAATTCAATCATTTATATCAGAGCCCATAACCCTGGCTGTAATAGTTGCCAGCGACAATTCAATCATTTATATCAGAGCCCATAACTCTGGCTGTAATAGTTGCCAGCGACAATTCAATCATTTATATCAGAGCCCATAACTCTGGCTGTAATAGTTGTCTCTTTATGCCTCTTGATGTCTGCCTTGGAAACAGAGATGAGCTTTGACGTTTGTGGCCTTGTTTTTGTTGTTATTGTTGTTGTTGTTGTTCCACCTCACGTTCCAATTACTCTGAGAACCCACTTTTTATCAAGGGGCTGAAATGTTTTGTACTGCTAATACCTGAAATCCTAGCTTTCAGTTAGACATTTTATTCATATTATTTCATATCTAATTGTAACAACCATTGCATTATTATTTTTGAGCGTTTTTTTGTGGTTCTGAACAGTCTCTCATAATAAATTAGTCATTTTTGTTGATTATTGTTGGCTAATGAAAAACTGACACATGCTCATATCATCTTCCAGTGACTAAAAATCTTCATGTTCTTTTTAAAAAGTTAAGCAAACAATATTTGCAAATTGCATGGGAAGGTCGTCATGAATTTATGTTATATACTTCGGGCTATCTATCCATATAGGCCCAAATACCTAAATTGCTTTTCATGGACATTTGTCACATTCCTTGAACAGTTCTTGTTAATATATTGTTTTTTATTATAATTCTTGCACATTGATGCTTGAGACCAGGCTATGTGGGAGTAAGACCGGGCTTTGTGGGTGTACTGACAATGTACCAGTCAATTGTAACCACATCCTTGTGACATCCTAGGTAAGGCCCATTCCCCACTATTTTTGTGCGAAAACAAAACCACTACATTCACTCGGCACTGTGGGGCCACGTTGAAGGTAAAAACACGGCCCATCTTCCCCGCTATCCCCATTATACCCCTGGAGCTGGTCGGCCGTGGTTACAATTGACTGGTGCATGACTGTGTGTCAATCCAACCATGAATGCTATAATCTACAATGTTTGGTGTATGTTATTCTTCTAAAGGACCTCTGTTCCACAATGCATGCCATTGTTTTCATTCATTTTGTTTGATCTGTGGTGTAATGTTGTCTCTGGAAAAAGTGAATTGAAGGAAACTTATTATTGTTTCATAAAAGATCCTTATAAAGATAAACTTGTCAAGACAGTGCAAAACTAAAGACAATCTAGTTTATTTATTGAATACATTTCATCCCAGTAGCTCACTTCAGTAACAACTTATTAAATAAATAATCCAAAATTTTCCTTTTTTAGTGAAATCTTCTATTTGAATTCCAATCACACTTAATAGAAAAGAGGTGTTTCACACATGATAGCATTCATGCTCTTGCCTCAAAGCCAAAGTCAAGGTCACACCTTTGAGGCATTATTGGTTGATTTGTTCTTGATTTGTCACCGTCCTGTGTCAGCTCTTGTTTAGTCAGCATGACGAGTAACATCTACATTATAAGCTCTTCAAAACCAACTTATACTTCATATTGCAACATTTTAGTAAAATAATTCTTTATTCTTTGACACTTAACTTCGTACTTCAACAATTGTCAAGTTACAACCATTGTTCACTTGAAAAGAACATCACAAAACCGACAGCTGTTGACATTTTCTCTGCAGCTCTCTTGTTTTAACTATTCGTTATCAGCAAACAAATGATGCTTGTATTATACTGGGCATCACCAGGTATCAACATTTAACATTATTTCCCATGACTAATAGGATAAGCTTATTATGCCCCCACAAAGTGGCGGCATATAGGGTTGCCCTTGTCCGTACGTACGTCCGTACGTACGTCCGTACGTACGTCCCGAAGATTGTTTCCGATCTAATTCTTGAAAACCGTTTGTCCAATCCTCACCAAACTTTAAACACATGTTTGTGACCATAATATCTTGATCAAGTTTGATAGTCATGGAAATCGCTTTAGTCATTTAGGAGTTACGGCCCTTTTTTGCCAAAAATACTTCAAAAATATATGTTTCCAATCTAATTCTTGAAAAGTATGTGTCCAATCCTCACCAAACTTTACATACATGATTGTGACCATAATATCTTGATCAAGTTCGATAGCCATGGAAATCGCTTTTGTCATTTAGGAGTTACGGCCCTTTATTTGCAAAAAAAGACTTGAAAAATACGTCCCGAAGATTGTTTCCGATCTAATTCTTAAAAACTGTTTGTCCAATCCTCACCAAACTTTAAACACATGTTTGTGACCATAATATCTTGATCAAGTTCGATAGTCATGGAAATCGCTTTAGTCATTTAGGAGTTACGGCCCTTTTTTGCCAAAAATACTTCAAAAATCATTATGGCTTATTTTCTGTGACAAAAAACCGAAGTGGGGGCATCCGTGTCCTATGGACACATTTCTAGTTTAACATTAAATACCTAGAATGACGCTATCTCAACTGTATTGCAGGGCATGCAGGGACCTGCTGGTAACCCGGGACTGTCAGGAGTGCCTGGTCTGAAAGGAGCTACGGTAATGCGGGATTTACGTTCTTATCTTTTAAAAAGAAAATATATTCTTTTGAAATTGATTAATTTTCATGCTGGTCTTATATAATTTATGTCTTTCACACTCTTTTAATTGATAAAAATTGTCAAAATATGATCATCTTGGCAGATCAAAAACAGTGTATAAATATATGATATTGATTATAAAAACTGATAATTATTTAAATTTTAGATCCAACCCCTTTGCTATGTTCTTAAATCATTCATTTGGCGGTTATTGCACCCAACCCCATATGTGCCATATCTCCTGGCAGGGGAAAAAATCCCTCAGATTTCTGACCAATCCCCGGAAGAAAAATATCCCCTGGAATTAAAAAATCTAGATCCAAGGTTGACAGTTGAAAAAATCCTTAATATTATGAGTGTTAAAATCAATGAAAACACTCTCTGTTGCTTTTTTGTTCAACTAAGACCATCTGTAATATGCCCATTTTTTTTTGTAATATGAGCGTCCTGTTTTCATGAACGATTAAAAAAAATAAAAATAAAATTATTGCTATAAGAATTGACTCTAGACAATTTTGTAAGCAATTTAACAGTTTATTTCCCTCATTCTCTAGGGAGAAGATGGTGCATCTGGTGTGCCCGGTGTGGCAGGACCCCAGGGTCCCATCGGACCCCAGGGTGAGCCCGGTCGAGATGGAGTGCCTGGAACACCGGGTAAAGATGGCCAGCCTGGACTTCGAGGACCCGCAGGACCTCCAGGAGAGGGTGGAGCTGTATGTGTTGTTTTAGGCTACGAATTTGTTTCTCTATCACAAAAATTATGAATGATTGTTTACCCAATTAGTGCCAGTTCTTAGATTAACTCCATTCCCCTCTCATGACTATCAGTATTTTGATTTTCAGGGACCTGGGGAAGGCATCCAGGGCCCAGAAGGACCACAAGGACCACGTGGGCTGCCTGGTCCAATTGGACCAACAGGATTAACTGGTCCCCATGGACCGCTAGGCCCAGTAGGAGAAAGAGGAGAACCAGGATTGCCAGGACCACAGGGCATTAAAGGAGATAGCGTGAGTAGGATTTGGGATTTTGGGGGCAATTGTGAATGAACATGACCCTATGTCAAACATACCATGAACATTTGCCATTGTTTGGTTCTTTTGGATCATTAGATACGACAATTAGAAGACAGTTACAGTCAGTTCTAGGGGCATGTTGACTGTGTTTCATAGATCTTACATTGCTGGCTTTGAACAATTCAAATGTGAGCCGATCACACGCTGGTTAGAATAACTTTTTTACACAAACATAGCCAACAGCAGCCAAATGTATAAAACTTGTTTATTCTTTGGTTTAGTCAACATTAGCCATAATGTTTCTTGATTAGGCAATATTTATTCTATATTTATTATCAGCAAATCAAAACAATTAAATATCAAAACAATTAAATATTTACAAGTTTTATACAATTTGTTGCAGGTGGACAACTCACCTGAGTTTACACAATTGGTTACAGGTGGACAACTCACCTAAGTTTACACAATTGGCTACAGGTGGACAACTTATCTGAGTTTACACAATTGGTTACAGGTGGACAACTCACCTGAGTTTCCACAAGTAAAAATAGTTTGTTTTTTAAAAATACTCAATTGCTCGTTTACTTGTTATTCCCTAGGGTGAGGATGGTGAGCCAGGAATTGCCGGAGTCCCAGGAGAGAGAGGGCCTCAAGGGTTTGAGGGTTTACCGGGAAGCCCGGGGATAGCTGGTATCCCTGGAAACCATGGAATGAAGGTGAGTTATTCATATTCATAATTTACCTCTTAGAGAGAATAATTTAGTGGATGTCTTTCAATGCGTCAATGATTTTCATAAAGACACATTTTATAAACTTTGAAAAAAAATGTCTTCACATCTGATAAACTATAACTAGCCTGTAATTGTTTTAAAAAGAATCAAACATGAAGTAAAAAAAAAAAGTCCGAATTAAACAGGTGTCTGTTTTATGTAGTCTGGCATAAAATATATGTGTTGTATGAAAAAAATATGTGTAAAAATGTTGACTTTCCATTAGAAGTTTAAAAAAGGGATAATAAATAACAGAAAAAGTGTCCGAAAAATGCTTCAATATGACAGTAATTATTGGTGACACAATTTAAGATTGATTTATTTTTAAGCAAGATTTTAAGATTAATTGTGTTTAGTTGGGTTTCTGTTTGTTGCTGTTTATATTCAGATACATTTAACAACAACAAACAAACTCCATTTGAAGGTGTCATTTTAACTCAATCTTGATTTTGCTATCTTTCCAGGGAACAAAGGGAGACCAAGGTGAGCCTGGATTACCCGGATCATCCATTGTTGGAGCAGATGGTCCGCGTGGATTTACTGGACTTCCTGGTCCACCGGGACCGCCTGGACCACCAGCCATCCACACGGGAGGAACGGTTGATCCCGACTGGGAAGTCATTGGTGACATAAGCGGGGATGGAGAAATTAGACAGGGGCTTCCAGGATTACCCGGGGTACAAGGTCCTAAGGGTGACTCCGGGGAGCCTGGCATCATGGGAGAACCTGGGCCGCAGGGTGAACCGGGGATAAAGGGCGATAAGGGTGACCGAGGAATGGATGGGTTTCCGGGTGAACCCGGGGGACCAGGTCCTATTGGGTTGACTGGGGAACAAGGGGAACCTGGAGTTGGTGGAGTAATGGTAAACAAAAAAAAATTGATTTTTTAACATTGTTTAGTGCAATGGTTTTCAATATTCTTAATTAAAAGCTGTACAAGTGATTTCAAATTAAGTGTTTTGGTAAGCTGAGTTAATAAGCATTGATGTTAGAATCACATCTTAAACTCTTATTGACATATGATATAATTGATAAATCATATTGGCAAAACCTTTTTATTGGAAAACATTCGTGTAATAATCTAGTTGGTATTTTCCAGGGCCCTAAGGGAGATGTTGGCCCCATGGGCCCAGCAGGACCACCTGGCCCAGCCAATCTGATGACTGGGGATGGTCAGGCTGTACAGGTATGATAAGAGATATTGATTTGCATTAAGTGATCAGATAATGTTTGAATTTTCACAGTGTTTAAATATACCGGTAGTAGAGGTAAAGTTTTCAGGGTTTTCAAAACACACAGGGTCTTCAGTGTCAGCCCTTCCTGCTCCTTATTTGTGCCCTTTGAAACCTGAGCTTAGAGGTCTCCCTCAACACCGCCTACTTTCAGCAATTACCATACTTTCAAACAAAATGGAACTCCTGGTTTTACAATTTAGTACTATATTCAATGTACTGGTATATGGCTAAGTTTGGTCAATAGGGAGAGGATTTTAATTCAGTGGCAAGAGAATAATTCCAGATTTTAAATTTTAAAACTGATAACCAGTGATCATGCCAAGTTCAGTTATTATACATCGTTTAATTTTAGTGACCAAAGACTGTTAAATTTCCTGTTTACTGACTTTTACCTTAAGTGAATGGGAAGTGTTAAATGATAGTGACAAGAGAATGTTTGATATACATTTTTATACTGAGTTGAAATTATTGGAACTAAGTTCACATTTACATATTATGGATTTCAGACTACTCAACACACATATCTGTCATTGCTATTTTAGGGACCCAAGGGTGACCAGGGCCCGAGAGGACCACCAGGGGCAAAGGGAACAAGAGGCCTGATTGGATACCCTGGATTTAAGGTAAGATATTCATGAAAAGGTTTTACAAAAGGGCTAACTACAAATTCTGAAAGGTTACCATAGTTTTAATATATAACACAAGATAACAAATGAAATAGTATTGCAGCACCTTAAAATATAGATTTATGGACCAGAAGGAAGACGTGCTCTTTGGAAGATATGGGGAGCCAAGTATCCCTCAGATGTTTACTATAATCTTGTAGAAATAATAAACCATATATTTGTAGGGCAACCAGGGTGACCCAGGAACCCCAGGAAGGGATGGATTAAGGGGCCGTAAGGGAGACAGGGGCTACGGGATCCCGGGTAGAAACGGGGAACCGGGACCCCCAGGCCCACCTGGAAGGACTGGAGAGCCAGGAATCGGTATTGGGGCCGGATCTGGGGCCAAAGGAGAGAAGGTGGGATTCTAAGAATTTTTTTTTTTTTTTTCAGTAAAAATCTCCTTAGACTGATAAAGCCTTTGTATCCGCGTTTATGTTTCAACATTTGCAAATTGGCATAACTCCAAAAACTGTTGAAGATATTTGTATGTAATATAGTTCACAATTTTCCAATGTATTGCTGTTGATGGAAGTGGACATTATTTTCACAGAATGCCTTTTTTTATGCTTTGTAGGGTGACAGTGGTGAGGACGGCAAACCAGGTTTTGATGTAAGTAGCAATCTTAAAGTAATCTTTTGAATGTTGTATATATCTGGTTAATTACTTCATCTCAGTGTCAGAGAGGTGTTTGGAAATCATATCAAATGTAGTTAAACTGACTTCAATATAAAAAAGCAGGGCATTGCATGTTCTTAATATTACAATGTCACGAAAAAACTGAACGAAGAGTTTCAAATTAACAGCTATATAACTGCTGTTTTAACATTTCAGGGCGCAAAGGGTGAGGCTGGTCCTCGAGGACCCCCAGGCTTGCCGGGTGAAATCTCAGATGAAGGTTTCTTGAGAGATGGTATACAAGGACCACCAGGACCCACAGGTGCACCAGTAAGTGTTGACTGCTCTTATCAGTAAGTGTTGACTGCTCTATTTTAGGTTCAGGCTGTAAGTGCTTCAACATATTGTTTTAAACTGACCACCAGGACTGTCTGGTAACATTTCTTACAAGGATTTCCTGCAAGAAGGGATTACCAGGACTTCATAGTCTAACAACAAGTCAACAAGTGTTGTCTGCTCCTTTTTGGAAATTGTTGAGTACTCCTTAAGTGCATTGATACAGAAACTGACAAATTGTTAAGTATAAGTTTGACTGGAACATTGTTAATTTATGTTAATTTCAAATGAGTTACCTTGATTTTTTACCATTGACCTCCTACATTTAAGGGCCCACAGGGACCCCAGGGACCACCAGGCTATCCAGGCAAGGATGGGCTCCCAGGTCGGGATGGGGTCGGTGAACGAGGTCCCATGGGTCCCCAAGGTCCCCCAGGGGATGGGAGAGGCACACAGGGACCCCCAGGCCCGCCTGGACCCCAAGGAAAACCAGGATCAGGAGACGGGGCAGACACTGCAGTAAGTGTAGTGATATTGATTTAAAAGGAAGGCTATTGTGTTAACTACTTTTGTTTAAACTTTTGAAGACTCAAATGTAAATACATTATATTTTAAGTCAATTTTTCTGCCTTATTTCTCTGTCAGATATTACTTTAAAGGGTTAAATCTCCTTCTCTTCTGTTATTCAATTGCTGTTGAATCTTAAGTAACATTGTAATAAAAACTCATGATTAATCTTTCTTCCAGACCCCAGTTCAGTTTGCGGATGCCTCAGAGCTCCAGAGAATGGCACGGACCATACCTGTGGGTACGCTGGGCTTTGTTCTCAACACAGAGACACTGTACATTCGGGTATCACAGGGATGGAGGCCCGTCTCGGTAAGTTATATCTGGTGTTCTGTCAAGATTGTTTCATCTTTGTTTTATAATTGAACCATGCTGGAAGATTTGAACTCCACACAGAACTCAACCTCTCTGTGGGTCAGTGTGGGTTGTACTTTCTTTAGACTTAGTTTAAACTGAATGATTTGATAGTCAGTGGAGTGGTGTAAGGGAACCTAGGCCCCAATCAATGCTAGGTTAACATTGTGTAAGATTCTCCTTTTGAACAGTGTTGAGACTAGTAAGGGAATTATCTTATAATGATGATGAACTGTTCACCAAGAACTGGTAACAAGTTATTTGGCTGTTTGACATATGAGGCTTTAACAAGGTACACTCAGGCTAATGAGAGAAAATATGGCCTGGAGTTTATAGAGGGTTGTATAGGGTTTATACATTGTTCCATCCTTTCAGTTAAAGAAATAAACTAAACCAAACAATTGTTCTGTAAATGAGATATTATTGCTCTGTAAATGAGATAAACTAAGCAATTGCTCTGTAAATGAGATAAACTAAGCAATTGCTCTGTAAATGAGATAAACTAAGCAATTGCTCTGTAAATGAGATAAACTAAGCAATTGCTCTGTTAATGAGATAAACTAAGCAATTGCTCTGTTAATGAGATAAACTAATCAATTGCTCTGTAAATGAGATAAACTAAGCAATTGCTCTGTAAATAAGATAAACTAAGCAATTGCTCTGTAAATAAGATAAACTAAGCAATTGCTCTGTAAATAAGATAAACTAAGCAATTGCTCTGTAAATTTCTGATTATATTGATATGAAATATTATGTTTACCTTATTTTTCTTCCAGCTTGGTGATGATTTGATCCCCTTGCCTAGAGAAACACCAACAGTGAGTTTGCCATTTACATTCTGATATATAAAGTTTGCTAGACATTTGTGCATGCTACATGATTGTTAAGTGTACATGAATATACAATGTAGTTCTATAACAAAATAACTTCTTGATAAAAAACTTAAAAATATCTTTACTTTCGTGTTATGGACTTGTTCTATGTATCATATATTCTAAATATCAAACATAAGTTTTCTATTAAAAGACTAGTGCCTGTATGATTTTATGAAAAAAACCACATAAGAGTAAAGTTTTAAATTAAGCAATCATTAAAAAAGAGAACATTAGAATTTAAAAAATCATAGATTAAAAAGAAAGGTGAGTGTAGGTGTCTGCCTATCTCTCAGTGAGTGCAGGTGTCTGCCTATCTCTCAGTGAGTGCAGGTGTCTGCCTTTCTCTCAGTGAGTGCAGGTGTCTGCCTATCTCTCAGTGAGTGCAAGTGTCTGCCTAGATCTCAGTGAGTGCAGGTGTCTGCCTAGATCTCAGTGAGTGCAGGTGTCTGCCTATCTCTCAGTGAGTGCAGGTGTCTGCCTATCTCTCAGTGAGTGCAGGTGTCTGCCTATCTCTCAGTGAGTGCAGGTGTCTGCCTATCTCTCAGTGAGTGCAGGTGTCTGCCTATCTCTCAGTGAGTGCAGGTGTCTGTCTAGATCTCAGTGAGTGCAGGTGTCTGCCTAGATCTCAGTGAGTGCAAGTGTCTGCCTAGATCTCAGTGAGTCCTGGGTTTAAGCCAGTCTGAGACCACTTCAAGTTTGAGTGCAACCTCTCAGACAGGAAGCCCGTACAGGTTTCTAGCCAATGAACGGGCTCTTACATGAATATCCAGTTGTAGCTGTCTCTACAATTGAGCTATATAATCAAGTGCAGCTAAAGATTTAAATAATCAATATGAAATTTCAGTACCAGGAGATCCGCAGAAAATATCAGGTTAATTATCACTAAGCGCAGACATTGCTTATGATGTACACGTATACTTTAAAATGTGGGAGCATGTCGCAAAATGGAGTATATCTTTACGTCAGACTCTTCCTGCCTCGGGCTGTACTATAGTTTAACTTGAAATTGTACCTATTTCTTAATTTTGATATTTTCCTTAACTATTTATTCCACTGGTAGAAAAATTTAAATTTTGAATATATTGCAAAACATTTTTTTTGAGGAAAAATAACAGATCAAAATTTTACACTGAACTTAAAAGATTTGAAAATGGTCTTCAGTTGGTTCTATAATACGGCCCGTGGTTTATGAACTATCTCTTGACTGAAATAAGCTCTTTATTCACTGGAAGGAGTTCGTGTTCGTTCACAGATGATATACTAGCTGTATCAGAAAAGTGCCTTGTTCTATATGTCACCAAATAATTCACCATCTTCATCAATATTGGTTATAGTGTATTGGCTTGATTTGTCTGTTAGTAAAACGTAATTTAATGCAGTTTAATTGTTGCACCTATTTTTTGCTTGTTTAATGATATCAAGCTCTTGTATAAATAACCGTGTACTTAATAAAAATGCATTTTGTCTACATAATCCTTGAATGCACCCCAAGGGTTGATATAGCGGGAAGGTTTTAAGTGACTGTAAAGGGAGAGGCAGATAGAACCTTCTCACACTTACCCCTTGAGTTGCACTTACTCACATGTATATAAAACATATATACTTCCGAAGTTCACATATTTACTTAGCTTTTAACTAACTTAACATGTTAGGTTTTATATTCATACATATATGGATCAGGTCGACCAATGAAAGGAAATAATGAACATCAATTGCTTATTTCCAAGGTTCTAATGATTCAATGTTTTATGGGCTCAATAGTGCGATCAATTCAATGATTCTTTGCACAGTGAGATAAGAAGGTTGTAAATATTCATTGCTTATTTGCATAATGGAATATTAATAGGTCATGAATATTCAAAAACCTCATTTGCATATTTTCAGGAGTCCACCTCTTTGACAACGGTAAATCCCTGCGCATTTACTGCCAAATGTTAAGCTCAATTCGGTGTTATAATTTTGCGTATTTTTTTTAATTTCAATTTTTTGGTGTTTTGGGTTTTTTAAACTGTCACAGTTTCCGTGTTCAAATAAAGTTATTTGTCCCTTCCTATTATAATTTGTTAAGTTATTTACATTCATATAAAACTTGTTTTATTATTTCAATTTTTGTTGCTACTAATCAAGTTGAAATGTAACAAATACGGCATTGTGCTTTTGTTGAAAAACAACAAGACACAGATTAAAAAAACAAATATGCTAACTCATAATTAGAAAAGCTTTTTGTTTTCTGTAAATGCTTTAAAATGCTGTGCTTCGTAATTTATTTACATTTAAAAAAAGTACTAACTGTAACATGGCAATACTTGTTAGTTTTAGTTTTTAGAAAATATCACATTTGCAAACTATCAGATATCTCAAAATCCTTCCAAAGTTCTTATTTTTGTTTCCTTTCTTGCACAATGCCAAGCTTATGTTACTAACTTCACCAGCTTTATGTGTAACTTAGCTGACACTGTTACATTTGATAATCTTTAACTGTTTTGTAACATTTTTTTGCCATTTTAACTTTATTGGTATAGATAGCAAATTTATCTGTTATATTTCAAATAGATTTTAATTTGCCTGTTTGTCGAAGAAAAACTTGAAAAACTCAAGATAATGTCAAAAACTTTAACTTGACAATACCTCAAAAACCTTTCAAGAATTTTGTTTGAGAGTTAATACACATGTTGTCAAGGACATAATACAGATGTACACCAAGGGCCATAACTCTTGCTTTAAAGCAGCATTCTCATAGATTGTACACAAAGGACCATAACTCTTGCTTTGAAGCTGCACTCTCACAGATTGTACACAAAGGACCATAACTCTTGCTTTAAAGCTGCACTCTCACAGATTGTACACAAAGGTCATATAAGATATATATATATATAATAACTCATAATATAACAGATCTCAATTAGTTAGGGAAAATGCTGAAAGTTTCATTTTTCTTAAAGGGTTTGTAACACTGATTATTTGTCAGCAGTCTCATATCGCTGCTTTCCTGTCAAAAATTGGCTCATTTAATGACAAAAGCTAAAAAGTTTATCAAAATCTGTGAGGGTGCAGCTTTAAAAGTGGTTAAGCTTATATTAAGAACCCCTTTTGGAATTAAAACGAAAACCAAGATGAGCGTTTGCATTTATTCCATGGCGCCTTTGTTGTGACTGATGTTGACTGCATGCAAGTCTAATGTAACTTTTCATAGATTTTAGCATGAACATGTTGTGTGGTCATTTATTTAGGAGCAGTACTGTAGTTGGTTTTTCTCATTTAGTTATTATATAACATCCAATATAAAGATTAAAACACTAGAAGAAACTTGTAGTATTTGATTTAGATAAATGATAACTGGAGCACTGTGTGTGAAGAGATCTTGAGAAGCATTTTGAGTTTATTAAATATTGTGAATATGAATGCACACATCCTATCAGTCATCTTTTAGGTCTTACACAACTTAGAAATATAATGTATTTGTGGTAGCAAACTTAAGTTTACTAAAAAAATATGTTCTTTCCTATACAGTTGAAATATTATTTTATGTGTTTGTGTTTTTTAGCCACCGACAACAACTCCACAAACAAGACCGCCAGTAGATATCTCTGACATCAGCAGACGACCAAGAGTAGGATTTACTATTTGTTTTAAGGCCAACGGCATGTTGATAATATTTCTGTGTAGCATAACAATATTGGAACATACCGCGGGATTAATGCGATCAGATATTTATCATAAAATAATACGGGTTTGTTAAGTCTGATCAATGGTACTGAGAGTGGTGTAGTGGTTGCAGACCCCACCAATTGTACCACCTCTCACCCAGAAGGTTGTACGTGTGAACCCCACCAGGGGTACTTCCTCTTGGTGCCAGTACTGGTTTCTGCCTAGGGAACAAACTGGAGAGTGTTTAATGGCAGCTTATAGCTGTTTCTATATAATCGAGTTGAAATAATTAATTACACTATTATTAGCAGTGTTAAAAATTTGTTTTTTAAAAAACAGACTGTAGAATTAAATAACTGGAGAGCATAGCACATGACAAGTTTGGTTTTCTGATTTCTCTTTGAGCACAGTGATCATGTATGTGTATAACCTTTCAGCTTCACATGATAGCTCTAAACAACCCCCACAGTGGACGACTGAGGGGAATCCGAGGTGCTGATTATCTGTGTCATCGGGAAGCTCGCGATACAGGAATGAATGGGACCTTCCGAGCCTTCTTGTCATCGTCTGACCAGAACCTGGATTCCCTCGTGTACTACCCCATTGATAGAAATGTGCCAATTGTCAATTCAAAGGTAAGAGTCCATTATAGGATACTGCGCATTTCTTTTAACGTTCTAACCCACATCACTTTTAAGAATGTAATGGTTTTAGAAAGTCATCCTTAAACAGTGAATTTGCTTGGAAATAGTCGATCAGGAATCATAAAGGGAAAACGTCCAGAAGGCAATGGTCATCATATTGGCTTTGTTTCAAAATATCTGTGGCCTTTATATGTCAGGTTTGTGCCTATGCCTAAAGTAAATAAATGATGGAAACGGCTCAAACATTTTATAAGATATGGTTATACTGTCTGAAATCAGCACAATTCCGTGATGAAATTGAGACAATTGTGGAACACAAATAATTTCTATAAGACATTATGATAAAGATGATTGTGTCGATTGAACAGTAAGATGGTGCCTGTGTCAATAACATAGCGGTAGTGTGATGGTCCCTGTTTATATTCCTTAGTATAATGATGATTGTGTCGATTGAACAGTAAGATGGTGCCTGTGTCAATAACAATAGCGGTAGTGTGATGGTCCATGTTTATATTCCTTAGTATAATGATGATTGTGTCGATTGAACAGTAAGATGGTGCCTGTGTCAATAACATAGCGGTAGTGTGATGGTCCCTGTTTATATTCCTTAGTATAATGATGATTGTGTCGATTGAACAGTAAGATGGTGCCTGTGTCAATAACAATAGCGGTAGTGTGATGGTCCATGTTTATATTCCTTAGTATAATGATGATTGTGTCGATTGAACAGTAAGATGGTGCCTGTGTCAATAACATAGCGGTAGTGTGATGGTCCCTGTTTATATTCCTTAGTATAATGATGATTGTGTCTATTGAACAGTAAGATGGTGCCTGTGTCAATAACATAGCGAAGTGTGATGGTGCCTGTGTCTATTCCTTAGAATAATGATGATTGTGTCTCAATGATGTTGACAGAATGGTGATGTTTGTGTCTATTTGACAGAATTGTGAAGTTTGTATCTATTTGAGATTATTGGGAGATTTGTGTCTATTTGACAGTATGACAATGTTTGTGTCTATTTGAAAGTATGGCGATGTTTGTGTCTATTTGGAAGTATGACAATGTTTGTATCAATTTGATGGTGATGTTTGTGTCTATTTGAAAGTATGGAGATGTTTGTGTCTATTTGAAAGTATGGTGATGTTTGTGTCTATTTAAAAGTATGGTGATGTTTGTGTCTATTTAAAAGTATGGTGATGTTTGTGTCTATTTGAAAGTATGGTGATGCTGTGTCTATTTGACAGTATGGTAATGTGTCTGTCTATTTAAAAGTATGGTGATGTTTGTATCTATTTGACAGTATGGTGATGTTTGTGTCTATTTGACAGTATGGTGATGTTTGTATCTATTTGACAGTATGGTGATGTTTGTATCTATTTGACAGTATGGTGATGTTTGTGTCTATTTGAAAGTATGGTGATGTTTGTGTCTATTTGAAGGTATGGTGATGCTTGTGTCTATTTGACAGTATGGTAATGTGTGTGTCTACCAGACTCTATGATAATGTGTTGTACATTTACAGGATGAAGTATTGTTCAACTCTTGGGAAGATATGTTGAATGGTGGTGGTGGATTGTTCAACCATGGTGCCTCAGTTTACTCCTTCGACGGTAAAAACGTGAAGGAGGATCCCCAGTGGTGAGTTACAATTTGATTATCAACTTATTTAACTTGACAAGGACCTGCTTTGGCAATTGATTACTCTTAATGTCTTAACTGTATTGTCAATAATTGTTGTTCTACTATAAAGACCTCAGCTCAATTACAGTCAGTTATTGTATTAATATTAAAGTCTTGAATTAGTTAATAATTTGAGCACAATAATAGCCCTGGATAAATTGTACTACAATAATGGCTTTTGACAACTGAAATACAATTGTTACATTTTTTCTCTCTAGGCCCATGAAGGTGCTGTGGCACGGCTCGGACAATAAAGGCAACAGAATGGAGGACAAATCATGTCGAGGGTGGAGCTCCCACTCCAGATACGCTAGCGGCATTGGTAGTTCCCTCATGGAGGGTAAGTGTATTCATATATGTACTTTAAAATGGTCAATAAACAGTTGCAGAGGTGACACACATCGGGGGCTATAATCAACGTCATTAATGGAAATAATAAATGTCAATGCACTTAAACCACTTACATTATTTTTTTGTGATGGGAATTTCACAGCAGTGTTAGACCAGTAGGATGAGTAACATTTAAAAGGCAATCCTTAAAAATAATGTTTGTAATGAGTGGCTGAACATAGACAATTAATTGACAGTAATTCTACATTCAACTTGTTTGATACTAGCATGTTTCCAGGGGTACAAAAATGAATATTAAGGGGGGTCAATAATTACTTCTTGATGTAATTTTGTGTTGGTTTTATGAACTGTGAGAACTTTTTTTGAATGTTGGAAATATTTGGTTCGTTTGATTTTGATTTTGTATCTTCATTTTCAGGCAAAATGATGGGAATGGATGAATACAGCTGCAATAATTCTTTTGTCGTCTTGTGCGTAGAGATAACCAGCCAAAAGAAACTGAGGAAGTGAAATTAGAGACATTATGCAACCAATTTAAGTATTGAACTTTTTTAGGATATAAAATTTGAAATTGTATAAACTATGCAAGATATGACAATATATTTGTTGATTTGTTTCAAGTTACAATGGCCAAAAATGGCAGCAATGTGTGCCTTATGCAAATAATTGATTATTTCAATATCTGTATATTTCTGTTGAATTAATGTGTGTTAAGGTAGAAAAAAGATCAAAAGCTATCAAAATTTGTAGTCTGTGATAAATGTTGTTTAGAGACTCCAACATTCTGATTGGCCGAAACATTGTCAACTTAATTTGATTGGTTGGCAGTCTTTGTCAGCATCATGTTGATTGGTTGGCTGCAATTGGTATCTAAGAAGAGATCTGATTGGAGGAAGAGAATATCTTGAAGACCAATGAAAATCCAGTATTCACAGTTGCCATAGTAGTGTTTTGAGACATAGAAAAGTTAGCATTGTACATGACTGGAGTATAAAATAGCTTCATAGTTGTATTGATAATAGCTGCAGAACCTTTTGACATTCATTTCAAAAGTGTGCATTTTAAATGAAATACTAAGCCCTGTTTAAATGTTGTAAAAATATCAAAATATTGAGACTTTTTTTTAATGTTGAAGAGTAAAACAGCAGAAAATCAGTGGATCCCTTTTCTTCTGCTAGGAGACATTTGCAACAAATGAAGAACTGTAAAATAGTAGAGCCACATGTATGAACATGACAGTATGCTTTAGAAATAATACACTAACTTGGTGCTGTGCATTGCTTAGAAAAGCATAAGCCAGTTTACTTTTGAAAGATTTGTACAAATTAAGTGATTGTACATGTATACTATTGAGTTAAAACTATCATCTGTAGTGAGATAAACTCCTAACAAATTAAGATTTAAAAATGAAATTTGCATCAATTAATGTTTCTTGTATTTCAAGGTTTATACTGTTATGATTTTACACATTGGTTCAGCCTTTGGTCATTTTGCTTACATATATACATATATCTACAAAGTGTTTTTGTTTTTTTTCAATCATGCATTGCTTAAATATTTTGTGATTGTAAATTTGTATTGTATATATTAATATTGAATGCTTTAAGTGTCCATGTTTCATCTTTTCTTTACAGGCATTGTATTTGATAGCCAATGATCATTTTTGCACAGTCCGCGATTTTTTTTGTGTACTTTAAAAATCTCAGCTGAATTTTCATGATGTAAGAGCTTGAGCTTGAAATATAAGCAGCTTATCTTTTTAGACTTGAGTTTCTGTAAATAGCTTTGTGTTTGCAAACTTACCGATACTACAGTAGATGGTACACTGGGATGGATGGATAATATGTAGGGGAAAATAGCCCAACTCTCCCAACACTTTGTTTATTACAAAGAGAGAAAAGTGACACATCTATGCATTTCCTGTATATTATGTAGGCAATAATTTTAATCAGATTCTGAGAAAATAACATCATACTATCTATCGTTAGAATCGGTATTATATCCAAAGATGTTACAGTATGAATGTTTTTGTTCATGTATCTGTGCTTAGAAACTGTATTTGACAAAAAAAGCTTTAACCTTCACTGATGCAGTTTAATGCTGTTTATTTTTTAGAGTTAAGCATGTGTGAACCTTAAAAGCAATTGTTTATCTGTTGGGTTGAATGGGTTAACCTGCCAGTTGTATAAAATAGGGTTTGTTTGGCTAAATGGAAAATAAAACTATGATAGGTTGATATTAACCAAGGAACAAACATTGGCTCATGTTACATTAATGGCAATGTAGGATTGAAATGTTTCAGTGCTCAGTTAACTGGAATACCAGAATGGCGTGATTTGGTGATAAGGCTTCTGTCAACATTTTATACAATTGTCTGCAACTGACAAGGTTGATAGGTACCCATTTCTACTCCTTCCTGTATCTTTAATATTGCTGTATATTGATGATTGAATGCCTTAAGTTTATCTTGTATTGCGCCTCATGCCAGGTTGTATTTGAGTTCTTCTGATTTAAATAATAGCCACTAGAATTTCTAGCATAATTACTTAATAATATTCAATGAAGGTGCAGTTCGATTAACACTGCTACATGTATTTTGCATGGATATCAAAAAAAGATGGAAAAAATTATACCATTTAAACAACAATGATTAAACTCTACCTTCTTTACCTCAATTACTGTTGGGCCGAAGGCCGAGTGATTGTTAAATAATAGAGAAATACATCTTTTTTATTAAAAATATCTTTTGTACATTAAAGAGCAGTGATCTTGAGCAACCTGTATATTGTTCTTGTTGTTGTTGCTTGACCTAAGAGTGGTATGATGATGTTAATGCTAATGTAAAGTGTATTTCTGATTAATGAGTTATGAAGTTCCATTGTTAGATTATTGTTAATACTGGAAGAGACTCTGTTATAACAGTAGAAACGGTAAAAACACAGCCCATGGTTTTATGTGGCCTGCGTACCATGCGGACACATGACGATCAGATTGTTCAGTGGCATCTTCTTTCGGGGTCATACTTTCATTTCTGCTCTTTAACTTGGACATTTTTTCTCCAATCTTTACAAAACTTGGCAGCAATGCTATTGGCTCAATATCTCAAATCATTGTGATTGCCAGTCAGATGGCTATTGTCATTCTAGAGTTATGGCCCTTGAATTTCCAGAATTATGGGCACTCCTGAAAGGTGCCACCTCAACTCGCTGCAATCATGGATGACATTTAGAATAACCAGTCTACATATCTTGCATTTATGTGACACAAATTGGGCAAACAAGTCTTATTTGTCAGACGATAATTTTCAATTAAAAACATGCTTGTATCTCATTATTTATGGAGGCTAAAAGAGAATCGAGATCAAAGTCATTCTACATTTAAAAATGTTTTTTGTTTCTAGAACTGCAACAGTGAAGTACAGGGTCTCTTGGAATGTTTTCTACCATATGTTAGCATTCTTTAACATTATCATGTGTGTGTGAAAGTTATGTGTGAAAGTATCTTTTAATGACTTAAACACAAAGAAAATTCAAGGGTGCCAAATTCTAGTTATTTTGTGTAGTGTAAATGTATATGCTTGTTATATATATTGAATTAGCATAGCATTATTGGAGGGGTCTTTAGCTATTGCAGAATAGATTTGTCCCGTAAACAACTTTTATATCCTTAAATCTTTTTATGCATTTTATTCTGATTGTATTAAAAGAAATATTATGATCTTTTATTGAATATTTTACATATTACAACAATTTCAATGAAAGAATATTGAAAGAAAAAGAGAAAATTATATAGAATTACATTGTTTTCGAGCCAACTTGTAATAAATATAAATTAGAGATAATTATTTCATTAAGTATCAAAATCAATCCATTTAATGTGCTCCGGTGTAAGCTAGTGTTCGTTTCATAGAAAAGTCATCTTGCTTTACGTAATTCACTGCATTAACCATGAACATAGTTAACTGTCATTAGGCTTTATACTGCTGAAAGCAACTGCTTTATAGACTTAAACACAGCTTTAAATATCATACCATTCTTAATACCCATTTTTTTACAACTTTTCATAGATCTGATTTTATTTTTGTTAAATTCAAGAATATGTTTCGCATTTTTTTTTCTTTAAACCCTGTGATTTACTTGGATATATTGTGGATGAACGCTAGACTGTTCTAAGTGCTTTTTTATCAAATATCACTTAGAACATTCCCACTTTAACCGTGGTATAATGTGTTACTTTATTTACAACAACTATATGTAGTTTTACAACATTTACATGTAGCAGTAAAGTGTAACAAAGTTGTTTGTTTCTGGTTTCACCTATTCCAACTGACCCAAAGTTTTGTATCTGACATTTCGGTTCTAACCAATGGTATTTTATCATTTTGGGTCCGTGTTTTACAG
The DNA here is from genome assembly GCF_026914265.1 of Mya arenaria. Classification (NCBI taxonomy): domain Eukaryota; kingdom Metazoa; phylum Mollusca; class Bivalvia; order Myida; family Myidae; genus Mya; species Mya arenaria. Next base: position 23,701,660 of record NC_069128.1, read on the forward strand.
AGTTTCTGGATTAAGAAGAGTAACATTTCTATAGAGAAGCCTAGATAATGTTAGCCCAGACCACATGTCTCTGTTGTGACATGGATATTGAGGCACAAGTTCAGCTAAAACTCCCCACCCTTCTTCTCTACCTTTTAAAGCCGTGAAATTGGAAACAAGCACCTTTCTTACATACACTATTAACTACATTTAAATGTAGTTGTAAGGGATTTAGCTTTAATTCACTTTCACAGATGCTTTAGTTTATTGTTGAAAATGTATAAAGATTATAGACATCATTACATTTACATAGTTTGTGTCTTGTTTACCTGTTCAACAATACAAAATTCGACTTCTGTTTTTCAAAAAAACTGTTTGTCAAGACTCTGAACAATTGACCAAACAATGGTTTGTTATGATAAACATGACTGTACCGGCCAGTATGCATGCTTTATGTAGTTTATTACCATCTGTGGTTATGCTTTTATCATGTTAACAACAATATATAATGTTATATGATGGAACAAATCATGTTAATTTAAAACTATGTGATAAAAACTTGTTTTCCATCAAATAGGCAAAGCCAGTTCACAATCTACATCAGTACAAATATTGAACAAACTTCCTGAAATTGCAAACACTGACATTTCTGTCATTTTAGCCTTTTTATTTTCTAAGTACTTAACTGTTAGGCAGTCAATTCTTGTGTGTGTTTTGTTCTGTTTTATATTTTGCTTTCCTATCTGACATTAACTTATTTCATTCATGAGCAGACTGTACTCTCTCAATAAATTGTATATAAATGACACGAGCGTTGCTTCATATTTTCTTCCTTGTAATGTCAAGGACAGCACTTGGAGAGGAGAGAGGGTTGTCTGTCTTTTACCCTAAGACTATGGTTTTAGTTTCCAGAAGATACAGTACAATTGTAGTGTGCATGAATATCTTGAGTTGGTTCCAACTGGTTGTCATACCCGTGGGCATCATGATTCGCCCTCTCACTTAGCATAGCAAAAGTGTCTTTTGCATGCAAAAAGCTGTAATACACAAAGAAGAAATACCATATTTCTGCACCTTTTTATTTAAAATTAAACATGGTATTGTTCATAAGAACCATTGTTTTTGATATTATTCATCATTTTCGATAAATTAAAATGATTGTGGCTAATCTTATTTTGGAGTAAAACCTTGCCATTTTTTCTGAACTCTATTTGCCAACAAAAGCAAATGAAAGACTAAGAAGGCGTACCTAGGGCGTCCTAGTCACAGACAAGGATCTTTCAACAGGAAATATATCGTTATTTGTTGGTCACTTTCCATTCAAGGAGGTGTATATAGATATTTTATTCTTGTTTTTATTGTGAAGGACTACCAGTCAATTGCATTCAGGAACTTTCCATACAGAAGCAGTATTCAGGAACTTTCCACACATTAGCAGTTTACAACCACTGACCACATTGTGACATGGCAACATTTGCCATACTAGTAAAATAGCAGTCTTATTCTTCTTCATATTAATTCTTAAGTATTGTTGGTTCTATATAAATCATAAGTAAAAAAACAAGTGCCTAGTCTTTAGTTATTGTCTTTTAATATCGCAAGAAGTAGAAATGCAGAATTGCTGATTGCGACATCAAAAGTAGAAGTGGTAATGCCAATCAATGTTGTAGTAGTTAATGGTAGTGCTGATCTCTCTCAGAAGAAATGGTAATCAGTGCAACAGTAGTAGAAGTGGTAATGCCAATAAATGTTGTTGTAGATAGTGGTAGGGCTGAACTCTCTCAGAAGTAATGATAATCAGAGTCACAGTAGTAGAAGTGGTAATGCCAATCAATGTTGTAGTTAGTGGTAGTGCTGATCACTCTCAGAAGAAATGGTAATCAGTGTTGCAGTAGTAGAAGTGGTAATGCCAATCAATGTTGTTGTAGTTAGTGGTAGTGATGATCTCTCTCAGAAGAAATGGTAATCAGTGCCACAGATTTGCTCTCATGCCCCATACAGAAGGTCCGCTTCATGACACAACACATTGGCTTTCATGTCCCATACAGAGGGTCCGCTCCATTGGCACAACAGATTTGCTCTCATGCCCCATACAGATGATCAGCTCCATGACACAACAGATTTGCTCTCATGCACCATACAGAGGGTCCGCTCCATGACACAACAGATTTGCTCTTATGCCCCATACAGATGATCAGCTCCATGACACAACAGATTTGCTCTCATGCACCATACAGAGAGTCAGCTCCATGACACAACAGATTTGCTCTCATGCACCATACAGAGGGTCCGCTCCATGACACAACAGATTTGCTCTCATGCACCATACAGAGGGTCCGCTCCATGACACAACAGATTTGCTCTTATGCCCCATACAGATGATCAGCTCCATGACACAACAGATTTGCTCTCATGCCCCATACAGATGATCAGCTCCATGACACAACAGATTTGCTCTCATGCCCCATACAGATGATCAGCTCCATGACACAACAGATTTGCTCTCATGCCCCATACAGAGGGTCCGCTCCATGACACAACAGATTTGCTCTCATGCCCCATACAGATGATCAGCTCCATAACACAACAGATTTGCTCTCATGCCCCATACAGATGATCAGCTCCATGACACAACAGATTTGCTCTCATGCACCATACAGAGGGTCAGCTCCATGACACAACAGATTTGCTCTCATGCACCATACAGATGATCTGGCTCCATGACACAACAGATTTGCTCTCATGCACCATACAGAGGGTCAGCTCCATGACACAACAGATTTGCTCTCATGCCCCATACAGAGGGTCAGCTCCATGACACAACAGATTTGCGCTCTACACCATACAGATGATCAGCTCCATGACACAACAGATTTGCTCTCATGCACCATACAGAGGGTCCGCTCCATGATACAACAGATTTGCTCTCATGCCCCATAAAAGGGTCAGCTCCATGACACAACAGATTTGCTCTCATGCACCATACAGAGGGTCAGCTCCATGACACAACAGATTTGCTCTCATGCCCCATACAGAGGGTCAGCTCCATGACACAACAGATTTGCTCTCATGCACCATACAGATGATCAGCTCCATGACACAACAGATTTGCTCTCATGCACCATACAGAGGGTCCGCTCCATGACACAACATATTTGCTCTCATGCACCATACAGATGATCAGCTCCATGAGACAACATATTTGCCCAATACATATGATTGAGTATGATCATCTGTCTCTGGACATCTTATAAAGAATCTTAGTGATAATAATTATCAAAGAACAAGCAACAAATGTTGAAACGTGTTTAAAAAGATATTAGCATTGACTTTACGTTACGTTCAGTCTCTAAATTCAAAGTGTTGTCACTACAACTAAATAGACAGATCATTGAAAGCTTACATTGGTGTATTTCATGTCGGAATACATCAATATTTGTCAATCAAAATACCTTTTCATAATGCCATTTATATCTTAGATTATCATTGTTAACATTATTAGCTCATCTAATGCATATTTTATATTGAATGTACATGTACTAGCAAATGTTAAGACTATAGATCGTATCTTTAGCCTACATACTTTGTATAAAATAGAGTGTAATAATATTGATCTTGTTTTTGGCTAAAATTTTGAAAGACAATTTTTTTTAAACAATAGATAGACAATGAACAGATTGTTCAGAAACTTTGTTGAATTTAAATCAAATTAGCTCTGGAAGTTAATAGCAGTGTTGGGACTCCAACAGAAAAACATCTACCAATAATCGGTTTATAAAACCGATCAATTATCGATTGTTAATCGATTTAATCATTATTTTAACTATTTTTGGCCATTATATTTAAGGCATATACAAACAGCATATGCACTAGTTATAAGCACCAATGTTCTCTTACGATATTGCCTGTACATTTTGTTGTATAAATTAGGCTATTTATTTAGAACTGAACTATATTTTAGTGTCTACAAGTTACTATTATCATTTCCTTTTTTTCCGGAAAGGGTTGGCTGTAAGGGGATGGAGGAGGTCAATAATTAAAGCAAGTTCATTATCAAAATATAACAACATAAACATTATCATAGTACGTGTATGGTTTGCAACTTTTGGGAAATGTCAACTACTTTGAAAGTTGTTTGTGAAATATAAATGTTAGATATATTGACTTGAATCAATGTGACTATATTTCTTTTTTGTGAGCATATTTTAACTTTTTGAAAAATAAACACCAACTTTGAACTACGTCTTTTCCTATTTACATGCTTTAATAAGATAACATACCAGATACATACATAGTGTGTATGGCCTGTGTTTTCGTCGAAACGATATCAAAAATAATCACATAGTCTTGGACAAGGTCCATGCACCGGTTCACCAAAAAACTGCAGACAAACAATTAATGATGAGCTCTGGAAGAGTAAGCCATTTGTATGAAAGAACGCATCCAGTCCAACCTTGTTGTCTTTAACTCCCAGGAAACGGCGAAAATACATCGAGCTAAGCGGGGATGCCTATATTTAGTATTGATAAATAGGTCCTTTACATCCAGTTCGAGCCAACGGGAGCGAGATAATTCGGCCTACTATCAAGTCGGCCCAAAGACGTTTTGGCACCTTAATTAAATTGACTCGAGACGTTTTGGCCCCTTACTGATTTTCAAAAGTGACATTTCGGCCCCTTAGTTTAATTTTTATTTTATTTTAAATATCAAGACAAAAATACAATTTGACAATGAGATCATTAAATTCACAAATAGACAAATTTTCGCCATATGACAGTCTGTCTAAAAACATCTTGTAACTATCGGATTTCGTTTTTCATTAATTATTCTCAATCTTCAAAGCATCTCCAGAGAAGATATTTCATAATAAGGAAATAGTTACCTAAAGAACAGTTCGTCTGCAAGCCCTGTAGAGCTACTGGAACGAGGGAAAGAACCAAACCTATCGATGTAAGTATTTGAACTTAAATAACGTCACTATGCGTATATATTATTAGTATAAATTAGTAAGTTATCGGCATATCAAAACAATTGTAAACATTGTGGTAAATCATATTTGGGAGTAAGAGTGAACCTTAAACGCATCAAACAGATTTTGAACAGAATGTATGTGTTCGTAATCAGCCCGTTCTGCGCCACGTCCAGCACCTGGGGCTGAAGGCAACATACGAGCGACGAGAGGGAGCCCACAAACTCATCAGGAAGCTGTTGGCACTTCCATTCCTACCAGGACAGCATATTGAGCGCGCCTTCTTGAAACTTAAAAGACCGGGCAGATGCGAGTTCGACCCAGATGACAAACTCAGATCGCAAAAATAGTCCTGCAATCATTTGGTTTGAGCATGAAACTCTCGTTTGAGATAAAGGTTCAGCTAGTTATCGTAGCATTCGGAACTCCTCGGCCATTTTTTTCGAAAACAACCTCGGATGTATTTTGATGGTTTACATACTCAAAAAGCGGTACGTTTAAGTCCGCTGCAAGTAGATCGCGTAGTATTTTAATTAGCAGTTAAACTTTATGACTTAACTCTTGGAAATCTTAATTATGTTTGCAATTATATACTTCACTAACAATCAATTTAAACTTGGATCAATAAAAACAATTCTAAAACACTATATTTCATAAATGATATAATTCAAAAAATTACAAACTACTTCAACTGATGTACCGGCATACATCCGAGTTTGTTTTCGAAAAAAATGGCCGAGGAGTTCTGAATGGTTATCGTAGTATTACAAAGATTATTGCAAAACCAACCAAAGGCTACATTCCAGTTCCAGCGTGAAAGATACCCCAAGGACGTAAACGCTTCGCATTGGCAAACTGGTTGCTAGAACCTTTTCTGTAATCAATAATTATCCCGGGGCATGATGGCCAGACGGACAATACATTACAAAATGGCAGTCAGTGATCAGAGTTTGACCCTTTGCGGTTGTGCAATGTTAAGCACCGAAAACGAACTCTCAATACATTGGTTCATACTATTTTAGCTTGGTTTCGACCGAAAGCTTGAGTCTCGAGTCTGTTTACTGGGCAGCAACCAGTACTGTGTCCATTTTAAGAGGCCATGAGAACGTACTTCTGTTGGGGATCGAACCCATAACCTCTAGGCTGAGAGGCCGACGTCTATACCACTTGACCACTCTCACAATATATCACATTAAGGATCGAACCCACAGCCTCTAGGCTGAGAGGAGGACGTCTATACCACTTGACCACTCTCACAATATATCACATTGAGGATCGAACCCACAACCTCTAGGATGAGAGGCGGACACCTATACCACTTGACCACTATCACATTGAGGATCGAACCCACAGCCTCTAGAGTGAGAGGCGGACGTCTTTACCACTTGACCATTCTCACAATATATCACATTGAGGATCGAACCCACAACCTCTAGGATGAGAAGCGGACACCTATACCACTTGACCGCTCTCACAATATATCACATTGAGGATCGAACCCACAGCCTCTAGGGTGAGAGGCGGACACCTATACCACCTGACCATTCTCACAATATATCACATTAAAGATCGAACCCACAGCCTCTAGGCTGAGAGGAGGACGTCTATACCACTTGACCACTCTCACAATATATCACATTGAAGATCGAACCCACAGCCTCTAGAGTGAGAGGCGGACACCTATACCACTTGACCACTCTCACAATATATCATATTAGGGATCGAATCAAATTTTTGTTTGCCTTTTAACCACCTTTTTATAAAATATTTCATTGTGAAAATGCACAAGTTCATCAGTAACTGTAAGAGTATATATGTTCTGTGTTTTTTACCTTATTGCTAGCTCATACTTCAAAATGTAGCGCATTTTTAAAAATTCCTAAAAATACATATTTTTTCAACAAAAAAATAATCATGAGCTGTTTGGCTAAAAACATTTTTTTAGCTCTGATGTTTATAAATATGTATTAATATAAAATAAATAAAATGTGTTTTTTTTACATTATTAATGTCATTTTAATTCCAATGTTTTGAATTTGACCTTTTTTGCAATTTCATTTCCAATCCCAATTTGCGAATTCAGATTATTTTTCAAAATATCGCTGTTGATCATCACATTAACTTAACTGCCTGCGTTTAACAGTTGTTCTAATTGTTTTGCCAGTTTAAGACTCATTTGAGGGCGAAATGGTACAGACACGTGTTCGTCGAAAAGCGATATGGAACAGACAAATGTCAGTTAAGGGAGAAATGGGACAGACACATACCAGTTGAAGGCGAAATTGTACAGACTCATATCAGTTGGGGGCGAAATGGTACAGACACGTGTTCGTCGAAAAGCGATATGGAACAGACAAATGTCAGTTAAGGGAGAAATGGAACAGACACATACCAGTTGAAGGCGAAATTGTACAGACTCATATCAGTTGGGGGCGAAATGGTACAGACACATATCATTCGAGGGCGAAATAGAACAGACACATATCATTCGATGTCGAAATGGAACAGACACGTGTCACTTAAGGGCAAAATGGAGCAGACACATGCCAGTTGAAGGCGATATTGTTCAAACTCATATCAGTTGGAGGCGAAATGGTACAGACACATATCATTCGAGGGCGAAATGGTACAGATACGTGTTCTTCTAATAACGATATGGAATTGACACGTGTAAGTTGAAGGTGAAATGGTACAGACACATATCATTTGTGGGCGAAATGGTACAGACACTTATCATTCGAGGGCGAAATGGTACAGACACTTATCATTCGAGGGCGAAATGGTACAGATACGTGTTCTTCTAATAGCGATATGGAATTGACACATGTCAGTTGAAGGTGAAATGGTACAGACACATGTCAGTTGGGGGCGAAATGGTACAGACACATATCAATTGTGGGCGAAATGGTACAGACACATGTCATTTGTGGGCGAAATGGTACAGACACATGTCAGTTGGGGGCGAAATGGTACAGACACATGTCAGTTGGGGGCGAAATGGTACAGACACATAGCATTTGTGGGCGAAATGGTACAGATACGTGTCATTTAAGGCGAAATGGTACAGACACATGTCAGTTGGGGGCGAAATGGTACAGACACATATCATTTTAGGGCGAAATGGTACAGACACATGTCATTTGTGGGCGAAATGGTACAGACACATGTCATTTGAGGGCGAAATGGTACAGATACGTGTTCTTCGAATAGCGATATGGAACTGACACGTGTCAGTTGAGGGCGAAATGATACAGACAAATGTCAGTCGAAAGGCAAAATGGTACAGATACATGTACGTTGAGGGCGAAATGGTACAGGCAAATGTCAGTTGAGAGCGAAATTGTACAGATACATGTTCTTCGAATAACGATGTGGAAATGACACGTGTCTGTTGAGGGCGAAATGGTACAGACAAGTGTCAGTCGAATTGCGAAATGGAAAAGACACAAAATTTCCGAATGGCGAAATGATTCAGTACGTACATATGTTAGTTAAGGTCGAACTGGTACAAACCATATCAGTCACAATGTGAAATGGTTTAGACAAATGTTATTCGAAAGTCGAAATGGAACAGACACATGTCAGTTAAGTGCAAAATGGTACTGACGAATGTCTGTCTAGGACAATGGTGCACAAATATATCAGTCAGAAGGCTAACTAGAACAGATACGTGCAGTAACATGTTAGTTGAACAGCAAACTAGTACAAATGCGTACAGATGCGTGTCAGTTTAAAGGCAAACTAGAACATAAGTGTACAGATGCGTGGCAGTTTAAAGGCAAAATAGAACAGATGTGTACAGATGCGTGTCAGTTTAAATGCAAACTAGAACATATGTGTACAGATGCGTGTCAGTTTAAAGGCAAACTAGAACATATGTGTACAGATGCGTGTCAGTTTAAAGGCAAACTAGAACATATGTGTACAGATGCGTGTCAGTTTAAATGCAAACTAGGACAGATGCGTACAGATGCGTGGCAGTTTAAAGGCAAAATAGAACAGATGTGTACAGATGCGTGTCAGTTTAAATGCAAACTAGAACATATGTGTACAGATGCGTGTCAGTTTAAAGGCAAACTAGAACATATGTGTACAGATGCGTGTCAGTTTAAATGCAAACTAGGACAGATGCGTACAGATGCGTGGCAGTTTAAAGGCAAAATAGAACATATGTGTACAGATGCTAGTAAGTTGAAAGGCAAACTAGAACATATGTGTACAGATGCGTGGCAGTTTAAAGGCAAAATAGAACATATGTGTACAGATGCTAGTAAGTTGAAAGGCAAACTAGAACATATGTGTACAGATGCTAGTCAGTTGAAAGGCAAACTAGAACATATGTGTTCAGATGCTAGTCAGTGGAAAGGCAAACATGCGTGTCAGTTGAACAGCAAACTAGTACAGATGCGTACACATGCGTGTCAGTTGAAAGGCAAACTAGAACTGGTGCGAACAGATACCTTGTAGTTGGAAGGCTAACTCGAACTGATGCGTACAGATGCGTAGTAGTTGAATGCCTTACAAGTACAAATGCGTACTGATGCGTGTCAGTGCAAAGGCCAAACTAGAACATATGTGTACAGATGCGTGTCAGTGCAAAGGCCAACTAAGACAGATGCGTGGTAGTTTACCGACAAACTATTATAGATGCGTGTCAGTTTAAAGGCAAAACTAGAACATATGTGTACAGATGCGTGACAGTTTAAAGGCAAACTAGAACATATGTGTACAGATGTGTGGCAGTTTAAAGGCAAAATAGAACAGATGTGTACAGATGCGTGTCTGTTTAAAGGCAAACTAGAACATATGTGTACAGATGCGTGGCAGTTTAAAGGCAAAATAGAACATATGTGTACAGATGCTAGTCAGTTGAAAGGCAAACTAGAACATATGTGTACAGATGCGTGGCAGTTTAAAGGCAAAATAGAACATATGTGTACAGATGCGTGTCTGTTTAAAGGCAAACTAGAACATATGTGTACAGATGCGTGGCAGTTTAAAGGCAAAATAGAACATATGTGTACAGATGCGTGTCTGTTTAAAGGCAAACTAGAACATATGTGTACAGATGCGTGTCAGTTGAAAGGCAAAATAGAACATATGTGTACAGATGCTAGTCAGTTGAAAGGCAAACTAGAACATATGTGTACAGATGCGTGATAGTTTAAAGGCAAAATAGAACATATGTGTACAGATGCGTGTCTGTTTAAAGGCAAACTAGAACATATGTGTACAGATGCGTGGCAGTTTAAAGGCAAACTAGAACATATGTGTACAGATGCGTGGCAGTTTAAAGGCAAACTAGAACAGGTGTGTATGTTAGACCTTATTTATCCCAGATCATTTTCTTCCCACCTGGGAAAAATAGGTTCCTTTTCTTCACAGCCATTCGTCACATATTTCGAACATATATGTCACAGCTCCTGGGAAAATTGTGATCCAAGCCGGGTTTTTTTTATGTTCCATGATATCACATTCCTCACAGGTCAAAAATTGCATCTTTTTTTTCAAAGAAAGTAAATTTTACAACTGAGTCACATTTGTCACAGATTGCTTTTTCCAGTATTGCAGATATATTTTATAAATATACATGTATGCGTATATTTTCTAGTCATAAAGAATCGTTGATTATGTTGTTGTCGTTTCTATGTTGTTGTTGCTGTAAGTTGGCCGCAGTTGTAGGCGCTATGGCGGTTGTTGTAAAGATAGTTTATTTTATTGTTGTTGTTGTTCGGGTATTAATGGTATAAGTAGGATAAGTATTGGTTATTGTTGGCACCGTAATAGTTGGTGTATGCCTAGTAAAGGTAGATGGCATTGTGTTTGTTGTCGTGAGTTGTGTTGGCATAGACAGATGTACAGAAGTACTGAAAAAAATATTTACAACGCTTTCAACGGCTTAATTTCGGGCAAGCAGTAAATACCGCAGTGCTAGAAGAGCTTTGGTTTAAAGAATGCTCTGTTCCGAGCTTGCCTGATATGGTCGAGCAATTTCAATAGTGTAACAATTCACCCTCGGAGACACAATCCGACCAAGATAAATATAGAGAATATTTAGTTTTAAGAATTAGTGTTGTTGTTGTTGTTGTTGTTTTTATTGTTGTTGTAAGAATATGTTTTATTGTTTTTGTTTAAGGCGTAGTTTTAAGAATATGTGTTGTTGTTGTTGTTGTTGTTGTTCTCCTTCTTCTTCATTCTTCTTCTTCTTCTTCTTCTTCTTCTTCTTCTTCTTCTTCTTCTTCTTCTTCTTATTATTATTATTATTATTCCTCTAATTATTATAACTACTTTTGTCATGTATTATTATTTTTTTTATTTTTTTTTTTATTATTACATTTTTAATATCAAATTTATCAAACAGCAATGTCATACGTGAAGAATATGATTCACTTGCTTAGCACCATTTTGGTCAATCATATACGTCACAGTTTTAAAGCTGCACTCTCACAGATTGAACGTTTTGACAACTTTTTTTATTTTTTGTCCTGGAACGAGCCATTTTTTGGGAAAATCCATGGAAACCAGTTATATAAGACTGCTGACAAAAATTAGATCACAGATTTTTATATTTAAGTTAAAAAAATGATGTTTTATGCATATTTCTTAAACCGTTAGTAACGGTTTAAGCCATAAAACATTAATTTTCGAACGGAAATATGAAAATCTACGATCTGATTTTTTGTCAGCAAACTTATATCATTGGTTTGCAGATATTTATGCAAAAAATTGCCTTTTCCAAGACAAAAAAAATAAAAAAAAGTGGTAAAAATGGTATATCTGTGAGAGTGCAGCTTTAAAGCCTTGGTCAAAGCGTCAATGTATGTAGCTTATTTAACAGTCAGTAAGCTTACGTAACTTGTTTCGAATTCTTTATTACGGATTAAAGAACAATCCAACTTTATCATTTTCCCGATATATTTACTTTTTTCCGGTCGGTTGAATATTACATTTTTTCAGCTACATTAATTATGCACTTATTTAAGTTTGAATTGAATGTTTTGACTGCAAATTTAATGCTTTTTAATGGTTTTGATATTATGGTATAAAAATATTCAGTTATACAGGAATATTTGTTTTCGGTAAAACATATAAGATATTTTATTTGATAAGTTTCAAGTTGTATTTACAGAATATCAAGAAGGCCATGGCCATTGTGGACAAATTCATACATGTAAATAAGTGTTACAGTTGAATCATTGCATATACTCATACAAAATAAATAACCAATATACAAAAGTTGAATGCATAAACGTATTTATGACAAAAATATATCAATCGGAGAATTATTTTACTGTTTTGTAAGGATATGAATATACCTCTATTTAAAAATGCCATTGCTTATGCATGTTTAATATATTTCTATATATTATTGTTTGTTCACATGGTTAATGTTTTCTTATTCAATCAAAATTCGTAATTCTATTAGTCTACAACCGTAAATCCCTTCAAATAAACAACCTATACAAAACTAAACGTTTAGGGGCCGTATAGAATTTACCTTAAGAATTAATTTAGTAATATATACATGTAGTTCGAACCTCAAGTAAAGTAGAAATCTTTTGAAGACTTTAAATCCAATATTTTACAAGCTAAAGAAAACATACAATGTATAATTTATTAATAAAATATAGGGTTGTTAGTACTTTTTTATCCGGGAGGTTGAATTCGACTCGAGTGTATTTTTTCAGATTCGGATTTCACGAGGCGTAAGAGTCGAATTTTTCGGATCAAAGCGCAGTACTAATAACCATTTTATTATACACACTACTGGTTCGATCACTAAAAAGCCACATGTTTTCTTAATAAGTGAAATATTTTGTTTTAAGACGCCATTTTAACATCGCGCAACGATACTTGTCATGACGTGACGTCACAAGAGTGGAATAAGGCATTATTGCACTGGAGTGGAATACGGACTACCGTATTTTGCGATATGTATTGCGTGGATTAATGATGGTTATATAATTAAAGTGAATACCAAATATGCCTTTAAAGGCTACAAGACTACAAGATGAATACCCAACTACTAGCTTGTAATTTAAATATAATGTATGCTAATGTATTTGTCCGAACTACAAGATGAATAACCAACTACTAGCTTGTAATTCAAATATTATGAATGCTGGTGCAGTTAGGGTGAACTACAAGCTGAATACCGATATACAAGCTTGTAATTGGCGAACTACAAGTTAAATTACGATGTACAATGTACAAGCCGAACTACAAGCTGAATACCAAACTACAAGCTAGTAATTGGCGAACTACAAGTTGAATTACTATGTACAATATACAAGCCGAACTATAAGCTGAATACCAAACTACAAGTTTGTAATTGGCGAACTACAAGCTGAACTACGATATACAATGTACAAGCCAACTTCACATACCTCTTTAAATGAGTGTTGTTGTTGTTGCTGACAAGAGTTACCATAAAGGTAACCAGCAAACTTTAAGCTGCACTCTCACAGATTAAACGTTTATACAACTTTTTTTGTCCTGGAACGAGCCAGTTTTTGCGAAAATCCATAAAAAAACAGTTACATAAGACTGCTGACAAAAAAACATAGATCGTATATTATATATTTAAGTTAAAAAATTGATGTTTTATGCATTTTTCTTAAATCGTTAGTAGCCGTAAAACATTGATTTTTGAACGGAAATGTGAAAATCTACGATCTGATTTTTTGTCAATAATCTTACATCATTGGTTTGCAGATATTTACGCAAAAAAATGATCATTCCAAGACAAAAAATAAATAAGTTGTCAAAACGGTAAATCTGTGAGAGAGCAGCTTTAACTTGGGGTCACATAAATGGCAACCAGGTATATGATGTTTATCTCGTAGACATTTATTCTTAAACTAATCATTCATGCTAAACATACTTCTACGGAAAAAAGTTTCTCCCACCTCAGATAAGAATATCCAATAATTTAACCATGCTAGATATTCTTATCTTGCCCACGGGCGAAGATAAAATGCCCGTATGGAACTCCTTTTAAATGGTCACCACATTGCAATTACCTCCCTTGTTGAAGACTGTCGTCAGTAGCATCAAGCAAATCTTGTCTTATGGTAATATTTAGAATGCTGATTAATTATTTCTCGCTTCAAATGTCAGCATAAAACAGTTTTCACGCACCATTCAAGAAATAATGCTTCATTCTCCTTAGAACTATTTAAAAAGTCCGATTTGACTATTAACATTAACCTCGTTTCCGCAAAACACCCTACGCTCGGGTCGGAATGAACTTACACTCTCGGCCATGGAAGATACTTATAATCTCACATATCATAATACCGTATTGTAGTTTATAAAATAAGGGTATATATTTACACCTGATATCCAAATATAAGACAATAGTGAGTACACAATATAAAACAAACAAGCGATAGACGTTGTAACGGTACAATAAAACAATAGTATATTAAAGGGACTATACACCAGATTGAGACCAAAACTATTTTTTTCTGTAACGAATCTCAGGACAACTATTTTATAAAATGATTTTCTCTTTGATATCATTATTGTTAATGTAAAACCTGCGAAAAATAAATTAATTGTAAACTGTGTGGTACTTCAGTTAGTAAGTTTCAGTGCAGTGTACTCATCGATACCAAGTTTATGTCAGGTTTCGAAATTTTTCTTTTTTCCGCTATTTCATCATATGGAGTACATCCCCTTTAAATGCGATCCATTATTTTAACTTTATCCAAAAATATACCATGCTAAGTTTTCTCAACGATCTCAAATTGTTTGCTAAATGATTCGCGATAATAGATCGGTAACCCACAGCAATATCGGCCTTTATTTAGTGATAATAGATCGGTAACCCACAGCAATATCGGCCTTTATTTAGTGATAATAGATCGGTAACCCACAGCAATATTGGCCTTTATTCAGTGATAATAGATCAGTAACCCACAGCAATATTGGCCTTTATTTAGTGATAATAGATCAGTAACCCACAGCAATATCGGCCTTTATTTAGTGATGATAGATCAGTAACCCACAGCAATATTGGCCTTTATTTAGTGATAATAGATCAGTAACCCACAGCAATATCGGCCTTTATTTAGTGATAATAGATCAGTAACCCACAGCAATATTGGCCTTTATTTAGTGATAACAGATCAGTAACCCACAGCAATATCGGCCTTTATTTAGTGATAATAGATCGGTAACCCACTGCCATATCGGCCTTTATTTAGTGATTATAGATCGGTAACCCACAGCAATATCGGCCTTTATTTAGTGATAATAGATCGGTAACCCACAGCAATATCGGCCTTTATTCAGTGATAATAGATCAGTAACCCACAGCAATATTGGTCTTTATTTAGTGATGATAGATCAGTAACCCACAGCAATATCGGCCTTTATTTAGTGATGATAGATCAGTAACCCACAGCAATATTGGCCTTTATTTAGTGATAATAGATCAGTAACCCACAGCAATATCGGCCTTTATTTAGTGATGATAGATCAGTAACCCACAGCAATATTGGCCTTTATTTAGTGATAATAGATCAGTAACCCACAGCAATATCGGCCTTTATTTAGTGATAATAGATCGGTAACCCACAGCAATATCGGCCTTTATTTAGTGATAATAGATCGGTAACCCACTGCCATATCGGCCTTTATTTAGTGATTATAGATCGGTAACCCACAGCAATATCGGCCTTTATTTAGTGATAATAGATCGGTAACCCACAGCAATATCGGCGTTTATTTAGTGATAATTGATCGGTAATCCACAGCAATATCGGCCTTTATTTAGTGATGATAGACCAGTAACCCACAGCAATATCGGCCTTTATTTAGTGATGATAGATCACTAATCCACAGCAATATCGGCCTTTATTTAGTGATGATAGATCAGTAACCCACAGCAATATCGGCCTTTATTTAGTGATGATAGATCAGTTACCCACAGCAATATCGGCCTTTATTTAGTGATGATAGATCAGTTACCCACAGCAATATCGGCCTTTATTTAGTGATGATAGATCAGTTACCCACAGCAATATCGGCCTTTATTTAGTGATGATAGATCAGTAACCCACAGCAATATCGGCCTTTATTTAGTGATGATTGATCGGTAACCCACAGCAATATCGTCCTTTATTTAGTGATGATAGATCAGTTACCCACAGCAATATCGTCCTTTATTTAGTGATGATAGATCAGTTACCCACAGCAATATCGGCCTTTATTTAGTGATGATAGATCAGTTACCCACAGCAATATCGGCCTTTATTTAGTGATGATAGATCAGTTACCCACAGCAATATCGGGGCCTTTATTGATGTTATGTGGCTTACTACCGGTTATATGTTCACATTGATAATCATAAATATCCTGAGTTAATGTCCTTTTTTAAATCAATGGTTCTGATTGAAAATAACGTCATATTAGTTAATAATATGGATAAACTCAGTATCTAAGATTTGGAAATGCTATATATACTCCAGGCTAACGGTCTTAAGTACGACCCACAAAGTTAACCGTTTAAAACTTTTTGAAAAGAGTTCGGTTTATGTACAGTTTGTTCCCTGTGAGTCTCTCTTTCTCTCTCTCTCTCTCTCCACGATCCAAGTCCCCTTTTTGTGAGAGGGAAGACCGCTCACTGGTAAACAACAACAATCGTGGTCAAATGTTCTGGAACGAGAACCTCTTATTAAAAGCGCACAAAAAAAGGTTGATGCAAATTATATATTTTTTAATTCTAATGCCATATCGTGTTGAACTCCCTTGACTTTAATGATAAAAAACAATTAAAACATGTGGTATGTCACCCGATAAAATATTGGTGTATATAAATGGGGTTTTCAATTTATAGCTTCGTGGTTACAAATTCCGCTGTTAAAAAGCGCAACAACATAACATATATTTTATATCTGAACCTAGGGCAGGCATGCGCATGTTTGGGTTTAAAACATTCAAGTCTAATGAGTTAAACATGATTATGAATTAAAATTAAAATCATGAGTTTTACATCAACCAATAATGTTCGCCTTTAAAATAACTTCCCTATTAAAATAGCATTTACGGTCAAAAATGCCACCACAAAAGAATGGCATGGTGAGAAATGACAGAAAACGGAATTGTACGTCTGGTATGTTTTGTTTCTTCTTCTTTTTGGATATGTTTTAACTTAATACGAGGATGGGACAATAAACATTTGTCCTACAGTCTTGACATTCACTGATATGCTCTAATTTTAAGATGGGTAACATGCTATTTTGACAAGATTTACAATCTGTTTCCCAATCATTCCATGAAATTACAAGGCCGTAAAATACAAACATAAGATAGTAATCATTCTGGTCAAGTGGTCACCTCTGACCATAGGATGAGCCAGGAGTTTTCGTTGTACAGTGGTCTTAAAAGTCGTTCACCGCAGTGTTTTTCGGATGTTAAATTTTCGTAATTTTTGAGCGTCTTATTGCCACATATATATTACAAAAATAATATTTCAGATAATATTGTTTGAATATGACTTCATGCGGAATTTTGCGGGACTGGTGATTCGTTTGACATTGTATAGGTATTTGAATGATGTAAACTGAATTTCGTTGTTTTAAATTTATATAACACGTTTTTCCTTCGATAATTAGGATTATTTGACAGTGGGATTTACTGCTTTTCAACGATAAAAGGTTTATGCAAAAAGGGATAAAACTGCATTATGAAAACAGAGATGTGAGACAAGCTTGTATTGAATTTGAAATGCATAACATAGAGGTTAATTATTAGGAGAACTAGAAAAATTTACGAATATTTTATTGAATGTTTCAATTACTAAATAATAGCTCTTATAAGAAGAAAGTGCAAGAAATGTGAATTCTCCACAGTCAATCCCACTAACTGCAGGGCTTCGACTAAGGATCATTGCCCATTTTAACTGGGTTGTTTTCATCCGCACCCACGGTACGTAATCGAATAAATAAAACCGCGAAATAGATCAATCAGACTTATTATTAAATATATTAAAACACATCAAAAGGCAGATTATTTTCTAAAATTTAACGTCATGTACTCTACAAAAATCAGTTCGTTTCGGAAAACAGTGCATATATTTGGCGACCTTTGGTCTAACTGGAGCTGATTTTCCACGTCAAACGTCTTTCTTCAATTCAGACCTGAGCACTGAGTTGCTCTTTTGTGAAATATTCGATTAAGCACGAGATTGTTATTGAGGGAACATTTCGGTTGATCCGAAGTAACTCAGAGGTAAGAAGCAATCTTCTTAGTATTTTAGGCAACACAAATGTTTAATGTTATTCAATGCCTAGTCCGGGTGTTTTGAATGTCACAAAAATGAATGTTCACCTTTGGAGACTTTCTTCAAAATGTGTAATCTATGTAAGACCATATCGAGTTCCCGTCACATAGAGCTCCCGGTTATATAGAGCTTTCGATAAGCTCAAAACATCATTTTACATGATTGTCTTGCATTCAGTTATATATGCAATAAATGCGTACAAGATAATTGGTAAATGACATCTCCAGAATTAACAAATATTAACTGGTTAGAACCGGGTTTCGCAACTAATTGTTGGTTAAAGATCCATCAATATATTTCAAACTTACGCGAAAGGACTGTTTCCGTACGTAGATGAATTATATTCTTAAAATATGACGAAGACTTGATGTTAGGTACTTTAAGATACGCAATATCCCTAATTGTACGTTATACTCGGCATCCTTATACATGTATGTCGTGTTTAAAGTAATTGGACATTGCGTTATGAATTTCGTCACATCATTCGCTGCAAGTAATGGTTTTAAAACAAAGGCGTATGCACAAAAATGTTTAACATTGTCTTTACATTTATTTTTTAACATATGGCATATCATATGTTGCTACATCTATCCAAACTTATTTGACAAATTTTGACAAATATTTTAACTGAACATTTTACCAAAATTAAACATCTTAACAACTTCAAATAGGCTAGCAATCACTTTCAAACATTTATTGTCACTATGTATTACCTAATGTTTAAGCTGTTTTATTTTAAAACAAAATATACCACTTTCAACACCTATCATATTTATACCATTTTCATAAAAAAAATATTACAAATACTTTTCTCTTTATGCCCAACCCTTGCTTTCTCAGATAATCTATTCTCCCACCTCAGATAAGTAGATCCAATAATTTAACCATGCTAGATATTCTTATCTTGCCCACGGGCGAGGATAAAATGCCCGTATGAAACTTCTTTTTAATGGTCACCACATTGTAGTTACCTCCCTTGTTGAAGACTGTCGTCAGTAGCATCAAGGAAATATTGTTTTGTGGTAATATTTAGAACGCTAATTAATTATTTCTCGCTTCGAATGTCACCATAAAACAGTTTTCACGCACCATTCAAGAAATAATGCTTCACTCTCCTTAGAACTATTTAAAAAGACCGATTTTACTATTAACATAATCTGAATCAATGCGCGCATAGCCATGACAACCACGAACTATCAAATATCAATACGCATTATTTTCACTACGCACAAAAGAGTTCCAGCAAAAAATACATTTTTACTTAATTTTGTTTAACTGAGGTGGGAGAAAAAGCATCTACCATAGCCGTTCGTGTAAGATAGGTTCATCCCGACCCTCGCGCAGGGTGTTTTGCCGAAACTCGGTAAGCCTCGTTTTCGCAAACCACCCCACGCTCGGGTCGGAATGAACCTATCTTACACTCTCGGCCACGGAAGATACTTATAAACCCAATCGAATTGTTTTATAAAAACATTCGATATCAATTTGTGCCAGATTACACTAAAGCGTCGTGTTTTCATAGCAGTATTTATACTATCAAATAAAATGAACGATGCATGTGAAATAATATGTGTTTTATTGTTTTGTTTATTAGATAACTATTTACTTGCAGAAAATACTAATACAACAAATATACTGCATTTTCTCTCCAAAATAGTTTACTTCAAAATGTTAAAATAAATTGTTTAACTTATTTAACCCATGTCACTGAACCCGCAAATACGTTTATGAAGCTTTATTTCAGTTGTACATGTTAACATTATTATATTGTGTAATAATTTCGCTTCAATACCATCTTGTTTACCGAAACTTTATTGAACCTTATAGTCTGTTGTAACAAATGCTACCATGGCAAATAAAGGGATATTGTTGTAATTGTTGTTGAGAAAATATTGGTAATGAAATTCACTTTATAAAAAATTATCTCCATATAGGCGTATATTCTTTTCCAAAATGAAATGCTATTCTTTCCTTTCAAAAATTTTTATGTTGGATTCACACATTTGATTAATAGTTTAAATCTTATAGCACCCCATAAAAATGAAATCAAGTCGTAATGGATCTGGATAGTTTAGTTTTTCAATTTAAACTAATTTCGTCTATTCAAATTAAACTTTTAAACATGCTACCTGAATGACAATTTTTACTGATTTCTCTGTACCATCTTACAATAGAGATGGTTCGTCTGCAAAATGTGAAATGTCGTATTTCTCCCCATCGATACATATACCTTTAACCAGCTGCTGCCTGTAAGGTATTGCTTATACAATAATTCATTTTTGACAAATATAACAATGTTGATCAATGCAAATATGTTCATGATCGACTAAGTCAATAGCTTTCTTGAAGTAGCCAATCATCTAAATAGTAAGAGTGGTAAAAACACAATATAATACCTAAATCCATATTTAGACCGAAACTGTTTATTCATAACAAGTGTGAGTGCATCACTTCAAACGCCCCTATCACATTCAGCGATTTAACTTATTCAAATGTATCTTATGATCGACTGAATCAAAAGCTTTCCAGAAGAGTAGGAAAACAGTTTACTCTTTGACCCATACATACACGAATTAAGCAACGGTATGGACATTTAATATATTTTGTTTATCAACGTTTTATTTCTTTTCAAAATGTTGTGGAATTTGCAAAATTTGAGCTCATAAGCGATGATTGATTGATACTAACCACTGCGATCTCAGCTTCGCTACTCCCAGCGTTCCTTAGCTCCATATTACATGACCACATTCTTGGTAAATAAAAACAAAACTAAGCTAAATAAGTACCACAAGTATGTCCTTTTAGTTTGTTAATACATCAGCTGTTCATGAGTTTTTCATTGCTATGACGTCTTGATTTCATAGTCGAAGTTCGCGCAAGTAGTTAAGAAAAGAAAATGGTAAAATATACTTTTAAATGTCAAATCAAAACATCAAAAATACATGCTCAGCACGTCCCGGGGTTGTCTTGACATTTACCGAGCACTCAACGATTAATTATGGGATTACTTTTTTATTACCAGGATGGGGCAATGTTTACAGGCAAATGATTTCAAAAGGCAACTCGTATCATAAATTACGACACCCCGCCTAGCGATCAAATATGAGTGACTGATGACTTTCGAAATACCGTTTTATGTTTTAATAAACAGATACATGAGCATATCTTTATATAATATACATGTACAAACACAATTTCAATAAATCGAATCTTCTGCACGAGGCAGGCAATTACTAACATGGACTTTAGTCAGTTTGAACAATATAAAAGAAACATATGCGAGGATCCGATATATAAATTAGCTTTTAATTTTATTAAGTGAGCGGCGCTAATGTTAAAGTTCCATGCTTAATGACCCCATATAATGTCAATACCATCTGAAAGGTTATTGCATACTGATTACGTAAATTAGATGTCCGAAAACTGAATAATAATAAAGTTACTGCTGTTTGAATTCCAGTTCTTAATATTAATCGAACTTGAATATTTATACAGAAGTTCGATCTTCCAATGTATAAAGTTGGTTTCATAATTGTTTTTTGACATAGTTTGTACATATTTCTTTTGAACACATAAAACCTTTCAAATAATACTAAATATATGTTCATAATGCTTCGAAAATTCAAATAATTTTACACTGGATATCTTAAGTTCTTTGTGTGCAACTATTTATGAGATGGCAAACATAGGTCAAATAAACAGAGTATTACGTAATAATCTAACTTGGCTTGGCTAATGCAGTTGAAAAAACAACATTAAATAGACTGTTATTTAAGTCGCGATGGCGTCACTGCGGGGTCAAGCCATAATGCAGCCAATGGGTGCGGGTAGACCTTGATAAACTCAAATAAACAAACAAATAGACAGTAACACAATAACTGGCGTCGACAGGGACAAGGGTCGGCAATTGTTTTCTTAACTTTTTGTCTCTACAATTTTTATTAATACTTTGTGTATGATCAAACTTTATTAATACTTAGTTTATGCTCAAATTTAAAGACAGATGATTAAATAAACTTATGATTTTAACATATTTGGATTTTTTTTTTCAAATATATATAACAACCAATTAATTCAAAAGCTTTTCAGAGGTCGAGGAAAACAGTGCACGTTTTTACTCTTGCGTGAAAATAATTAAGGCATAAACATTATTTCGTTATTAGTTAACAGTATAGACACGAATGAGATTATGTACTTCAACAATATTTTCAAATTTTGAAGAATTTGCCAGATTTGAGCACATTAGCGATGATTGATCGTGAATAACCACTGCGAAAACAGCTTTGTTACTCCCACAACTGTTAGATCATAGAGGACAGAGTACATCCTTGGCAATTCAGTTCACAAGTATTAATAATAATAATAATAATAATTATTATTATTATTATTATTATTATTATTATTATTATTATTATTATTAAAATAAATTATTATTATTATTATTATTATTATTATTATTATTATTGTTATTATTATTATTATTATTATTATTATTATTATTATTATTATTATTATTATTATTATTATACTATTCAGTCACCTGTCCATGACGTTCTAAATTTTAGAGTAAAGTTTTACGCTTTTAACACAAAATAGATAAAATAGCAAAAAAGTGATGAAAAATAATAAGATCAAAATTAAACATTCCCATAAAAAATATTAAACCTAAAAACAAGATATCAATTGATTTTTTTTTAAATATTTTAAATTTTGATCCTTCAAACGACGTTTGTGTTGGTTTTAAATATTGGACATATTATGTTGCAATGACAAGTGTTCATCTATCTCGTTTTTATTTTTTTGTTTTAATATATTGCTTCTTAATTTATAGAGTAGTGTGGTGTCTAATGATTCACGCAATAATTTGGTTGTGCATTTAGCGAACAGAACGTCACATGACGTCAAAATTCCATTCCTGATAAAAAGCTTATGCTAGTTGATACTGCGCCTCTTGACCTCACTATGTGACTCGAAAATGCTCGATAAAATTCATATCTGGTATGAGGGCCGGCAAAGGTTACATTGACGTCATTTCTGTTCAGGAACTATAAACGAGCCCGTCGATGACGTGGTAGAATACTTTGCTCAACGTACGGTGTCCTAGATTTGATAGACTTGCAAGTTAGTCTAGGACTTCACGTGCTGTGATAGGGGCCGTCGCAAGTGCGTTAAAATGAAACTTTCCATAGCTGTGGTTGTAACCCGTGGTCTGCCAGATTTGGGACGGTTTTCGACACCTTTAATGTGTTAAAAGCTTCTTCGAATGCGAGATATTGCATATATGTGTCTTCCAAACGTTCTAACGACGCCAGTTAGGCGTTTACCCCGTACAAGCGTCACTTATGATTGAATGTTCTGATGTTCGGTCTTGGCTTTTCAGTGTAACGCAGATTTTTTATTTTATTTTTACCTTCATAAAAGGCACACCAAGTGATCAAACTCTTTTTATTGACCTGAAGCTTTACCATGGATTGCACATGTTGTTGTTTTTTATATTGATCTGTCATAATCGTAATACAATCGAGCTTTCTCCATTTCAAATAGGTATTTGATACGCTTGGGAGATAGAAAATGCCAAATATCGACAGTGTAGCAAACTCCAGACTGATCACTATCTGAGATATTTAAATATAAAAAGTAAACATTTTCTTTTTCAATCGAGTATATCTGTAAAATTAGTGTCCATAAACGATAATACATCAAGTAACTGCTGCTTGAATGTTTGTTCTTCGCTTCAGCTGAAATCGGACGTGAAATGGTCCTTTTTCAAATTTTAAACGCCGGAAAAACTTTTTACTTATACTTGATTCCTGTGTAAGTTTATATATTTATTTTTCTACTCATAAACGCATTTCAAATGATACCAAAACAAGATGGTCACCAGACATACACAGTCCACTTTATAGTGAATCGGATACCGTAATGTCTTTGCTCGCAGCAATTTAAAATATGTAGAACAAATGGCAAACATATTACACTACTATGATTCTGGCTTGGCAGCTGAAGCTGAATTACAAATGGAGAAAACAGTTGCACAATAACTTATGTCGATAGGTAATATTTGGTCAGTGATTGTTTTCTTAACTAAGAGGATTATATTATACAAACATTCCCGAGGCCGCAATGACATGTTCAAGTACAAGTTTTATTCATGGAAATCTTACTGTATTGTCATTTGGCTTTTTAAGTACTTGACAAATAATTCTTAGACAGCAAAACAACGACCCGTGTTGTATCTATTTTCAGACCGGATATCCTGTCAGGACAGCAATGCGTCTCTGGCGGTTGGTACCAGTGCTGCTCTTCTGGAGCTGTTTGGGGCTGGGAACCGTGGGTCAGATTACAGAATCAGCCAATAGAGGCGATTGTACGTTTACTTATTACTTAATCACTTGAATTATCACATGCCGGTAATATAACAATGCTTAATAAAGAGTCTGAAATTCCGAACTTCCTGTCTAAACATACATCTATATAACAGTATCAAGCCCAATTTCCACGTTGTTTCAATGTGCAATTACTTACCACAACTGACTTTTCTCGTAGTTTAAATGTGGGATCCCTTATCATAATTTACCCTTTCCAGTTGTTTCAGAGTGTGATCCCTTATCATAATTTACCCTTTCCCGTTGTTTCAGAGTGTGATCCCTTATCATCATTTACCCTTTCCCGTTGTTTCAGAGTGTGATCCCTTATCATAATTTACCCTTTCCCGTTGTTTCAGAGTGTGATCCCTTATCATCATTTACCCTTTCCCGTTGTTTCAGAGTGTGATCCCTTATCACTATTTACCCTTTCCCGTTGTTTCAGTATGCGATCCCTTATCACTATTTACTGTTTCCCGTTGTTTCAGTATGCGATCCCTTATCACTATTTACTGTGTCCCGTTGTTTCAGTATGCGATCCCTTATCACAATTTACTGTTTCCCGTTGTTTCAGTGTGTGATCCCTTATCACTATTTACTGTGTCCCGTTGTTTCAGTGTGTGATCCCTTACCACTATTTACTGTTTCCCGTTGTTTCAGTGTGTGATCCCTTTTCACTATTTACTGATTCCCGTTGTTTCAGTGTGAGATCCCTTATCACTATTTACTGTTTCCGATTGTTTCAGTATGCGATCCCTTATCACTATTTACATTTTCCCATTGTTTCAGTATGCGATCCCTTATCACCATTTACTGTTTCCCGTTGTTTCAGTGTGTGATCCCTTATCACTATTTACAGTTTCCCGTTGTTTCAGTGTGTGATCCCTTATCACTATTTACAGTTTCCCATTGTTTCAATATGGGATCCCTTATCACTATTTACCCTTTCCCGTTTTTCAGTATGCGATCCCTTATCACTATTTACATTTTCCCATTGTTTCAGTATGCGATCCCTTAACACTATTAACTGTTTCCCGTTGTTTCAGTGTATGATCCCTTATCACTATTTACCCTTTCCCGTTGTTTCAGTATGCGATCCCTTACCACTATTTACAGTTTCCCATTGTTTCAGTGTGCGATCCCTTATAACTATTCACAGTTTCCCGTTGTTTCAGTATTTGATCCCTTATCACTATTTACAGTTCCCATTGTTTCAGTGTGTGATCCCTTATCACTATTTACTGTGTCCCGTTGTTTCAGTGTGAGATCTCTTATCACTATTTACTGTATCCCGTTGTTTCAGTGTGAGATCCCTTACCACTATTTACTGTTTCCCGTTGTTTCAGTGTGAGATCCCTTACCACTATCTACTGTTTCCCGTTGTTTCTGTGTGAGATCCCTTATCACTATTTACTGTTTCCCATTGTTTCAGTGTTAGATCCCTTATCACTATTTACTGTTTCCCGTTGTTTCAGTGTTAGATCCCTTATCACTATTTACTGTGTCCCGTTGTTTCAGTGTGTGATCCCTTATCACTATTTACTGTTTCCCGTTGTTTCAGTGTGTGATCCCTTACCACTATTTACTGTGTTCCGTTGTTTCAGTGTGCGATCCCTTACCACTATTTACTGTTTCCCGTTGTTTCAGTGTGTGATCCCTTACCACTATTTACTGTTTCCCGTTGTTTCAGTGTGCGATCCCTTACCACTATTTACTGTTTCCAGTTGTTTCAGTATGTGATCTCCTATCACTATTTACTGTTTCCAGTTGTTTCAGTATGTGATCTCCTATCACTATTTACTGTTTCCCGTTGTTTCAGTGTGTGATCCCTTATCACTATTTACTGTTTCCCGTTGTTTCAGAGTGTGATCCCTTATCATTAATTACTGTTTCCCGTTGTTTCAGTATGCGATCTATTACCACTATTAATTGTGTCCCGTTGTTTCAGTGTGTGATCCTTTACCCCTATTTACTGTGTCCCGTTGTTTCAGTATGCGATCCCTTATCACTATTTACTGTGTCCCGTTGTTTCAGTATGCGATCCCTTATCACTATTTACTGTGTCCCGTTGTTTCAGTATGCGATCCCTTATCACTATTTATTGTGTCCCGTTGTTTCAGTATGCGATCCCTTATCACTATTTACTGTGTCCCGTTGTTTCAGTATGCAATCCCTTATCACTATTTACTGTTTTCCGTTGTTTCAGTGTGTGATCCCTTATCACTATTTACCCTTTCCCGTTGTTTCAGTGTGAGATCCCTTATCACTATTTACTGTTTCCCGTTGTTTCAGTGTGTGATCCCTTACCACTATTAACTGTGTCCCGTTGTTTCAGTATGCGATCCCTTATCACTATTTACTGTGTCCCGTTGTTTCAGTATGCGATCCCTTATCACTATTTACTGTGTCCCGTTGTTTCTGTGTGTGATCCCTTATTACTATTTACTGTTTCCCGTTGTTTCATTGTGTGATCCCTTATCACTATTTACTGTTTCCCGTTTTTTTATTGTGTGATCCCTTATCACTATTTACTGTTTCCCGTTTTTTCAGTGTGCGATCCCTTATCACTATTTACTGTATCCCGTTTTTTCAGTGTGTGATCCCTTATCACTATTTACTGTATCCCGTTTTTTCAGTGTGTGATCCCTTATCACTATTTACTGTATCCCGTTGTTTCTGTGTGCGATCCCTTATCACTATTTACTGTATCCCGTTGTTTCTGTGTGTGATCCCTTATCACTATTTACTGTTTCCCGTTGTTTCATTGTGTGATCCCTTATCACTATTTACTGTTTCCCGTTTTTTCATTGTGTGATCCCTTATCACTATTTACTGTATCTCGTTGTTTCATTGTGTGATCTCTTATCACTATTTACTGTTTCCCGTTTTTTCAGCGTGCGATCCCGCATTAATAACTCCTTGCAAAGGGAAGAACAACGTATGTACAGGCGTGTGCGAGTGTTTAAACGCCGAGTTCCAGCCGGATGGGAACGGAAACGACTGCCATGGTAGGGTTACTGGGGACCTCGTCAGCACCTTTTTGATGTAGAAGTTTGGATAATACGTATTGACATAAGTAAATGCTGATGTTAAACTGTAAAAATGGGATGTTAAATACAATCGAGTTTTACATGGCCGGATACACTAGACGGATGTATTTCGTTACGGGTGATGAGAGAGTCATGACTGGGTCGCACTAGGCAATCCGACGGCGAGAATTTAAATGCATATTGTTAGATAAGCCTAGCCAACCGATTGAGCGTGATTTGGCGTCTTTAAACTTTATTTGGCATTTTAAAGCTACTGCTTACATGTATCTGAATTGGTTCAAATATGCATTATACTGATTATTCAGACAATTCAAGCGGCTAACATAATGCTTCCAAATCTGTAATTAAAATATTTTGATATAAAAATCCTTTTGTATTTTAGAATGCAAAGAGGCGAAGGCGTGTGTGAATCTTGGATACAGTACAGATGTGACGGCCGTCAGGTGCGAGTTTAAAGTCTGTGTCTGTAACGATGGCTGGGCGGTCCGTGGTAATGACGTCGACCGGATATGCGCGCCGGAAGTCTGCACCGTGCTTGCCGCTCCAACAAACGGGGTTATCTCTCAGGAAGGGACCGCGGTTGGGGATCTGGCTACCATAACGTGCAACAGTGGCTACGTCATTAGTAATGACGTCACAGAGAACCCGAGAACGTGTATGGGGGACGGAACATGGAGTGGTTCAGAAACGTACGACTGCGTCCCTGATGGCCCTATAGGTATCAACGCTTTGATAGATTAGATTGTTATACTAATTCATCATTAAAGACATATTGAAGTTGATCCATAAAATTGCTCAGAAAAATTGGTTTGCCAGATGTACTGTCCATAGTACAGGAGTTAACAATTTGTGTCCTTGTCAAGTCGATAACAGTAGCCTATTATGAAGAGTCAATTTGATACATTTTAAGTTAACTAAAAACTTAATAATCTGACCCTTGATACCCTGTCTCTCAGACTGTGGCACTCCGCCTTCTCCACAGAATGGCACTATTGTTGCCGTTAGTACGACCTCTGGTAGTGTTGCAATCGTGACCTGTGATCAGGGCTACACAGAGAGCGTGACGTCCATCACTTGCGGGACGGAGGGCAGCTGGAGCGACACACCCATTTGCAATATTGAAGGTAAGTTTTGTTTGCTGTCACTTGGAATATATTTACAACAGGCCTGTTATACTCACCTATAATATTCAGAAGAAAGTTTGAACGAAATCTGCGACATTCTATCAAGTATGCACTCAAAAACCATTCACATTATGGCATTCGCGATCAAGCCAACATTCGCAACATTGTCAATATGTGCGACAAACACAGTATGCACGCATTCACAACATTCACGACATTCACAACATTAACGAATTTCGTAACATTCGAGCCAAACTCAACATGCACGCAGTAACAACATTCGAGATATACGCAACATAACCGACTTACAGAGCATTAACGACATTCAGAACATTGCGCCATTTGCAACATTTACGTCATAAGCGATTTTGCAGACAAATTCATTATTCATTAAACACAGCATTCCCGACATACACAGCATTCCCGACATACACAGCATTCCCGGCATACACAGCATTCCCGACATACACAGCAATCCCGACATACACAGCAATCCCTACATACACAACATTCCCGACATACACACCATTCCCGACATACACACCATTCCCGACATACACATAATTCCCGACATACACACCATTCCCGACATACACACCATTCCCTACACACACACCATTCCCGACATACACACCATTCCCTATATACACAGCATTTTCGACATACACACCATTCCCGGCATACACACCATTCCCGACATACACACCATTCCCGCATACACACCATTCCCGACATACACACCATTCCCGGCATACACACCATTCCCGACATACACATCATTCCCGACATACACACGACATACACACCATTCTGGATAACAGAAAATACTACTATGTACTAGTGTAAATGCGCAGATTATGGCTAAATCTAAAATTGCTTAGCTTGATTGCTTACTGCTGCATGTATTATTACATTTGAATTAGTATTACAGTTGAAACCCGTTGACTCGATATCCCAGGGATCGGCCACACTTCTTCGAGTATCGCAAATATCGAGCCAAGCGGGAAAGCTTACATAGCGTTAACAATAAATTGTCACTGATATGAAGTTCAAGCCAACGAGGTATTCGAGCCAAGCGATATCGAGCCAATGGGGTTCGATCGAAGTAGCAGATGCAATTTTACACCGAATATGTCAATTAAAATGCATTTGTGAAACACTAAATGTACGTGTTCTGGAATGTGTAGCTCACCGCTGTAGTAAAAGTGGAATGTGAAGCTCTCTTTTTATAGGTAGGCTAACTGTTACTGATATCTTACCCGCTCTAGAAAATTCGATTGTGAAGCTCAATTTAAACGTTAAGCTTAAGTATACGGAAATAGTGTTTACATTCTATTTCCATAGAAACCACACCTCACTTCAAAAACCGTCACAAATTTAACCTCACTTTGCAAAAAAAATATTATATTGTGTTTGTCACAAACATAACCAGTGCCTTGCTATTGTCTCTTAAAGCGCTTCCAAACTGTTTTATTCTGCGCATATCTGGAGGATGTGCCATTTTGCCATCCAAGAGGTAATGAAAGCGTACCCGCGTCCACTTAGCGGTTTTCAATTGTTATATACATGTAGCTTTTGCTTATAACTTCGCTTTGCTGTCTAGCTCTAGCTTGCGGTGTTTCAGTTAGCGAAAGTACCGCATCATGCACATCACTGGAGGACCCTCAAAATGGAAAGTTCTCATACAATTCCCTGGGTGCCATATTACAGTGTGATCCAGGCTACAAGCAGTATTTACCCTTATTTTCCTGTGTAAACGATGCCTGGGTGCCAGTCTATTCCTGTGTTAAAGAGAGTAAGTGCGCATGCGTAGTTAGCTGACCAATAGTGTTGCAGTAAAGATCTCATTGTTCTATGGAAGTCTAGTGGCGGATCCGCGATTGTCAGTGGTCGCAGTTTCCATTCCGCGCCGCGCCACTAAGATAGGCTAATCGGGACTAGAAGCGTTAAATAGGGGTACCGTGTGATAGTTCTATACACTGGTGCACGTATACAGTGTGTGTGTACCATGTTATAAATAACGTCATATTTGTTACGTCGGAAGGCAACATTTTGCTTTAAATGAAGACTTAAATCAATAGATTTTCTTTAACAAATTATTTTAAATAAAACAAAGGGCAGTCTATGCCGCTTAAAGAGCCCCGCATTTGTTTTATAACCGAAAATTGATAGGTCATTCGTTTCATCAAACACTTCGACAAACTATTTTCCAAAATATGTCGAAGTGTTTTAAGAAACTGAACTCTTAATCAAACTCTGGTAAAGGCCGAATACAGAGGTTCGTTAGCGGCGTAGACTGCGCTATGTTTTATTTAAAATGGTGAAGAAATAGTGAAGTTATCTTTGTTTAAGGTCACTTTCAAATCAAAATATTGCCTTCCGACGTAGCACTTATGACGCAATTGATCACGTGGTATACACACACTGGTATAAGAACCAGGAAAATTCTTACTAGGTTAACATTTTGATTTTTCAAACACCTTTTCTTTGATACACAATCAGTGTGTGTATATCAAATGATATATAACGTCATATAGTCTACGTCGGAAGGTGACATTTTGCTTAAAATGAAGACTTGACACAAACATAATAATAATTTATATGATAATTGTTATTTTTATATTGTATTTGAAATTGTTGGGATAAGAAGTAGGTTGTGCACACAAACTAATTGACACCCCCAGTAAATATACATTTTACTCAACGTTCCAAGGTGTTACCTTACAATCTTTGATAAAAAAAACCCTAGTTTTATATATAAATATTATAGATGTAGTGTGTCGTTCCGTGTTGTGCTGTTGTTCCGTGTTTCTGGTTTGTGATTGCTTTTTCGTGTTCTATGTCTTTGGCGTTGACCCTGTGCCATTAAACGGGGTTTATGTTTTAACATTCGACTACTGTACTTGTTTCTCTAGTTGTTCATATTCTATATTGCTTTGTTCCTTCCAGGCCTGTTTATGAGTGGTTGTTCCTAAAACCAGGAACAACCAAGACCCTGAGTATGCGGCTAAATGCTTAAAAGTGTATCTGCTTAAAATATTATACTCGTTGTCAAATCTTCTAGCATTTAGACTTATTCCGGGATTCACATTTAACAACCATTAACCTTACCATGTACACTTCCATATCCCAGCCTGCCCCGTTCCCGTGGACCCGTCTAACGGCCAATACACGTACACGTCACTGGAGTACGGTGGCGTCGCGACGTTGACGTGTGACATCGGATACACGCCCACCACCACTGAGGTTACTTGCGGGGAAGATGGCTCTTGGGGAGACCAACCAACCTGCACACCAGCTAGTGAGTATCATCATCACCATGATCATCGTCGTCATCATCATCAGCAGCATGACCATCATCACCATGATCATCATCAGCATTACCACCATGACAATGACTATCATCATCACCATCACCACCACCATCATCATCATCATCATCATCATCATCATCATCATCATCATCATCATCATCATCATCATCATCATCACCATCATCATCATCATCATCATCATCATCGTCATCGTCATCGTCGTCGTCGTCGTCGTCGGCGGCGGCGGCGTCGTCGTCGTCGTCATTGTCGTTGTCGTCGTCGTCGTCATTGTCATCATCATCATCATCATCATCATCACGATGGAAAATCGAGCAGTCGTATTCATGAATAAATTGGAGCAGGTTCATTTAAATTCGAGAAGAAAATTGTGTTTTTCAAAACAAATTACTAGTTATTAATTATTTTAGCAAATATGCGGTGTATGGTATGCGCATTATTTAAATTATTCATTCATTGCTGTGAAATGTGTCATTGGGTTCTGAAAGTCGACATATGATATTGACTGTCGGTTCATGATTTGTTACTATGAAGACACTGTTTTACTTTCAGAACTAAAGTAGTCACTCTCAACAACAAAAACATTATTGATTGAAATCTTTAATCAACGCACACTCCGTGAACATCATCGTTTAAGAAAACATACTGGATATCTTTAAAAGAAAGCTTGGTTGTCCGGTTAGCGCAGTGGTTAGCGCACTCGCTTCTCACCTAGGCGACACTCTCGCGTAAAATCGGGCAAACGAGAGTGTTTAGTATAATATTGAAATAACTTGTTTCACAATCGTTGTAAAATAAATATGTTTAAACTAAATGAAAGCTCTTATTTCCTTCTCGAAATAGAGCTCACTTGCTCCATCATGTTCTTGAATACTACTGCTCGATTCCCCATCGTGTAATTAACAATTACTATTTCCCGCCGATTTAGACTGTCAAGCCCCAGTCGACCCAACAAATGGTGCCTATACGTACACCATAACGACGTTTGGCTCCATAGCGGCGTTGATGTGTGATCCCGGGTATACGTCGACGTCACCGTCAATCACGTGTACGGAAACGAGCGACTGGAGCGGTAGTCCGAAATGTGATCCGATCGGTAAGCGTTAATCTCTCGTCGTTATTGTTTAATAATAATAATAATAATAATAATAATAATAATAATAATAATAATAATAATAATAATTGTTATCGCTGCTTTTGCTATTGTTATCGCTGCTTCTACTTTTAACATCAACACATCATTATTTCTCTTTTAGAATGCAAAGCGCCTGATGATCCGGATCGCGGATCATACTCCTACACGACCCTGACGTTCGGATCAACGGCGACGCTGTCCTGTGACGGTGGATACAACCCGACAGCAACCATAATCAACTGTACGACGACCGGTGCATGGAACGATACCCCGACATGTCAACCGTTAGGTATGCATGTTTTTTATGTGTACTATTTGGGGTGGACGATACCCCGACATGTCAACCGTTAGGTACGTATGCGTTTTAATGTGTACTATTGGGGTGGTTAAACTGGTATTAGTAATTATAGAGAACACGATTCTATTTTCCTCAATGCGCTCAACAACGATCGAGCGATTATAAATATCACATTGGTCAAATGGACATTGGTATTTGGTAGAATTAAATATTGTTTAAAATCAGTAAAAAGTCGTACTATACAGTACAGCACATGTAAAATGAAACTGTTTGAAAATGTGCCATAAGCATTATCTTTTAAATTGCCCACTGTACATTGTAGTACTTCAAAATACCCGTTGACATGTTTTATGTTGGCAATTATTGTGTTTTAACTTTGTTAAAATTGAGCTTATTTTCTATTAAAATTGAGGTAATTTTCTAACATTTATGAACAACACCAAACAACACATAGCAAATACTAATTTCAGCAGATTGTGAATATTGTAAATCCAGGCCTTGATTGATTCAGCTGCATGTAGCATTGTAAATCCATGCCTTGATTGACTCAACTGCATGTAGCATTGTAAATCCAGGCCTTGATTGATTCAACTGCGTGTAACATTGTAAATCCAGGCCTTGGTTGACTCAACTGCGTGTAGCATTGTAAATCCAGACCTTGATTGATTCAACTGCATGTAGCATTGTAAATCCAGGCCTTGATTGATTCAACTGCATATAGCATTGCAAATCCAGGCCTTGATTGACTCAACTGCATGTAGCATTGTAAATCCAGGCCTTGATTGACTCAACTGTATGTAGCATTGGAAATCCAGGCCTTGATTGACTCAACTGCATGTAGCATTGTAAATCAAAGGCTTGATTGACTCAACTGCATATAGCGTTACTAACGCTTTCTGAATATTGTAAATCCAGGCCTTGATTGATTCAACTGCATATAGCGTTACTAACGTTTTTCGATTAAAAAGAGCATCTTCTTTCACAGCTTTCTTAAAATAATTATCAAAAAAGGAGCTGATTTTCTTCTGTGTTTGATCATATTGAACCTACAGCCATGCGTTCTTTTAACACGTTTGCGCCGAACGTTTGTTGTTTGGTTCCTCGCTTGCGTTGTATTCGCTGTGTTGCCACACGCGATACATCAGTTTTCTAACGTTTGGTGAACACTCACTCTACTGACCGCATTGCTGAATTAATTTCTTCAAGAGTTTCCTTTATTATCCGCTAGATTGCGGCAGACCGGCGAGCCCCGCATTCGGTTTCTACGATTTTACGTTAACGACGTTAGGTTCGTCGGCCTCGTTAATATGTGGGTCGGGTTACACGGCTAGCTATAACACCATTCGCTGCACAGAGGGAGGGTGGAGCGGTAGTCCGGAGTGTGAAATCGTCAGTAAGTTCCACTTTCCAGTGTAGTTGTAATGTCCATTAAACTTTGTCATTGACGGCGTATTTGTAATAGTATTTTCGCTTGTTGATATTCATTTTCTGTTTGAGTTTTTTGTTATTATTAATTAAGTTATTTAAGCAAAAAAAATAAATAAAAATAAATGAAATGTACAGTCGAACCCCGTTGTCATTTGCTCTCACGGACCGGGGGAAATACCTCGAGCCTCGGGGAATACGAGCCAAATTGGAGAGCTTATCTTCATTATACAGAAATCGTCCCTTTACAGCCCTTAACAGCCAGTTCGAGCAAACAAGGAACTCGAGATAAACGAGTTCGAGCCAACGAGGTTCGACTGTATCCTCTTTGATTTATGACATATATAATGACATATATAAGCTCGTATATTCTTTTTGAATTGCTCAGCTAGGTCATCATCAAGTATGACGTCACCCATGAATACTGTTTCATTTTCACATTTACATCCACCGCAGAATGTTACTCACCCAGCAGTCCACAAAACGGAAAGTACGACTACACGAGCACGGAATACAGTTCCCTAGCAATGCTGTCATGTGATCCTGGCTACTCCCCAACAAGCAACATTATCATCTGCGAGGATAACGGAGAATGGACCGACTCTACGTGCGTACCTATCGGTAAGACAGGCGACTATAAAATATATTCCCGCCCGCCCCTTTTTCTTCCACCGCCCCTTCAATCTTATTTATCTGTGGTTTGTATTTGCAGATCGGCTCGGTAATGTCCGAGGATTGTGATTGTTTATACTAGCCGGTGTCGATGAAAAAATTATCATGTAAAAACAGGATTATTGTTACGATGGTGCTTCGTCTAGAAACTCATGTATATTCCCTAATGCGATAAAACTATCATCTAAGAAAAAATAACAATAAATAAATAAAATGTACCTTCCCCTCCTCCGCCCCTATATTTAAAAAAAACGGATGACGTTACAGGCCTTATTTGGATTAATTTTTACACAAACTGTATCAGTACAAAATAATGTCGCTACTTTGCGTGACATTTGGGGACTTCATTCAAAATAGCGAATACTATGCGAGTGATGAAAACATGCAAATTCAAATAAACTTAGTGTTTCCTTTTTAAACCATTCTATAGTTTTATATCAAGTGGCACTTAAAGCGAATAATGTTTGACACATATCTAACGTTTATTTTGATGTATAGACTGCCAGGCACCGTCCGATCCTTCTGACGGCAGGTACATCGCTTCGCTGACCACATACGGCTCCGTCGCCATCCTGCTGTGTGATGCCGGTTTTACGGCCAGCAGTCCTAACGTTACGTGCACGGATTCTGGTGACTGGAGCGGCAGTCCCACCTGCGACCCCATAGGTATGTTGTTTGAGTTTAGTTCGTCAACCGGGGTAATGTTAATCCACACTAGAGATAAGTAAATACATGATCCTTGAATACGCAATAGTGTATTATCGATTTTAGAACCATAGTTTTGCGACAGGAATTGGGACACATGTGATTAGCCCTTCTGTGATATATTCTTCTTGTAACGCGACATTTTAAAAAATTACAAGTATTTGATTTTATTTTTTACATACAAATGCAGAATAAATTCTATAATTTTTATTTTGTACAGTATGTTTTATAAATTGCCAAACATTTGTATCATAGCTTGTCCGGCACCGTCCAATCCGGACCACGGCGCATTGATTTATAGTTCTACGGAACACGGAAGCACCGCCAACGTCACCTGCGATGCTGGTTACAAGCCGAAAGTTGACGTAATTATTTGCACGTCTAGCGGAGCATGGAATATCGACGCGACGTGTATTCCAGTTGGTAAGTGGTCTATTTAAAATATGTTCAGGATATATGGTAATGCGTACTAACAAAATCGCCAACGTTAAAATACGTTGAATTGATTTGTCCAAATACAATAATGTAAAAGCTTCTTCTTTATTTTTCGCCCGTATTAAACACAGACTGTGGGACGCTAACGGATCCAGTCAATGGCACGTACACGTTGACGTTAACTACTTATGAGGCGATAGCGGCGTTGACGTGCCAGCCAGGTTACGTTTCAAGCGTTTCTACGATAATGTGTACCGAGACGGGGGAATGGAGCGATACACCTTCCTGTGAAGTCATAGGTACTAAGATTTGAAACACATTTTAAGAAAATATTCTTAAAAAATATTTGCCTTTCTAGAGAAAATTCCAGCTCATATTAACATTGCTAATTATCGTAATTAAATACAAGTCCGTAAGAAACGGGATTCTATATAAAGTATTTTGATAACTAAAACTGTTAAAACGTTTGATTATGCTAATCGAAATTTAAATTACAACTACATTACTATCCTTTTTTATTGTAAGATTGCAATGAACCAGTGACACCAAACTTCGGAACGTTCACCTTCACGGCTACGTCATTTGGCGCCTCGGCAACGTTGGCGTGTGAGGCTGGCTACGTTGCTGTAGGAGGGGAAAGCGTTACGTGCACCCAGACGGGGGAGTGGAGTGGCACACCCACATGTCAGCCGGAAGGTAATTTCGTTAGTGGTTATGAAACTGTTGCATTATATGGCGGATTGCTGAGAACAGTATACTACATGCGCAAGTGAGAGGCTTGGGGAAACGATACAGCCCAGTTTTACACATTTACTGAATACTGACAGGAAATACACGGATGTTTCTTTATTTTCAAACACTGTAACCTGCATTCACCAGTGTGTGTATACCACGTGATAAATTGCGCCATAAATGTTACGACGGAAGGCAATATTTTCCATGGAATGAAGTCTGAAAACAAAGATAACTTTTATTTTTCTTCACCATTTTCAATGAAACAAAGTGCCGTTTATGCCGTTTAAAGAGCTCGACCGGTCTGTTACTGGAGTTTGAGTGATGAGTTTCTTCAAACACTTCGACTAACCTGTTACCAAACTGAAGTTTTGACTGTGCTTCATCCGGCGGCGGTTTTGTGAAAGGGCTTGTCGAAGTGTTTTAATAAACTTAACTCCATCAAACTTTGGTAAAAGATTAAAGGCGGGGTTATGAAAGCGGCGATGATTGAGCTTATATTTTTTTTTTTTAAATGGTGAAGAAATAGTAATGTAACTCTTTTTAGAGCCTTTATTCGATGCAAAATATTCGCGTCCGACTGAGTATTTATGACGCAAATTATCCCGTGGTAAACACACACTGATATATTCATATACGAGGGTACTTAGCGTGGGCTCTGGACGCTCTATCTCTTCCGACTGTGCCTAATACCTTGTTGCCGTCGACAAAGGTATTTGTAATCCTTGAAAAGAGTTTGAGCGCGGTCAATAAGGCCACTGTCCCAAAAGCTTTCACAAATACATATTAAATACCACGAAAATGAAACCAACGCGACTCTAAACAAATATATGTCTGAAATGTCCGATGCTCGGATAAGCCATTAACGTATAAAAAGCATTTTGACGTTATTATATAAACATGCTCAGATTGTGCGGTTCTCAACAATCCGTTAAACGGCGAGTTCACGTTTTCGTCGACGTCATTTGGCTCCTTGGCGGTGCTAGATTGTGAGCCCGGATATACGGCAACCGCCACGTCTGTCACGTGCGGGGACTCTGGAAACTGGAGCGAGGATCCGACATGTGATCCTGTTGGTAAGTGGCAGAATTAATTAAATTAATCTTGTGACGTCATAAATTGACATCCAATCGGAATAAAGACAATATACCGCCAGTTAATTGAATGAACAATAATTAATGAAATTAATTAAGTAATTTATGATATCGACGCTTGAATATTTGTTAATACATATGCTTACTAGGCAGAATTTGTTCGAATGACGCATAACGAACCGAAATGTAGTTGATGTGTGTGCTTTTAAGCTCGACAATTCGAAGAATAAGGGGGTAGGGGCGGAGTTAGGCCGTTTCGAAGTTTACGCACAACTGCGGTTTAAATGGGCGGAATGCCCTTATGGGGGGCCAGGGGGGCACCGCCCCCTGGAGCTCTCGGTTTTGTCATAGTTCAGAATGATACTATATAGCAAAATAAATTTCTTGGTACAGGATCATCAGCATTTAATCAACGAATATTCAAATCAAAAATGCTGTTTGAAGGTTAAATAACTCCATTATAACCCTCAATACAAATAATGGCCCTTGATTGACTGTTTTTATCTTTTCCTTAGAAAGACTTGTGTCATTGTTCGGGCGGGCTGCCGGGAGGACAGCGTCAAAGTCACCTTTTTTATTGAATACTTTTAGCTAGGTTCGACATATAGAGACCAAACTGGGTATATAGGAAGACCTTTCATGGGATTGCGTTCGAGGCCCCTAAGATCAAGGTCAAGGTCAAAGTTACTATTAATAGAAAAATCGTTGGTATTGAAAAACTTAAGTAACGGTCGACATATTGCGTGCAAACTTGGTATATATAAAGAGTTTATAGAGACCTTTCATGAGATTGTGTTTACGGCCCCCGAGAGTTATGGTCACTGTTTACTTTTAAATTTATTTTTTTATTGCTTTTGACAGGTACATACATCATTATTGTATTAACTTTAGCGTTTTTTCACGACAGCTCTTGATTCACGTCTTAAATATCGTTATGACGCGGTCTCGTAACCAAGGCAACCGATTTAAAACGTGAAACTGATAACAGAATAGCCTAAATCTCTTGATATTCTCTTTGTACTTTTCATTAAATTTATGCATATTTATTTTACAACGATTGTGAAACGAGTTACTACTACATTGTATTAAACACTCTCATTGGCACGATTTTACGCGAGAGTTTTATTTTGTGTTGTGGGAGGAACACCACTTGGTGACCACAAACCAAACGTATAATGTGCCCAGGCCGGGAATCGAGCGCATGTCGCATAGGTGTCCAGGCCGGGAATCGAGCGCATGTCGCATAGGTGTCCAGGCCGGGAATCGAGCGCATGTCGCATAGGGGTCCAGGCTGGGAATCGAGCGCATGTCGCATAGGTGTCCAGGCCGGGAATCGAGCGCATGTCGCATAGGTGTCCAGGCCGGGAATCGAGCGCATGTCGCATAGGTGCCCAGGCCGGGAATCGAGCGCATGTCGCATAGGTGTCCAGGCCACGAATCGAGCGCAGGTCGCATAGGTGTCCAGGCCGGGAATCGAGCGCATATCGCATAGGTGTCCAGGCCGGGAATCGAGCGCATGTCGCATAGGTGTCCAGGCCGGGAATCGAGCGCATGTCGCATAGGTGTCCAGGCCGGGAATCGAGCGCAGGTCGCATAGGTGTCCAGGCCGAAAATCGAGCGCAGGTCGCATAGGTGTCCAGGCCGGGAATCGAGCGCATGTCGCATAGGTGTCCAGGCCGGAAATCGAGCGCAAGTCGCATAGGTGCCCAGACCGGGAATCGAGCGCAGGTCGCATAGGTGTCCAGGCCGGGTATCGAGCGCAGGTCGCATAGGTGTCCAGGCCGGGAATCGAGCGCAGGTCGCATAGGTGTCCAGGCCGGGAATCGAGCGCATGTCGCATAGGTGTCCAGGTCGCATAGGTGCCAAGGCCGGGAATCGAGCGCATGTCGCATAGGTGTCCAGGCCGGGAATCGAGCGCATGTCGCATAGGTGCATGCCCAGGCCGGGAATCGAGCGCATGTCGCATAGGTGTCCAGGCCGGGAATCGAGCGCAGGTCGCATAGGTGTCCAGGCCGGGAATCGAGCGCATGTCGCATAGGTGCCCAGACCGGGAATCGAGCGCATGTCGCATAGGTGTCCAGGCCGGGAATCGAGCGCATGTCGCATAGGTGTCCAGGTCGCATAGGTGTCCAGGCCGGGAATCCAGCGCAGGTCGCATAGGTGTCCAGGTCGCATAGGTGTCCAGGCCGGGAATCGAGCGCAGGTCGCATAGGTGCCCAGGCCAGGAATCGAGCGCAGGTCGCATAGATGTCCAGGCCGGGAATCGAGCGCAGGTCGCATAGGTGTCCAGGCCGGGAATCGAGCGCATGTCGCATAGGTGCCCAGGCCGGGAATCGAGCGCATGTCGCATAGGTGTCCAGGCCGGGAATCGAGCGCATGTCACAAAGGTGTCCAGGTCGCATAGGTGTCCAGGCCGGGAATCCAGCGCAGGTCGCATAGGTGTCCAGGTCGCATAGGTGTCCAGGCCGGGAATCCAGCGCAGGTCGCATAGGTGCCCAGGCCAGGAATCGAGCGCAGGTCGCATAGATGTCCAGGCCGGGAATCGAGCGCATGTCGCATAGGTGTCCAGGACGCATAGGTGTCCAGGCCGGGAATCGAGCGCAGGTCGCATAGGTGCCCAGGCCGGGAATCGAGAGCACGTCGCATTGGTGTCCAGGCGGGAATCGAGCGCACGTCGCATAGGTGTCCAGGCCGGGAATCCAGCGCAGGTCGCATAGGTGTCCAGGCCGGGAATCGAGCGCATGTCGCATAGGTGTCCAGGCCGGGAATCGAACGCATGTCGCATAGGTGTCCAGGTCGGGAATCGAGCGCAAGTCGCATAGGTGTCCAGGTCGCATAGGTGTCCAGGCCGGGAATCGAGCGCAGGTCGCATAGGTGTCCAGGCCGGGAATCGAGCGCATGTCGCATAGGTGTCCAGGCCGGGAATCGAGCGCAGGTCGCATAGGTGCCCAGGCCGGGAATCGAGCGCATGTCGCATAAGTGTCCAGGCTGGGAATCGAGCGCATGTCGCATATGTGCCCAGGCCGGGAATCGAGCGCATGTCGCATAGGTGCCCAGGCCGGGAATCGAGCGCATGTCGCATAGGTGTCCAGGCCGGGAATCGAGCGCATGTCGCATAGGTGTCCAGGTCGCATAGGTGCCCAGGCCGGGAATCGAGCGCATGTCGCCTAGGTGTCCAGGCCGGGAATCGAGCGCATATCGCATAGGTGTCCAGGTCGCATAGGTGCCCAGGACGGGAATCCAGCGCAGGTCGCATACGTGAGATGCGAGTGCGCTTACCAAAATGCTTACCGGACAACCTACTTGTACTTTTCCGAGCATATTGAAGGCTTACGTCAAAATTTACATAACACCTTCTTTCTTAACATTAAGTTACGACCAACTTGTGTTTTTTCAATCATCAGATTGCTCGTCACCACTCAACCCGGATTTTGGGAGGTTCACGTACACAGCAACGTTGTTTGGGGACGTTGCATCGTTAACGTGTGATCCGGGATACGTAGCCATCGTCAATGAGATAACGTGTACCGACAAAGCGACATGGAACGAAACCGGGTCTTGCTTACCTGTCGGTATGTCTAGCGTTAACATGGCAAAGAATCATCTCTTTTGTAAGAAAAACTTAATGACAATTGACTACATTTATTAAAATATAACTATGGTTAAAGACGCATTCTCGAAATTAAGCATTTCCTTTTGGTTAAATGTATGAATAACCAAACAAAATGTTCACGTTTATTTTATGTTCTGGGTAAGCCTGGTAACTTGCTACCGCATGTAATTTCGTTTCATCCGCATCGGAAACACATGCACTTTTTTCATACATCGTAATATATTCTTTTAACAGATTGCAAGGCGCTAACAGACCCTCCAAATGGATCCTACACGTCGACGCTGACGACATACGGCGCCATAGCGGCGTTGACGTGCCAGACCGGCTACCTTTCGGTCGTCTCTATGGTAACGTGCACAGCGACGGGAGACTGGAGCAATACGCCAACCTGTGAACCGATAGGTACTCATCTTTCTCTTGAATTTGTTTCCAATGACGACATTGGTATGTTCACCAAAGTAAGTATTTGTGATTTGTGGAACGGGGGTAAACTCATGTACTCATCAAAGATCTAAAACATAATATACTACATCCATTGTTAAATTTAAACAATACACAGCCCGATCATAATTGAGCTCGATTTTCATTTAGAATAAGAGCATTTATCTCTTTAGACTGTGGGGACCCTGCTGCACCAAATTTTGGGACCATTGCATACACTGGAACGAGTTATGGTGACGCGGGAACGTTAACGTGTGAAGCCGGATACGTAGTCGTTGGTGCAGAGAACATGACG
This sequence comes from Mya arenaria, assembly GCF_026914265.1. NCBI lineage: Eukaryota > Metazoa > Mollusca > Bivalvia > Myida > Myidae > Mya > Mya arenaria. The sequence continues at coordinate 23,744,615 of NC_069128.1, forward strand.
TGCTCAGAAAACGGAATATGGAGTGGCGAACCAACATGTCAACCTGAAGGTATGATTCTATAAATATGTACATTTCTAGACTACAATTGGGGCTAAAAAGAGTCATGGTTCGGGTTACCGGACTCTACAAACACAATAGACGCCGACCCTACCAACACAAAAGACGCCAACCCTACCAACACAATAGACACCGACCCTAACTACACAATAGACGCCGACCCTACCTACACAATAGACGCCGACTCTACCTACACAATAGACGCCGACCCTACCTACACAATAGACACCGACCCTACCTACACAATAGACGCCGACCCTACCTACACAATAGACACCGACCATACCTACACAATAGACGCCGACTCTACCTACACAATAGACGCCGACCCTACCAACACAATAGACACCGACCCTACCAACACAATAGACACCGACCCTACCTACACAATAGACACCGACCCTACCTACACAATAGACGCCGATCCTACCAACACAATAGACGCCGACCCTACCTACACAATAGACGCCGACCCTACCTACACAATAGACACCGACCCTACCTACACAATAGACACCGACCCTAACTACACAATAGACACCGACCCTACCTACACAATATACGCCGACCCTACCTACACAATAGACACCGACCCTACCTACACAATAGACACCGACCCTACCTACACAATAGACACCGACTCTACCTACACAATAGACGCCGACCCTACCTACACAATAGACACCGACCCTACCTACACAATAGACACCGACCCTACCAACACAATAGACACCGACCCTACCAACACAATAGACACCGACCCTAACTACACAATAGACACCGACCCTACCAACACAATAGACACCGACCCTACCTACACAATAGACACCGACCCTACCAACACAATAGACGCCGACCCTAACTACACAATAGACACCGACCCTACCAACACAATAGACGCCGACCCTACCTACACAATAGACACCGACCCTACCTACACAATAGACGCCGACTCTACCTACACAATAGACGCCGACCCTACCTACACAATATACGCCACCCCTTCCTACACAATAGACGCCGACCCTACCTACACAATATACGCCACCCCTTCCTACACAATAGACGCCGACCCTACCTACAAAATAGACGCCGATCCGATCTACACAAAAGACGCCGACTCTACATACACAATAGACGCCGACCCTACCTACACAATAGACGCCGACCCTTCCTACACAATAGACGCCGACCTTACCTACACAATAGACGCCGACCTTACCTACACAATAGACGCCGACCCGATCTGCACAATAGACGCCGACCCCACCGTTTCCATAGACGCTCGGTAAAACAAATGGTTATTGCTTTTTGTAATATGTAGTCGAAGATAAAAACTTTATTCTGAATATTAGTTTAACGCCATTCCCTAATGATGACAATACAGTTCTAACATAAAGCCCTATAAACAGTACTGCCTTACCCTACCAGTTTGTGGCCATGTTGTAACCATAACCACACATTGTTGGGCCATTTAGCAAGCGAGAACCGTGTATTTAAAATGACATTGTGGATTTCCCACGCCAGTGTCTCGTAGGAAGTTATTACAGCGTGTGTATACCACGTGATAAATTCCGTCATATATGCTACGTCGGAAGGCAAAAAATCGTTTAAATTGAAGACTTAAATCAAAGATAACTTTTCATTTACAACACCAGTTTAAACGAAACAAAAGGCAGTCTATGCCGCTGAAAGAGCCCCGCATTTGTCTTATTACCAACATTTAATGAGGTCATTAGTTTCATCACACACTTCCACAAACCTGTTTCCAAAATAATGTTTTGACAGTGCTCCGTCAGACGGCCGTATTGTGAAAAGGTTTGTGGAAGTGTTTTAATAAACTAAACTCTCTATCAAATTTTGGTGAAAGACCGAAGGTGGGGCTCCGTAAGCGGCGTAGACTGCGCTATGTTTTATTTAAAATGGTGAAGAAATAGTGAAGTTATCTTTGTTTAAAGTCTTTTTTCAAATCAAAATATTGCCTTCCGGCGTAGCATTTATGACGCAATTTATCACGTGGTATACACACACTGTATTACATGATTGACACATTTTATCGCATTGAAATAACGTTCTTCTCTTAAGAACAACTATAATTTATTATGAAAGCATTTAATTAAACCGCTTTAATCAAATATGATTAATGATGCACTCTTACTCCGAAATAAGGTTTACCGCATTTAAAACGATTGTTTAAACATACAAAAAGGGATAAATATATATCAAATTCAATGGTTCTTACGAAGGATACCGAGTTTAATCTGACAGAAAAGTGCAGAAATCACGGTCTTTCTACTTTATGAGACGATAATAGATCACAGTAAATCTTTAAACACTCGCCATTCGTTTAATATTTTTGCATTTTCAGCCATTAAATCCATGGGTACTGTCTTGTTAACAGTAAATAGTGTTTTCCCTAAATGCATTATCTAGTTAGTAGTTAAAGGCTTACCACTCCAAATATATGTTTTTTATTAATGTGTATGTACTGATTATGAATAAGAGTGCCACTTTAACATTTCAGACTGCAGTGTTCTCAACAATCCGCCGAACGGTGCGTACACATTTTTGACATCGTCATTTGGCTCATTGGCGGTGTTAGATTGTGACGCGGGCTATACCCCGGCGGCCACGTCCATCACGTGCGGAGATTCTGGGACCTGGAGCGAAAACCCCACCTGTGATCGTGTCGGTATGTGGAGATTCTATGTGATTTTACGGTTACAACATTCCGTGTTCAATGTATCACGTCATCTAGCTAACGTATACGCATGATTTACGTTGTGCAATGATATTTTGTCAACAAAGAAATACGCAAACATATCTTAGCCGATGTTTATATACATGCAAATGTCTTTCGTCATATGCTTTCTTTCTCTATTTCTCTCAATAAACAACGATCACCCCATCCGTTGTGAAGTATGTTTCATAGCTCACGTAAGTTTCATCCCTTGTCTACAAGCAGGTTCAATCCCATCCGTTGTCGACTTTTGTCTGCATTCAACTGTTAACCTATCTGGTGTCAAGTTATTTTTACTTTAATCTCATCCGTTGTCGACTTTTCTCTGCATTCAACTGTTTACCTATCTGATGTCAAGTTATTTCTACTTTAATCTCATCCGTTGTCGACTTTTGTCTACATTCAACTGTTTACCTATCTGGTGTCAAGTTATTTTTACTTTAATCTCATCCGTTGTCGACTTTTGTCTGCATTCAACTGTTTACCTATCTGGTGTCAAGTTATTTTTACTTTAATCTCATCCGTTGTCGACTTTTCTCTGCATTCAACTGTTTACCTATCTGATGTCAAGTTATTTTTACTTTAATCTCATCCGTTGTCGACTTTTGTCTGCATTCAACTGTTTACCTATCTGGTGTCAAGTTATTTCTACTTTAATCTCATCTGTTGTCGACTTTTGTCTACATTCAACTACTTACCTTTCTGGTGTCAAGTTATTTCTACTTTAATCTCATCCGTTGTCGACTTTTGTCTACATTCAACTACTTACCTATCTGGTGTCAAGTTATTTCTACTTTAATCTCATCCGTTGTCGACTTATGTCTACATTCAACTACTTACCTATCTGGTGTCAAGTTATTTCTACTTTAATCTCATCCGTTGTCGACTTTTGTCTACATTCAACTACTTACCTATCTGGTGTCAAGTTATTTCTACTTTAATCTCATCCGTTGTCGACTTATGTCTACATTCAACTACTTACCTATCTGGTGTCAAGTTATTTCTACTTTAATCTCATCCGTTGTCGACTTATGTCTACATTCAACTGTTTACCTATCTGGTGTCAAGTTATTTTTACTTTAATCTCATTAATGGTCAAGTTTTGTCTACAATCATGTCCAATTTCTTTGTCTACAAATGTAATTCTTACGTCGTATACGCTTTCAAACATCATATCCGACAAACAAATATGATATTATCCGTTCCGCCCGTTTTCAAACAAGGTTGAGTATATCTACATAGATTTCTACAAACAATAAGAATGTTGCTCGATGTAAATGTCAATGCCATGACAAGTCCGATGTTTTGTTCCGGTCTGCAGATTGCTTACCTCCATTGAGCCCGGTAAACGGGACGTTAACATATTCGTCGACGCTGTTTGGTGACGTTGCGACACTAACGTGCGACTCGGGTTACGTACCAAACGTCGATAAGATTACGTGTACTGAAAAGGCGACATGGAACGACACGGTGAATTGCTGGCCTGTCGGTAAGAAAATCCGTAGTCTAAATTAACCTTTTATGGATTCAATACGTTTTTTTAACGTAGGGCCGATTGTTCAGAATATCGTTTAAAGTTAACAACGTTCATAACGTCATCGTTGTTAACTTTCTGTTTTGCTCCTGATGTTTCACAGACACGCTTCAAACACGCAGTATTCCTAGTAACAAGATTTTAGACAAGTGTTTAAGCTGTACTAGTTTTATGCAAAAACATGAGCACATCGTTACATATTTCCTTATTTTAAAGTTCACAATGACGTTCTTTATCACATTGTTAACTGTAACAAAGTTTGAACAATCGGGCCAATATTGTTAAAACTGCCTGTTTTACTGTATTATACACTGTTTAAACAGAACTCAGTATGATATCAGCAATATAGGCTTATTATTGTTTCTTTGTTATTATTGATAATTGCTCGGACAAGTGGGAGGACGAGTACTCATAAACTAGTTTAAAGCCCATTAAACTCATGGGGCCCTTTCCGATAAAGGTCTTAGTCGATTTTAGTCGTTATTTGAAATTCTCTTCGAACCATTTATATTTTGCTACATAGTTGAGTGAATTGAACATAAGCCAGCATTGGAAATAAATAAATACTTAACAAGATAAAAAACATCAATGTATTGACATTTGTGGTGAATTTACAGGTTTTGAATAATTTAAGTTATTACTAAGACCCTTCTGTCCCCTGTTGTGCTGACAATTTCAATGCGGTCCCCACATCATGTATTAATAAACTCGCTATATCGAACTCTGTTATTTCGATTTTTTATACACTTTAAGTATTTCGATTTTATCGAATGTTCGTTATCTCGAAGTATTTCCCGAGGTCCTCACGACCTCGACAATGCGAGATTTGACTGTAGCTGTATAAATAATGTATACCTGTGACTACTCTGCAAGTGTGAGGTTTAGCCTTTGTTTGCCGGGTAAAACCCATAAGGCAGTAACCCCAAAAGTTACCAATAAGAATATTTTCCTATTTGTGTCGTGTTCGTTGTCTTGTAGCGTTATGTGTCTTTGGTTCGATGTCCGTTTCTTCTTAAATTGGTCCAAAGATTCTTTATTTTTTAATTTAGATGCATTGAACTCTTTTTGCTTAATGATCAAAACACATGATTTGTGTATTGAAAGCAAAATATTATCTATAATTTGCCACTTCCTTTAACTGGGAATTTAGTGGCCACGTAGCTATTAATAAAAGAAAAACACATGCAGGTTAATATTTTTTTAACTGTTCATATGTGTTATTGTGTTTTGATTTGTTTTGATTATAAGGTAAAGTGAGTTAAATAAAAATAAATTGCATTAAAATTAATCAAAGGTTTTGCCTGAATTTAAAGTGCGCCCTTTAAATCCTTGAGTGTTTAGACAAGATCTACGTTACATGTACCGCTACTGGCGTTGCCTGAATCAATAGTGCGCCCTTTAAATCCGCGAGTGTTTAGACAAGATCTACGTTACATATACCGCTACTGGCGTTGCCTGAATCTATAGTGTGCCCTTTAAATCCGCGAGTGTTTAGACAAGATCTACGTTACATGTACTGCTACTGGCGTTGCCTGAATCTATATTGTGCCCTTTAAATCATTGAGTGTTTAGACAAGATCTACGTTACATGTACCGCTACTGGCGTTGCCTGAATTTATAGTGTGCCCTTTAAATCCTTGAGTGTTTAGACAAGATCTACGTTACATGTACCGCTACTGGCGTTGCCTGAATCTATCGTGTTCCCTTTAAATCATTGAGTGTTTAGACAAGATTTACGTTACATGTACCGCTACTGGCGTTGCCTGAATTTATAGTGTGCACTTTAAATCATTGAGTGTTTAGACAAGATTTACGTTACATGTACCGCTACTGGCGTTGTCTGAATTTATAGTGTGCCCTTTAAATCATTGAGTGTTTAGACAAGATTTACGTTACATGTACTGCTACTGGCGTTGACTGAATCTATAGTGTGCCCTTTAAATCCTTGAGTGTTTAGACAAGATCTACGTTACATGTACTGCTATTGGCGTTGCCTGAATCTATAGTGTGCCCTTTAAATCATTGAGTGTTTAGACAAGATCTACGTTACATGTACTGCTACTGGCGTTGCCTGAATCTATAGTGTGCCCTTTAAATCATTGAGTGTTTGGACAAGATTTACGTTACATGTACCGCTACTGGCGTTGCCTGAATCTATAGTGTGCCCTTTAAATCCTTGAGTGTTTAGACAAGATCTACGTTACATGTACCGCTACTGGCGTTGCCTGAATCTATAGTGTGCCCTTTAAATCCTCGAGTGTTTATACAAGATCTTCGTTACATGTATTGCTACTGGCGTTGCCTGAATCTATAGTGTGCCCTTTAAATCCTTGAGTGTTTAGACAAGATCTACGTTACATGTACCGCTACAGGCGTTGCCTGAATCTATAGTGTGCCCTTTAAATCCTCGATTGTTTAGACAAGATCTACGTTACATGTACTGCTACTGGCGTTGCCTGAATCTAATGTGTGCCCTTTAAATCATTTAGTGTTTAGACAAGATCTACGTTACATGTTTTGCTTCTAGGCGTATCCATGTAGTTTCTATTGTTAATTGATTAATCAATATTTTAGATTGTGGAAAAATAACGGACCCGATAAATGGCTCATATACGTCGACGTTGACGACTTACGGTGCCATAGCGGCTTTGATGTGCCAGCCGGGTTACGTCCCTTCGGCTTCGACTGTTACGTGCACAGAGACGGGTGATTGGAGCGATACGCCTACATGTGGACCCATAGGTACAGTTTACGTTAAAGAAGAGTCGAAAGCGGCTATTTAAATTTGTTAATAATGGGCCTGACACTTGTTAACAAACGGAAGCGACGCTGATTTGTTTTGTAACTCATCTAGTGCGAAGTCTAGGTCATGGTCATAAATAAGATCATAAGAAAGGTCTTATCTAATTCATGGTCATCATCGAGGTCTTAATCATGATGGTAATGTAGGTTATAATCATGGTCATAATCTAGGCAATTATCATGGTCATAATCAAGGCAATTATCATGGTCATAATCTAGGCAATTATCATGGACATAATCTAGGCAATTATCATGGTCATAATCTAGGCAATTATCATGGTCCTAATCTAGGCAATTATCATGGTCGTAATCTATGACATTTTCATGGTCGTAATCTATGTTATAATCTAGGTCATAATTATGATCGTAATCTAAGTCATAATTTAGGCCATCGTCATGGTAAAACTTTAGGTCATTGCAACGCATATAGGTCGCCACCAACTCTATGCGTTACAGTGCCCTGCATATTCGCCGACGACAAGAATGAGGCGACATTCTGCATGTGGCTCTAGGCAGCCATCGCCTGGGAAAATGACGGGCATTTAATCTTGATCTCTAAAATATACTTGTTTTTCTTTAATTTGTTTTCTTAGACTGTGGAGATCCTGTTCCTCCGAATTTCGGCACATACACTTACACGGAAACGTCATATGGGGACTCTGCAACGTTGACGTGTGTTTCCGGGTACGACGTTGTCGGAGGAACAAGCGTTTCGTGCACTCAGTCAGGGCTCTGGAGTGACGAGCCGACGTGTCAGCCTCATGGTATGAGTTGGGAGGGGTGGGGATACGGATAAAGGTGTTGTGAATAAGAAAACGTAGCTTTGTGATAACGTTTAAATTTACAACATTTTTTAATTAAATTTAAAAGCAAAAAATAATGAGAAATTTAAATATTTTCAATAACGTGATGGACTTTTTTTAAAGATTGCGAAATCCTGAACAATCCGTCTGACGGAAAATATACGTTTACGTCGACGTCATATGGCTCCGTGGCGATATTGACGTGTGACCCCGGATATACGCCAACAGTCACTTCTGTCAGGTGCGGGGAGGCGGGAACCTGGAGCGGAGATCCAACATGTGAACCTATTGGTACGTTTTTTTATATTATTTATAAATTAACGCGTATGAGAGTTCCATATCTATGATAATATTTATTCACGCAGATCTTTATTGCAGTAATTCATGGGCGAAGTTAATTTGCTAAGCGACTATAACTAAACCATATGTGTCCAGAAGTTTTGGCAATCACGACTATTTTAAGCATGTGTAACTATGTATGGAGCAACGGCCGTTGACGTATGTAGTGCCGCACAGAGATCATCACCGTGTATACAGGCCGTGGCCGAACTATATGCTGGTCACTGTAAGAGATGACCTTACCTTATCGTACCTTCAGGGCCCTCCTAATATGCCGCGTAACGTTGTCCACGACAAAATTTATATGCCCAAATCTGACTGAAAACTATTCTCTAGTTTTAACATGGTTTACATCTTGAGGTTGAATTGAAATTCCAAGCATTCACAAAACACTTGACTAACCCTTCGTTAAAGTTCATAAAAATGATATCGCACTTAAATAGTTCCAGGCAACGTAACACTTTCAAATGCTATTTGACGGTCGTCTTTTTTCGGAGAAAACTTAAATAGTCGAGATATGGTAATATAAGTAAAGAGGCTAGTCAGTAGATCATCCGATACTGGATATACGGGGTATTGTAGTTCAGCAAACTCGAACATGGTTTCCTGCTCCCTCCATGTATATCCTATATCGGTTCACCTTCTACCCCACAACATATTGATCAATACTTCAACACTATCTGAGAGATGTTTCACTTATTTATCGAAATCGAACTTTATACGTCATTTTGGTACCACAATGGAAATGTATAGGGTCCCCGCGTGACCATCCCTTGACCAACGACGTCAATTCATTTAACCTGTTTAAGGTAATTAACTGCTCTTTCTTTTATAGACTGTTTAACGCCTTCAGTTCCGGATTATGGGACGTTCACATACACGTCAACGTTGTTTGATGCCAATGCGACGTTAACGTGTGAACTTGGATACGTTGCAAGCGTCAGTGAGATCACATGCACCTTCAAAGCAGCATGGAGTGAAAGAGCATTCTGTTTCCCTGTTGGTACGGAAACCCTTTCCATGAAGTAGTTCAACATTACTGAAAAAAGCATTGTCGATATATCTTATTTTCATTTATGCTCATTTTGGTTTAAGGAAGAAAAATAAGAAAGAAGAGAAAAAAGAGCCCTTTTTAGTTTATTTAGTAAATTAAGTCAATATTCTTTTTTGTTTGTTTTACCTTGCTGACAAAAAAATAAGTCGTTTCTTGTTTGTTTTTATACTAGTATTACATTACACTTATTTTATCATCGACCTCATAGACTGTGGATCGCTAGATGATCCAGAAAACGGTATGTACACGTCGGGGTTGTCAACGTACGGGTCCATTGCGGTATTGACGTGTCAACCGGGCTATACGTCTAGCGTTACTACGGTAACGTGCACAGAGACGGGGAACTGGAGCGACGCACCTTCTTGTGAATCCATAGGTTCGTTTGTAACAGGGGGACGTTTGTAACAGGGGGATGTTTGTAACAGGTGGACGTTTGTAACAGGGGGCGTGTGTAACAGGGGGGGGGACGTTTGTAACAGCTGACGTTTTGTTTTATACATATTTGTTTGACTTGCTTGATATGACGTAAGTTTTGAAAGTGTAACGTAAGCTGTAAATTACTAGACTAAAAGTACAATCATGTTCCTATTTGTTGCTGGATATTGATTGAGTTTGCCGATGCTTGGTAGAAACCAGAAATTGTGCCCAATGAGAGGAAACGAGAATGCTACCCTGCAGTGCGTTCAGTAAAGATGTTTGCGGCGAACGTTTGGTTCTCCGCGTGCAGTTAATTACCTTCTTTGATTATTTTAGATTGTGGCGAACCTGCGTCGCCAAATTTCGGCACAGTGACGTTGACGGGGACGTTCTATAATGACACAGCGACGTTAATGTGTGACGCTGGGTTCGTAGTCGTTGGAGATGCCACCATCACGTGCACACAGGCCGGTTCGTGGAGCGATGAGCAAACATGTCAACGCGAAGGCAAGCTCTTGTGAATGCAATAAATCATATTGTAATATAATTGAATGTAATTGTCTCTATTTTGCCAGGATTGGACTTGTCGGTATCTCGTATTGAAGTTGAGTAAAGTGAACTATTTAAAGTGAAATATTTAAATTAAGTGTTTGCTAATAAGCAAGGAAGGGTGCGCACACGTTGTCTTATGCTATAATCACCCTGACGTGGAGTTATAATATCACGGGCGGAGGCGATAATCATTATCGCGGTAATGAATTTCTATAGTAAAATGTTGCTATTTATAGTAATATGTGTCTAATACGATGGTATTAATGAAGTAGATTTGACAAAATTTCCGTCATCTACGCATCTCTTTTTTTCTTCAAAATTCAGATTGCGCGATTCTCAACATACCATCAAATGGCTCCTTTACGTTCACGTCGACGTCATATGGCTCCGTAGCGGTGCTGACGTGTCATCCCGGATATAAGCCACCAATTACTGCCGTTACGTGCGGGGAATCGGGAACATGGAGTGGAAGTCCCACTTGTGAACCTGTGGGTACGTAGCCGATTAGAACATGCGTTATCATGAGTACGTATCCGATTAGACCATGCGTTATCATGGGTACGTAGCCGATTAGACCATGCGTTATCATGAGTATGTAGCCGATTAGACCATGCATTATCATGAGTACGTAGCCGATTAGACCATGCATTATCATGGGTACATAGCTGATTAGATCATGCATTATCATGGGTACATAGCTGATTAGACCATGCATTATCATGGGTACATAGCTGATAAGACCATGCATTATCATGGGTACATAGCTGATTAGACCATGCATTATCATGGGTACATAGCTGATTAGACCATGCATTATCATGGGTACGTAGCTGATAAGACCATGCATTATCATGGGTACATAGCTGATAAGACCATGCATTATCATGGGTACGTAGCTGATTAGACCATGCATTATCATGGGTACGTAGCTGATTAGACCATGCATTATCATGGGTACGTAGCTGATAAGACCATGCATTATCATGGGTACATTGCTGATTAGATCATGCATTATCATGAGTACGTAGCTGATTAGACCATGCATTATCATGGGTACGTAGCTGATTAGACCATGCGTTATCATGAGTATGTAGCCGATTAGACCATGCATTATCATGAGTACGTAGCCGATTAGACCATGCATTATCATGGGTACATAGCTGATTAGACCATGCATTATCATGGGTACATAGCTGATTAGATCATGCATTATCATGAGTACGTAGCTGATTAGACCATGCATTATCATGGGTACGTAGCTGATAAGACCATGCATTATCATGGGTACATAGCTGATAAGACCATGCATTATCATGGGTACGTAGCTGATAAGACCATGCATTATCATGGGTACATAGCTGATAAGACCATGCATTATCATGGGTACGTAGCTGATTAGACCATGCATTATCATGGGTACGTAGCTGATTAGATCATGCATTATCATGAGTACGTAGCTGATTAGACCATGCATTATCATGGGTACGTAGCTGATTAGACCATGCATTATCATGGGTACATAGCTGATAAGACCATGCATTATCATGGGTACGTAGCTGATAAGACCATGCATTATCATGGGTACATAGCTGATAAGACCATGCATTATCATGGGTACGTAGCTGATTAGACCATGCATTATCATGGGTACATAGCTGATAAGACCATGCATTATCATGGGTACATAGCTGATAAGACCATGCATTATCATGGGTACATAGCTGATTAGACCATGCATTATCATGGGTACGTAGCTGATTAGATCATGCATTATCATGGGTACATAGCTGATAAGACAATGCATTATGGGTACGTAGCTGATTAGACCATACATTATCATGGGTACATAGCTGATTAGACCATGCATTATGGGTACGTAGCTGATTAGATCATGCATTATCATGGGTACATAGCCGATTAGACCATGCATTATGGGTACGTAGCTGATTAGACCATACATTATCATGGGTACATAGCCGATTAGACCATGCATTATGGGTACGTAGCTGATTAGATCATGCATTATCATGGGTACATAGCTGATAAGACCATGCATTATCATGGGTACATAGCTGATAAGACCATGCATTACCATGGGTACATAGCTGATAAGACCATGCATTATCATGGGTACATAGCTGATTAGACCATGCATTATCATGGGTACATAGCTGATTAGACCATGCATTATCATTAGTACATAGCTGATTAGACCATGCATTATCATGGGTACATAGCTGATAAGACCATGCATTATCATGGGTACATAGCTGATAAGACCATGCATTACCATGGGTACATAGCTGATAAGACCATGCATTATCATGGGTACATAGCTGATTAGACCATGCATTATCATGGGTACATAGCTGATTAGACCATGCATTATCATGAGTACATAGCTGATTAGACCATGCATTATCATGGGTACGTAGCTGATAAGACCATGCATTATCATGGGTACATAGCCGATTAGACCATGCATTATCATGGGTACATAGCTGATAAGACCATGCATTATCATGGGTACGTAGCCGATTAGACCATGCATTATCATGGGTACATTTCTGATAAGACCATGCATTATCATGGGTACGTAGCTGATTAGACCATGCATTATCATGGGTACATAGCTGATTAGACCATGCGTTATCATTGGTACGTAGCTGATTAGACCATGCGTTATCATGGGTACGTAGCTGATTAGACCATGCATTATCATGGGTACATAGCTGATAAGACCATGCGTTATCATGAGTACGTAGCCGATTAGACCATGCATTATCATGGGTACATAGCTGATTAGATCATGCATTATCATGGGTACGTAGCTGATAAGACCATGCATTATCATGGGTACATAGCTGATAAGACCATGCATTATCATGAGTACATAACCGATTAGACCATGCATTATCATGGGTACGTAGCCGATTAGATCATGCATTATCATGGGTACATAGCTGATAAGACCATGCATTATCATGGGTACATAGCTGATAAGACCATGCATTATCATGGGTACATAACCGATTAGATCATGCATTATCATGGGTACATAGCTGATAAGACCATGCATTATCATGGGTACATAGCTGATAAGACCATGCATTATCATGGGTACGTAGCTGATAAGACCATGCATTATCATGGGTACGTAGCTGATAAGACCATGCATTATCATGGGTACGTAGCTGATAAGACCATGCATTATCATGGGTACGTAGCTGATAAGACCATGCATTATCATGGGTACGTAGCTGATAAGACCATGCATTATCATGGGTACATAGCTGATAAGACCATGCATTATCATGGGTACATAGCTGATAAGACCATGCATTATCATGGGTACGTAGCTGATAAGACCATGCATTATCATGGGTACATAGCTGATAAGACCATGCATTATCATGGGTACATAGCTGATAAGACCATGCATTATCATGGGTACGTAGCTGATAAGACCATGCATTATCATGGGTACGTAGCTGATTAGACCATGCATTATCATGGGTACATAGCTGATAAGACCATGCATTATCATGGGTACATAGCTGATAAGACCATGCATTATCATGGGTACGTAGCTGATTAGACCATGCATTATCATGGGTACGTAGCTGATTAGACCATGCATTATCATGAGTACGTAGCTGATAAGACCATGCATTATCATGGGTACGTAGCTGATTAGACCATGCATTATCATGGGTACGTAGCTGATTAGACCATGCATTATGGGTACGTAGCTGATAAGACCATGCATTATCATGGGTACATAGCTGATAAGACCATGCATTATCATAGGTACATAGCTGATAAGACCATGCATATTCATGGTACATAGCTGATTAGACCATGCATTATCATGGGTACGTAGCTGATTAGACCATGCATTATCATGGGAACGTAGCCGATTAGACCATGCATTATCATGGGAACGTATCCGATTAGACCATGCATTATCATGGGTACGTAGCCGATTAGACCATGCATTATCATGAGTACATAGCTGATTAGACCATGCATTATCATGGGTACATAGCCGATTAGACCATGCATTATCATGGGTACGTAGCCGATTAGACCATGCATTATCATGAGTACGTAGCTGATAAGACCATGCATTATCATGGGTACATAGCTGATTAGACCATGCATTATCATGGGTACATAGCCGATTAGACCATGCATTATCATGAGTACGTAGCCGATAAGACCATGCATTATCATGGGTACATAGCCGATTAGACCATGCATTATCATGAGTACATAACCGATTAGACCATGCATTATCATGGGTAAGTAGCCGATTAGACCATGCATTATCATGGGTACGTAGCCGATTAGACCATGCATTATCATGAGTACATAGCTGATTAGACCATGCATTATGGGTACGTAGCTGATTAGACCATGCATTATCATGGGTACATAGCTGATTAGATCATGCATTATCATGAGTACGTAGCTGATTAGACCATGCATTATCATGGGTACATAGCTGATTAGATCATGCATTATCATGGGTACGTAGCTGATTAGACCATGCATTATGGGTACGTAGCTGTTTAGATCATGCATTATCATGGGTACATAGCTGATAAGACCATGCATTATCATGGGTACATAGCTGATAAGACCATGCATTATCATGGGTACATAGCTGATAAGACCATGCATTATCATGGGTACATAGCTGATTAGACCATACATTATCATGGGTACATAGCTGATAAGACCATGCATTATCATGGGTACGTAGCCGATTAGACCATGCATTATCATGGGTACATAGCTGATTAGACCATGCATTATCATGCGTACATAGCCGATTAGACCATGCATTATCATGAGTACGTAGCTGATAAGACCATGCATTATCATGGGTACATAGCCGATTAGACCATGCATTATCATGAGTACATAACCGATTAGACCATGCATTATCATGGGTACGTAGCCGATTAGACCATGCATTATCATGAGTACATAGCTGATTAGACCATGCATTATGGGTACGTAGCTGATTAGATCATGCATTATCATGGGTACATAGCTGATAAGACCATGCATTATCATGGGTACGTAGCTGATTAGTCCATGCATTATCATGGGTACATAGCTGATTAGACCATGCATTATGGGTACGTAGCTGATTAGATCATGCATTATCATGAGTACATAGCTGATTAGACCATGCATTATCATGGGTACATAGCTGATAAGACCATGCATTATCATGGGTTCATAGCTGATAAGACCATGCATTATCATGAGTACATAGCTGATAAGACCATGCATTATCATGGGTACGTAGCCGATTAGACCATGCATTATCATGGGTACGTAGCCGATTAGACCATGCATTATCATGGGTACATAGCTGATAAGACCATACATTATCATGAGTACATAGCTGATAAGACCATGCATTATCATGGGTACATAGCTGATTAGACCATGCATTATCATGGGTACATAGCTGATTAGACCATGCATTATCATGGGTACATAGCTGATAAGACCATGCATTATCATGGGTACATAGCTGATAAGACCATGCATTATCATGGGTACATAGCTGATAAGACCATGCATTATCATGAGTACATAGCTGATTAGACCATGCATTATCATGGGTACATAGCTGATAAGACCATGCATTATCATTGATGATTTAAACTTAACTCATATTAAGTGTAGACCTTAACATATGCAACTTGTTAGAAGTGCACTTTGTATGGGCGTTATTTGGCTACTAATGGTATGAAGGGCGATTTTTTCTGTGGTTTCGGTGCAATGGCGACTGGAGTAATCTTTTTAGCTAGAGTTTTGTGGTTGTTATTTTAAATTAGTAGTTAAACGAAATGATCTTTTCTTGGAAATCTTAAAAAAATATGCAATGATTCACTTCAATGGCAATCAATTTAAAAATACAAAACACACGTTAAAAACTGCAATTAATTATTACTATTATTATTATTTGAAAGTTTACGAACTACTTGTACTAATGTACCAGCATACATCCGAGGTTGTGTTCGATGGAAAATAGCCGAGGTGTTCCAAATGATAAAAAAACGTAACGTTTAAAATATTACTTATTGCTAAGATCACAAGTGGATCTCACATATCACATATAAGGTGTTTGGGGTCGTGAAACAATAGAAACGAAAACCAGTATAGAATATATATGAGATGTATTTAGTGATCTGTAACCTAGGAACACCGATCACTTTTGAATCGTTGATTTAACTTAACCTGTTAATTACATGTTTCGACTTTTTGGAAGATGTGTATGCCGCGGCCTACATGACCTATAAGAAGCTATGTCGGCTCTCCTAATGATGAATACCCACACCATAAAACGTCCATATAAGACCGTCATTATAAACTGTTATTTATTTTGAGTTTATATTACTATACTTTTAACAGACTGTTGGACACCTCTGAACCCGAATTTCGGAAAGTTCACATATACGTCAACGCAGCTTGGAGATGTTGCAACGTTAACGTGTGAGCCCGGTTACGTAGGCAGCGTCGCTCAGATAACGTGCACTTCTACAGCTGCATGGAACGAATCGGCCTTCTGCTCTCCTATCGGTATTAAATTAATTTTTTAGCAACAGTTATTTCAAAATCATTCGGCCTCAATATTTCAATCAATTTGCTAACATAAATAGGATGTTTTAATCGAACTTATACTTAAGTACATATTCCTTGTACATAATTCTTCTTCTATTCTATTTCTGTTTGTCATCCACTCAATAAATCAGCAGTTTATTCAGTCGAACACCGTTTGCTCGAACTATTTTGGCTCTCATTCCTCGTTTGCTCGAACTATTTTGGCTCTCATTCCTCGTTTGCTCGAACTATTTTGGCTCTCATTCCTCGTTTGCTCGAACTATTTTGGCTCTCATTCCTCGTTTGCTCGAACTATTTTGGCTCTCATTCCTCGTTGACTCGAACTATTTTGGCTCTAATTCCTCGTTTGCTCGAACTATTTTGGCTCTCATTCCTCGTTTGCTCGAACTATTTTGGCTCTCATTCCTCGTTTGCTCGAACTATTTTGGCTCTCATTCCTCGTTTGCTCGAACTATTTTGGCTCTCATTCCTCGTTTGCTCGAACTATTTTGGCTCTCATTCCTCGTTTGCTCGAACTATTTTGGCTCTCATTCCTCGTTGACTCGAACTATTTTGGCTCTAATTCCTCGTTTGCTCGAACTATTTTGGCTCTAATTCCTCGTTGACTCGAACTATTTTGGCTCTAATTCCTCGTTGACTCGAACTATTTTGGCTCTAATTCCTCGTTGACTCGAACTATTTTGGCTCTCATTCCTCGTTGACTCGAACTATTTTGGCTCTCATTCCTCGTTGACTCGAACTATTTTGGCTCTAATTCCTCGTTTGCTCGAACTATTTTGGCTCTAATTCCTCGTTGACTCGAACTATTTTGGCTCTAATTCCTCGTTGACTCGAACTATTTTGGCTCTAATTCCTCGTTGACTCGAACTATTTTGGCTCTAATTCCTCGTTGACTCGAACTATTTTGGCTCTAATTCCTCGTTGAGTCGAACTATTTTGGCTCTAATTCCTCGTTGTCTCGAACTATTTTGGCTCTAATTCCTCGTTGACCCAAACTGGATGTTAAGCCTTAAGGACCCATTTCTTAAAACTGCTTGACTCGAATTTTCCGAACCTCGAGGTATTTTCGCCGGACGCTAGCAGTTCGAGCCAACGAGGTTCGACTGTGTTGTTAATATAAGTGTTTGAAAACAAAATACACAATGTAGGAAGTCGTTTTTCTTTACTTTCCGTCACAGACTGCGGACCACTAACGGATCCTGACAATGGAGCATACACGTCGACGTTAACGACGTACGGATCCCTGGCAGCGTTAACGTGCCAAACGGGCTACATACCCAGCATCGCAATCGTTACGTGCACAGACACGGGCGCTTGGAGCGATACGCCTACATGTGAACCGATTGGTAGTAGCCTTTCTTTACTTTACCATTACTCATAAAATAACATGTTATTCTGTTTCACAGATGTTTGACTATCTAACTTTGAATAGATAACAACTAACTATTGAATTTGAATTCAAGGCCCTTTTAAATAAATAACGTTCTCAAAGTACGAACGCGTTAATGGAACGGTCGCAGAATCCTTCGCACGCATCTAGTTCGTGCAAAGTCACGGACCCTAACTTATTTCTATAGATAGGTTCATCACACGGCCATTAAAATGCGCTGATAAATCTTTCGCTCATAAACAACGTTAAAGTATTTGCTGTGGCATTCATGTCTGTTTGGATTTATACGTTAACGGCTGTTCAACATAAACGCAGTTCACACATCCACCACCATATTAACAGAATGCGGACCTCCTTTGGAGCCTACATTCGGAACGTACACGTTCACGGGAACGTCACTTGGAGACTCCGGAACGTTGACATGTGAGGTCGGGTACGTCGTAGTAGGAGGTGCCGACGTTACGTGCACCAAGAGCAGTGTATGGAGCGGAACGCCCACCTGTCAGCCCGAAGGCAAGTTGTAAAGACTATAAGATGGCGAAATGTTCATTATTTTTTATTTTTGTTATTATGATGGCGAATAATAAGGCAGAAAATGTTTGTAAAAAAAATAAAAAAATAAAAATAAATAAATAGATAAATAAATAAATAAATAAATAAATAAATAAATAAATAAATAAATAAATAAATAAATAAATAAATAAATAAATATAAATAAATAAATACATAAATAAATTAATAAATAAAGAAAATAAATAAATAAATAATAAATAAATTAATAAATGAAAAATAAATTAATAAATAAATAAATAAATAAATTAACTATTCGACCTCTATGCAATGGCTGAGATTAAAGTTTACTTATGTTTGCAAATGAACTTAGCATTTCAAGGTTTTAACGCATTGAATGATCGGGGCATTTGCTGCGCTCACTACCATAGGGCATGTCAATCGACTCCATACAACATAGAAACACCGAGTGTCGCCGTCAGGGATTTGGCGTATTATTGAATGTATGACCTTGTGGAACTTACTGCTGAAGAAGCGGACTCGAATTCCCCGCAAAGTATCTTTACATATACAAGTGGCATTGGTTTCGCTTCAACCGACTTAATAACTCGTAGCTCACAAAAACCGCACGGTGAAAAGCGAATCTGCCTGTACAGGCTATCTCTTTAGTCAAAAATGGCTCGTTTTCCTAATTTATTTTGCAAACAGTATACTTTTAGTGCGATTTCTTTTCAATCAAATTGAGACGAATGATTGCCCCGAACGTTTTATAACGAAGGAAGTAATGCTTGAACATCCAATCCTCATAGACGCATTTTCATTGTATTAATTCTAATTTTAGATTGTTCGATTCTCATTAATCCGCCTAACGGCCATTATACGTTTACATCGACGACATACGGCTCCGTTGCGGTGTTGACGTGCGACTCTGGATACACGCCAACCGCCACTTCCGTCGATTGCAGGGATTCTGGTACTTGGAGCGGGGATCCAACATGTCAAGCTATTGGTATGATCGCTTTTTTTTCTTTTCTTTAAAGAGATTTACACTGATTTTCCATGAAGTTTCACCATAATGAGGCGGCGTGTCACGAACCAAACCCGCGTCTAGTATTTGATAATATATTGTGGAATTTTTCCGTTCTTATAAAGCAAAACCCTGTTTTTACAGACTGCTTAACACCGATGAACCCGTACCGCGGTTCCTTCACATACACGTCAACGTTGTATGGTGACGTTGCGACGTTAACGTGTGAGCTAGGATACGTTGCAAGCGTCACTGAGATTTCATGTACCGATAAATCTAAGTGGAGCGAAACGGCGTACTGTTCACCAGTGGGTAAGGGCTGATTATTTACCTTAAAAGAAGATTTTTTCTTAGGTTATGATGCCGGTACATTTTTGTAATTTCAAAATAGAGGGTAATCGTTTGCTTCAGTGTAATGAAGCTATTTGTTGAATGCTTTCCAGTGGTTTATCGAGATATGTCAGTGAAATAAAAGTCACTGTTTCAAACAGTGAAAATATCAATATTATATTTCACTGTTTTGATTTTTAAGCCCATTCTGCTTTCCAAAACCTACATCAGCGCGCACAGGATGGGACACATCATCAATGACGTCATTACCAAAATGATGGCGCATTTTTGGAATTAATCACAATACAGAATATTTTAATACCAATTTAAGGCATATGGTATAAAGAAATATTGTTTGATTCAGTTTTAGAACGAAAACCTTGAAAACACCAAAAAGAAATATAACCTTTGGTGTTGAATCGGTAAAAAGAATATGTAACGATCTTACACTGTAACAAACATCTATGTATTCCACCGAGAAACACCCAACAAATATTGTTTACGAGTGGCATTTTGAGTTCATGCTTATATTTTATGGTTAACATTTATTCAAATCAATTTTTAAATGATATTTAATCAGAAATCGAACATGATATAAGCCATAAGGCGTTCAACATGGAATGACGTCAATGATTATTTCTCCTAGCCTTGTGTGCGATAACGTTAGGGTTTTTATATTGATGTACGGTTCAAAATGAGAGTTACAATGACATTTTGTTTCGGTAAATGCACTGTTTCAAATGGTGCGTTAACTAGGATATAATTCACGGTAATTCTTAAAAATAAACCACCGAAATGCATGAACTGAATTTTTTTATCAACGTTGGTGTCTTCATGGCGTATACAAAACACTTGCTAATGATGTTCTCAAAAGCCGCCTCAGACTACGCAATCGAAACATTTTAAGCCTTGTCAATGATCTTTTCCATCGCCGCCACAGAATGCGGACTGCCTATGGATCCTTCTAATGGATCATTTACGTCGACGTTGACGACGTACGGCGCCATAGCAGCGTTGACGTGCCAGCCGGGATTTATTCCCAGCACCACAACTGTCAAGTGCACGGAAACGGGCGACTGGAGCGATACGCCCACATGTTTAGCCACAGGTAAACACGATATTTAAAATAACGCATGCAAGTATTATTCATACTACAATAAAACAAAGTTATATTTGCTGTGTGTTTTTTATTGCAATTGTAAATAATATTTTGTCTCCTTATTCTATTAATGTTATATTTGCATTATTGTGAAAAAACAAACGATTTTTGTATCATTTTACTCGAAGACAAAAGAATTATCTCCTAGTGGATACAGAAACCTAGAAACTAAATTGTCTATCCACAGCATCACTTTATTTAAACTATAGGACCAATTTACACCAAACGTAAATGTTTAAAGTATATGACAATACGAATAGAGTGACGGATTTTTATCTTTATTGATTGGCTTGATGATTCTTGAAGAACTTTGTCTGGTTTTAATGAATTATTGTTTTCACTAAGACTGTGGGGCTCCCGTTGCGCCAAATTTCGGAACTTACAATTACACGAGCACGGCGCTGGGTGCTACAGGGACGTTAACGTGTCAGACCGGATACGTTGTCGTGGGAGGCACCGAGGTCACGTGCACACAGAACGGTGTATGGAGCGCTTCACCTACATGTCAACCAGATGGTATGACAATCTGGTACCCTTTATATCTTATTTCAATGAAAATAATGAAAGGAAACAGTGACTAGAACATAATAAAACGAACATTAAAAGTTAAAGAAGAACCCTAATCTCCCGTAGCTTAAGTTGTTCTGCCTTGCAGACAGGGCATTTATCATTCCATCGTTGTATTTTAAATTGGTCAAGGCTTGAACACTAAATTGGTAACAGTCCGAATACTACATTGGTCAAGGTTCAAATACTACATTGGTCAATGCGCCAGAATACTGTTCTGGTAACTACAATTGTGCTACACTTGTGCAGAGCAAAACAAGTGTTTGTCAAGGCCAAATTGGTCAAGAGCCTGAATGCTACATTGGCCAAGAGCCTGAATGCTACATTGGTCAAGGGCCTGAATGCTACATTGGTCAAGAACCTGAATGCTACATTGGTCAAGGGCCTAAATGCTACATTGGTCAAGAGCCTGAACGCTACATTGACCAAGAGCCTCAATGATACATTGGTCAAGAGCCTGAATGCTACATTGGTCAAGGGCCTGAATGCTACATTGGTCAAGAGCCTGAATGCTACATTGACCAAGGGCATGAATGCTACATTGGTCAATGGCCTGAATGCTACATTGGTCAAGAGCCTGAATGCTACATTGGTCAAGAGCCTGAATGCTACATTGGTCAATGGCCTGAATGCTACACTGGTCAAGGGCCTGAATGCTACATTGGTCAATGGCCTGAATGCTACATTGGTCAAGGGCCTGAATGCTACAGTGGTCAAGAGCCTGAATGCTACATTGGTCAAGAGCCTGAATGCTACATTGGTCAAGGGCCTGAATGCTACACTGGTTAAGGGCCTAAATGCTACATTGGTCAAGGGCCTGAATGCTACATTGGTCAAGGGACTGAATGCTACATTGGTCAAGAGCCTGAATGCTACATTGGTCAAGGGCCTGAATGCTACATTGGTCAAGAGCCTGAACGCTACATTGACCAAGAGCATGAATGCTACATTTGTCAAGGGCCTGAATGCTACATTGGTCAGGGGCCTGAATGCTACATTGTTCAAGAGCCTGAATGTTACATTGACCAAGGGCATGAATGTTACATTGGTCAAGGGCCTGAATGCTACATTGGTCAAGGGCCTGAATGTTACATTGGTCAAGAGCCTGAATGCTACATTGGTCAAGAGCCTGAATGCTACATTGGTCAAGGGCCTGAATGCTACATTGCTCAAGGGCCTGAATGCTACATTGGTCAAGAGCCTGAATGCTACATTGGTCAAGGGCCTGAATGATACATTGCTCAAGGCCCTGAATGTTACACTGGTCAAGAACCTGAATGCTACATTGGTCAAGGGCCTGAACGCTACATTGGTCAAGGGCCTGAATGATACATTGGCCAATGGCCTGAATGCTACATTGGTCAATAGCCTGAACGCTACATTGGCCAAGGGCCTGAATACTACATTAACCAAGAGCCTGAATGCTACATTGTTCAAGAGCTTGAATGCTACATTGGCCAAGGGCCTGAATGCTACATTAACCAAGAGCCTGAATGCTCAATTGGTCAAGGGCCTGAACGCTACATAGGTCAAGAGCCCGAATGCTATATTGGTCAAAATTACATATTTGACTTATCGTCATTATAGATACCTTAAACGATAGCAATTTTATGTTTTGTCAATCATAGAAATTATCTTTTCAAGACTGCGATATTCTCTACAACCCACCACACGGCCATTACGCGTTTACGTCAACCTCATACGGCTCCGTTGCGTTTCTAACTTGTGACGCTGGATACACGCCAACATCGACGGCCGTCACGTGCGGGAATTCGGGGCTGTGGAGCGAAAGTCCGACTTGCGATCCCGTCGGTAAGAAGTATTTGATCTGTTTTAAAACGAATTTTTTTTTATTTAATTGTAAATGTATACATAAATTCTGTTTTTGTTTATCAGATGACCCTTGCGAGACGCAATATATCTAAAAAAACGCAGGGTAACTCATGTTAATAAAAACTACATTAGCAAAGGCAAAAAAAGAAAGAAAAAGGCGAATGTTGAAATACTTTTGTACAAAGTTTTAAATTCTAACGGTTATTCAACTTGCTGTACTTGATATTTTACAACAAAATAATCGTAAATGTGATTCTGATACTAGTAAGAATAGAATGCATTACATGAAACTTAAAATCGTACGTTCTATTATTTTTTTGTATTAAAGTGACACTCTTATTCAAAATCAATACATAAACATGTATAACAAAGATTAATTATGACTGATAAACCTTTAACTACTTACTAAATAATGCATTGATGGAACATATTAATTACTGATAACAAGATTGTAACCGTGCAGTTAATAGCAGAAAGCGCAAAATATTAAATGATTGGTGAATGCTAAAAGATTTACTGTGGTCTACAATAGTCTCATAAGGTAGATATACCGTGTTTTATGCTCATTTCTTTCAAATTAAACTCGGTATCCTTCATAAGAATCATTATTTTCCACATTTATTCATCCTCTTTGGAATATTAAAACAATATGATTAATTGTGGTAAATATTATCTTGGAGTAAGAGTGCATCTTTAACATACTTTGGAAACCTATTATA
This sequence comes from Mya arenaria, assembly GCF_026914265.1. NCBI lineage: Eukaryota > Metazoa > Mollusca > Bivalvia > Myida > Myidae > Mya > Mya arenaria. The sequence continues at coordinate 23,769,097 of NC_069128.1, forward strand.
ATTGTTTTATTTTTTTTATTTTTGCTGCTCGTTTGTGTGTTGATGTGTTTAATCTAAACTGTTCGTACAGCCATATTGGCATATTGAGTGTACGCTGAAGTCTTTACATTAAAGCTGCACTCTCACAAATTGACCCGTGTTGGCTTTGTTTAAATTTGTGTCAATACCTCAAATTTAGTCATTCAAGATGACACCAATAACAAATCTCAATTGTTTGAAATACGGCCGAAAATTGCAATAAGCTCACATCGTTTGTAATGCTTTTAGGCATGAAACATCAAATATCTACTATATGTATGGAACAATGCGATCTTATCAATTGCCAGTCTTCTTTTATCACTGGTTCCCAAACACTTACGCGAACACTGGCTCATTCCAAGACAAAAACATTGATTGTTAAAACGGTCAATCTGTGAGGTGCAGTTTTAAGCTAATTTATCTTAATTTAATCCCGTATTATGGTATCCGAATGTCGTTTTGATAGGCCATTGGCCGTAGTGTTGTATTTTATTCTGATGTATGGTGTATCGTCATATCTACTTTTTGACATGATCTGTTTAAAGATTTAATGTCCCGGGGTTACAATGATGTATGGTGTTATGCGTTATAAAATAGTGCGAAAAAACAACAACAGTTTATAAGTTCATAAGATTGTAACATGACTGTGAGTTTGAAAGTCAGCAGAAGAATCTTAAATTTATCTAGATGAGGAACCAAGGGTTATAGATAATTAAAGATAAATATGCAAATACATGTGCTGACTAGAAGACCATGCCGTAATATACTAAAACCTTTTTTATCTTAGGTTTACAAATAGTCTAAACGTCTTCAGCCAATATCGGGTTTCATTTTATTATATTAGCTTTACACTAGCAATAAACATGCAAAATGAAAGCAATGTTTTTAAATCCTAGTACATATGGGTTTATCATTTACTATTATGGAACTACAAATGTAGCTAACTGTATTAAAACTCATCAATTTACACTACCTATTCTTAAGTTATGACAGGCACTTGACGGTTACAGTTTGGGGCCACTCAAAGTATATTTTGTGTTCGATTTGTAGAATTGTTCAGAGTTGTAAAAAAGTAATCACGCTTGTCGCGCCTACAGCCTTTCGACGCTTCCAGCGCTTTTATTGAAATAACGTGAGCCGTTTTCCATTGTTCGTGTGATTTATACTTGCTATTATTTATCTCATTACGTTACCTGCATTGCAGGGCTTGCATTTACATAAATAAAAGTTAAACGTTAAAACTTGTTTTTTTAACAGACTGCCAAGCACCTTTGAGTCCGATTCACGGAATGTTTACATACACGTCAACATTGTTTGGTGAAGTTGCAACGTTTACGTGCGAGCCAGGATACGTTGCCAGCGTCACGCAGATAAGATGTACATACACGACGTCATGGAGCGAAACGGCGTCTTGCTCACCAATCAGTATGTTCATATCTCAACTTTTAACACCTTTATTTAATACTTGTATTTATAAGTATAAGCTAGCTCTCTTTGCCAAAAATAACCTATTTGACGTCAGTCATTTTCCCAAATATTTTAGTGTATACGGAACAGTATCGGGGTACTGATAATGAAATTACCATACCTGCTGTTAGTGTCAAACTTTATATACATAGGCCTGATCGACATTGTTTTATGGTATCGCTAGATTGCCAGACGCCTACCGCCCCTGCTTACGGCCATTACACGTTGACGTTATCGACTTTCGGCAGTATTGCAATTTTGACATGTGACGCCGGATATACGCCGACGTCATCCACAGTGACGTGCACAGCTAACGGGGACTGGAGCGATACACCGTCTTGTTCGCCAGCAGGTGCGTACGTATGCTAGTATTGATAAAAGATGTAGCGGCATCAATAGAATGGTTGGGAAACAATATGTGTACGGGTACGTTTACATGTAGACTTCTTTTTGTGTACTACGTCATCCAGGTACGTATACGTGTTGACATCTTGTTGTGTACTTCTTCATCAAAGTACGTACATGTGTAAACTTCTTTTCGTGTACGTCGTCATCCAGGGACGTATACGGGTTGACATCTTGTTGTGTACTACTTCATCAAAGTACGTACATGTGTAAACTTCTTTTTGTGTACTACGTCATCCAAGTACGTATTCGTGTTGACATCTTGTTGTGTACTACTTCATCAAAGTACGTACATGTGTAAACTTCTTTTTGTGTACTACGTCATCCAAGTACGTGCACGTGTTAACTTCTTTTTTGCGTACCTTGTCTTTCTGCAGGTCAGTGTTCAATTTACTAGTTTTGAATAACACGCACGGTATCAAGATAAAAGAAAGTGGATTGATACGATGTCGATAACAGCGAGTCACCAAGTGTATTTTTAAAAATAAATTTCACAAACGATTTAAAACTCAACTTCAACTGTTAGCTACGCACAACTTGTGTTTCGAGGTTCACTTTGATATGTCAATGCGACGTATATCATGGAATATAACTGCAAACAACTATAATTAAAATGCAAATTGTAGTATTTATATCATAAATTTATTTGTTCCACACACGCGCGTCTCCTCTGAAAGTGTCAAAGTTTATTTGTGTAATCCGATACCCGAGAAAAAAATGAAAGGAATGCATTCAGACTCACTATTTGAGACTAAAATGATAAATCATGGTTGTAGGTCTATGGGTCACTCTTGTAGGTCTATGGGTCACTGTTGTAGGTCTATTGGTCACTGTTGTAGGTCAATGGGTCACTGTTGTAGGTCTATTGGTCACTGTTATAGGTCTATGGGTCACTGTTGTAGGTCTATGGATCACTGTTGTAGGTCTATGGATCACTGTTGTAGGTCTATGGGTCACTGTTGTAGGTCTATGGGTCACTGTTGTAGGTCTATGGATCACTGTTGTAGGTCTTTGGGTCACTGTTGTAGGTCTATGGGTCACTGTTGTAGGTCTTTTGGTCACTGTTGTAGATCTATGGGTCACTGTTGTAGGTCTATTGGTCACTGTTGTAGGTCTATTGGTCACTGTTGTAGGTCTATGGGTCACTGTTGTAGTTCTATGGGTCACTGTTGTAGGTCTATGGGTCACTGTTGTAGGTCTATGGGTCACTGTTGTTGTAGGTCTATGGGTCACTGTTGTTGTAGATCTATGGGTCACTGTTGTTGTAGGTCTATGGGTCACTGTTGTAGGTCTATGGGTCACTGTTGTAGGTCTATGGGTCACTTTTGTAGGTCTATGGGTCACTGTTGTAGGTCTATGGATCACTGTTGTAGGTCTATGGGTCACTGTTGTAGGTCTATGGATCACTGTTGTAGGTCTATGGGTCACTGTTGTAGGTCTATGGATCACTGTTGTAGGTCTATGGGTCACTGTTGTAGGTCTATGGATCACTGTTGTAGGTCTATGGGTCACTGTTGTAGGTCTATGGGTCACTGTTGTAGGTCTATGGGTCACTTTTGTAGGTCTATGGGTCACTGTTGTAGGTCTATTGATCACTGTTGTGGGTCTATGGGTCACTTTTGTAGGTCTATGGGTCACTGTTGTAGGTCTATTGGTCACTGTTGTAGGTCTATGGGTCACTTTTGTAGGTCTATGGGTCACTGTTGTAGGTCTATTGGTCACTGTTGTGGGTCTATGGGTCACTTTTGTAGGTCTATGGGTCACTGTTGTAGGTCTATTGGTCACTGTTGTAGGTCTATGGGTCACTGTTGTAGGTCTATGGGTCACTGTTGTAGGTCTATGGGTCACTGTTGTAGGTCTATGGGTCACTGTTGTAAGTCTATGGGTCACTGTTGTAGGTCTATGGGTCACAGTTGTAGTCACAGTTGTAGGTCTGTGTAGGTCTTTTGGTCACTTTTGTAGGTCTATGGGTCACTGTTGTAGGTCTATGGGTCACTGTTGTAGGTCTATGGGTCACTGTTGTAGGTCTATGGGTCACTGTTCGGTCACTGTTGTAGGTCTATGGGTCACTGTTGTAGGTCTATGGGTCACTTTTGTAGGTCTATGGGTCACAGTTGTAGTCACAGTTGTAGGTCTATGTAGGTCTATGGGTCACTGTTGTAGGTCTATGGGTCACTGTTGTAGGTCCATGGGTCACAGTTGTTGGGCAATAGATGGCGGATGTAGTTCTACAACATATTACTTTATGCACTGTGTATCCTTGCTCAACCACTGCATGTCACCATTTGAGTCCAAAGTCAATTGGCTCACATGTTCGTTGTAAGGTCAGGGGCGGATCCAGGAATCAACGTTAGAGGGGGCGTAGCTTAGGGGCGCAACCTTTTGACATGCACCCCTCCCTCTGAACCGAAAGTGTATGGCATAAACTGTTTGCATATGGATTGGGGGTTAAGCAATCAAGAAAAATTAACAATTTGTAGTTGGAAATGATGCATTATGGGCGTATTTTATTATTATTTATCTCCTAAATTGACATAAAAAGTAAACTTTGACGATTTTAGAGGGGGCGCGCGCCGGATGCGCCCCCTCTAAATCCGCTAGTGAAGGTCATTTAATGTCATGGTCCTGCAGAGTGGTCAGAATGATGCCTTTATGCGACAGCATTGTGTTGGCTTGAGTATAATATATTGATCTTATACAGGGTCCATGTGTTACAGTAGTATACACTGGCCAGGGTAGAACTAACCTGAGTAGCATTATGTCTGTGAATTATAACCCACAAACTATCAATACTGACGATATACTCACTAACTGGGACCGACTCCCATGCATAAAAAGACAAGTAGCGTCGTAAATCCGCCCCCCCCCCCCCCTCCAGCCCCGCCGCCCCCGAAATACTTTGCGCATCTTTTACTTTTGACTTAATTCGTTTAAACGTAGACAAGTATAGATAACTAAGCACTCACCTATGGTTCAATGACAAAAAAGGTGATAACAAAGCTCATCGTCGTCCTAACTCAGAAATCCATGACCTTTGGAGAGTGAAGGTCACTAGAAGCCAACGTGTAACTAAGTGTAGCAAAATTGATATATTGACATAGATATCAAATTGCAATCATTAGTAGTCTAGCTTTTGAAAGGAATGGTATGTAAACTGATTTATTGTGAGTTATTGTAGCAAATGTAATTGTATTTTATGATTTTATTTTTGTCGTAATTTAAAACATATTGCAGAATGCGGCAGTCCGAACCCCCCACAATACGGAACGTTTACGCTGACGTCACTTTCGTACGGCGGTACGGCGTCGTTATTGTGCGATGTCGGATATACAGCCAGTGCTCCCAGCGTAACGTGCACAGCTAGCGGGACATGGAACGATAACCCCATCTGTCTGCCTGCCGGTATTTATTATCAACCCTTAACATTAAGATATTAAAATTCATGTGGAACGTTTAGTAATTTTATTTCTGCATTGATGCTGATTTTCTTCCTCATATAGACTGTGGGACGCCGTTGAATCCATCAGGAGGAGTATACGCGTTACACTCCAGCACCTTCGCGAACACGGCCACTCTTCATTGCGAGGCCGGATATGCGGCGACCCAACCGTCTATCACGTGCACCTCGAACGGCACGTGGAGCGATAATCCGACATGTCAACCAAGTGGTAATTTACCAACATGAATATAAATAAACATATGCGAAAAAACTTTTGATAAACGCTTGGTGTGTTTCGGTGCCCACGACAAAATATCTTAGAATGGTTTTGGCAAGTATTGGTTGTCTTATAAAGTATATCGTATGAATGCTTTTGCCGCCGCACCGAAACACTGAACCTGTCCTCACCATAAGCTAACTACCGAATAATAAATTTCAATAACCTGCCGTTCCAAGCCCACCCCAAACCAAGGACCGTATATATATATATATACAAATACGCTGTACGTAGTCACAGCCAGCCTGACATGTGACGTCGGTCACATGGTCCGTATGTATATCACTATTTAACGAACTCTTACCTCATTTCAGTTTCATGTGGAGCACCTCCCGCCCTCGTCCATGGAACGTTCACATACACAGACACGCTGTACGGCTCCACAGCCGCCTTGACATGTGATACCGGCTACACTGCCCCTGTCTATATAGTCACATGCACGCTGACCGGAGTCTGGAGCAACTCTCCCGTATGTCAACCCGTTGGTAAGGCTCTGTAGTATCTCTTTACCATTTCAAAGCTCTATCAGTTAATCCAATACAAGGGAAAAAAGTTTTTCAAAAAACTCTTGAAGTCAAACTACAGTGTTTAGCAGGGACCTCAATGTCCAACCCAGAAGCAAGGACTTGTGTTTTAATGTCCAACCGCTGGAGCAATGACGTTTGTCTTAATGCCCAACCACTGGAGCAAGGACGTTTGTCTTAATGCCCAACCACTGGAGCAGGTTGTTGGTCTAAATGTCCATCCCCTGGATCAGGGCCGTTTATCTTAATGCCCTCCCCTGGAACAGGGTTATTGGTCTTAATGCACAACCAAGGAGCACGGTCGTTGGTCTATATGCACACCCAAGGAGCACGGTCGTTGGTCTAAATGCACACCCAAGGAGCACGGTCGTTGGTCTAAATGCACACACTTGGAGCACGGTCGTTGGTCTAAATGCACACATTTGGAACACGGTCGTTGGTCTAAATGCACACACTTGGAGCACGGTCGTTGGTCTAATTACACACACTTGGGGCACGTTCGTTGGTCTAAATGCACACACACTTGGAGCACGGTCGTTGGTCTAAATGCACACACTTGGTGCACGGTCGTTGGTCTAAATGCACACACTTGGAACACGGTCGTTGGTCTAAATGCACACACTTGGAGCACGGTCGTTGGTCTAAATACACACACTTGGGGCACGGTCATTGGTCTAAATGCACACCCAAGGAGCACGGTCGTTGGTCTAAATGCCCAACCAAGGAGCACGGTCGTTGGTCTAAATGCACACCCAAGGAGCACGGTCGTTGGTCTTAATGCCCACCCAAGGAGCACGGTCCTTGGTCTATATGCACACCCAAGGAGCACGGTCGTTGGTCTTAATGCCCACCCAAGGAGCACGGTCCTCGGTCTATATGCACACCCAAGGAGCACGGTCGTTGGTCTAAATGCACACCCAAGGAGCACGGTCGTTGGTTTAAATGCACACACCTGGAACACGGTCGTTGGTCTCAATGCACACACTTGGAGCACGGTCGTTGGTATAAATGCACACGCCTGGAGCACGATCGTTGGTCTAAATGCATAGACCTGGAGCACGGTCGTTGGTCTAAATGCACACACCTGGAGCACGATCGTTGGTCTAAATGCATACACCTGGAGCACGGTCGTTGGTCTAAATGCACACACACTTGGAGCACGAACGTTGGTCTAAATACACACACCTGGAGCATGATCGTTGGTCTAAATGCACACACCTGAAGCACGGTCGTTGGTCTAAATACACACACCTGTAGCATGATCGTTGGTCTAAATGCACACACCTGGAGTACGGTCATTGGTCTAAATGCACACACCTGGAGCACGGTCGTTGGTCTAAATGCACACACTTGGAGCACGGTCGTTGGTCTAAATGCACAACCAAGGAGCACGGTCGTTGGTCTTATTGCCCACCCAAGGAGCACGGTCCTCGGTCTATATGCACAACCAAGGAGCACGGTCGTTGGTCTAATTGCACACACACTTGGATCACGGTCGTTGGTTTAAATTCACACCCCTGGAGCACGATCGTTGGTCTAAATGCATACACCTGGAGCACGGTCGTTGGTCTAAATGCACACACCTTGAGCGCGATCGTTGGTCTAAATACACACACCTGGAGCATGATCGTTGGACTAAATGCACACACCTGGAGCACGGTCGTTGGTCTAAATGCACACACCTGGAGCATGATCGTTGGTCTAAATGCACACACCTGGAGTACGGTCGTTGGTCTAAATGCACACACCTGGAGCACGGTCGTTGGTCTAAATACACACACCTGGAGCATGATCGTTTGTCTAAATGCACACACCTGGAGCTGAGGCGTGTGTCTTAATGCCAAACCCTGTAGTAGGGTGTATAGGCATAAACACTTGTTCGGAAAACTAATCTCTACCCAAGTCCGTTTCCTGGATTGGGGTGTTGGTGGTCGTCCGTTTGTCGGAATTCAACCCTTATAACCCGCATTCCGTTGGGGAAAATCGTTGATCTTTCAGCAAAAAATATATCCGACAAAAAGCATTGACTCGCATGCATGTTTCGAACAAGGACGTTCTTTTGGAGTTCTTTCTCACACAAATAACATACGCAAGGTTAAGAATGTGTCTTTTTATCAATGATTCAATGATATCACGTGTTAATACACATGCTATGGTGTTGCCATTAATAATTAACTAATTGCCTTTAATTTAGAGTCTAAGAATATTATCTTCCATTATTATTGAGAATATTTTTCGCGTATATGTTTCTAAATATAAATAGGATTCAAATACAACAAATGAAGTTTTTTAAAATAGACGTTAGCGTCAGACTTAATGTCATAAGAATGAAGACAAACAAAACACTTTTAGTATCTTCCATGGAAGAGTGTAAGGTTTATTCCAACCCGAGCGTAGGGTGTTTGGCGGAAAAGAGGTTTACCGAGCAAGGCTCGGGATGAACTTTTCTCCCACCTCAGATAAGTAGACCCATTAATTTAACCATGCTAGAAATTCTTATCTTGCCCACGGGCGAAGATAAAATGCCCGTATGGAACTTCTTTTAATGGTCACCACATTGTAATTACCTCCCTTCTTGAAGACTGTCGTCTGTAGCGCATCATGGAAACCTTGTCTTGTGGCAATATTTAGAACGCTAGTTAATTATTTCTCGCTTCAAATGTCACCAGAAAACAGTTTTCACGCACCTTTCAAGAAATAATGCTTCACTCTTCTTAGAACTATTTAAAGACCGATCAGACCATTTACATACTCTGAATCACTGCGCGAATATCCATGACAACCACGAATTATCGCATATCCGTACGCAATTATTTTCACTAAGCACAAAAGAGTTCAAGCAAAAAAACACATTTTTACTTAATTTTGTTTAACTGAGGTGGGAGAAAAAGCATCTGCATCTACCATAGCCTCTACCATGGAAGATACTTATAATCTTACACGAGCGGCTATGGTAGATGCTTTTTCTCCCACCTCAGTTAAACTAAGTAAAAATGTATTTTTTTGCTGGAACTTGTGCGTAGTGAAAATAGTTGCGTATGGATATGCGATAGCATGATTAAATTATTGGATTTACTTATTGGAGGTGGGAGAAAAGCATAACTCAATCGATTTTCAGATAAAAAGCATGCGTCATTAAATGTATATGCATTTGAAATATGTTTACCATCGTACTGTTATGTTTTGATCCCAATAGAGTGCGGGGTACCGGTGGCGTCAAACGGCATCATGGCGTTTACGTCAACAACGTTTGGAAGCGTGGCTACGTTGAGTTGCGCGGAAGGTTACACGGTGACGTCATCAGTATTCACGTGCACCGAGACGGGCACGTGGAGCGGCTCTATGACTTGTCAGCCCGTGGGTAAGCTGAAAGTTTCCTTCAACGTTTTATATGTTTAAGGTATACATATTTATTGGTAAAAGATTTCTGTAAATAAAAAAGACATTGGGTATTATATATATATATATATATATATATATATATATATATATATATATATATATATATATATATATATATATATATATATATATATATACATACATGCATTTCAATCCAGAATGCGGCCGCCCAACGTCCCCAGCAAATGGTGATTACGTGTTTACGTCAACAACGTACGGTTCCCTGGTGGTCCTCACGTGCGCCCCCGGGTACACACCGTCTTCCGGTACGGCCACGTGTCTCAGCACGGGTACATGGAGCTCCCAGGGATCATGCTCACCCATCCGTAAGTCCAGTCATCGCACTCCTCTTTTGATAGATTTGATAGTTACGTCTGTAATTACTTGTACTTTCGCTTGAAATCACCTTCGGCAATAACCATAATCTAGTTTGTGTTAAGAACTTTCATACAATGTAGGGATATTTTAATGTTTATTAAAAGACTGCCCCGTGCTGATGGCTCCAAGTAACGGGCGTTACGTGTACTCCTCCACGGAGCTTGGTTCTATGGCGACGCTCACTTGTAACCAGGATTACACGCCCTCCGAGTTCCAGTTCTCGTGCACTACATCCGGTCTGTGGAGTTCCAATCCCGTCTGCCTCCCGGACTGTAAGTTGATCAAGCATGACTATGTTTATGAAAGGAAAAAAAGGAAACTAATGGGCGAGGTTACTGAAAGTATTCAAGTTTAAAGTTTTAGTTTAGATTACTAGAAAATATTAAATTATTTCAGCTGCCTGTGACCAAAGCTTATAAAACCACACTCTAGTCCGTTTCCTGAATATAAGCTAGTAATGTTTCTATTTTGAGTGGCAATGAGAAAGGTGGCGCTCGAACACTAAAACTTGTCGGCAGAGAGTCAGATCCCTAAACCCCTAGGCCGAAACTACTCTCAACCTTTAAACATGTTGATACCCACTCGCGGTGTTAGCGATTTTTAGACACTCCAATACGGGACAATTAGAAATAGAACACGCTCTATCCAGTGTATGGGCTCCATCATGATCTATATCAGCGTATGGGACGCTTACAATGTCAAGGTCAGCGAAATAGTTCGAAAGCTCATTCTACGTTGCTTAAGGTGATTCAACGGTTAAGAACCTGGGAGTGGGAGGGAAAAGATTCATTGCAGGTAGTAAAAGAAATAATGTGATACCTTATAGAGATAACGGAACGAAACTGACGAAACTTCAGATGTGTATGAATGGTTTCCTCTAGAGGTTCCAGCCACTCCCCTTCCCTTCAGTCGCCCAAGTATAGTTTTATTACAATAAAGGAGAAATATATTACGCCCATACTTGAAAGAGATGAATTTCAGTTGAGGGAGGGGCACAAGTCAACAGTTTACGCCCCTAGGTCCCCCCCTCTAACGTCTTATGATGGACCCGCTCTTGGTGTCACTATCGACCCTGTGACAGAGATTTCTGTTTACGTCCTGTTGAATGGCACCATTTCATCACGTGGAGCATATTCCGTTTTCAATGTAGCTTGCAGAATAAAGGACTTATCTTTAGCAAATGGTAGTATAATCTAACACTAGCAAAGGAACCCTAAACACTTTTCTTAAAAATTCAGCTGCTTTTTTAGTGAATATCTGAAGTAAGCATTAGAATTTATAATACATCTTAAATTATTTTACTGACTGAAGTATTTCCATGCATGGTCATAATTTGGTGTAATGGTGTAATGACTTTAGTTAATTCTTAAATGCTTAAGTTATATTGGTTTAATTGAATATATATATATATATATATATATATATATATATATATATATATATATATATATATATATATATATATATATATATATATATACCTTTATAATGAAAACATCTTTGTTTTCATTGAACTATGAATTCATTTGAGGAAATCGACTTAAATAAAGGAATGACTAAATTTTACTAAATTTTCATATATAGATAATGCATTTAAATTTACAACTGCCTTTTACCTAAAACTAAACTGCTTAGACATTGAAAAGAGGAAAATTCAATTTACGGCGCAGCTTGATCAACAAGTTTTTATAAACCCTCCAACTCTTTTATACGAAACTGATTAAATAGGACTTGCCATAGAAAAGTATTCGACTCGTGGCGTAGTTTAGTCAACGGCTTCATTATTTTAACACACCTTGCAGCTACTTTACACTACACCGCTTTTCTAGAACTTTATAACCATAGAATAGTATGCTACTCACGGCGTAGCTTGGTCAACAGCATTTTTTATAAACCCTCCAACTTCTTTATACTAAACTGCTTTCATAGAACTTTATAACCACAGAAGAGTTTACGATTCACGGCATAGTTTGATCAACAGCTTCATTTAAATATCTCCAACTGCTTTATATTAAACTGTTTTACTAAAACTTTATTATCCTAGAAAATTATTGAACTCACGGCGTAGTTTAGTCAACAGCTTCATCTTAACCTCTCTTACTGCTTTATACTTAACTGCTTTCATATAACTTTATGACCATAGAAGGGAAGAATATGCATGGCGTAGTTTGATCAACGGCTTTAATTTTTAACTAACCAACTGGTTAATGCTACACCTCTTTTCTAAAACTTTACAACCACAGAAAAATATGCAATTCGCGGTGTAGTTTAATCAACTAACCTTTCCAATACAAAGCACCGACTCCTGTTACCCCGGAGTGCCCAGATCCGGACAAAAGCCCCAACTTCAGAGCAAATTCCTCAAACTCTACGGTAACGTTCGAATGTGACGTAGGGTTTTCCGCCGTTGTGACGTCATCTGGGGCGTTCAGCGCTGTTTTTACGTGTGTTCGGAAACGTAAGTACAGTGAAAGTTAAAACTAGTTGCCCGATGGACATTGGATGTAAGGCCAATATAAGTCAATTGCGAGATTTTCATCCAAATTATTTTTACATTGGGGCCGCGTGGTGACATTCTTTTTTCTTAAATAACTGTTTCACCGTTGAATATGTGTTCATGCTCTTTCTGGTTGAATAAAGGACCATATACATGTGTTTCTAGACGAACCACGAACACTATCGTAACAATTCTCCTTATTCCACGTGAGTGTTATACATCGGCACCGTAGATATGAATAAGCTCTTCCCGTACAGTACCGGACAAATACGCAAAAAACGAAACCCCAGTTCAACATTTTAATTTGAGTTAACAAAATATAAGTGGGGTTGGAAAAAAGAAGGGACGGGTGGGGATGAAAATCTAGCAATTAATTTAAAGTCGCCTAATGGATCGACGTATTGGCTTATTCTTGGTGAAAACTCATTAAGGGTTAAAATGAAACTTAATACACAAGGCAAATTCTATGGTATAATTCCTATTTATACACATTATTAGAATTGGCATGGTAGTGCTTGTTTAATAAATATAGCTAGCTTAGTTGACACAAACACACCTAACTTAAATATTGTAGACCTGAGAACCAATCTACACCACTTCCATAAAAAACTTACTTATTCAAACGTCTATGTAGATGTTGCACCTTCAACTAAAACGCCATTTTCCGCGTATGCATCTGTTTTAATTGCTTAAAGTAAATATGAACTGTACCTTAAATAAGTCCAATTAGTAATTGGTTTTAGGTGTTAATTTGGTTCCTATATTCACCCTACTCAGTAGAGCATTCTTGTTTAGACTGCCCCGTCCTGATGGCTCCCGATCACGGACAGTATTTGTACACTGCCGTAACGTTCGGAGCGACGGCGAAGTTAACGTGTGACGTCGGCTACACGCCTACAACGTCAACGATCACGTGCACGGAGAGTGCGGCATGGAGCGGGTCGCCTACTTGTGAACTCGTTGGTAAGGCTGAGATACATTCTCATAGTACTGCAGTCATTTCATTACAATACAATCTACTGTTGGACTCCCAGTCTCAACAATTGAATTAAGCACACCAAAAACAACAACAACAACAACAACTGCAGAACAACAACAACAACAACAACAACAACAACAACACTAACAACAGCTGCATAACAACAACAACAACAACAAAAATAACAAGAACATGAACAACAACAGCACAAACAACAACAACAACAACAACAACAACAACAACAACATCAACAACAACATCAACAACAACAATAACATCAACAACAACAACAACAATAACGAAAACAACAACAACAACAGAGACAAGAACATGAGCAACAACAGCAGCAACAGCAACAACAACCCCTATCATAACTTCCACAAACAACGCAAGAAAGGCAAGCCATATCTTGTACGTAATTCAACATACATCTTCAACGAAAATGATATTTTTTCCACAAGACATTTCTTACTATAATCATGCACTTTTTCACATTATGCGTATACTGTTGTTTGTTACAGACTGCCAGACACCGAGCACCCCCGTCAACGGAACATTTACGTACAGTGTAACGACGTACGGCGCCGTAGCCCGTCTGACGTGCGACACGGGGTACGCTCCTGACGTCTCAAAAATCACGTGCTCAGAAAACGGCTACTGGAGTGACGCACCAACATGCGTCTATGTTTGTAAGACAATCTTTTATTTTTAATCGCACAACGGTTTGTTTAATTTTGTCATTCAAATCTCTAAAACCAAACCAACCGACTATTTGAAGTCATTGCATGTACCTAGTGTAAACTCGAAAACTCTCTTGCAGCCGACACGAGACCTTTTGCAACCCAGCATGGTAATTATTAATTAATTATTTCTTCGTTTTAGTTTTAAACAATAATATTGGAGACGAGAACGCGTGTTTATGGCGAGCCCGAATAATATCCGCTATATAAAGGCATTATATTTGAATCTTCACCAAAACCTGGTCCCAATGTTATTAGCTGTATCATCTACCAAGTATAATGTTAAACAGCCGGTACGCTTTATTCACTAGAGAAATGGTCATTGAATTGTTTTGACGCAGGCGATATGTTCATTTCGTTAAATGTTTAGCATAAGCTTTTATCTTTAAGATTGTTCAAACCCGGTGATTGCGGACGGGCAGCTCTCTTACACGTCTCTGGCCCCCGGCTCCACCGCAAATGTCGTCTGTCGCGAGGGGTTCACACCGCAAGTGACGTCTATCACGTGTCTCGGGACTGGCACGTGGAGCAACACGCCACTGTGCACGGCTATCGGTGAGATAAGCTAAAAATCGACATAGTGCTTAAAACTCGTCCGTTTTGCTTATTTAGTGTAAAGATTTATTCAGAGGTATTGTAACTGTCTTTGCGTCGTCGGTAGCGTCGTCGTGCCGTTATCCTTGAAGTCGTCGTTTGGCATCATCTGTGGCGTCATCGTTGGCGTCGAGGTTGGCGTCGACGTTGGTATTATCGTTGTCGACGTAGTTGGTGTCTTTGTAAGATTCGTCGTTGGCCTCATCTTTGCCCTCGTCGTCGGTATCTGATTGTGCTCGTCATCGTTTGCGTCATCGTTGGTATCGTCGCTGGCGTCATCTGTGGTGTCATCGTTGACGACGTCGTTGGCGTCATCGTTGACATCGTCGTTGGCGTCCTCGTTGGCGTCGTCATTGGTGTCAACGTTGGCGTCATCATTGGCGTCATCGTTGGCATAGTCGTTGTCGTCATCGCTGAAATCGTCGTTGAAGTCATCGTTAATGTCATCGTTGGCGTCGTCGTTGACGTCGACCTTGGAGTCATCGTTAGCGTCGTAGTTGGTGTCATCTTGGGCGTTATCGTTGGCGTCATCGTCATCGTTGGGGTCGTCGTCGGTATTTGTATGTGTCCTTGTTTAAGTTTTGAGTTGTTTCTACACCAATTGCATAATGTACAGGTATGCTAGAAGAAATATGTCAGTATCGTATCACATCTTACATTAAAGTTTTTCACTGCAACCCAACCAATCTGAAACACGTATTTTGTGCAAGTTTAATCACGTGTATAATATGTGACGATTAACTATAAGCCGGCTATGTGTCATGTATTCCTTTGTATAAGATTGACGATAACCTTCACACACACGTTAAATGACTTATTCATCAAGGGAGGAACGTGCGGGTAATGAAATGAGCGAGTATTCTATCGCACGACATGTTTTGTTAAAGAGACCAGACATTCCCCCACCACCAAAATGAAATAAAAATAGAAAATAATAAAATAAATAAATAAAAACATCAAAAAAAAGTTATACATTATTAACTTATTTAGCATCAAGCATAAAAACCTCAAATCACTAAAAAAATCATATTTTAGAGTGTGCAATGCCCGCTGATCCAACAGACGGTGTGTACTCAGTGACGTCACTACGTGTGGGCGCTAAAGCGACCCTCGCGTGCATGGCGGGCTACGCACCCAGCGTGACATCGATTACGTGCAGAGTTGACGGCACCTGGAACGCCGCCCCGACATGCCTTTTGATAAGTTAGTATCGCTAGAATGTTTCTTTGCGTAAAACTGCGTGTACAGGTACGTGTACGTGTGGACTTCTTTATATATTTTATGTCATTCATTTTTGTGAAAGATGTACAAATTTCGAAACGTCAGCAAGAGTTTGTCATAAGGTCAAATCTTAGAGAAATCGTGGGAACAAACGAAGTTAAAATATCCGCTCTTATGTGATATTTTACAATATTCCTGGTTCATTTTGGAACCCTGTTGGTTCGAACTCACTCAGCTCGAATTCCTCGTTCGCTCGTTTTGATATAAAGGACCGATTACTTTATAATGAATGTAAGCATTCCCGCTTGGCTATAATGTTGCGAGGCTCGATGTATTTTCTCCGGTCCCTGTGAGTTCGAGCCAACGAGGTTTGACTGTAGTCTTGACGTCATTTCATTGTATCAATAAAAGGCACATCTTGGAAAGTTTTCAAACTACTGCCGGGGTGTTATCATGATAAACGTCCTAAGATATGATATATTTTTGCGATTAGGTTAAACATGTAGTTCAACACCCGACACAGGGTTTTCTTCTTTGAGTTTTAATTTGCATAAATGGTTATTTTGTGCTCATCATTTAGAAATATGAGTTAGGAAGAAATTGATGCAACTTATTATTTCCCCAGCGTGTGGTAGCCCGTCACCCGTGCCCCAGGGGAAGCTGTACATCAGCGCGGATGACGGGGTAGGGGCGACTGCACGGGTAGTTTGTGACCCTGGATTCCAGCCGGACCCCAAGGAAATCACGTGCTTACCTTCCGGCCAGTGGTCCGCAACACCAATGTGCTCCGCTAAAGGTAAACGTTTAGAATCATATGAATAACATACACATATACAATATGTTCATGTACTAGTATATAAAAAACACACCTTATATAGAAATGTCCCTTCAGTGTATACATTTAAAATCGACTTGTCTGGCAGAAACGACCTGCGACACGGACTCAACCTGGTGTCAACCATTTTAGATATTTTTAGTGTGTGACACTGTTGTAACCTACTTATGTTCAATGATGGTCGCTGTTGCACAGTCGACCTTGCAGAAGAAATCAGAAGTAACCTGTGATATCGGGACTACCCTTAAATTAAAATTATTTTTAGTATGTGATGCCTTGCCTACGATCATCCACGGGTCGGTAGTGACGGTCGGTGGTGTTCAACTGGCCCTCCAGGGGACTGCGGAGGTTAGCTGTGACCCCGGATACAGCCCGACCCCCGGGACAACACTCACGTGCGGGCAGGACGGATCGTGGTTTCCGGGTGTGGTGTGTGTGGCTTATGGTAAATGTATTATTATATGTGTGTTCCAAAGTACAAATAAGTGACCAAGACTTCTTTGCATATTAATAGACTTACAGTTGCTAAATTATATTTTCTTTACCCTACTGTCGTTATTCAAAGCCATCTTGACAGCGTAGCACAAACCCGTTCCATGGTTAGTTTTCTAAAATTGCAGATTGTGGAACTCCACGTATCATGAATGGTGTCGTGTCCATCAGTTCTGAAACGTCAGCGTCGGTCGCCTGCAGGGAGGGATATGAGTCTGACGTCACAATCATCACGTGTCAGTCCAATGGAAGATGGACACCAGCTCCCTGTGTATTGAAAGGTATTCCATCAAAATCATGGATTTAGCTCGTATTGTTGTTGTTGTTTTTTTTCAAATATGATCGGAGTATTGTGATAGCCTTAGAGTCCTCGTCGAGGACGTCGTCGTTCTCCCCTAACTTAGCATTAGCTATAAATTAAACATCGTGATAGCCTTGATATTCTCATCGAGGGCGGCGTCTTATGACTCAAAAAGTGTCAGCGTCATTGGCCATTACTCAAGAATGTTCAAGATATTCTCAGTACACTAGTAACCAGTGGCAATATGCAGATTTGTATGTAAACCATACGTCAGGCTTACATTATAAATGGGTTAGGTAAACTTAATGGTAATATTAAATTAAAGAGGTATCTTACTTTTAAGTTGAACAATTTTAGCGGTATCGGCGGATGACATTCCACAGGATTTGACGGGGGAAGTGGCTGTGACTTTTGACGTCAAACTGGACCGAGAAGGGGCCGAGACAGATATTCAGGGGGTTTGTTTTTCTTCTTATTTATTTTTGCGTCTCTTAGTATAGGTTAGTAATTATTAAGTAATTTCTACTGGAATATGTTACCTAAACGAGCGAAGCGACCGTGGTTTTAATATTCACGAAGTAATTTCTTAACAAAATCTAACCGACTTAGTGCTAGCCCCTCCCGAATTGCATGAACTTTAAAAGTCAGCCGTGCGCCTGTCAACGAGACATGCCAATCACTTGATATCAAGATATTGTGGCACGTTGACACTGAAATTAGGCCTTGCATACAGTGGTGTAGCTACATAAAGGCCTTGTAGGCATGGGCCGCCTTTTTTATAAAATGACAAAATTTGCATAACCCCAAAATGCAATAAAAACTAAAATACCTCAAAAGTTGTATATAACATTATTATAACAAAGGCAAGTCTGCTGTTAATTCAAACTTATTCGTCGCATTGCTTGATTTTATTGTATTCATTGCATATGTATAGCGCATGCGCAATTATATATCTTTTTAATTGCTTCAGGAGCAAGTTGCGATTCTTCACAAATTAGATACTAAACCTTTTAACCATCAAGCGCCCCTGATTGGCTGGTATTGTAGAGAAAACACTAAATTATATAATTATATTCAACTTGAGGTCTACATAGATGCTTATTATTCGTGGCGTATGGTCCGTGTATGCTATATATTGCGTCAATTTAAATTGTACCACACATTTACAGGTTTTGGAAGACATTATTGGCCCGAAGATTGAAGCTACAGGCCAAGGAATAGGATATATCGAGTACGTTGTAAATTTAGATTCATAATTAAAGACTTTTGGAAGCTCGGAAATGGTCGCGAATTTCCGGATTATAAGTTACATGGAAAAAGACCTTGATCAATGAAATTCGTGGACAAAGGGGAACAGAGCAAACTGTAGCTCACTATTAAAAACCATGGGAAGCTCGGAAATAGTCGGGAATATTCGGATTGTAAGTCACATGGCGACTGACCATGACCAGTAATATTCTTGATAAAGGAAATGGTCAGTAATAAGTATAGTATTAGTTTGGTGCAATATAAGTATGATGTTTTATTATCGGCGCCGCCTTAATCAAACAAGTGTGTATGGCGGTACCTTAGTATTGAATAAAACTTGTGTGCATTTGTTTCATATTGGGTCACCTACTTACCCTGTAGCATATATATCACGTCGACAACCTGTTAGCATATAAATGTTTAATTTATTCATCGGAATATTCATCGGAATCAGAAAATAGACGCCATTTTGGAACGATATAAAGGTGACCCAACATGAAAAAATGGGGAAATCGCTAGACCAGTCCTGGACCAATGACGTTGCTTCATTTTTGTCGTAGCCGTGATATTGTAGATTATGGGAAGCTCGGAAATGGTCGGGAATGTTCGGATTGCAAGTCACTTGGTGACACATAATAACCAATGAAATTCTGGGGATATGGGAATGGAGCAAACTGCATTCATCATGATCTTATATTGACCAAGATGTTGTTTCATTGAAATGCAATATAGATGTTTTATAACCCGTAACTACAAACAAAACCCCACATATTAAAGAGGTTGCAAACCACAAGTACGTGTACTTTGGGCAGTACATCATTTAAGTATGTGTATATTGTACAAGTTAAGGATGACATGTAAAAGAGCACATATAAAGTGACTGATTAGAGCATTAGCAAGCCTACTAGCACATGTTTACGAATTATAAACTTCGAACAGCACATGCTAAAACCAATAGTATTCTCGGATTCCAGCGTGAAGAACACAGGAACTGGATATGCAGTCCGAGTTGTCTTGCAAGAAATGGCTCTCCGTGATGACGCCATTACGGTCACAGGCAATGCAGTTCTTGACGTCATCCCCGACCTTCAGGGCGCGTTCCTGGTTGACGGCGACGTAGCCACTGTTGACGGAGTCCCTCAATTCGAAATCGGCTTAGAAGAAGCAGGTAGTTTTTAATGCACTTTTTTATAAAAGGGTATATATGTTTGCAAATATCCGTAGTACAGATGGTCGGTCGATCTGTCTATCGGTCGGTATATCATGTTTTGTTAGCAATTAGATTCGAAATTGGTTAACCTACGACCATGGAACTTAAGTTTAATACTTCCCACTGTAAATGACTATCATTGATTCAGGTGAGTATAGCTAAAGAACTTCAGCGAACACGTTGTATATTACCGTTTTGGATGTGTTCGCTGAAGAGAACGTCATATCCAAACCCTACCAGAATTTGTGACATTTTTATGTCACGCTGTTATTTCACTTGTATGCATTGTACATACAAAATAACTGTACCCTCAGGTAAATGAAGTAAAATGTAGTTCACAAACACATTTTCAACACCAAAAAACGCTTAAAAGATAGTTGAATTAGCATTTTAATAAATCCTTTTACAAGCATTCCTTAACTAGGTCATAGTTGTGTTCAAATTTAATCATGTGACACCAAGATTTTCAAAAAATACCCATGTGACCTACATTTGACCTCACAAATGTAGTGTTTATTTTGCTGTTATTTTTTCTATTTCGAAGAATTGGTTAATAACTAATACCAAATTTGGAATAAATCAATTGTTTTTACTTATCAAAAGGTATTTTCAGCCTTACTGCAATTGGATTCAACTAAATGAATAGTGTGATTCCGATACTATAAATAGAATCCATCGACGTCATCATGGTCATGTGATTGCATTGCATCATCATAATCAATTGATTCTGGTTGACTTTACTATGGGAGTTACGCCATAACTTTAATGTGTTGTAAACATCAAAAAAAAAAAATATCAACATTAAAGTTATGGAAGCCAGAACTAAGGTGAGTAGGTCAAGGTCAAAGTCTTAGAGAAATTTTGTCCTCACATAAAATCGATAATTGTTTGACGTAAAACCATGAACCTTCTGATAATTTGCACTTGACCAGTTTATAATCCCTAAGTTTTGAGGTCAATAGGTCAAAGGTCGAGGGAAACAATCCAATGTATACTTTGTCGGCAAAATAACTTATAACCACAGTATTAGGCCTAAAAAAATATATGTCTGTTTCGGGTAACCCGACCCTACCTATAAAAATGCGCCGACCCTAACTATTTTTTTCCGTTTCTGAGCAAAACAAATATTCGTTAGCGAATAGAGAGTTACGAAGGGCGGATAAATGCAGATTTTAATCAGAATTATCGTTTATGTGATAAAACAAAGTCAGGCAATGATAGCATTGTAGGAAAGACTGCCATGTGCAAGAAAACACTCTTAACTTACGACAGATTTTGAAAAAAAATCCCTACCTACCCTACCTAGAAATTTTGGGAAGGTTACCCTAAACAAACATTTTTTTAACCAGGTTTTCAACGAAAACCGGGTTATTAGAATGAGGTTGTCGTTGGGCGGGGGGCGGGCGTCAAACATTGGTTTCTGTTCAATAACTTTAGTCAGCAATGACAGATATTCGTGAAAGTTGGTGTGTAGGTAGCTTATGGGAAGAGCTAGCTTGGGTTTGCTTTTGAGGGGGGTGGGGCTAAGGTCCAGGTCACTGTTACTAAAAATAGAAAAATGGTTTCTGCCCAATAACTTTAGTTAGCATTGATAGATATTGACGAAACTTGGTGTGTAAGTTGCGTATGTGAAGAGCTAGCTTGGGATTGCTTTTTAGGGGGGAGAGGCTAAGGTCAAGGTCACTATTACTTAAAATAGAAAAATGGTCAAGGTCGCTGTTACTTAAAATAGAAAAATGGTTTCTGCCCAATAACTTTAGTTAGCATTGACAGATATTGATGAAACTTGGTGTGTAGGTAGCTTATGTAAAGAGCTAGCTTGGGATTGCTTTTGAGGGGGGTGGGGCTAAGGTCAAGGTCGCCTGTTACTAAAAATAGAAAAACGGTTTCTGCCCAATAACTTTAAGTAGGATTGACAGATATTGACGAAAGTTAGTGTGTAGGTAGCTTATGTAAAGAGCTAGCTTGGGATTGCTATTGAGGGGGTGGGGCTAAGGTCAAGGTCACTGTTACTTAAAATAGAAAAAAATGGTTTCTGCCCAATAACTTTAGTTAGCATTGACCGATATTGATGAAACTTGGTGTGTAGGTAGCTTATGTATAGAGCTAGCTTGGAATTGCTTTTGAGGGGGTGGGGCTAAGGTCAAGGTCACTATTACTAAAAATAGGAAAATGGTTTCCGCCCAATAACTTTAGTTAGGACTGACAGATATTGATGAAACTTGGTGTGTAAGTTGCTTATGTGAAGAGCTAGCTTGAGATTGCTTTTAAGGGGGTGGGGCTAAGGTCAAGGTCGCCTGTTACAAAAATAGAAAAATGGTTTCTGCCCAATAACATAAGTTAGCATTGATATATATTGATGAAACTTGGTGTGTAGGTAGTATGTGGAGAGCTAGCATGGGATTGCTTTTGAGTGGGGAGGGGCTACGGTCAATGTCACTTGAAATAGAAAAATGTTTTTTGCCAAATAACTTTTGATAGCATTGATAGATATTGATAAAACTTGGTGTGTAGGTAGCTTATGGGAAGAGCTAGCTTGGGATTGGTTTTGAGGGGGATGGAGCTAAGGTCAAGGTCACTGTTACTAAAAATAGAAAAATGGTCTCTGCCCAATAACTTTAGTTAGGATTGATAGATATTGACGAAATTTTGTGTGTAGGTACTAGTAGCTTATGCGAAGAGCAAGCTTGGAATTTCTTTTGAGGGAGGTGGGGTCAAGGTCACTGTTCCTAAAAATAGAAAAATGTTTTTCTGCCCAACAACTTAGTTAGAATTGATGGATAGTGATGAATCTTAGTGTGAATATAGCTTAAATGAAGCTGCAGATTGAACTTGCTCATTTGCTCACAACAAATTAATTTGCTACTAGTATAATTTTTGATTGCCCATAACAAAAACCTGGTTTCGTCGCATTGTGGAGCTTCTAGTTTTTTTAGGCCTTATAGTTATTTCTAATGCTATTCAAGCCCGGACCTTCCTTGCCTACGTGGACCTTCGCCAGTGAGGGAGTTTAAAATGTTTGCAGTGGTTGTCTTCATTCAAAATATTTGATCGACAAAACAACCTGAATTTTAGTCATACAATTAGTTACATAATTAGATTATACTTATGTTGTATCTAGCAATTTGTATTGACTGTCGTTACAGCCCCTATGGAATCAGTGTGTTTCTGGTACAAGTTTAAAGGCACTTGTGTGACCGACGGACATTGCGACCTAATTGATGGCAAAGAGGAATGCAAGTGAGTAGCGTAAATATAACTCCTACTTTATAAGACAGATTGTTAACTTAATTGGTAAAATGTATTCAGCAGATATGAACAGTCAAATATGTGATTGTATTATGTGTCTGTGTGTTTGAGTCCTTATTGATGTGTTCACATCACATTAACTGTACAAAAATGCTGCTTAAAAATATCAAATGATACAAGTTTGGTTTCAAGTTTGTCTTCTTGTGCAGGTGTCCAGAAGGCACATGTTCCGAAGCTGTGGTTGGGAAAGACACCGGAGAAGGCTTCGGGCTAGTGCCGACCATCCTGACGGCCCTCGGGGCTCTCCTGGCGGCCGGACTGCTGCTGCTAGCGTGCTGCTGTTGTTGCCTTGGACCCGTAGCCGCTCGCCGCCGGCGGAGGAAGCGGAAAGAGGAGGAGCCTATTGGGTAAGTGCTTTGGAGTTACTACTTAACATGTAGTTAAATTGCGTTATATATAATGCTGTAATCTTTTGATATTAAATTAGTAAAATTAGGTGTTTGAAAGACACATTCAATACAGCTGCTATATGATAAGTTCGGCGATAATGTGTTTAACACCTATTTGCAGGTACGTGAGAGAGTTATTCGTTCTTCCGAGGTTTATTTCGTTTCGAAATGTGTTGGATCCGTTCCGCATCAGCTCTTTTGAATCGTAAGTGGAAAATGAAAAAAAACAACACAAAACTTATTAAACGTTTTAACACCATCCGTATATGCCCAAGAATCTAGGGATTTCAGATAACATGTATGTAGGATCTCGTTTATAGGTATAATGGAAAATGGTCAGTTGTTTTATTCCACGTTTTAAATTCAATGAAACTTTACGATGACAATCCCACTTTACGTTGACTTTCACACTTTACGATGACATTTTTACGTTATGAATAATCAGTTGTTAATTGGTATTTCATATTTAAGGGACACAATTTCAACAAGCGTAGAAGAATACGACAATGTATCACCACCGCCCTACACTTCTGGTCGTTACGTCGTGACATCATTTCCTGAGCCTCGAATCGGAAGTTCTATGACAGAAGCCTCATGGACGGACGCTACGGAACCCTGGGCGGCCACTGCCGTTAATAGGTACAAGGACACGGATCCGGATATCATGCATTTCCCAAAGGAGGGTGGCGGCGTTACCGGAAGTAGCGCAGATAGCGGCCACTGGTCGTTCAGTTATGCGTGACGAAAGCTTGAGGCTACTTTCTATTAACTGTGCCTTAATTCTAACATCAGTTGTACGAACCTAGCTATTGTTAAGCATGAACTATCTTTGATCCCGCAATGAGTTTCTACAGTATATACTATAAAGGTATGACGGAGGATAGAATATGTAAGTTAATAACTGAATAATGTCATAGATCTGAGATTGAGCAAAACGTGACAATTTCTTTTCACTTTTGATTACCTTTCTTATTTCAAGTTGTGCACGAAAGTGTATGATATGTTATTCATGAAGCTGAATGCTGTATGACCACTTCATATACATATATTCTCATTTTGAAGGCCGCTTTTCAGGCAAAAATAATGTCCTGGTATTCAAATTAGTAGTTTTACAATGCATGTACATTGTAGCTTTTTTCCCCCAGAGTATAATGTTGATAATTTTATAAACTGTTCAAGTGTTTTTGGTGTTGTTTTTGTATATACGCTACAGTCGTTCAAATCCCACGGAAAGAAGCTCCTGGAAAAATTACCCGCCACAATCCACCGCACAGTCTCCCGGTCACAAACCCCCAGCTGAAATCACAAGGTCAAAATCACACGGACGAAAATCACCCCGGTCACGATCCCCCGACCCAAATTCCACGGAATGTCATTTTTTTAAATGTCGAATGTGGAATGTCGAATGTGGAATGTCGAATGTGGAATGTCGAATGTTTTGGTAACTTCCCACAAATCTATTCAGATTTGAATAAGTTTGAGAAACTGCGCACAAGATGTAGTAACAATTTTAGTTGACTTTAAACCGTGTCATACAAAATAGTATGAGTTAAAAATAACTCATGTCTTAAGAGGTTTATGCGCAGTATAACGGCAGAACAGTTTGGCGTAAAAAAAGTAATACAGTCTCGTTAATTAGTTCATAATAATCATTTATTACAGTTTTTGCATATTTCTTTTTATTGCAACAACGATGTACGTGAAGTTAGCGGCCTAGCGGCGTGAAGTTAGCGGCCTAGCGGCGTGAAGTTAGCGGCCTAGCGGCGTGAAGTTGGCGGACAAGCGCCCTGGCGGACTAATTTTTTCTCTACTTCCAAGCAATTGTTAAAGCGTTTTTTTTTTTATAAAACAATGATAAATCAAACTTTTTTATTCTTACAGTCACATAGCGGCCTTAAATTGTTTTTTATTCAGAACATTTTTCTATACGTTTTATTCTAAAACAATTATAAATTAACTGTTTTATGCACAAATCATCACTCTGAACGGTTTTTAACTTTTTTTCAAAAAAGTCGATCAAGCACTTAAGCGGCCTAGCGGCCTAGCGGTGTGAAATTAGCGGCCTTGCGGCCTAGCGGCCTAGCGGCCTAAAATTGAATCCTATTTCAAAGCATGTATACATGCATTTTCTCCTTAAACAATGACATATGAACTGTTTTATGCACACATTAACACATTGAAGCGATTATCAACCTTTTTTTTCAAAAACATCGATTAAGCAGTCAGCTATTTCAAAGCATTAAACATGCCTGATCTTCTAAAACAATGATGTGTTTACTGTTTTTATGCACAAATTATCACTTACTAACTTCACGCCGCTAGGCCTCTGAAGTGCTCGATCGACCTTTTTGAAAAAAAGTTGAAAAACGCTTCAGAGTAATAATTTGTGAATAAAAACAGTAAATACATCATTCTTAGAAGAACAGGCATGTTTAATGCTTTGAAATAGCTGACTGCTTAATCGACTTTTTTGAAAAAAATATGTTGATTATCGCTAATAGCTTCAAATTGTGCATTCAAACAGTTAAAATATCATTGTTTTAGAAGAAAATGTATATATACATGCTTTGAAATAGGAAACCATTTTAGGCCGCTAGGCCGCTAGGCCACCAGGCCGCTAACTTCACGCCGCTAGGCCGCTAGGCCGCTGATGTGCTCGATCGACTTTTTTGAGAAAAAAAATGAAAAACGCTTCAGAGTGATAATTTGTGCATAAAACAAGTATTAAAATATATCATTGTTTTAGAAGAACAGGCATGTTTAATGCTTTGAAATAGCTGACTGCTTAATCGACTTTTTTGAAAACAAATATGTTGATTATCGCTAATAGCTTCAAAGTGTTAATTTATGCATTCAAACAGTTAATATGTCATTGTTTAAGAAGAAAATGCATGTATTGCATGTATACATGCTTTGAAATAGGAAACCATTTTAGGCCGCCAGGCCGCTAACTTCACGCCGCTAGGCCGCTGGTGTGTTCGATCGACTTTTTTGGAATAAAATTGAAAAACGCTTTAGAGTGATAATTTGTGCATAATAACAGTAAATACATCATTGTTTTAGAAGAACAGGCATGTTTAACGCTGTGAATTAGCTGACTGCTTTATTGACGTTTTTGAAAAATATTGTTGATAATCGCTTCAATGTGTTAATGTGTGCATAAAAAAGTTAATATGTCATTGTTTTAGAAGAAAATGCATGAATACATGCTTTGAAATAGCATTCAATTTAGGCCGCTAATTTCACGCCGCTAGGCCGCTAATTCGCTGAAGTGCTTGGTCGACTTTTTTGAAAAAAAAGTTGAAAAACGCTTCTGAGTGATAATTTGTGCATGAAACGGTTAATTTAAAATTATTTTAGAATAAAAGGTAAATAAATGTTCTGAATAGAAAACATTTAAGGCCGCTATGTTACTGTATGGATAAAAAACTTTGATTTATCATTGTTTAAAAAAAAAGCATTAACAATTGCTTGGAAATTGAAAAAATAATTAGGCCGCTAGGCCGCCAACTTCACGCCGCTAGGCCGCCAACTTCACGCCGCTAGGTCGCTAACTTTACGCCGCTAGGCCGCTAGGCCGCTAACTTCACGTACATCTGTATACAAGCATTAAAGAAATAAAATAAACCACATATAACTTACATATTTCCTTCTGAAATATCTTTTCCGGGCAAGCTGATGTGTGTTTACTAGATAGTACTTTCTGCAGTTGATTTGACTATTTGTTTGCTCTAAAAGCACTTAATTAAGTCTAAAACGTTTAACTCCTCCCAACTTTAGTCATTTCTGTTGATTTTATTCAGAACAAACAACTTATATGGACATGATTCCATTACTTCGTATGCAATGAACAAAGAGTTTTCAAATATATATTTTCTCTGTTAGATGCTGAAGATGCTGAACATTTTGTCCAGAACATTTTTACAATTTTTCCCGGTTTAAATTAGTTGCCAAAACATACTGTAAATGTTAAAGTAGGAATATATCGATAATTATTCGATTACCCGATAGGTATTGTGTGTAAATAATCCAGGTAATCCAGTAAATTACTAAAAAAAGAAAACACTTTCCAGTCGACTGAAAAAAATGAAACTGCCGAGGGGTTTTTGCAGCCCTATTCGAGCTTAATGTAAAACTTTTTTAGTGACATCACTCGTGACGTCACACAAGTACATGTTATCGAGGTTATTTTGAACTAACTGTTTCTACATTTTCGTGACATTAAACAGCTTTTCAATAAAAAAAAAGTTACTCATGGTGTGTAATTTTATGCAATAATGGTTAATACACCTTTTTGCGGTTGTTACCATCTGTAAAGGCCCTTCAAATGGTTTACAACCCTCCCGCTACTCGTCGGGCTGTAAACCATTTTGCGGGCCTTTGCAGATGGTAACGACCTCAAAAAGGTGTAAATACCCTATATTAATTAATAAAAAAATGTTAATATGTTATCGTAATAATAAAGCAAACCTGTGTTGTGTTATATTATGACAAAAAAATAAAAAAAAGTTGTAAAAACGGTTTATCTGTGAGAGTGCAGCTTTAATATTGTGTGCTTACTTATGCTGTATAGACACCTTGCAGGTCCAGGAAACAATGAATTACTGTAAGAATTCACACTAGTTTTTCTCTTAGTCTAAGCCAAGCTCGCGTTTAATGTCGGTAAAAAGGGTACCTCATTTTTTATATATAGGAAATATAAATCAAATGTACAGAAAAATAAGAAAATTAACACTTACACGTATTCAATCCGATTGATGTACTAGCGGTCAGTTAGTGTAATTTAGCACATTTATCGTCTATCTAATCTTTGTTAGATGACACGCTTTTCTTTCATCCACTACTATTAATTTATTTTGGAATCTGATAGGAGTTAGAAGACTGTTCAAGAAACAGTAACCATATAATTATACAGATGTTGTGAAAGGATTGTTTAGCTCCATCGACATTTCTGAGATTGCAACGCCCATTATCAGATGAATTGCATTAGATAATCATAAATTATTATATATCTAAAAAAATACAACACTATCTTAATACTAGTTATAAATAAAAAAAACTGCAACTATTCCAAATATGACGAGTTGAATGCATTATCATACAGCGTATTGTCTCAGCCTCCACGCTTTGGCTCCAGCTCCCTGGCTTTGGCTCCAGCTCAACCCAGAAAAGGAGTATAAACATGCTTATTCCGGTAATCAGGCGGTCATTCTTATTCCCGACAAAATAAAAGCACTCGATAATACTGGCTTTATCTTAAATGTAAGCTTCTTGAGTGAAATTCAGCTGAAAATTGGTGAAAATGTTCTACTTTCGTTTGTGAACATTGATGTGTTTGATTGGAGAATCGGTTTTATAACTCCATAAACAATATGTTTACAAAATAATTCAAATACGTGCGAAGATTAAACATATTTATATGACACTGCATTCCCCGATTTCTCAAATAAGCCCTCATAATTGTGATATTAGATAAAATAACGAGTCATACTTACGTTTTATGATGATATCCGTTCGTTTGCTCTAGCTCGGAAGTGCCATTGGCTCCTTTTTATACACAGCTCGTAAAAGAGCTGGAGCCACTGTTTCGCATCCGTGATTTAGTTCGCGGCGACCTTTAATTGGTGATATCTGCCGCATGTAGTTCACGCGGTGGCCTTGTGCCTCCATGCTTGTCTGTATGTGGCAGTGTTTCAGCACTATTCGCATTTCAAGAGTCAATCTGACATGTTCTGCCGGTATGCAAATTTAGTGAGAAACATGATTTTCCATTCATGACCATGTTTTCGCACCTTTCATTGTGACTGTTGCACTGTACGCATTGTTATTATAATAATACATTTATTTATAGAAAATGTGATGATAATATAAATAGACTGAATAAACAATAAACGGAAGCAGAGAAATAAAACTAAATCGCTTAAATATGGCGTTTAACTCATTGTTGAAAAAATGTCATTCCAAAATAGTGCTATTAAAATATGATATTATAACATGTAGGGTTTTTCCGTACCGCTGCTAGATTTTATATAAATAACATTTCCACGGTAAGTGTAATATACATCTGCCATATAAACCTCTAAGTTTTGTATTATGACAATACCCCCAGGGTTTCAAATCTTGGATGAATTTGTACGGGAACTAGCGGTGCTGGTTCCCGACCCGGCTCTCAGAGCCACCGCTCGTACGTGTGGTCGTGCATGGTACGAGATCTGTCTTCTCTCTTCTGTCTTTCTCACTGGCTCTAAGAGCCACCATCGTGCATGCGTATGTGGTCGCCCATGCTACGAGATCTGAACTTTCTCTTTTTCTCAACTTTCGATAATTCTTTCTCATTTCTGTCTCACTTCCAAACACTGACTTTATCTGTTGTACTTATCCTTTTTCTTCTGTCTTAACCACCTCTCTCCACTTTTATTTCTCTTTAACTTATTCTCAACATCGTTCCCCATCTTCTGTACTTCCTCTCCTCTCTCTTCCCCCTTTTATCCCTATTCTATCCTTAAACTCCCCTGTCGCTTCCCCCTCTTCTACCCCTCAACTCCCATCTCTCTTCCTCCTCTTCTACCCCTCAACTCCCATCTCTCTTCCTCCTCTTCTACCCCTCAACCCCCATCTCTCTTCTCCTCTTCTACCCCTCAACTCCCATCTCTCTTCTACCCCTCAACCCCCATCTCTCTTCTCCTCTTCTACCCCTCAACTCCCATCTCTCTTCTACCCCTCAACTCCCATCTCTCTTCTACCCCTCAACTCCCATCTCTCTTCTACCCCTCAACTCCCATCTCTCTTCCTCCTCTTCTACCCCTCAACCCCCATCTCTCTTCTCCTCTTCTACCCCGTTTCTTTTCCCCCTTTTTCTTCTCCCCTCTCTTCTTCTCCCCTCTCTTCTTCTCCCCTCTCTTCTCCCCCTCTTCTACCCTCCCTCTTCCCCTCTTCTACTCCCCTCTCTTCACCCCCTCTTCTACCCTCCCTCTTCCCCTCTTCTACTCCCCCTCTCTTCACCCCCTCTTCTACCCTCCCTCTTCCCCTCTTCTACTCCCCCTCTCTTCACCCCCTCTTCTACCCTCCCTCTTCTTCTCCTCCTGTTCTATTATTCTATCACGTCACGGTTACAATAAAACCAAGAAAAACACCCTGCACGAAGTTTAAAAATAAGAGCACCAAAACTGATTTCGTTAAAATAAAGCAGACTTTTGAGTTGTTCACAGTGTTTGAGTAGTTTTTGCTGCATTTTTGTGTTATTCAAATTTTCCAAAAAAAGTTTTAGGCCCGGGCATACAAGGCTTTATGCAACTGTCTGTACTTGATGTTTTCATTTTTAAACATAACTTAAATGCTTGGTTTAGAGAGTTATACTCCGTTGTCAAGGAGATTACATCAAGTTAATCAAGTTCAGAAGATCAACTATTATTGAAATGTTTGTGTTATGTTTGACAAGTATCAAAATATAAAAATGGAATGAAGCATAAAACCTCAGAATTATGCACTACTCCAAATATTCTCCATGCAATTCATTCTGGGCGTAGTGGCCATTAAATTTCGATGATTTCACTATTAGCAGATAACTGATAAAAGTTGCCTAGAGAATCACAAAACCATTGACTGGAAAATCAAGGGTTTCCTTCTTCATCGAAAATTGGATAGGATTTCTTGGCATGCAATACTTTTTGAATATTGTAGTTTTTGTAGACCGGACAAGACTTTTGAATATTGTAGTTTTGTAGACCGGACAAGACTTTTGGCCATTAGTATATATTAATAAAGAATTTAGCGTTCGATATTTCTCATCAACAAGTGCATTGCCTCAGACTCCACGCTTTGGCTCCAGCTCCCTGGCTTTTGGCTCCAGCTCAACCCAGAAACATAGTAAAACATGCTTATTCCGGTAATCAGGCGGTCATTTTTATTTCCGACAAAATAAAAGCACTCGATAACACTGGTTTTATCTTGAATGTAAGCCTTTTGAGTGAAATTCAGCTGAAAATTGGTGAAAATGTTCTACTTTCGTTTGTAAACATGCATGTGTTTGATGGGAAAATCGGTTTTATAACTCCATAAACAATATGTTTACAAAATAACCGAACTATGTGCGAAGATTAAACATATTTATATGACACTGCATTCCCCGATTTCTCAAATATGCCCTCATAATTGTGGTATTATATCAAATAACAAGTCATACTTCCGTTTTATAATGATATCCGTTCTTTTGCTCTAGCTCGGAAGTGGCATTGGCTCTTTTTTATACACAGCTCCTATAAGAGCTGGAGCCACTGTTTCGCAGCCGTGTATCCGTAGCATGTGCCTATGTGTGTAAACGTGTCATTTCTATTCAATAATCAACTCCAATTATTTTATTTTTTTAAGTTGACAATATCGGGCCGTAGGTATTCACGATTATTATACCTCACGTTTGTCTACTACTGTAATATCCCAATACCCGAAAAAGAGATAGTTTGACTATCAGAAACATTTTCAACCTTTTTGACACGTGACCAGGCGAAAATTCACTGTCAGGTCATGAGACCGCAATGATATTTTAAATGTCATATAAAGGCAAATAACTGCTTCAATATTTTAGCTAAATCATGACGTGATTGCCTCCCTTATACGATTGTAATAGAGTAGGTGCGCTCAACTTTAATGCTACAATACGTGCATTTAAAAAAAAATGTTTCTATCAATAATGGTTCACACGACACGTGGAACGTGAAATCACGAGCGTTACTTTATCATTTTAGTCGGTGCCTTTTGCGTTGCTGAGAATGACATCGTTAATTCTTCAAAGTCTAAACGCTGTCTTTATATTGAAGAAATGAGAACACTTCACAAACGGTCAGTCAAGAAACGTTTTCTACTTTCAGAACCAAATAACACAAATCACAGCAAGAAAAGAGCTTGAGATTTAAAATACACATTTCTCTTCTCGAATTTGAAACACACCTTTTCTATTATAACCGTGAGTGACAACTCGAGTTTAAGACAGAAATATAACATACAGATAAACCAAAGATAGTATTGTCAATCTATTTTCTTTATTATCAAAAGTTCATATGCTACAATAACTGTTTTTATGAAGACATTCAAAACCTGTTCTCATGTAATGATAAATAAACCAAGTAAGGCTTCATTTTCACATATGCATATATATAGTGTAACTCTTTCAACACTTATACCCTACAAACGTAGCAATCCAGCCATCGTGTCATACTAAATACAGGTGAATTTAAAATAAAAATGTACATATCTCATTTAAGTATAAAGATGTTATTAGCAGGATTAACCAGGTATACGATGGGTTGCGAACCATTTTTATGGGTACATGTGGACTACTTTTTGCGCACTACGTCATCCATGTACGTCTACGTGTGGACTACTTTTTGTGCACTACGTCATCCAGATATGTGTACAGTGTACACCTGCAACGTTTACCCGTTCTTGTAGCGACAAAAAGACGTACACGCCATGTTTCGCATCTTCCATATTAGGGTCAAGTTGCTGATTCCAAACTATGAAACAAACATTGCCATCTTAACCTCTTCCTGCTAGTGTTTATACTTAAAAAAATATTCTGAAGATGTTTCCCCATTTTCCGGAAAGTAAGTGTAGGCCGCGGCTACGACCCTTGGCCGGTATTTATAAAGCATCTAAAGTCATTTCTTAACTGAAGTCAATTTAATAATCAAAATAAAAGAAATTCAACATAATAGTATGCATTTCAATGAAATCAGTGAAAATAAAGTACTCCATAATAATTAAGTATTAAGTTATTATATCCTATAATACGTGGGATATAAAACCACTCTTATTCAAAATCAATACATACACATGTATAACAAACAAACTATATATTAATTAATGCATTTATGGAAAATCTTAACTACTGATTACAAGATTGCAACTGTGAATTTAATAGCAGAAAGCGCAAAAATTCTGAAATGATTGGTGAATGCTAAAATATTTATTGTAATTTACTATAGTCTCTTAAGGCAGAGTTTTATGCTCAATTCTTTCAAATCAAACTCGGTATTCTTCATAAGAACCATTTTTTTACATTTATTCATCCTGTTTGGAATATAAAACAATATTAATTTAGGAGGTAAGTCTTATTTGGGAGTAAGAGTGCATCTTTAAGAAACTGAGTTGAGTGGAAATTACTTCAGATGTTTTATGAATACTGCCCCTGGTGAACGAATGCAGATCGGAAATGAAGCTCAATGTTGTCTCTTTCAACATTTTATTTGAATTGCTTAACATTCAGTATGTTGTTTGTTTTCTTTGTGAAACGTTGTGCCATAATGGTCAATGCTAAATCAGAAAATAAAAACAAAATCAGATTATAACTTCAAAAACAAGTTAAAAGACTTCAGTTACTTTTAAATGTATTGTATGGCTATAATTGCACACTAATCTCCCTTTAACCACATAAGATTAATGTTTGTGAGATAGCATGGTTAAGGGTCGGCAGTTATGCAAAAGTCGATAAAGGGACCAAAATTTTAAATGTTTATTAAATATCAACTTCTTTTTAGTTTTGAGGTGCAAAATTTAACAAGCATGCCTCATATATATCATGCAACATGAAAAGATGTAATTAGGAGTTAAACATATTTACGAAAGAATATTTTATCAGATTCCCAATCAAAGCATTTACGTTTTCCCGGAAATGTCTTAATACAAAAAGAATATGTTTGTGGGTCAAATTTGCTCAGTTAACAATGTATTGTGGCTTTGTGTTGAGCGCAGCTATTTTATAAAAGATATATGCAGTTTTGTAACCCGGAAATAAATTTCATCCACGAAATTTCATTATTTTTCTGAATTACTACCTTATTTGACAAAATACCATTAAGATCTCTCAAGACATTGTTGAATATGTAGTCTGGGGCGTTTTGACATACAATCGAAGTATTAATCTCGACAGACCTTTCAGTAATAAAGTGAATGCTTTTTGATCCAAAATCTGTTAAAAAAAATGTAAAATTTGTTAAACTCTTCACTAACCCAAAACATGTCGACAAGAATAAATGTTTCACTCCCTGAAAAGATCGTTCCTCAAAGCTAAATAAACAATGTATTTTTAAACGTTTTAGATTTTGACCTTCCCCACCCACTTTTGCATCGCTGGCGGCCCTTAAATCATGGCTGTGTGACATTTTTTGGACGATTTCTCCTTATTAATTATCAAATTTAATAGTATTGGTATAAAGCCCTGTTTTCTCAGATACCTGTTTAATTCGATAAGTTTTAATTCAAATGTATAACCTGCCGAGGACGTATGACTGAATTTCCACAGAAAAAAAAACATCTAAAAGCTGCACTCTCACATATTTACCGTTTTTACAACTGTTTTAAATTTTTTGTCTTGTGATGAGCAATTTTTAAAAGACTGCTGACAAAAGATCAGATCGCAGATTTTCATATTTCCGTTCGGAATTAAATGTTTTATTACTAAAAGCGATACTTACGGTTTAAGAAATTAAATATTAAAATCTGCGATCTTTGTTTTTGTAAACAGTCTTATATGACTGGTTTACATGCATTTTTGCATAAATTGGTTCGTTCCAGGACAAAATTAATAAAAAATAAATGCCCAAAACTTTCAATCTGTGAGAGTGCAGCTTTAAAGTACTTCTTGAATTACAGTACATTTGAAATAATTTGATGCAAAAGTTTTTCGCTTAACAATCTTAAATAGAAATAGCCTCATATGACCAATGGTTTATTGTTATTTAAAATACATGAAATCTAGTCAGTATAACAGCATTGTTGGTAAAGGCAGTTGCGAAGAAAATAAAAAGTAAGCAATTATACAGTGGCTTTAAGACAAAATGTCTAAAATGTTATGAGTATTAATCCATAAGTTCTAAAAACATGATTTCGAGACATAATTAGCCAACACGTATACACATATACACATATACACATTTAACAAGTATCTAGCTGGCCACACATTACACATACATAACGTGTTTATAACTATTTTGCTTCAAGCGGACGCATTCACAGTTTATTCTGTAAACAACGGTCATTGTTTAACCTTTGTTGAAATCGCGTTACTTTACTTAGTTTTATGAACAAACAACAAACAGGAAGATGTTGATACTTGTTACTTACATGTATTTGAATTTCATCAATCCAAGCACCTTTCATTGTTCATATAAACTTTAAAAAAGGTCCTTTTCTGTCAAATTAAAAATTGAACTCAAATTTGAAAAAAAATGATGATGTTTTTTCACATGTCACTAGACATTAACCGTTCGATGTCAGACCTTCTAAGTGAATGAGTCCCTTCAAGATGTGACATTCATACAGCACTTTACACGTTATAAAACATACATTCATCACAATCACCTGTCTTAGGCGGCTAATTTGACCCTTTCCCAGAGGTGCCCGCCTAAGACAGGTTTTCCTTCAATGATATAAAATGATGTTAAAATATTCCCCTGTAAAGTGACGTTAATTCAGTTTGTATCCATAGTTTGACGCTAATAGAAAACATAACACGATATGGTCATATACTGATTTGGTGCTTGTGGGCAATCAGTTGCTGCATATAGCAATTTTGGTTTATGCTTATTTATTTCTGCTCGATTGAACACAGTGAGTCCAAAGAACGTTTTCCGTGGAGAAGATCGAAACCACGACCTCTGGGATGAGAGGTGGACACCTTTACCACTCAGCCTCTTAATTTAACTGAATGTTATGAAGAGATTCTGCTTTACGGTATTAAAGTGTGTGTGTGGGGGGGGGGGGGGGGGGGGGGGGGGGTTACGGCCAAATTGGACGGTATTGTTGTGAAAATAAACGTTGGTTTTAAAACAGTTCTTATATTTTGGAGACAGTATTAAGACATTGGAATAATAACTAAAAGAAAGCTTCCCAGTGAAACACCATTCAAACCGCCCATTTTTTATCTTCTAATTAAGTGTTTGGATCATGAAGTTATGCCGATGACCAATTGATGGGTTGAAAGCAACCAGGTTCTACGTGGCATCTATTTAAAAAGCAGTTAGAACCAGGGACTACGATAACTAACAGTCTTGAGTCTGAGTTCAGACTCAAGTGGCCAATCTGCAAATCTTCATTTTATTGTTACTTTCTTTCTAGTTGAGTATTAATGATGAGAATTGTTGAATTTTATAACTATACGGAATTGTTTAATCATACGGAATAAAGCTGATGTTTTAAAATTTGACATAAGTACTTTTATGAGTCTGAGTCTAGACTTGGCAATGAGACTGTTCATAAAAATGGCCCCTGTTCGTAATCATTGTTCGTAATCATGGCCCCGGTTTGTATTCAGCGTTCGTAATCATGGCCCCGGTTTGTATTCAGCGTTCGTAAACATGGCCCCTGTTTGTAATCATTGTTCGTAAACATGGCCCCTGTTTGTAATCATGGCCCCTGTTCGTAATCATGGCCTCTGTTCGTAAACATGGCCCCTGTTCGTAATCATGGCCCCTGTTCGTAATCATGGCCCCTGTTCGTAACCATGGCCTCTGTTCGTAAACATGGCCCCTGTTCGTAATCATGGCCCCTGTCCGTAATCATGGCCCCTGTTTGTAAACATGGCCCCTGATCGCAGTCAATATCGATTTAGATACTAGTTTTAAAGGAAAGCGCTTTGTAGTATAGCCGTGTTATGTACATATTTGTATAAACAAATGAACGAATACATGGATGTGATAAACATGGTGGAATCTATAAGACATCTTCCTCCACACCTTTTAAAGGGACTCGTTCACGTTTTAATGGGTCGACTAGTGAAATATGAATAAATGGCTTGTAAAAATGATTAAACATCACCGCAAGTACAAACAAGTGCTCTATTTGTAATAGTGGTCATACAGAAGATGAATTTTACTTTGTTTTACTTTGTTGTTTATGAAATGTATATTTCGATATACGTACAGCCATTCGGAACTCCTCGGCCATTTTTATCGAAAACAACCTCGGATGTATTTGGACGGTTTACATACTCAAAAAGAGGTACGTTTAAGTCCGCTGCAAGTAGATCGCGTAGTAATTTTATTTAGCAGTAAAACTTTATGACTTATTTCTTAGGAATCTTAATTATGTTTGCAACAATACACTTCACTGGCAATCAATTTAAATTTAGATCAATAAATACAACTCTAAAACACTACATTTAATTAATGATATAATTCAATAATTTACGAACTACTTCAACTGATGTACCGGCATACATCCGAGGTTGTTTTCGATAAAAATGGCCGCAAGAGCTCCGAGCGACGTACATCTTATAAGAATGGAAAATTCGCAGTTAGGCCTAGAACTATAACACCTCATGCACTACACAAACTATGCAGTTCAAATTAAACTGTTTAAGCTTATTTCAAAGAACTGATACGTCGCCAAAACTTTGTTAATTTAGTATCTAAATCGAAATAGATTAATAACACCCACATATATTTAGCATCTCTTTGCACGGCTGAGTATATCACTATAAACTTAACTATAAGTATTACTGTTCTTTTTATAACATTGTGATTCTTTCTAGTTTCTTTTTCATATCTTTCACGTTATCGTTGTAAATATGTTTTATTTTGTATCACATTGTTTGCATCATCATGTAATGGAGAACACGTATGCGCTAAAATTACTTAAATAAATGGATATGTTGAATCCTAAATATGTTGATAGCCTAGCATTGCAAATGAAATGACTTAGGTTAAAATTTACAAATTATGTTAAAATGAGTATCTGCAGGCTGCTGTTGTGTTTGTTGATACAACTAGGTTAAGTACATCAATTTAAACAAAATCTGAAAAACAAGTGCCGGCAAATAAAGATATGTGAACGAGCACCTTTAAAGGGACAGGTATGAATGCAATCAATTATGAAAAAGTCTGATTTAAAACGGATTCGCGATAAAATAGTATTAAATATGCAGTATGTGAGCGAGTTCTTCTATACTGAACCTGCCCTAATGATTTGCTTTATTTACTGGAAATGTTTATTTTTAACAAATGCTCTGCTGCCACATGTAATTCTTTTATAAAATAAATAGTCCGTTTTTACAATACACAATAATAACACAATCAACATGCGAATTTTACAACACATTAATTCAATGAAACATTAATATAAATGAAAATCGGTTAATTAATATATAACTAACATCATTTATGAGTATGCGACATTTTAAATGAGACGGTTGACGTTGGTTTCACTTCGTTTAGATCCTCACATTTCGTAACGCTCATTTCGATGGGCATCGGCAGCCCTTCGGCAGAGTTCGTGCTCTCTTCGGGCGTTTTTGACAGTTCGTGTTCGTGCTCATGATCATGATGATGGCGATGCTTATGGTGAAACGCCGCTTGAAGAGAAAAGCGTCTGTGTGTCTGTTTGCGTCCCCCACGACGCTTGGAAATATGAGGATTGTCTTTTCTCATATTCCTGGTTTTGTACACCTGCAGCTGTGTATATAACCGCTTTAATTCAAGCTGAAAAATCAACAACATATACTCGTATAAACATGTTTTAAATACATGGTAGGCAAACAAATCATTATTAAGTTTCTCCGGCTCAATTTCTTTACCCGCACCAGTCTTTGTTACATCATCATCATCATCATCATCATCATCATCATCATCATCATCATCATCATCATCATCATCATCATCATCATCACCACCACTACCACCACCACCACCACCAGCATCATCATCATCATCATCATCATCATCATCATCATCGAAAATGATGATATCTTTAAAAGTACAT
Organism: Mya arenaria; assembly: GCF_026914265.1. Taxonomy (NCBI): domain Eukaryota; kingdom Metazoa; phylum Mollusca; class Bivalvia; order Myida; family Myidae; genus Mya; species Mya arenaria. Next base: position 23,808,572 of record NC_069128.1, read on the forward strand.
AAATACGTGACAATACATGATCCCGATATTTTCAAATGAACCCTTCCAACGGATCGGTCGCTACCCAAATACGGCCGAATTTCGGTAGCCGCTAGAAGGAATTCAGACAAACTTATTTTGCGGTAAGTTTACTAATGCAGTAAAATATCAATAAAAGCAAACCCTAATATCTTCTGGGTCCATATCTGCAAGACTAACGTCGCCAACGTCAACGTCACCGTTTGAGGAAATACCGACGTTAAGTTTCATCGCTTCCGGTGCCATGTTGTCGGGAACTTCGGAAGCGGAGTAAGCCCTATTTCGGATGCTCCGCTCATCCGGTGGACGATGCGCGTACCATAGCTAAAGTACAATATGGTTATCAAAACACACTGGGTCAAGCTGTTAACATAATTATATAATAAAACAGTCTTGATAGATTGCAAGATAATAAAGGCACACGCTCCGCACCAAAGCGACAATGAATCTGCATTTCCTTGAGGTTTGAAAAAAGTTATCCTAGTTCATTATACAGTAATAAACAGAACACACGGGCGTATTTGGAATTTAATTCATCTAAAAATAAATTGAATTAAATTAAGAGTATTTCTTAATTAAATATTTGTACTGAGCTCGTGTCTGCTCGAATAATACATCATTCTGTTAAATTCGAAATACCTTTATATTTTTATTAAGAATGCTTTTTATGACAGACGAGTCACACAAAGAGTATTAATATTTCAATGAGGCGTCGCATTGTTGGAGCGTGATTTAGATATCCGAGGGTCTAATGCAAAATTATTCTATCTACTTCTGAACATTATATCACTTAGAACATCCTCGCTCTCACACTCCACTGTCGGCAGCATAATATAAAACATTTATATAATTTTGCTTACCTTTGGCCCAAAAACTAATACCAAAGTTACACTGACGGTTAGTTGACAGCGTAGGAAATACATCAGGAAAAGATAGTCCGGATGAAGGTTTACCCAATATATATGCCTGAAATATGTAAGCGAAACATGGCTGAACTATTTAATATATAAATAAGATTACATGTCAATGTACATTCTGGAAATATGGTTAATGGCTGAAATAGTTCATCTAATATATAAATTTTACATATAAATTTTAATGCTTGAAATATGTAAATATATGCCTGAAATATAAATATATGACTGAAATAAGGCATTTATCCATTTGACAATTGTGCAGAATTATCTTAATTTACTGTGACATTATTTCAGTCTTCAATTAATTAATCAACAGCGTGATATTTTATATATCATGTACATATGCAATGTTATCAATGATAATAGTTGACAATTAATTTTATAAAATGATAAAGAATCATATTCAGCAACTATTTTTTTCTGATTGATAGAGGCACTACCCTTTAAAGTAAACCGACGCCTGAATCCTACAGAGAAACGTCATCTTATTATCAGATAACGTCACATAAAGATTAGTGACGTCATTTTGCAACAATTGTGTAGAGTTTCGGTGATTGGCTTCGGTTGTGGAATTCAAAAACGACGTTGAGGAGTTGGTCATTGTTGTGAGGCTGACCATGGCTTTGAGTTCACAAATACTATTTTCACTTCATTTGTACTCTCTATTGACATATAGAATACTTGTTTTGGTGTTATGCTTCATACTAATTTCTATATAAACAAACCATTACGGGTCATATGTTCTAAAAATCGTGTACACATTTTAGATTATAAGTATCGTTAAGGTGTTTCTGGTAAAGATGCAAAATGACGCACAATAATTTAAAATCACTGTCAACGTCAAAGAGTTCCTTAAATCTTAAAATCCTACCAAGTATTTTTTTCCAAATAAATAAGCTCTCATTTATTTACTTTCTAAATGCGGGGTGGATGATTTTTTCCAGCACACATGGTCACACTATCAGAAACACCTTTCTCCCACCCCAGATAAGAAGATCCAAATATTTGGCCATGGTGGAAATCCGTATCTGGCCAACGGGTTAAAAATACCGGTATTTAAAAATAAACTGAAATACATTTTGATTACATTATTTTCAACTGCGATGTGAGAAAAAAACATCGATCATGGCCGCTCGTGCAAGATAAGTTCGTCTCAACCCTCGCGCAGGGTATTCCGTGGAAGCTCAGATTAAGTAAAACTTAAAAGTCACTCACAGAGAAGAACTATTTATTCAGGTGTTTTAAATATATCGATAATGAAAGTCGAATTGCCAGCCCACAAAATGTAGATGTCTCTTTTGAGAACATTATTTTTATAATGAATATATAATTGTAGTTGCGTATAATCTGATACGGACACTTGGATAATTAGTTGTCTGCCAGTCAGGTATAATTTCAGGTAGGTAAATATTCAACGAAGTATAATTATATTATTGACAGTTAATGTCGCTATGATGTGGTTCTTTCAATTTAATATATCTTTGTAACTAAATTATTATAGCAATATTTCTACGCATGAACCTAGTTTTAAGATTTGTGGTACGGTATTTGACACATATTTATAACCAGTTACAAGGCTTAAAATATATTGTCCTTTAAATTCCCTATTTATCTTTCATTTGACAACCCATTACTTAACCAAGGAATATTCTTCTTCTGCTTTTAAATCAAAGGATCTACCCGCGCCCTACAATGGCGCATGATGGCTCGACCCCGCCACATCCCCCAGTGTGACTTCTTAGAAAAAATGTTCAAGTCAAAGAAGGAATTGTTCCCCCTTCGATCGGTGGGATATTCGCCAACAGATATTTTGGCCCCAAAATGCAGAAAGACCTGCTACTACATGATTGAGATCTAGAGTTGTCCCCAGCTCTGACTATTGGATAGGGTTTTATTTCTCTGGTCTTTACTAGATGCTTATTAAAAATTGATGATTCTTCAACCTTAGTGCATTACTATTGAGTAAAGAAAAGTGCTGAATACATTAGAAAACACAATTATTTTCAGATATTTACCTTAGTGCATAAAACATTGTAGAAATAACACATTCTTGAAATATGGCTGTGGAGACGTAAAACCCCTCCCTGTATTCTGACTGTGCCGCCCGGACTCGCCAACAGAGGTACAACCCGAATACCAGAAACAGGATCTCCGCTGAAGATGAAATAAACATGTAGAATTGTGGTATGGAACTCACTTTAATGGAAATTTACCAAACTAACGATAAAGCTGTAATCTGAGTTGTCGGTCATACGTTATCATAGAAAAAAGTATTTCGTTCACGTTTCAAACGAAAACTTGGTTCAAGTCTAGTATACTGGGCCTGTCCTTGTAGTGTCCTCTATTTTATTTATTATACATGTCCGAATACGCTTTGTATTCTTCACCCCACTATACTTAATTGTTTATGCTTTATTGTGTATGCTTTATTGGTTATGCTTTATTGTGTATGCTTTATTGGTTATGCTTTATTGTTTATGCTTTATTGGTTATGCTTTATTGTTTATGCTTTATTGTTTATGTTTTTTGTTTATGCTTCATTGGTTATGCTATATTGATTATGCTTTATTGGTTATGCTTTATTGGTTATGCTTTATTGTGTATGCTTTATTGGTTATGCTTTATTGTTTATGCTTTATTGGTTATGCTTTATTGTGTATGCTTTATTGGTTATGCTTTATTGATTATGCTTTATTGGTTATGCTTTATTGGTTATGCTTTATTGTGTATGCTTTATTGTTTATGCTTTTTGTTTATGCTTCATTGGTTATGCTATATTGATTATGCTTTATTGGTTATGCTTTATTGTGTATGCTTTATTGTTTATGCTTCATTGGTTATGCTTTATTGTTTATGCTTTATTGGTTATGCTTTATTGGTTATGCTTTATTGTTTTGCTTTATTGGTTATCCTATGTTGTTTATGTTTCATTCCTTTATGCTTTATTCTTTATGTTTTATATTTTAAACGTTTTTTCTTATACTTTATTCTTTTTTGTTAATGCTTTATAGTTTAATCTTTTTGTTTGTGACGGCGGCTGCGGTGGCGGTGGTGGTTGTGGTGGTTGGTGTGGTGTTGGTGGGGGTGGTTGGGTGAAAGTGGTGGTGGTGGTTGTGGTGGTGGTGGTGGTTGTTGTGGTGGTGATGGTGGTGGTGGTTGTGGTAGTGGTCGTAGTAGGGTGGTGGTGGTAGTAATGGTTGATGTTTTGGTGTTTGAGGTGGAAGTGGTGGTGGTAATAGTGGTGGCGGTGGTAGTAGTGGTTGTGGTTTTGGTGCCTGAGGTGGTAGCAGTGGTGGTGTTGGTGGCGGTGGTGGCTGTAGCAGTGGTAGCGGCGGTGGGAGAAGCTTCAATCCTAACGTACTAAGAGTCTTGGTGACTTTTACTATGACATTTTCTCGTCTTATTGATGAACAATTAAGCTGAAAATTAATTGCACGGTATGATCGTGTTGTGAATGGCCCAGTATAAAATCTATTTTGACAACCATTTCGACACGATTGTTTAATGCGAAATATATGCTAAACCTGACAATACAAGATTTTCTCACAAGAACAGTTCACACGATTTTGAACTCTCAGCAAAAAAGTAATATCTCCATTTCAACGCTGTGACGTAAGTTTAGATACTTATCCGTACAATTAGAAGGGTAAGTAATCATTTATCCAATAGTGCTATATTTGAACATTATTTAAACTAGTTTCATCTGAAAACTAAATATACCCCGTATCAGATTTTTCTATTGACGAATTCAGCTCTAGTTGTCGCTAATAATAATAATGGACATCAATTACAATTTTGGACTGAAGAACCTCTTTTGTCAATAAAAAGTCGTGATTTCTGTATTTGAATGAGACAAAGGGGCTTATTATAAGTAGGGCACGATCGGAGTAGCTCCAACCAGTATAAATATGAGACCCCCTCCCAAAGTCTGCAGGTCATTCTAAGGAGAACGGACACCTGGGATTTCTTACTGAAAGTAAGTCTGTTTTATTTATTTATTTCTTATTATTTATTTCTTATTGTTTGATTACTTATAATTCTTATAATGCTGGTTGTTTTATTTTGTCTGGTGAATTTGTGTATGGTTAGGATACGGTCAACGTGCCATAAAACATGACGAGGATTCCAGTTAAGGCTGCTGGGGCGATATTCACTTATATCTTAATTTAATACTCTAAAATGCAGATGTTGGATTTCATGTAAAATAAGAATCAGACAAATGTTGATGATAAAAATAGCTGAATATGTTACGTATATATGCTATACTGTAGATGTTGTTTTAATTATCTATACTTTTCACGATATTTCGAAGTAAGGTGATTGTACGTTTCAATAAATTATCAATGGGCACATGAGCTCGCAAAGCATAGCTTAACATGAAATCTATGATTATTTTTTCTATCTTAAGAGGAACATTTTTAATTTCATTGGAAGTGAACCATATGCAAATATTTCTGAATAGTTGCTTTAGTTTTACAAATATTCAGTCTAAATAAGTATAATCTACGACATGAAATATACTGTGATCCAATTTAACTTATTTACTTTATATAGGTGACGAATATTGAAGTTGTTCCACCAACATTACAGAACCTGTATGTTATATGCTTGTAACGACCATGTTAACTCCCAAACAAATTATAAGGCGATGGGATCATCTTATGAACGTACATACGACGATAAATCGTACGACCCAGATTTACAGTGTTACATATTAGTTTCAACGTTTTGCTTGCAAAAATAAAATAAGCAAGTTTTTACTGACATATATAAGTACTTATACCCAAAAAGATAGCTTTACTTAACTTGATACATTTTTATTTGAGGAAGTGATCGTACGACAAGATCCTTAACAAGGGGGCTGTAAAATAAGTGTGTATGATCCTAACGTCAGAGATATGTACATTTTAGATGTTAGCTATTGAAAGCATGCTCCCCTATTAAACGACCAAATTAACGTTCATAGTTATCAGGTTTTACTTGGAAAGTTAAAAACACCATAAGACAAAGGTCTCGAACTTTGCCTATGCATTCATACATATCCGAGGCATAAAGTTTTGTATTCTTCTCTTATCTTTAAAGTTTTTGCCCGCGCCCATTGACTGCTTTATGGTTTGTCTAACCGCGTTCCCCTGCAGGGTTAAAGATCAGATCGCATCGATGTTATATACCCAACCGCATCGATGTTATATACCCAACCGCATCGATGTTATATACCCAACCGCATCGATGTTATATACCCAACCGCATCGATGTTATAAACCCAACCGCATCGATTTTATATACACAACCGCATCAATGTTAAATACACAACCGCATCAATGTTAAATACACAACCGCATCAATGTAAAATACAAAATCGCATCATTAATGATAAATACCCAACCGCATCAATGTTAAATATCCAACCGCATCAATATTTAATACCCAACTGCATCAATGTTAAATGCACAACCGCATCAATGTTAAATACAAAACCGCATCAATGTTTAATACCCCATTTGTTAAATAACCCACAGCATCAATGTTTAATACACAACCGCATCATTTATGTTAAATACAAAATCGCATCAATGTTAAAGACCCCACCCTATCGCTTGTGAATATGAAAGACCCCGCCGTATCCGCAGTGTAATGCTTAAGACCCGCCGTATCCCCGGAATCATTTAATGTTAATTAAAGACCCCTTCGCATACCGCTTGCAGTTTTAAAGACCCCGCCGCATCAATGTTAAATACCCAATGCATCCCTCGCCAATAAAGCGCGGTCGGCCTCGATTAAATGGAGTCCGACCCGGCTCTTTTAGCGTCCACTTGGTTCGCACGTATAAACATAAGGAAAGTTCAAAACAATTAAGGCGTGTTGATATTTTGAAACCAACAGTATATTAATCCATTATTTCTCTGTTTCAGATTGAACGTTTTTGATTGGTCAACATGATGTTTCAAGGCCTGGCAATGTGCCTCTGCGTGGTGCTTATGACATCTACGCATGCGCGTCCAAGTCCAACCGTAAGTCACCTTTTACTAGGGTTTTAGCGATAACGTGTATAAAGGGCCGTATATGGGATGGGACGAACTTTGAAAAAAAAAGTAAGCTATGTACATAAATCACCAGGAGGATGGAGGATGCTTGAGGGTAGAGGGGTACTTGAGGGTAGAGGATGCTTAAGGGTAGAGGATGATTGAAGGTACAGTATGGTTGATGGTAGAGGGGTACTTGAGGGTAGAGGATGCTTAAAGGTAGAGGATGATTGAGGGTAAAGTATGGTTGAGAGTAGAGGGGTACTTGAGGGTAGAGGATGATTGAGGGTAGGGTATGGTTGAGGGTAGAGGGGTGCTTGAGAGTAGATGGGTGCTTGAGGGAAAAGGGGTGCATGAGGGAAGAGGGGTGCATGAGGGTAGAGAGGTACTTTAGAGAAGAGGATGCATGAGGAAAGAAGGGTGCATGAGGGTAGAGAGGTACTTTAGAGAAGAGGATGCTTGAGGGTAGAGAGGTGCTTGAGGTCACAGTATGCTTGAGGGTAGAGGGGTGCTTGAGGGTAGAGGGTTGATGAGGGAAGAGGGGTGCGTGAGGATAGAGGGGTGCGTGAGATAAGAGAGTGCCTGAGGGAATATGAGTGTTTTAGGGTAGAGGGGTGCCTGAGGGTAGAGGGGTGCTTGAGGATAGAGTGGTGCATGCGGGAAGATGGGTGCTTAAGAGTAGAGGTGTTCTTGAGGGAATAGGGTTGCGTGAGGGTAAAGGAACGTTTCCAAACATGACAGGGTGCAGCAACCTCCTATAACTGACCGACTATAACCCTAATTTTACAGGCATAATTTATTTGGAGCCTTGAATAAACTTTGGCTATGAACAAGTAGTCCTGTTTTTGAGCCAAATAACACCATTTGCAGCGAGACACAAACACCAAATCATCAGTCCCACCTTCTGGCTTTTTAAAGTTAGAATTTTAATTGATAATTAAACGAGTACTTTAAGCCCGTAACCAATATGAGTTAAGAACGTATTTATACTTATAACTGATGAAATCCAAACCAAACTTGATGTATACAAAACAGAAAACAAACCAATACAGTTGACGTGATAAATGATTTTTTTTTTTCAAATTTGTTTTTAAAAAATCAAAGTGTCTTCTTCTTTAAACCTTGGTGGTACTTTTTGGGTTTAAATACTTCATGAACATTAGTTGATCAGTATTTCAACCGCCGGTCGTTACTTACCTCCTGGTCAGATATATCTTAATTTTTAACTACACACGTTTATTGATAAACAATAGTATTTTTAGCATCTGTGTAATTTCTATTTTACAGGAACGGCTTGAGAGCGAACTACTGGGACTTTTGAGGCGCATGGGACAAAATGCAGGTCCACCATCAAGCCAACCAGCGGGAAAGGGAGGACCACCTCCTTGCCCAGAGGGCACAACCTGTCCACCTCCTTGCCCAGAGGGTGCCACATGTCCACCACCACCACCACCACCACCATCATCAAACCAACCAGCGAGAAGAAATGGTGGACCACCACCATCAAACCAACCATCGCGAAATGGTGGACCACCTCCTTGCCCAGAGGGCACGACCTGTCCACCTCCTTGCCCAGAGGGTATCACATGTCCACCACCACCACCACCACCATCAAACCAACCAGCGAGAAGAAATGGTGGACCACCACAATCAAACCAACAGGCGGGAAATGGTGGACCACCACCATCAAACCAACCAGCGGGAAATGGTGGACCACCTCCTTGCCCAGAGGGCACGACCTGCCGACCTCCATGCCCAGAAGGCGAGACTTGTCCACCACCACAAACGACGCAAGCTCCGACTAAACGTGACCAACTCATCATGGACAGTTTACGTTACCTCCTGAGTGAGCAGGATGGTAAAGGCGCTAGAGGCCAAAAACGGCCACCGAAGAAGCAAGAAAATAACAAACAGGGGCCTCCCCCACCGCCTGAAGGTGACAAGCCAGCTGGATGTGAAGGCGTAGACTGCCCTCTTTCCTCGCCTCCTCCACCAACCAATGGTATCAGTCATTCGCCTGCCCCACAGCCCGAAGGCGGTTCACCACCATGCGAAGGGGAAGGTTGTCCACCCCAACAATCAACCACTGCCCTACCACAACCTCAGCTCGAATCAAAGAGTAAAGTATTGTTCGCCCGTCGACTCCTTGATCTCCTTAGCGGGTTCAGAAAGTAAACATTCGATAGCAAGAACAATCATAAAACACGTGATCGTTCAGTAATCGTGTCACTAAGACATACCAATATCAAAGTGAACCTTCACTGAACAAGCGTGGAATTCTCAATACGAAACTGGATTTGACATCGGATCGAAGAATTGACTGATGAACTGTGTGTTGTTGTTTTTTGTCTATCGTTTAATTGTTTTTTCTATAATTACTTTTTTTGTATGGTTGCTATGAATTTTGAGTCAGGACTGAGCGTTTATTAACTACATACTTCAACTTCTGAATAAATGATTGCCTTACAATTGTCTTCCGTTGTTGACAACCTCTTCCATGTCTTCTGGTTATTCATGAACATCTGTGTGAACAGAAGGAACCCGCCCGTGCTTACATACAGGAAACAAAATGCAGTTTTTTTTAGAAACACATCTTACGGAAGTACAAACTTTATCTCATTTTATTGTAACTGATTATTTACTGCAATGAGTCTTGCACAAGCACCAAAGCCCCCTTAAAAGCAGCTTTTCATTTTCAAAAGTATCATTAAAATCAAGGATCGCGTTCAACCGAAACATTATAAAGTTTATCGTCATAAAACAAACCATTTTTAATAAAGTAGAAGTAGCAGAATATGTAGTTGTTTCCTATCAAGTTTATATTATAAACAGGGGATAATTTGCACAGGAGGGGTATTCAAATAGGCTACATACCGTAGTTCATTTGGAACATTTTGTGCACAGGTTAGCTAAAAACGTTGCATGTTCAGCATATGAGAACAGAACATTCAGTAATGGATTCATGGGATGATTTATTTTAATATGTGTCAGTGGCAGAAGTTCACGGATGTTTCAACCGTTCTGGGGAAAGTGGTCTCCGCACTTCAAAAAAGGCAAGGAAGAAAAACAACTTCACTCATCAGGACTGGCTGTTTCACTTCAATGGTAGTTTTCACCTCTTATATAAAGGCAATGAAGTGAAAAAAATACACTCATCAAATAAGGGTTGTCTTCTTTAGACTGTAATAATTCATAGATTTTGTGTCAAGCTTTCCTTACACCGATGCTATTACAAAGTTACGCTTCTTAATTAATCCGGATGCATCCTCAAAATAACAAGATAATATCACAAAATTTACAAAAGATATGAGCAAATAAGCATGACAGGCAGACGTAGAACTTAAATGCGTGTTTTGACGTCACAGAAATGACATTGCTGCATGGGTATTATATTTGAATGTTTTGTACTTGAATCCGAGTTGACGTCGTCTCCCCTTATCTGATTTTAGAAACTCTGGTCAATACTCAATATGCGACTTATGTCAATATCATGGTTCTCCATCCCTGACTCTATCCCCTGTGTACCTTCAGTTATTCTGAACACCAACCAATCCGAAAACATTAATCGGTCCTAGATTCAATCAAGTCCAATATCGTATATAAACCATAGGCATCTCAAAATTGACGCCAGTTCTGCGTTCTACACAGGGAACAGACTCAAAAAGATGAAATATTCTCATTCAAGCCAATTTAACATATGGCAGTTAACCATGTATAGTATTTTATCGATTACATATAGTCCTACAAACAGTCTCATTTCATGACATCACTGGACTTAAATGCGGCGACCCAAAGCACTAATTATATGTTGACAATGTGCTTACCTGATTCTGTGGAGTAGTCCCACCAACCATCTTTACATACGATATATCTTAACCCTTCGTGTTCCCCCGTCTCCAATAATGATGAACCCTCTTGGACCTAAAATGAAAACCATATTTAATAGGTGATAGTATTACAGAAAGTTTTGCCTTTGCTTATGTGTTTGTGTGTGTTCGTTTTTAAGAATTAAGCAATACCTTGAGAAATTCTGGAAGATAAAACAAGAGGCCCACGATGGCAAAACAAGAGGCCCACGATGGACTTTGCTCTACTGGCATGGCTAGACTGGCCATTTTCTATCCAAAGAATATACGTATGGGTAATAGGCAACATACTGATAGCTCACTTTGGGAATATTTCGTGTTAGTAAATGGGCACAGCAATTTCAGTGTTGCAAGATATAACATGTAACGTGAATATGGTGGCTCTATTTAATAACAGAAATGTTGCCAATTTCAAGGCCCAAAAATCCAGTCATGTCTGAGCGAACCTGGCTGGACGATCGGATAAGAAATGGAAGCTATTTTGTTTTCACAAGCCATATTATAGCAATTTTTAACAATTTCAAGGGTCATAATTCAGCCAAAGGATTTTGCTGGTTTTCGAAGGTAACCAAGGTTTTATCTATATTTAACTACTGTCCAGTTTGGGGAAGATTGGATAAGAAGTGGGATCTCTATTGTGTTCACAAGAAGTATTAAAGAAACAATGGCCATTTCAAGGGTCGTTATCCAGTCACACATGGGCGGATCTGGCTAGTTTTCGACAGGAGCCTTGATTTAGTCCATATCTTACTACTGTATAAGTTGAGTAAACATCAAGTCATAAATACAGCATCTGAATATTGAGTTCACAAAAGCTTAATTTTATTAATCAACAGTTTTTAACAATGACAAGGGAGAGTCAAACAAACAAAAAACTGCACTCTCTGAGTACAGGTTGTCTATCTTAGACTGTAATTTTCAATTAGCCACAATGATGAGTCTGACAATTCCAAGGGCCATGATCCAGATATGCAGGGTCAGGTATGGCTGCTTTATGAAAGAAACCGAGCTCTCATGGATATCTAGCTACTTTTATCGTTTCATTAAGATGCACTAACTGCGGACTATTCTCTACTGGCAGTCACATTCAAGGTCAGAAATAACTAAATATATTTCCTTTATATTCTATGTACAATTGACTAACTTGCACGCAAAATAACAATTATTTATATTTCTTCGAGACCCCTTACACCATATAGGGAGAGAAACTTCCACATGTGAAGTAAAAAATAATCAACATTAGAATAAAGTTTTTGTAGGAACAATAAAAATATGGTTTAACGTAACCACTGTGTATTGGATCAAATAACCAAATGCGGTGTTGGAGTTTAAACAATGCAGTGAAAATGTAAATAAACAAAGTAGATCAGGTAGATCACAGCCAATTCACATTTAAACCCTATTATGATGAAGAGTAGCAGGATGGTGAACCATGCTTTGATTCACTGGCATGCATTAATAAAAAGAAAAAAGGAAATGAGTAGACACTTTCGAATTGTTGTAATGGAAGAACTGAATGAGCTGTAAAGGGAGAAAACTCTATAACACTAATATAAGTCTCTCTGTACAAAGTTGTTTACCCAAGAAAATGATTTTGCTAGGCAGCATTTCGAGCAAAGGGAGAGAGTTACTACAATAATACACAACTCGCTGTAAACATTTGTCGTCCTTAGAACATGTTTGTGCTGTCAACGGGCCATAATCCAGTCATGCATGGAAGAATCTGACCTGAGTACTCTGATAAGATTGTTGGTTATGTAACGTGCGACCTCGAACAAACATCAACAGATCCCTTCAGGGAAAAGCATGCTCAACCCTGAAGAGGTCCGCTGGTCTTTATATACAGTAAATTCTCAATCCACACAGAGCCCGGGGATTGCTAATATGCATAATACCAACCAAGCTAACATACGTACTATGAACGTACTTAGTTTATAACGGAATACTATGAACGCACATCCGCCGACTACAGCAGACAGTTATATCAGGTTTTTGGAACATTGTGAAAAGACAGAATGAAACTCTATTAAAAGCTACGCTGGTTCTTCAACGTGCACCATTATATAGCACTATCACCAAACAAACCTGGTCGATATTTACGCAGGTCCATGCCGCCATATACCCTATGACGACCATGACGATACAGAGGAGGTATTTTAAAAGGTCTTTATCCCTGACGTGGACACGATGTGCTTTTCGAGATTGGAAGTCTGCCAGCAGTCTGTAAGTATGGTAAAAGACGGATATATATTAAGATAACGTTTATATATGTTCAATATGGGGCACAACATTATGTTTCGACATATAAATTAATAAGATTGAAAAGTAATAGTTGATACCGGATATGTACAATTAGCTTTATAAACATTTGTTTGACATCGGAATAAATAATATCACCAGCCACGGATCTTCACCAAGTTGACCCCAGAACAGTTCCGTTCGTGTACGCGGTCAATGGTCATCCCGGAAAAAAAATGTCCAAATTAAGCAGAAAATATTTCAAAAAGTAATTTTCAAACCAGTGTCCCTATTACTATTGACTTCAACCATTTCGTTGATGATCTCATGTATATACGCAACTGTACAACTAGCCAAAATGCTATATAATGTTCCGGTAAAATACCAATTTTACTTAAAAGGAAACGCATGAGTGAACGATTATGAAAGCTTTAAACAAATGTGTTTGTTTCCGGTCTCCTGACATTACCCTTTTGCCCTATTACCCTAGTTCGTATTATTGCCAGCTGATAAATGTTGTAGATAATTTAAGGTAGGGTCTTTTAGTCAACACATTTCCACTTTCTGTGTAATGTCTGTTTTCCTTTCTGAAGTTTCGTGCACGGGAGAGTGTAGAGTCAGTACATGCAAGGTTGCAGTATTTCCGTCAATAAATTTCATGAAGTTCCACGAGTCTGGCAAGCGACAAGGGACGTAAGCCATGCCTGAACTTACCTGTATATTTTAAGAACCAAAGCCCCGTATAGTATTGCAAACCCGAGTTCTCGTAACCATGGCACTAGCAGGCATGTCGTTGTAGACGGTTCAAAGTATTGGACGACAACCTTAAGATAAACAGAAAAGATATAATACAGCTTATTCTTTGCGCTCATGCCTCGGCCAAGCGTATCGCTTGACGTTTATAAATTATTCATTTAGAAAGCAAATTTAACTACTGAGTAAGTGTAGTGAACATGAATCAACCTTCTTTAAACATAGGCAAGGGAGGTAACTAAAATCACAGAGTGTCGGTTGTCTCTCTTCAACTGTAGCTAACAAAGGGAAGGGAGGGAAAAACAACAAAAAACTGCTGTCCCTGAAAACAGGTTGTTCCCCTTAGACTATAATTTTTCACTTGGCTATCGTAGCAATTTCAATAATTTCAAGGACCATACTCCATTCATGCATGGTGGATCTGGTTTATAAAGGACTGAGTTCTCATGTATATCTAAGTACTGTAAACGTTTGGTCAAAATGTAATCAAAACTGAAGAGTTTATCACGTTCACAAGCAAATGTTTACTGTCGCACGGACGCACGGACGATGGAAACCACGCCAGTGCTTATGCTCTTCTGGCGTTTGGCAAGTAGAGCTAAAATCATTCATGAAGTTGACAAATATGAAACTCATACACATGCGCGTTTTGCCGTTTTGGCTTATATGATTGTTAAGGTGCAAAAAAGGCATGGGCTTGCTGTATGGTTTTGTCACATGCGTCCGTCTATTTCTGTCAATGAGTTCGTGTTATTGGTCGCAGTACTCGACATATCGTGATCCATGATATCGTTTTAGACATGTTACAATAAAATGCTATTATTGCTACAGTCAGTAAAATACACACGATGTTTATAAGAGGCGAACACAACGCTGCTATTGTTTTCACGTCTTAACGGAAATGTTTTGGAAACGCTTGAGCTTTTGTCTCCATAATGACAAAGAAATGCACTTACATTACCAAAACAGGTCACAAATCAGGTCACATCAATGCAAACATATTGAAAATCGTGAATTAATTAAAAGCTGAACTCGCACAGATTGAAGGTTTTAATATGAAAATCTGCGGTCTCATCTTTTGTTAGCGGTCTTTTACCACTGGTTTGTAGATATTACGCAAAAAAAGAGGTGTAAAAACTGTTAATCTGTGAGAGTGCAGCTTTAAGGGAGACATTTACGGTAGCCCTGTACAATAATGTGGCTGGCATGCCGGGTGAAGCCATACCACCTAATAGGATTCCATGAGTAGAGAAAAAAATGCGCTATAGGTTTGGGAATATGTTTACATATGTATTTCATTATGTATAACAAACACGCTTTTATGGCATTGAAAGATGGCAAACTAGGCCATTTTATGTCAAAGTTCAGTTGAAATCAAGATCAACAACAAGCGTTATCTATAACGTGTTTTAGGTCAATTATAATGAATGAATTTGGTAATAAAGTGGCCAGCTTATTTGAACATCAAATACCTTAAAGCTGCACTCTCACAGATTGAACGTTTTGACAACTATTTTTTATAAAAAAAAATTGTCTTGGAACGAGCCACTTTATGCAAAAATGCATGAAAAACCAGTGATATAAGACTGCTGACAAAAATAGAACGCAGATTTCTATATTTAAGTTAAAAAAAATAATGTTTGTTTTATGCATTTTTCTTAAACCGTTAATGGCGTTTTAGCCATAAAACATTGGTTTTCGAACGGAAATATGAAAATCTGCGATCTGATTTTTTGTCAGCAATCTTATATCACTGGTTTGCAGATATTTACGCAAAAATTTACTCGTTCCAAGAAAAAAAAAAAGTTGTTAAAACAGATAATCTGTGAGGGTGCAACTTTAACAGACCGGAACCGAGGCCAAACTTACCGTAGCATAAAGCAATAAAGCACCCAGAAGAATAATTTCTAGTAAGCACCACATTCCAATCACCATCACCTGCAAATAGATCATGGCTATTAATAACACTTGATGAATGATTTAATCTATAATTAATGTAAAGGATGATATGTGAAGCTTAGATACAATATGTCCTGGTTATTCATTAACCTGCTGGCTGTAACATGTTTTACAAATTCAAAATAATATTTTAAAAGGGACTAGAAACTAGATGGTCTTGACAAAAAAACAATAGATTCAATTATACTTCCATAATTTCGCTGTTGCTCACGCCAATAAAATAATACACCGTAAATATCAATAAATCACCGGAAAGCATAAATAAAGCTTATCTACTTGACTTTTTTATGAAGAATTGCTCTCATTTAATGACATCGGCAGAAATATAATTGTTGAATTGTAAGACAGATATCAGGCAACGTTTAGCTTGAATACATAAATTTAATAGTTTGCATTTTTCAGTGATACATTTATTTATTTTATGGTTTTAACATCGGGTAAACAGAATACTTGCCATTAGTATTTTAAGAAACATATCTTTCATGATTTTGTGGAAATTTATTATATCACTGCTTGGGCGTAGCTAGGGCCTAAGCACTTGTAGGCCCAATGATTTCATGTGAGTCTGGAGACTTTTATATGCATATAACACACACTCAATTATATTCGCAATGATAACAATAAAATCGAGCAATACACCCTGCACGTAGTTTAAACTAACAACCAACTTGCTTTGGTTAAATAAAACAAACTTTTGTGCTTTTCAAAGTGTTTGAATAGATAGTTTTATTGCATTTTGGGGTTATTTAAATTTTGTCATTTTTCAAAAATAAATTGTAGGCCCAGACCTACAAGGACTAAATGTAGCTACGCCACTGCTGACTGTTAGAGAAAATAAACTGAACTACAAAAAAGTTGCAAAACACTACTTGCTGGTAAACGTTTGAGCTTACGTCATCAACGTATGTGCACAATGTACACGCGTAAAATACGTCGCGTCAATAAAGAGGAAACGTGCTTAATACGGTATATACGTCACATGGATTGAAGTAGTTTAGATCAAACAGAGTATCCATTTATCATATTTTAAAATAGGTACAAGAGTAATAAAATATTTAAACTACGAGGAAAGCGTATGTCAGTGAGAGTTTGTGTGGGTGTCAGTGAGAGTTTGTGTGTGGGTGTCAGTGAGAGTTTGTGTGGGTGTCAGTGAGAGTTTGTGTGGGTGTCAGTGAGAGTTTGTGTGTGTGTCAGTGAGAGTTTGTGTTGGAGTCAGTGAGAGTTTGTGTGTGATGTCAGTGAGAGTTTGTGTGTGTGTCAGTGAGAGTGTGTTTGGAGTCAGTGAGAGTTTGTGTGTGATGTCAGTGAGAGTTTGTGTGTGTGTCAGTGAGATTGTGTTTGGAGTCAGTGAGAATTTGTGTGTGGGTGTCAGTAAGAGGTTGTGTGTGTGTCAGTGAGATTGTGTTTGGAGTCAGTGAGAGTTTGTGTGTGGGTGTCAGTGAGAGGTTGTGTGTGGGTGTCAGTGAGAGTTTGTGTGGATGTCAGTAAGAGGTTGTGTGTGGGTGTCAGTAAGAGGTTGTGTGTGGGTGTCAGTGAGAGTTTGTGTGGGTGTCAGTAAGAGGTTGTGTGTGGGTGTCAGTAAGAGGTTGTGTGTGGGTGTCAGTGAGAGTTTGTGTGGGTGTCAGAAAGAGGTTGTGTGTGGGTGTGTCAGTGAGAGTTTGTGTGTGGGTGTCAGTGAGAGTTTGTGTGTGATGTCAGTGAGAGTTTGTGTGGGAGTCAGTGAGAGTTTATGTGGATGTCAGTGAGAGTTTGTGTGTGTGTCAGTGAGAGTTTGTGTGTGTGTCAGTGAGAGTTTGTGTGTGTGTCAGTGAGAGGTTGTGTGTGTGTCAGTGAGAGTTTGTGTTTGGAGTCAGTGAGAGTTTGTGTGGGTGTCAGTAAGAGGTTGTGTGTGTGTGTGTCAGTGAGAGTTTGTGTGTGGTTGTCAGTGAGAGTTTGTTTGTGGGTGTCAGTGAGAGTTTGTGTGTGATGTCAGTGAGAGTTTGTGTGGGAGTCAGTGAGAGTTTGTGTGGGAGTCAGTGAGAGTTTGTGTGTGTGTCAGTGAGAGTTTGTGTGTGTGTCAGTGAGAGTTTGTGTTTGGAGTCAGTGAGAGTTTGTGTGGATGTCAGTGAGAGTTTGTGTGTGATGTCAGAGAGAGTTTGTGTGTGATGTCAGTGAGAGTTTGTGTGTCGATGTCAGTGAGAGTTTGTTAGTGTGTATCAGTGAGAGTTTGTGTGTGTGTGTCAGTGAGAGGTTGTGTGTGTGTCAGTTAGAGCTTGTGTGGATGTCAGTGAGAGTTCGTGTGGATGTCAGTGAGAGTTTGTGTGTGATGTCAGTGAGAGGTTGTGTGTGCGTAT
Organism: Mya arenaria; assembly: GCF_026914265.1. Taxonomy (NCBI): domain Eukaryota; kingdom Metazoa; phylum Mollusca; class Bivalvia; order Myida; family Myidae; genus Mya; species Mya arenaria. The sequence goes on from NC_069128.1 coordinate 23,826,679, forward strand.
CAGTGAGAGTTTGTGTGTGTGTCAGTGAGAGGTTGTGTGTGTGTCAGTGAGAGGTTGTGTGTGTGTCAGTGAGAGGTTGTGTGTGTGTCAGTGAGATTTTGTGTGTGTGTCAGTGAGAGGTTGTGTGTGTGTCAGTGAGAGGTTGTGTGGATGTCAGTGAGAGTTTGTGTGTGTGTCAGTGAGAATTTGTGTGTGTGTCAGTGAGAGTTTGTGTGGGTGTCAGTGAGAGTTTGTGTGTGTGTGTCAGTGAGAGGTTGTGTGTGTGTCAGTGAGAGGTTGTGTGAGTGTCAGTGAGAGTTTGTGTGTGAGTCAGTGAGAGTTTGTGTGTGAGTCAGTGAGAGTTTGTGTGGGTGTCAGTAAGAGTTTGTGTGTGTGTCAGTGAGAGTTTGTGTGTGTGTCAGTGAGAGGTTGTGTGTGTGTCAGTAAAAGTTTGTGTGTGTGTCAGTGAGAGTTTGTGTGGGTGTCAATGAGAGGTTGTGTGTGTGTCAGTGAGAGTTTGTGTGGGTGTCAGTGAGAGTTTGTGTGTGTGTCAGTGAGAGGTTGTGTGTGTGTCAGTAAGAGTTTGTGTGTGTGTCAGTGAGAGTTTGTGTGTGTGTCAGTGAGAGGTTGTGTGTGTGTCAGTGAGAGTTTGTGTGGGTGTCAGTGAGAGTTTGTGTGTGTGTCAGTGAGAGGTTGTGTGTGTGTCAGTGAGAATTTGTGTGTGTGTCAGTGAGAGGTTGTGTGTGTGTCAGTGAGAGGTTGTGTGTGTGTCAGTGAGAGTTTGTGTGTGTGTCAGTGAGAGGTTGTGTGTGTGTCAGTGAGAGGTTGTGTGTGTGTCAGTGAGAGTTTGTGTGGGTGTCATTAAGAGTTTGTGTGGATGTCAGTGAGGGTTTGTGTGGATGTCAGTGAGAGCTTGTGTGGGTGTCAGTGAGAGTTTGTGTGTGATGTCAGTGAGAGTCTGTGTGTGTGTCAGTGAGAGTTTGTGTGTGGGTGTCAGTGGGAGTTTGTGTAGGTGTCAGTGAGAGTTTGTGTGTGGGTGTCAGTGGGAGTTTGTGTAGGTGTCAGTGAGGGTTTGTGTGGATACCAGTGAGAGTTTGTGTGGGTGTCAGTGAGAGTTTGTGTGGGTGTCAGTGAGAGTTTGTGTGGGTGTCAGTGAGAGTTTGTGTGGGTGTCAGTGAGAGTTTGTGTGGGTGTCAGTGAGAGTTTGTGTGGGTGTCAGTAAGAGTTTGTGTGGGTGTCAGTGAGAGTTTGTGTGGGTGTCAGTGAGAGTTTGTGTGTGTGTCAGTGAGAGTTTGTGTGTGGTTGTCAGTGAGAGTTTGTTTCTGGGTGTCAGTGAGAGTTTGTGTGTGATGTCAGTGAGAGTTTGTGTGGGAGTCAGTGAGAGTTTGTGTGGGAGTCTGTGAGAGTTTGTGTGGGTGTCAGTGAGAGTTTGCGTGTGTGTCAGTGAGAGTTTGTGTGTGCGTCAGTGAGAGTTTGTGTTTGGAGTCAGTGAGAGTTTTGTGTGGATGTCAGTGAGAGTTTGTGTGAATGTCAGTGAGAGGTTGTGTGTGTGTCAGTGAGAGGTTGTGTGTGTGTCAGTGAGAGTTTGTGTGGGTGTCAGTGAGAGTTTGTGTGTGGGTGTCAGTGAGAGTTTGTGTGGGTGTCAGTGAGAGTTTGTGTGGGTGTCAGTGAGAGTTTGTGTGTGTATCAGTGAGAGTTTGTGTGTGTGTGTCAGTGAGAGTTTGTGTGGGAGTCAGTGAGAGTTTGTGTGGATGTCAGTGAGAGTTTGTGTGTGATGTCAGTGAAAGTTTGTGTGTGTGTCAGTGAGAGTTTGTGTGGGTGTCAGTAAGAGTTTGTGTGTGTGTCAGTGAGAGTTTGTGTGGATGTCAGTGAGAGTTTGTGTTGGAGTCAGTGAGAGTCTGTGCGGGTGTCAGTGAGAGGTTGTGTGTGTGTCAGTGAGAGTTTGTGTGTGGATGTCAGTTAGAGTTTGTGTGGATGTCAGTGAGAGTTTGTGTGTGTGTCAGTGAGAGTTTGTGTGGATGTCAGTGAGAGTTTGTGTGTGATGTCAGTGAGAGTTTGTGTAGATGTCAGTGAGAGTTTGTGTGTGTGTCAGTGAGAGTTTGTGTGTGTGTGTCAGTGAGAGTTTGTATGTGTGTCAGTGAGAGTTTGTCTGTGTGTCAGTGAGAGTTTTTGTGGGTGTCAGTAAGAGTTTGTGTGTGTGTGTCAGTGAGAGTTTGTGTGGATGTCAGTGAGAGTTTGTGTGTGTGTCAGTGAGAGTTTGTGTGGATGTCAGTGAGAGTTTGTGTGGATGTCAGTGAGAGTTTGTGTGTGTGTCAGTGAGGGTTTGTGTGGATGTCAGTGAGAGTTTGTGTGTGTGTCAGTGAGAGTTTGTGTGTGTGTGTGTCAGTGAGAGGTTGTGTGTGTGTCAGTGAGAGTTTGTGTTTGTGTCAGTGAGAGTTTGTGTGTGTGTCAGTGAGAGTTTGTGTGTGTGTCAGTGAGAGGTTGTGTATGTGTCAGTGAGATGTTGTGTGTGTGTCAGTGAGAGTTTGTGTGTGTGTCAGTGAGAGTTTGTGTGTGTGTGTCAGTGAGAGTTTGTATGTGTGTCCGTGAGAGTTTGTGTGGGTGTCAGTGAGAGTTTGTGTGGATGCCAGTGAGAGTTTGTGTGGATGTCAGTTAGAGTTTGTGTGGATGCCAGTGAGAGTTTGTGTGGATGTCAGTTAGAGTTTGTGTGGATGCCAGTGAAAGTTTGTGTGGATGTCAGTTAGAGTTTGTGTGGATGCCAGTGAAAGTTTGTGCCGACATACAGAGGAAATTCATCGGGAATGTAGGGCTACAAATACAAGTATCTGCCTAAACTCACCTTGCACTTTCTAACGCGTAATACCACAATACCTAATACAAGTGATATTGTCATACAAAAACTTTGTATGCCGAGTGGTATTCCTCTCATGAAAATGTTATATTCCACAAAGCACGGCCCTTCGTCTTCACAGTCCACACATCTCTGATGACATGGAAGACATTGAAATTCACTCATGCTTTCTGAAAAGTTGGCACCACTGCGCATGACAGACAGGATATGTCGTTCTAGCTGAGTTCCGGAATAGTGTTTTTGTGTTGCATTTAAAATTGGAAAGTAAAATCCAGATTTGCAATGGCATTCGTAGTTTCCTCCCCCGAAGTTTTCATCATGTGAATACATGCACTGAAAAATAACAAAAAATAAATAAAAATCCAATTAAAACTTAACTACAACTGTCATGGACTTATTTATATGCGATTAATTTAAGGGAATTATGTAACAGGGATGAATAGAATACTATAAATAATGAGACCGCTTGCCAGAATGCCCATTAATTAGTATGGCTACCATGACTACCGTACCCATCCGTCGTAAAAGGGAAGTCAATATATATATTACGCCAACCATTTGCCGAAAATGGCAAGTCAATGTAAATGTTACCCCTACCATCCGTAGTAAATGGCAAGTCAAAGTAAATAATTACCCCACCCATCCGTCGCAAATGGCAAGTCAAAGTAAATATTACCCCACCCATCCATCGCAAATGGCAAAACAAAGTAAATATTACCATCCGTTCTAAATGGCAAGTCAATGTATAAATTACCCCACCCATCCGTCGTAAATGGCAAGTCAAGGTAAACATTTCCCCACCAATCCGTCGTAAATGGCAAGTCAAAGTTAATATTACCCTATCAATCCGACGTAAATGACAAGTCAAAGTAAATATTACCCCTACCATCCGTCGTAAATGGAAAGTCAGTATGAATATGACCCCTACCATCCGTCGTAAATGAAAAGTCAGTGTAAATATTACCCCTACCATCCGTCGTAAATGGAAAGTAAGTGTAAATATTACCCCTAACATCCGTCGTAAATGAAAAGTCAGTGTAAATAATACCCCACCCATCCGTCGTAAATGGCAAGCCATTGTAAATATTACCCCACCCATCCGTCGTAAATGGCAAGCCATTGTAAATATTACCCCTACCATCCGTCGAAAATGGAAAGTTAGTGTAAATATAACCCCACCCATCCGTCGTAAATGGCAAGTCAAAGTAAATATTACCATCCGTAAGAAATGGCAAGTCAACGTAAATATTACCCCACTCACACCTTCGTAAATGGCAAGTCAAAGTAAATATAGCCCCACCCATCCGCCGTAAATGGCAAGTCAAAGTAAATATTACCCCACCAATCCGTAGTAAATGGCAAGTCAGTGTAATTATTACCCCACCCATCCGTCGTAAATGACAAGTCAGTGTAAATATTACCCCACCCATCCGTCGTAAATGACAAGTCAGTGTAAATATAACCCCACCCATCCGTAGTAAATGGAATGTCAGTGTAAATATTACCCCTACCATCCGTCGTAAATGACAAGTCAGTGTAAATATTACCCCTACCATCCGTCGTAAATGACAAGTCAGTGTAAATATTACCCCTACCATCCGTCGTAAATGGCAAGACAAAGTAAATAAACTTCACTCATCCGTCGTAAATGACAAGTCAGTGTTAATATTACCCCTACCATCCGTCGTAAATGACCAGTTAGTGTAAATATTACCCCACCCATCCGTCGTAAATGACAAGTCAGTGTAAATATAACCCCACCCATCCGTAGTAAATGGAATGTCAGTGTAAATATTACCCCTACCATCCGTCGTAAATGACAAGTCAGTGTAAATATTACCCCTACCATCCGTCGTAAATGACAATTAAGTGTAAATATTACCTCTACCATCCGTCGTAAATGACAAGTCAGTGTAAATATTACCCCTACCATCCGTCGTAAATGGCAAGACAAAGTAAATAAACTTCACTCATCCGTCGTAAATGGCAAGTCAGTGTAAATATTACCCCTACCATCCGTTGTAAATGACAAGACAAAGTAAATATAACCCCACTCATCCGTCGTAAATGGCAAATCAAAGTAAATATTACCCCTACCATCCGTTGTAAATGGCGAATCAAGGTAAATATTACCCAACCAATCCGTCGTAAATGACAAGTCAAAGCAAATATTACCCCTTACATCCGTCGTAAATGACAAGTCAGTGTAAATATTACCCCTACTATCCGTTGTAAATGGCAAGACAAAGTAAATATAACTCCACACATCCGTCGTAAATGACAAGTCAGTGTCAATATTACCCGACCCATCCGTTGTAAATGGCAAGGCAAAGTAAATATTACTCCACTCATCCGTCGAAAATGGCAAGTCAAAGTTAATATTACCCCACCCATCCGTCGTAAACTGCAAGTCAACGGTCATATTACCCCACCCATCCGTCGTAAAAGGCAAGTCAACGGTCATATTACCCCACCCATACGTCGTAAATTGCAAGTCAACGGTCATATTACCCCACCCATCCGTCGTAAATTGCAAGTCAACGGTCATATTACCCCACCCATACGTCGTAAATTGCAAGTCAACGGTCATATTACCCCACCCATCCGTCGTAAAAAGCAAGTCAAAGGTCATATAAATGAATGTAATATTTAGGAATGGGAAGAGTCATGTTCGGCTTATGGAGTCATAGAAATGATGAATATGACTATGTTATTTTAACGGGCATGGTGCTGTACACAAACCATTTATAAGTTTATAGAGATATAGATTTAAAAAACACATCTATATGTTCCGTTTGTGTACAGATATGGTTTCAACGTGAATTTATTGGTATTTTTAACATATATACAAGTTCACCTTCGTGGACTCTGGCCTGCATTTGTGGGAGCCAGCAAAAAGGGTGGTTGACTCCTCGCACTGGTTGATGGCAGTTTTGTTGAGGTCGATATCAAGTAGAACAACGCCCCTGAAAATATAGAAAGGACAATTATACGCAAGCACAGGACAAACTTGCCACAATCTTTACTGCTTGGTTTGGTCAGGTACTGTTTTCCAACTTAAGCTGAACCTAGTTTCTCGGAAATATTTAACTATTAACCCAATTACTAACTTAATGCACTTTACCACTAAACATCTAAGCATGGTGCATAAATATTAAAAACAATCTCTGTTGAAATCATATTCTCTGACAGGTTATATTGATATAGAATATCGGTTTAATCACGATGAATGCGACGCGTTCATAGTAATCGATGATGCAAGAAGAAGAAGAAGAAGAAGAAGAAGAAGAAGAAGAAGAAGAAGAAGAAGAAGAAGAAGAAGAAGAAGAAGAAGAAGAAGAAAAAGAAGAAGAAAAAGAAGAAGAAAAGAACAGAAACATAACAACAACCATTATTGATTTAAACTTAAAGTTACTTAAACGAATACTCAGACTCATCAATCTCATTATGAACCATAAACTAAGACTCAGCAACCTCAGTCAGAACCTAAAACTTAGACAAAACGTTTCCGGATGATTATAAAGCGAAGCAGACATCGCGAAATCATACCACAGCGAAACGCTTCCGAAGTATTTTTAAGCGAAGCAGACATCGCGAAATCAAACCACAGCGAAATGTTTCCGGAGTAATATTAAGCGAAGCAGACATCGCGAAATCAAACCACGGCGAAACGTTTCCGGAGTATTATTAAGCGAAGCAGACATCGCGAAATCAAACCACAGCGAAACGTTTCCGGAGTATTATTAAGCGAAGCAGACATCCCGAAATCATACCACAGCGAAACGTTTCCGGAGTATCATTAAGCGAAGCAGACATCGCGAAATCAAACCACAACGAAACGTTTCCGGAGTATTATTAAGCGAAGCAGACATCCCGAAATCATACCACAGCGAAACGTTTCCGGAGCATTATTAAGCGAAGCAGACATCGCGAAATCAAACCACAGCGAAACGTTTCCGGAGTTTTATTAAGCGAACCAGACATCGCGAAATCAAACCACAGCGAAATGTTTCAGGAGTATTATAAAGCGAAGCAGACATCGCGAAATCAAATCACAGCGAAACATTTCTGGAATATAGAAATGCGAATCAGACATCGCGAAATCAAACCACAGCGAAATGTATCCGGATTGTAGCAATGCGAAGCAAAAATCGCGTTTTCAAACCACAGCGAAACGCTTCCGTTAAGCAGTGACGCATCTCCGCTCGAAGTGGCCCAATATTTTCTCCAAGACAGCCACGAAGCCAATATCGATTGGTGTGTTGAATCTACCTTCGGTGTTTGGGAATAGCCAATATGTGTCACAGAAACGATAAGCAGGCATCGTGCTCGGAGACAAACAGCAGAATGAGTCTGCGACAGACAGAGAAAGGAATGGAATACCGCGGTGGTCAAATGTTAGTCGATGTATTCAATAGTATCGACACGACATGATGAGAGGCATTCAATATACATTCGTCGTACGTTGACCTTAGAAATGATTGCGTACAATTTGAATGCGAATGGCTACGGAATCTTTTTCGCTATCGCCATGTCGATTTAACTGGCATGCGACAACTTGAAAGTTAACGTTTAATTTCTACTTTTCGCTTTGTCAAGTTTCCACGAAATGAAAGAAGAAATGCGCTATTTTGGGGGCTGTTAATTATGGCGTGATTGTCAACTCGTCGACCCGTTATCTAGCACAAGCATTTGTCAACAGTTTATTCCCACGACCACTGGAAAAGTTGAAAGATTCGGTCGACAACAGTCGCGCAATAGTCAGCTTGTCGACTTTAGGTGTTTGAGTAGACGATATAACTTCTCATGATCTACGTTACTCGACAAGTCGAATTGAGAGCTCTAAATTTCAAGTTCACGTGCCCGTTTAGTCGACAAATCGATGGCGTAACCGGATCTCGTAATATGGTCATTTGACTATGTCATTCAGTGGTCAAGAGTTACATAGGCCATGTCCAATAGTCTCAACAACAGATATCCTCAATTAACAATGTACTCGACGGAGAGATGTGTTCAATATAAACATCTGATGCATGTGTATATTGACATGTACATTGTCAATGGTATGACATTCAATGCTCTGACGGTTAAGCAAAACGATGCTTAATATACATTATTCGAACAATGTCAGAAGAAACGGTTGTGTTAAAAAGGGGTGGTGTACGGTGGTCAAGTATATGATAATCGATATTTAATCGGTTCGATCGGGGCAGATGGTCAGAGCCATTTTATGGGCATGACGGACATGGCCACTAGGCATCACCTTTATATTGACCGCTGTGAAACGTTTGCCTACTGCTGTTTTTAATTTTTCAATTTCTAATTGGCAGGAAGTGATTTGAGTTTCATATACTATTATCGTCCAGTTTAGTATGCTAGATACATAATATATACAGAACATTCTGTATGGAGCTTCTTGTTACGCTTTGGCTGTAGATTTGTTTGGTAAAGTCAAGAAGTTGGAAATGTTAATGATAACTTTTCAACATCTGCTGACTGATTGCAAAACTGGTTCGGGTATGATGGAGACTAACTTCGCTGGGTATGATGGAAACTAACCTCGCTGGGTATGATGGAGACTAACCTCGCTGGGTATGATGGAGACTAACCTAGCTGGGTATAATGGAGACTAACCTAGCTGGGTATGATGGAGACTAACCTCGCTATGGCACATGCATACATTTTAAATCCATGCTCACTGTAAATTTTGACTCCAAAGCATTACAATTATGTGATTTTTCGTTTTCAGTAAGTCATCTAGCTTGTGCAATTATATATTTTAATTTATGATTGCTTTTTTACAAACTGTATTTCCTTAAAACTGTGTTATATTTTATAATCTAAATGTTTCTTCCTATGTCAAGCCATTTTTTACGACAAGGACCACAATGGAAATAAGGGATAGATAATTCCTTTTGGTGATATCCTTTGTGTACAATGTAGTTGACATGGACTATTTTACTTTTGCTTGATGTTTTAATCATGTATAATGTTACCATATTTTAACAGAAATAAATATATATAGATATATATATCCATGTCACTCACAGAAAAATACTTATGTATCAATTAACCATTTTATGTTTGATCGATGTTCGAGCGCTATACACTGTTTATATAAACTGGTCGACATTCAGGGGTTCCAAAAGAGGATTGAATATGTAGATATTGATTTGTTTATTTTGATATTCAATATGACGAACATGATAACCATGCATTTTTGTCATATATATATATATATATATATATATATATATATATATATATATATATATATATATACACCAGATTTGTTTATATCTTTGCATTGTACAATTGTGTAGTATATGAATTCCAAAATGTCTGCAATCTTTTGCATTGTCTAAAAAAAAAGAGAAAAATAGCTAAGATAGCTGTTTATGTTAGAGGGAAAAGAAGATTTAAGGAATAATTGTTAATTATTTGATAGAAAATAAACCCATATTTTGATAAAAAAATATTATGGTTTGTCTTATTAATAAAACTATGTAGACACATCACAAAGTTCATTCCAAACAATATCCTGAATTTAATAAATAGGGACAGGACAATTTAGTCGGCAGGAAAAATATGTCGAAAATGCATTACTTTAACATTGATAGCTGCATTTGAATTTATGAGATACATTACACATTAACGGGTCATCCTAGTAACCAAGTTACGGCAACATAGTCAAGACATTCAGTTGAATACTAAGCGAGTTTTAGAAAGCGTACGAACTGACCATCTCTTGGCGTAAAAATTGACCATTTCTTCGAAATACGAATTGACCACCTTCTGGCTTACGAATTGACCATTTCTTGGCGTACGAATTGACCATTTCTTGGAGGTACGAATTGACCACCTCTTGGCGTACGAATTGACCATCTATTGGCGTGACCGTCCCTTGGCGTACGAATTAACCATCTCTTGGCGTACGAATTAACCATCTCTTGGCGTACGAATTAACCATCTCTTGGCGTACGAATTGACCATCTATTGGCGTGACCGTCCCTTGGCGTACGAATTTACCATCTCTTGGCGTACGAATTAACCATCTCTTGGCGTACGAATTAACCATCTCTTGGCGTACGAACTTCACGACCGTGCTACAATTATATTATTAATTGACGAGCACGTTACGCTTAGTGTTTTTGCACTAAGCCTTAAACAGCCTTAAAAGTAGTTTCCTCACTCTGCAAGGCCATACCTGTGCATTGCCTTTGAGATGACTGGTGACTCTGTACAATCTGGTAACGTTTAAATGGGTTCCATGAATAAAATTGAAATTTGTTTTTACCGAAAAACATATTATAAATATATTTAATATGTTAACCCTAATAGTTTTACTTTCGTTTCAGTTGAAATTATGAAGAGTAATACAAACTGTAATAACTTAATGTATTATGTTGTCGATTATTTACTTTACATGTTAGTCATAAGGGGGCAAGCACCTTAGAAGTGGTACCAACATTATTTGGGGCTTCCAGACATCACAACTGAACGATAAGGTTAATTGAGCGATCAGAGAAGTAGTTTATTTATGGGTTGTATTCCTTAATTAATTGTATCAACCGTCAAGAAATCGTACGTCATTCTCCCTCAGTAACTCTCGTATAATCAATTTAGTTAATTGGTAGAGGTGTCTGTATAACGAGGTATAATTAACCCGGCAATGAAACAATAGGGAACAATAGCACGTGGGAAATGCTACTTGGCTGGAACTGACAGCACGTGTTGAATTTTGGGTATAAATATCGCGGTGGGAGCGATAGGGTTTTATATGATTCTTTATAGTATGTAAAATATAAAGTTTTCGCTCTCTCCTAGTTGATATGTTGTTTGGAGGTCGTTACTGTCTAAGGTGACGGAAAACACACATCGGATATGGGTCATATAGTTTATACGTCATGAAGCAAGAAACAGTTTAAAAAGGGGCGGTTATTAGGAATATAACGTTCTCAATACATGTAATTAAATACTACGTAGACTTTATGTTCTATGTCAGGTATGTGAAAGTGGTAGTCTACCTTAACATTTAATTCAAATGTATTCCTTTTGACACGTGTATTTGAACATGTAAGGACAAATATTAGTTTGCAAAATGGGCTGCTAGAACTAAGGCAATTCTAGTATTAGTACAATGAAAACTACAGGGACAAGCCCACTTTTCAAAACAAATAAGCAAACCCCATATTTAGAGGCGCACAGCTAGGGCCCAGAGAGATACAGAACGAAAGACACTAAAAGTTATGAAAATAATGTCGAACCCCGTTGGTTCGAACTCGCTTGGCTCGATTTCCTCGTTGGCTCGAACTGGATCTGAAGGACCGATTTCTTGATACTGAATGATAGCATTCTCCCTTGGCTCGAACTCTCCGAGGCTCGAGGTATTTTCGCCGGTACCTTGGACATCGAGCCAACGGGGTTCGACTGTATTCAGTTTGTTACTGCTTTCAGGTAGTCTGAACCTAATTCAACAAGAACACTTTCATTTCCTCATTAAGGACTTCTTGGAAAACATGTTTACCATTGGGTTTCTAAATAACTGCATAATTAAAAATGAAAAAAATAAACTTTTTCAAATAGTTAGCATTATCATGTACGTATTATTTTCAATGCTTGTTACCTTACATCCAAGTTAAAGTTGATGCAATTATTGTTCATACTTCCAAGTCCTATATCTTTGCAATTATGAAAAACAACAACAGAGTAATAGGCATTGGTACGCATGTGCATTGTGAATCTAGTAAGATAGGTCTAAAGGTTCATGCGAATATCTTGAATGACCAAGTTAAAGAATTAACATGACTCGTTTCCAAACCATCAAGGGACATAACTGGTGCAAGATTTACAGGCCCTGTTGTACATGTGTGGATTGTCTATGACACTATGTGTACATAGTATCATCTTGAATGGATTTTGAGTTATGGTGCCAAGGTGTTTTCGCAAATCAAGGCTATGGTTATAACTCGACCTTTTTTCCGTGGTATCGACCGATACGATTTGGGACGTTTTGTCTGGGATTTCCGGACCAAGGAGCAAGGCAGACGACTTCCTGAGACCAAAGGTGATGGACGTGTTCTGGTATAAAGATCATGAAGTGTGCTCTGGCCCGACCAAAGACTGCTTTCATACTTAGGTGAATATCCCGAAACGTCCGTTATTGCAGTAATAGCTATACTAGTATAATTAAAGCAGAGAGCTATAACATTTCTTAACAAACTCGACAAACTAATCATTTCTAATGCAACGAGTTCGTCAATATTGTATTCTTTATCATTTAATTAAGATATTTTAGCGAGAAATATCTCGCTTCTAAATGATGGGGTCATCATGCATTACATATTTACGTAACAAACAGTCTTCGGCTACAACTGTACATTTATACATACCTTTAAGAAACAACATACATGTTGAAGATACCCCCATCACACAGCTTATAATTGCATCAAAAAACAGAAGTGGAAACGCTTACAAAGCCAAGAATCCTGCATAGTCGGGTACAAAACATCGCTAATCTACCCGGGAAATCTTCTGTAGTTATAAAACCTGACAAGCACAGTTCTCTCTTGGATAAATCTATCTGGACATATAGTACGTGTTCTGGGTTAAGCTTGTATGTCTCCCGTTTAGTGCCTGCTGGGCCTGGGTGCCTGCTGGGCCTGGGTGCCTGCTGGGCCTGGGTGCCTGCTGGGCCTGGGTGCCTGCTGGGCCAGGGTGCCTGCTGGGCCTGGGTGCCTGCTGGGCTTAGATGCCTGGTCATATTGAAGAATACTGGGCTTGTGCTTGTAGCTCCCACAGTTTATACCATTATTTGAATACAACCTACATTTTCAGCCAATGAAATGTAGATAGGCAATCATTTAGTACTAGGTTGAATAATTACGAATGTCAACTGTCGCGGGTGTTTGAAGCCACCTACAGCCACTCACCAGATGCATATTCCCTGTCTCACATTTTAGGTTGAAAACCAGTGATGTTGTACTAGTATTTTAATTCAGCATACGCTACGCCCACTCCGCCCATTCTTAATTGTTTAGGTTTTATTTCAGGTCATCTAACTATTACATATCGAGAGAGTGTATATTGGATAGTGCGGTTGCAACTTGTTTCACAAAAACGAAACGTCATTACTTATACGGGCTGTACGTTTTCGTTGACAGTTCCGACCAGTTACCACAACATGTATTGGTAAAATTATATTATACTTTTTAAGTAAGTAGTGTTTGTTTATAACACAATCTGCCTTAACTATTAGAAATATAGCAATTAAGTCTTAACCTTACAAGGCGAATTTTGATGACACGGCTGAATATATTAATGTTTTTCTCAAAGTTCGAATGAGGGTACACATAAGTTTAAATATGCAGGGTTGACATGAAATGATATACATTGGTAAAACATATTTAATCAAGATGGCCATGTTGGTAGAAACATGTTTAAGATTAGATTAAACTTGTATCCCTCAATAACCCAAATGGCAGCCAATAAGTCATTCAGCATTAAATATATGCGGGGAAATTTAGGAGGTATGTGAACAATGTTCCATTCACGTAAGGTCGACATCTAGGTGTGTTATCGCCTTCATTGGGCTTATAGATTTTATATATGGCCGCGGAATATTGCGGTAACCCCGGAACCTGTACCCTGTGTTTCGTATAGTTAAAACTTACGACAGAATATGTAGCGATTTTCAAGAACAGTGTACGTCGTTCGCATCCTCTTTGTTGTCTTAATAAATGCAACACATAGGTGACAAATAACTATTTGAAAATTTCATTACATTTTCATTTGACGCACGAACTATATCGATATAATGGCAACTCACCAATTTGAAACAAGGGAAAACATACACAAACGACTGCCTATGCTAGAAACTAAAATGCAATAATGTATATAAGAAAAGAAAACCAACAACAACATAAAGAAAATCAACAACAACATATCACAACATTTATTAAACATGCTTACGATTTTCTACAAAAGCATTTTTCCATACAATTTCGTAAACATCTGAGGTACAGCATTTAGTTCAATAATCCAATTTCATTTTACAAAGAGTATGTACATCTCACCTATTCTTCAAATTCACTTGTCTAGTTTTGTTACACTTTATATATGCACATGTAAATAACCGTCACATACTTTAAAACGTTGAAACTAAAACTCAAACAACAAAACTGCCCAGTGTAGCCAGTAACAACCATGCATTAACCCAAATCACACAATTACAAGATAATGAAATAACACAAAACAAACATTCTAATTTACTATGTGTTCACCACATGCAAGCTACACCCATGTTTCGCGTGTTCCGCCTTTTAAACAACATTCACGCAATCATGTCCAATCATCAAGTGATTTTGTCGGAGCAAATAGTGGATACACGAACATGAAAATTGCCAAGAAATGTAGGGCAAATATAGGTATTATATAATGCATCTATGACATTCGGTTTTCTTCGTGTGTTTTACGTATACGGACTTGCATGTCAAGGTCTACTATTCTAACATTTTCTATGTTCTAGACGAATACACTATCATTTTAGCTGTTATTAAACTAAGGCACTAACATTTTAGATTTTCTAGGAAAAAGACATTTAGACTGTTCTTAGTCTAAGACACTAACAGTTTGTCTGTTCTAGACTAAAGCGCTAAAGTTGGATCTGTTCTAGACTAAGGTACTTGAATTTTGGCTGTTGTAGACTAAGACACTCACATCTTGGTTGTTTTAAACTAAAGCACTAACAATTGGGCTGTTATAAACTAAGACATCAGCATTATCGCAAAAACAATATGGCTGTTCTATACTAAAACTTGAACATTTCGGCTGTTCTAGACTGAATCACTAACGTCTCGGCTGTTCTAGACCGAATCACTAACGTTTTGGCTGTTCTAGACTAATGCACTAACGTTTTGGCTGTTCTAGGCTGAAGCACTAACGTTTCGGCTGTTTAAGGCTGAAGCACTAACGTTTCGGCTGTTCTAGACCGAATCACTAACGTTTTGGATGTTTTAGACCGAAGCACAAACGTTTTGTCTGTTCAAGGCTGAAGCACTAACGTTTTGGCTGTTCTAGACTGATGCACTAACGTTTTTTGCTGTTCTAGACTGAAACACTAACGTTTCGGCTGTTCTAGACTAAAGCACTAAAGATGCACTAATGTTTTGGCTGTTCTAGACTGAAATACTAACGTTTCGGCTGTTCTAGACTGAAGCACTAACGTTTTGGCTGTTCTAGACTGAAGCACTAACGTTTTGGATGTTCAAGAATGAAACACTAACATTTTGGCTGTTCTTACCTGAAACACTAACATTTTGGCTGTTCTAGACTGAAGCACTAACGTTTTGGCTGTTCTAGACTGAAGCACTAACGTTTTGGCTGTTCTAGACTGAAGCACTAACGTTTTGGCTGTTCTAGACTGAAGCACTAACGTTTGGGCTGTTCTAGACCGAAGCACTAACGTTTTGGCTGTTCTCGACCGAAACACTAACGTTTTGGCTGTTCTAGACCGAAACACTAACGTTTTGGCTGTTCTAGACCGAAGTACTAACGTTTTGGCTGTTCTAGACCGAAGCACTAACTTTTTGGCTGTTCTAGACCGAAGCACCAAGACCGAAGCACTTACGTTTTGGCTGTTCTAGACTTAAGCACTAACGTTATGGCTGTTCTAGACTGAAACACTAACGTTTTGGATGTTCTAGACCGAAACATTAACGTTATGGCTGTTCTAGACTGAAGCACTAACGTTTCGGCTGTTCTAGGCTGAATCACTAACGTTTCGGCTGTTCTAGACTGAAGCACTAACGTTTTGGCTGTTCTAGGCTGAAGCACTAACGTTTTGGCTGTTCTAGGCTGAAGCACTAACGTTTTGGCTGTTCTAGACCGAATCACTAACGTTTTGGACTGAAACACTAACGTTTTGGCTGCTGTAGACTCAGACACTAACCGTTTAGCTACTTTGGAATAAGATGATCGTATTTTTGCTGTTCTAAGACTGAGATACTATCATCTTTTGCAATTCTAAGACTTCGACACTATTTAAAAGTCTTAGAACTAAAACGTACATTTTTGGCTGTTCTAAGACTTCAGCACTAAAATTCTTAGACTAAGACACTAACAATTGTGGCTGTCCTAAGACTTCGACACTAAAAGTATTAGACTTAAATACTAACATGGTGGCTTTTTTAACAATTTGACACACCTTTGTCTTCGATACTTACATTTTGGTTGTCATAAATGAGTACTTTACTTTAAAGATGCACTCTTACTCCCAAATAAGATTTACCACAATTAATACAATTGTTTTAATACATCAAAAAGGATGAACAAATATCGAAAACAATTTTTATGAAGGATACCGAGATTAATTTGAAAGAAAGGTTCAGAAAACACGGTATTTCTACCTTTTGAAACGATAGTAGATCAGAGTAAATCTTTTAGCACTCACCAATCATTTATTATTTTTGCGTTTTCAGCTAATAAATACACGGTTATAATCTTGTTATCAGTTATTTGTATTTTTAATAAATAGTAAGAAGTTAAAGGTTTATCACTCAAAATGTATATAATTTTACCTCCACACGATACATTCTAAGAATTGCGTGAATATTGTTGATCTTTCAAGGATTGATCTTCTAAACAAAAAAGATAAACACACAACAACCACCATACACAACTTACTTAAATTCTCTTTTCGTTGCATTATTGAAGAATGGTAACGACACGCCTGCAACCCATCGCTTTAACCGGAAACAATCAAAATATGGCTGCTCCCAGTGAACGGTGAATGGTGTATGAGCGGACGTGACGTCATACGATTTGTGGAACTTTTTAGAATGATAAGCGTAAAATTCCTGGTTTGTAAAGTTTTTGTATGACATTCCGAAGTCCTGGGTCATGCTATCACCATCACTTGTGTTTTTGTAAATGTAAGGAAAAAATTTGGTCGAAAATGCAATTCCAGCCCCTGCTATATTTCCATCATCTATAATAATTCTTAGAAAAGAAATTAAAGCTGGCACATGTTCATCAGAAAAGTTAGTAAACTCAACAGTTGGATTGTTTGTAAACAAATCTGTCAAATATTTTGCTATCAAACGACCTCGCTGCACTTGTTCATTGTACTTTTGGAAAGACGTCGGTTTAAACTCATAATTAAAATCACTAAGTGTTATAGTCTGAAGGTTTCTTGACTTATTGCACAGTTTCTCTCTTGCTGATTGGTTATTTCGTATAGAATCAATAAATTCCAACATTTTACTTTCCTTTAATGAGTCTTCATCCACTGAAAAATTAGTCCGTAGCAGAGCCATGTCCGCATCTTCTGATCTTAAATTCCTACCACTTGGCTTTCTTTCTGGGCGTAGATGGTGATTCAATTTTGGAGGAAACTGTAGCTCGGGACCTCCTAGACTTTCAGCAGTTGTTACCAGTAGAATTTCACATAGACATATACAGAAACAATGAATCCTAAGGACTAGCAATTCTAACTCCATATTTGAATGGAAACACGTGACTAATTACCACGTGTTAAAAAATAAGCCACGCCCCCAAATTCCCATCGTGGGGCAAGCTTTTACTTAATGTCACTTTGAGTATTGCAATTGATATTCAATTTCAAAGGCATCCCAACAAGGTTGTTCCTACCAACCTTCTACCAACTGTTTCAAGTTGATGCGAGTTCGTTCGTTGAACGAAGTTCGAGGTTTTGGCTTCCTGCGATTAAATATCATGGTAGTTGTGTGTCTTGTATTCTAATTAGGCGTCTGCTGCTCCATGTTCAGTGGTGTAATAGTCGGGTTCCTTCGTAAATCAATAAGAATCTTCTTTTATTACACGATGCAAAGTTGATTGTCCGCCATATTGGATGGAAATCATAGATCGCTTATGTTCACTTCCGGTTTAAATGATTTTTTCTCACCGTATTGATAAAACTGCAAAAGAAATAGAGAGATTATTGATCGAAGCTGTTCTTCCGCACAACAAGTAAGGTTCGCATAGCAGAAATAGCCAATATGTCTAAAAGAACATTAATCACTTCGTTTTGATCAGCGTGTGTTGGTGCATTAGTAGAAATTCTCGATATTTCTTCACTCGCAGTTGTATGATTGTTGCTAGTAGTAATATGTTGAACATTTGCACTAATTTGTGTTAAGTAATTATTGAAATAATGTTTGAAGAACTTTAACAAAGATTACATGGTTTATACTTCGAGAAATAATTGGATACGAAAATCGACATTTTTTTCTAATGCACCGTAAATGTAGCAATTGTTTATCATTAAAGTAATGTAACCACACCAGGCCTTCAAAAATAGAATTAATTTTGATGGACTATGATATACCATAAAATATTTTTATTAATTTAAACACAACGTGCAGATTCAAGTGTCCTAAAGTTTACATGCAGATATGTACACATGTTTGTCATAAAATAAATGTCACATTAGTCTATTAATCGAACGCCATCATTTGATCTGTTGAACTATTTTCCGTGCTAAATACACATGTACAAATGAACACATCGTCTACTCCAACATTTGGTTTTAATTTTTTACCTCAGTTTGAAAAAATCTAGACATATACGTTCCATATATTTAGTTGATATAGAGGTAATATGGACTGCTATACAGTGTCATTTCAGGCATTATATTACAATATGAAACCGTTTGGCTTCGGGAAGGAGCGTTGATGTATAATGGTAGCCGAAAGGAAGTGACATCTGGATGTTTATTTGAGCTCGGTTGTGAACACAGCTGAACGCTGATATGGATCACTCCGATTCCGAGACCTAGGCAGAAACCAGTATACTTCTGTCCCTTTACAGAGGCCATGCATGTGAGACAAAGCGCCTGGTGAAATCGAACCCACAACCTCCTGGTTGAGATGTGGAAACCAGGACCATCTTACTTCATCATTTCAAAAGTGATATTTAATGTCTACAAAATGCATTGCATTACTTGCACTGAATTACTAATGGAATAAATGTTTGGACAAAGCTCTCATCATTTTACGTATTTGGTTGATACTTGGACAAATACTTTTGAGCCGATATATTTCCAAGTTCCCAATTTGTAAGTTGCCATTTTGAATATCTTTTTTATGGAGCAGTTTGACCCAGTTATCAATTAATTCCATTTTTACGAGTTTTTCTTGGAATTCATTCCACTTTGCGTGTTATGTCTTCCATTTTGTGGACGCAAAACTTCATGACCATAACTGGAAAATGTATTTTATTGCTTTTGGTTGATGGCGGTGTTCATTGGATCAAGCCGATATGTGGTAGCGTACAGGTTATATCAGCTTCTTTATTCAAGCTCACATAGAACATTATCGCAGTCACCCATCGAAATGGTCATATTCCTATTTTTCATGACGTCCCATGTGCTCATGTTATGGCTGTTTTGTTGTGAGCATGGGCAGTCAAGACGTCGGGCCTTCAGGTCAGAATGACTTGAACTGCTCTTATTTTATGGAGGACTGTCGCCAACTTAAAATAACCATATGGCTACGTGTGGGGCTGTATCAGTATATGGCTTCATGGGATCAAAGATAAGTGCCAAATGCCGCTTAAGACAGGTGGTCGCTTAATATGTTTACTTTATATAGTCAAATCGTACGAATGAAATTTAGAACGGCGGAAAATGGAAGTTTCCGTACCGCAAGCGATACGTTCAGTAAGTGCTAACAGTCGCTCACGTTAGCAAACTATTTAGTTTTGTATCACTGTTTTATCGTTGCCTGTACACTGCAGGATGGGAACCAAATTGCAACCGTTTGTTTTCGTGAGCGTTTGTTAGCCTTAAATAAACTAAGTCAAGTTTGAGTGTGTTTGATTGAGATATAGGACAAAAGCTCTTGTGTTATTTGTATAGTATTAGGGACATATATCAAGATTTAATTTACGGATCTGAATGCAAGAATAGATGTTTCTAGAATGTCAAATGTTCAGAAGGTATTTTCTGTGCCTGATTTTATAGATGTATACAGCCAATGTGTCTTTCATATTTGGCGGTCGAGTAGTATTCCATATAGGTTGTGCCACTTTATGCATTTAAAAGTCATTGAACAGTTTTTGACAATAAAGATTACTTTCCAAGATTGTGCCATACCCC
The DNA here is from genome assembly GCF_026914265.1 of Mya arenaria. Taxonomy (NCBI): domain Eukaryota; kingdom Metazoa; phylum Mollusca; class Bivalvia; order Myida; family Myidae; genus Mya; species Mya arenaria. The sequence continues at coordinate 23,846,625 of NC_069128.1, forward strand.
AATTTTCTCAAGTTTACATTTAAGAAATAGGAAAGCACATGATATCAGAATCAACGGGGACGAACAGGCCCCAAATTTAAAATAAAATGGCAAATGATTCCATAAAATGACATATGAGGTCAACACACCCTATGGCATCTTGTGTGATCAATACCCCCTATGTCATATTATGTGATCAACACACCCTTTGAGTTCTTGTGTGATCAACACACTCTATGTCATCTTGTGAGGTCTGCACACCAAATGTCATATTGTGTGGTCAACACACCCTATGTCATCTTGTGTGATCAACATGCCCTATGTCATCTTGTGTGTTCAATACACCCTATGCCATCTTGTGGGGTCAACACGCCCTATGTCATCTTGTGGGGTCAACACACCCCATGTCATCTTGTGGGGTCAACACACCCTATGTCATCTTGTGACGTCAACACACCCTATGCCATTTTGTGACGTCAACACACCCTATGTCATCTTGTGACGTCAACACACCTATGTCATCTTGTGACGTCAACAAACCCTATGTCATAATGTGACGTCAACACACCCTATGTCATCTTGTGACGTCAAAACACCCTATCTCATCTTGTGTGATCAACACGCCCTAAGACATATGTGTGCTCAACAAACCTTATGTCATCTTGTGTGATCAACACAACCTATGTCATCTTGTGACGTCAACACACCCTATGTCATTTTGAGAGGTCAACACACCCTATGTCATCATGTGACGTCAACACACCCAATGTCATCTTGTGACGTCAACACACCTTGTGTGATCAACACGCCCTATGCCATCTGTGTGCTCAACACACCCTATGTCATCTTGTGGGGTCAACACACCCCATGTCATCTTGTGGGGTCAGCACACCCTATGTCATCTTGTGACGTCAACACACCCTATGCCATTTTGTGATGTCAACACACCCTATGTCATCTTGTGGGGTCAACACACCCCATGTCATCTTGTGGGGTCAGCACACCCTATGTCATCTTGTGACGTCAACACACCCTATGCCATTTTGTGATGTCAACACACCCTATGTCATCTTGTGACGTCAACACACCTATGTCATAATGTGACGTCAACACACCCTATGTCATCTTGTGACGTCAACACGCCCTATATCATCTTGTGACGTCAACACACCCTATCTCATCTATTGTGATCAACACGCCCTAAGACATATGTGTGCTCAACAAACCTTATGTCATCTTGTGTGATCAACACATCCTATGTCATCTTGTGACGTCAACACACCCTATGTCATTTTGAGAGGTCAACACACCCTATGTCATCTTGTGACGTCAACACACCCTATGTCATCTTGTGAAGTCAACACACCTTGTGTGATCAACACGCCCTATGTCATCTGTGTGCTCAACACACCCTATGTCATCTTGTTTGATCAACACCCTATGTCATCTTGTGACGTCAACACACCCTATGTCATCTTGTGAGGTCAACACCAATATGTCACCTGTGTGCTTAACACGCTCTTTGTTATCTTGTGACGTCAACACACCCTATGTCATCTGGTGAGGTCACCAAACCCTATGTCATTTTGTGTGATCAACACGCCCTATGTCATATTGTGTGATCAACACACCTTATGCCTTTTTGTGAGGTCAACACACCCTATGTCATCTTGTGACGTTAACACACCCTATGTCATCTTGTATGATCAACACACATTATGTCATCTTGTGTGATCAACACACCCTATGTCATCTTGTGTGATCAACACATCCTATGTCATCTTGTGTGATCAACATGCCCTATGTCATCTTGTGTGTTCAACACACCCTATGTCATCGTGTGTGATCAACACAGCCTTTGTCATCTTGTGAGGTCAACACGCCCTATGTCATCTTGTGAGGTCTGCACATCCTATGTCATCTTGTGAGGTCAACACACCCTATGTCATCTTGTGAGCTCAACACACCCTATTTCATCTTGTGTGATCAACACACCCTATGTCATCTTGTGTGATCAACACACCTAATGTTATCTTGTGTGATCAACACACCCTATGTCATATTGTGAGGCCAACACACCCTATGTCATCATGTGTGATCAACATGCCCTATGCCATCTTGTGAGGTCAACATACCCTATGTTATCTTGTGTGATCAACACACCCTATGCCATCTTGTTACCTCAACACACCCTATGCCATCTGGTGAGGTCAACACACCCTATGTCATCTTGTGGGGTCAACACACCCTATGTCATCTTGTAGGGTCAACACATCCTATGTCATCTTGTGACGTCAACACACCCTATGTCATCTTGTGACGTCAACACACCTATGTCATCTGTGACGTCAAAACACCCTATGTCATCTTGTGACGTCAACACACCTATGTCATCTTGTGACGTCAACACACCCTATATCATCTTGTGACGTCAAAACATCCGATGTTATCTTTTGACGTCAACACATCATATGTCATTATGTGTGATCAACACACCCTTTGTGTCTTTTTTGACGTTTTATGTCTTCAATATATTTTTTTTACTTTCAAAAAAGTGCTACTGGGAATATCTAGTATGCCTAATGAAAGTTGTGTATACGTTTAAATTGTCCCCATTCTGATATTGACATTTGTTGTTAGTGGCATAGTATAACTTAGTTTACTTGATGAAATCCAAACTGTCGTTTAGTTTATTCTAAGTTGTATTCAGTTTACAACGATTTCGAAGAAAGTAACATCAACTTATGCTTAACAACTTGTTGGCACGATGTTGCGCGAGTGTTGTCTTGTGTTGTCACGTGAGGGGAAAACTCGCAGAAAAAAACACCTGTCCGGCCTGGTGACCACTAACAAACCCAGATATGCCCAGATATGTGGGTCAACTTATTGAGAAGCGAGTGCGCTAACTACTTCGTTAAATGGGCGGATCCTTAATACAAACAGTTTACAGAAGTTCAAATTAATAAAATTAGAAATGCTTGTCAAAGTGACAAATTAAAATAACCATAGAAACGAACATTTATAGTTATTGCAAAAGATAAAAACAATGTGTTTACTTATTTAAATATACATTTTATTTTATTGTCTGATATTGTTTCTAAATAATATATATAACAAATAAGTCATTGATTCCCAAATGCGTTTTAACTTAATATATATAATATACATACGAATATAAAAGACATTTTATAAGTATATACTTAACCCATTTTTCGTAATGCTTTATTTCTTTTATATTGCAGGTATTCATTTATTTATCTTTCTAAGCAGAACCATACGTGGGTCATTAATTACCTATTTCATTAAGCATATTGTGTGAACTGTTTAAAACGAAATTAACTTTGATCTCTTATGTCATTGATTGGCCTAGAACGAGCATATAGACGCATGTAATATATTAAATGAAATATACAAATAGATGCTGTTATATCCTCTGATGGGTTACTGGGCCTCAGTCAGTCTTAGCTAGCAAATTTGCAAGATCTTGAAGCACATAGTCTTATATATATACCATAGTACAGAGCATACATCAAAATACCAATCGATATACGTTCGCCAAGCAATCGAGTAGCTCCATCTCCAACCTTATTGAATAAATTCATAAAACAAGGACGCCATCAAATGCCTTACATTCATCCATATTTCTACGGTATTCTGCGACAATTTCTTGCCAGATTTCAAGTACAATGACGCAGCGTCTTCGAGTATTGAACAGAATAGATGAACACAAGGTTTAACATACAGTTTAGCATACGTCCGCAGACTTCATTTTGCTATGCATCATTCGACATTGCCAGTCACAGAGCCATTGGAACTATCAATACATACACTCAATCCTCGTATTCCGGTCCGGCGGATGCTAAATATTAGAATGCACAACACATAACTGATTCCAGTACACATGTAGTACTTGTAATTATTACACAAAATCCATTAGCCAGTGTTTATACTAAAGAATAATTCACATATAATCAACATAATGTCTTCGAAGGCCTCACTTACAGAGAGCCGAGTCACTGCTATTGAATTCTGCCTGCTGTCTTTGACTAAATGGAATCTCCCAGTGAATGGAACAGGCTATAAGGCGATGCGAACGATTTTCCAATACACATAAATTACATTAATTTCCTTGTGAACTACGACTAGCGACGAGGATGCGCTCGGGGAAAATTAATATCGGGAAACCGTTCGGGCGTTCCCGTGCTAATTAAAAATGCACTTTGTTGGAAAGATTCGGTTATCATCGGGAATGTCCGTACACAACGAACGCATGAGGAAATGATTCTGGTGCTTTTGCACCTGGCACGCGATACATTTTACGCGCGTCTGTGCCAAGATGAAAGGAAATCAACGATTGATGAAATGAACAGATGAAAGGCAGGGTAGTTCATGAAAAACAAGTGCATTGGAGTTGATTATGTCCATATTTTTGTGTTTATCATTTAAATTCAAAGTCACGTGTACACAGATCAACACGGTATTTTTCTTAGCCCACATATTTGACGATTAACAGGTTCCCTTATTTATTTTGGCCAAATAAAAGACTTTAACTTGACTTTACGAAATGAAAAATCGTTTACAGTGATTCTCAAAACTCTTTTATATGATGATCATGGACAAATTATACTAAAGCAAAAATAGTGTACTGCTGAGTTGGAGAGTTTCGGCGGTACCATAACATTTATCAGTAACCCCATAGCACCGGATTTCCAAACTGAAATTATTTTTTTTTTAAATAAAAAAAAATCTTATAATTCCAATGCCAGAAATGTGAAAAATTATTGAAAACTATTTTATTAATAAATGTGCACTTTGTGCTGTCTATCTAAAAGAACATAAAATATATAGACAGTACATATTTACGAAAAAATCAACAATATTTTTTCACATTTCTGGCATTGTGATTTTCAGTTCAGTTAATTATAAGATTATTTTTGAGTACGCGACTTAATCCACAGTGATTCTGACAAAAAAAATCAGCCAAAATTGCAGTATGCGTACTTGACTACATGATCCTAAAACTGTCCATTTGCAAGTACTAAATAATGCATCTCAGAACGCACAGAATGCACCAGACTGCAACATGGTTTACAAAAAATTCTGAGGGGGGGCATGCCTCCGAACCCCCTAGCACAATTATGAATCCACATGAATAGAGGGCTAGCTACGACCCTGATTTGAAGGATATTGGACCGATTGTTCAGAACTCTGTTACAGTTAATAACGTGGTTAACATCATCGTTCTCATCAACTTTTAAATCTGTACTCTGCAGGCCCCAATTTCTCGAAACGTCTAAAGTCCCTTTTAACAGGATTAAGCTAAGCTCACAATTTTTGTGATTCAATCATTTGCGTAATATTTATTTTCTTAAGAGTATATATACTTCAGGAAGGAATTATTTTCATGATAATCACAATAAACCAGTTTTCATTTATCAGAATTCAATTAAAGTATGTATTTTAGCTAATTGAAATATGCTACTTAAATCTGTTAAGCCGTTAAATAGTTTCGAGAAATTGGGGCTAAAATAGACACATCTGTGATTTGCAGAATTTCAATCAACGTTCGAGACATTTGTTTCAAATGCACGTGGGTTTTTTTTTGTTCTAAATATTTGAGCAATTTAAACAATAGTTTACCTGTTAAAGTTAACAACATTGTGTACTTTATCGAATTTCTTAACAAACGGTCAAATGTTTGCTTTTGTTACGCGTGTAAAACGGGAATAAGCAATTATAAAAAGGTGAACAGTTTAATAGAAGAGTTGGCAAAAATGCATGACGGTGTCAACTCAACTCAACTCAACTCACCTGCGGATTTAGGGGGAGGGGACGCACCTGGCTCCACCCCTTCCATCTACCAAGTTTACTTTTCTGTCAATATCGGAGGTAATGAAATACATTTAAAATGCACCGTTTCAGACTAGAAATTGTTATCCCCTCCATCTCACTGCAAACATTTTAAACCATTATTATTTCAGTTCTAAGGTAGGGCGAATGTCAAAAGGTTGGGTCCCTAGGTTATGCGCCCCTTTTTATGTCCATTCCTGAAACCGCCCGTGAAAATGTTTTTTGTTGTTCTCAATCCATTCGAGTCGAATATAACCTCCCGGATCAAAACGCTGTACTGATATGGTAATTAATTTGTCAGCGTGTATTCCCGTGTAAATAAGGAAATAAAACAACATAAACATTATATTTTAGTTTGTTGTAACGAATGCCGTTACCATGCCAAATAAATGTCAATGTTGTTGTTGGTATTGGTTGTGGTGCAACTGTTGTTGTTGTTGTTGGTGGTGGTGATGATGGCGGTGGTGTTGCAACTGTAACGTGCACCGTCAAACAACAAACACCAGATAGCCGAGCTTTCTGGCGTAATGAAACAAACCCCAACAGATCCCTTCAGAGAAAAGCATGCTCAACCCTGAAGGTGTCCAATGGTCTTTATATACACTAACTTCTCTATTCTCACATTGCCCGGGATTTGCTAATTTGCATATTACCAACCAAGTTTACATCCAGTATGGACGTACTTCCGTTATATACGGAATATTATTATGAACCCACCTCCGCTGGCTACAGCGGACCGTTACACAACTATTGTTGTTGATGTTACTGTTATTGCTGCATCTACTGCTGCTGCTGCTGCTGCTGCTGCTGCTGTAAAATACCCTATAATTGATTGTATGATATTTTATAAATTTATTTCGTCAAAATATGTTTTGTAATATTGTATATTGGCGATCTTGAATTTGTATTTTCAGTGCGGAAGGATGTGGGGGGATAATACAAGGTTGTTACTTTTTAAATGCCTATGTTTCATATCCTGAAGAATTACAACAAAAATATGTCGTTGTTGGTGTTGTTGTTGTTTATATTATTTTTATTTTCCAATCATGTCTGCAGACGTATATTTCAGTCCAGCCTGTGACCACCGCATCACCAGCACCACAAACACTAGCTAAAGAACTTCAGCGAACACGTTATATATTACCTTTTTGTAAACATCAAATAAATAAATATCAACATTAAAGTTATGGAAGCCAGAACTCCACAAACACCTTCTCTTTGGTTGGATATGGTACGGTGTTCACTCCCCTTCCACTACCGTTATCGCTTGAATATCAATACGCAGGGCACCAGACATGCTCCCTATTGTTTCAGCTAGCAATAAAAGACGATAGGCTTCCAATGTTATTTCAACAGATAGTTATCAAATATACTCAAAATATGTTATTGTTAATAGAATGTACGATTTATTGGATATAACTGCATGTGAGAGAAAGAATCAACTAAGATTAGTTTTAAGTTTGTATTACCAATCACGGTAAAAAAAGACAAGTATAAAAAGTTATGATATAGAGAAGAAGTTTCGAAGAAGAACAGTGGTGAAGATAGGGTGCAAGTTCTACCCGGTACTGTCGATGTATTGCGGCTGTTCCACCAGCTCTGTTCAATGCCAGACAGTCGGGCGCAAAATCTAGCCGGTACTGTCAATGAAATGGGCAATCGACATGCACACCCTACTTTCGTCATGGAGGTCGACATGAGCACGCTTCTGTTCATGGAGGCCTGTATGCGCACCCTTCTGTCATCATGGAGTTCGACATGAGCACCCTTCTGTCGTCATGGAGATCGACATGAGGACCCTTCTGTCGTCATGGAGGTCGACATGGGCACCCTTCTGTCGTCATGGAGGTCGACATGGGCACCCTTCTGTAACGATGGAGATCGACATGAGCACCCTTCTGCCGCCATGGAGGTCGACATGCGCACCATTCTGCCCCCATGGAGGTCGACATGAGCACCCTTCTGTCGTCATAGAGGTCGACATGGGCACCATTCTACCCCCATGGAGGTCGACATGAGCACCCTTCGGTCGTCTTACAGGTCGACATGGGCACCCTCCTGCCCCCATGGAGGTCGACAAGAGCACCCTTCTGTCGTCATTGAGGTCGACAAGAGCACTCTTATGTCGCCATGGAGGTCGACATGGGCACCCTTCTGTCCCCATGGAGGCCTGCATGGGCACCCTTCTGTCCCCATGGAGGTCATAATGAGCATCCTTCTGTCGCCATGGAGGCCTTCATGCCCACCCTTCTGTCCCCATAGAGGTCGACATGAGCACCCTTCTGTCCCCATTGAGGTCGACATGAGCACCCTTCTGTCGTCATGGAGGTTTTCATGAGCACCCTTCTGTCCCCATAGAAGTCGACATGGGCAACCTTTTGTCGTCATGGAGGACGACATGGGCACCCTTCCGCGTCCGTAGAGGTCGACATGAGCATCCTTCTGTCGTCATGGGGGGTCGACATGGGCACCCTTCCGTCGTCATGGAGTTCAGCATGGGCAGCCTTCCGTCGTCATGGAGGTCTGCATGGGCAGCCTTATTACATTACAAAATCTAGATCAGTAAGTGCGCCCCTCCTACCGAATCTAGATCAGCTTGGGAGACCTTATTACCAAATCAAGATCAGCATGGGCGCTCTTCTTACCAAATCTAGATCAGCGTGGACACCCTCCTTCTTACCAAATCAAGATCACCATGGGCGCCATTCTTACCAAATCAAGATCGGCATTGGCGCCCTTCTTACCAAATCAAGATCAGCATGGGCGCTCTTCTTACCAAATCAAGATCAGCATGGGCGCCCTTCTTACCAAATCAAGATCAGCATGGCCGCCCTTCTTACCAAATCAAGATCAGCATAGGTGCCCTTCTTACCAAATCAAGATCGGCATTGGCGCCCTTCTTACCAAATCAAGATCAGCATGGGCGCCATTCTTACCAAATCAAGATCAGCATAGGTGCCCTTCTTACCAAATCAAGATCAGCATGGGCGCCCTTCTTACCAAATCAAGATCAGCATGTGCGCCTTTCTTACCAGATCTGGGTCAGCATGGGCAACCTTCTGCCCTCATGAAGATCAGCATGATCACCCTTCTGCCTTCATTGAGACAATCGTGGGCACCCTTCTGTCCTCATGGAGACCAACTTGGTCACCCTTATGCCATCATGAAGACTAGCATGGACACCCTTACACCCTTCTGCCCTCATGGAGACCACCATGGACACCCTTACACACTTCTGTCCTCATGGTCACCCTTCTGCCACCATGAAGACTATCATGGACAGCCTTCTGCCCTCATGGAGACCAGCATGGGCGCTCTTCTTCCCTCATGGAGACCAGCATGGTCAGCCTTCTTCCGTCACGGAGACCAGCATGGTCACTCTTCTATCCTCATGGAGACCAGCATGATCACCCTTCTGCCCTCATGGAGACCAGTATGGTCACTCTTCTGTCCTCGTATAGACCAGCATGGTAAGCCTTCTTCCCTTACGGAGACCAGCATGATCACCCTTCTTCCCTCACGGAGGCCAGCATGATCACCCTTCTGCCCTCATAGAGACCAGCATGGTCACTCTTCTGTCCTCATGGGGACCAGCATGGTCACTCTTCTGTCCTCATGGAGACCAGCATGGTTACTCTTCTGCCCTCATGGAGACCAGCATGGTCACTCTTCTGTCCTCATGGAGACCAGCATGGTAACTCTTCTTCCCTCATGGTGAGAAGCATGGTTACTCTTCTTCCCTCATGGAGACCAGCATGTGCGCTCTTCTTCCCTCATGGAGACCAGAATGGTTACTCTTCTGCCCTCATGGAGACCAGCCTACATGGTTACTCTTATGCCCTCATGGAGACCAGCATGGTCACTGTTCTGTCCTCACGGACTCCAGCATGATCACCCTTCTGTCCTCATGGAGACCAGCATGGGCGCTCTTCTTCCCTCATGGAGACCAGCATGGTCACTCTTCTGCCCTCATGGAGACCAGCATGGTCACTCCTCTGTCCTCATGGAGACCAGCATGGTCACTCTTCTGTCCTCATGGAGACCAGCATGGTCACTCTTCTGTCCTCATGGAGACCAGCATGGTCACTCTTATGTCCTTATGGAGACCAGCATGGTCACTCTTCTGTCCTCATGGAGACCAGCATGGTCACTCTTCTGTACTCATGGAGACCAGCATGGTCACTCTTCTGTACTCATGGACACCAGCATGATCACCCTTCTGTCCTCATGAAGACCAGCATGGTCACTCTCCTGTCCTCATGGAGACCAGCATGGTCACTCTTCTGTCCTCATGGAGACCAGCATGTGCGCTCTTCTTCCCTCATGGAGACCAGCATGTGCGCTCTTCTTCCCTCATGGAGACCAGCATGTGCGCTCTTCTTCCCTCATGGAGACCAGCATGTGCACTCTTCTGTCCTCACGGTGACCAGCATGATCACCCTTCTGCCCTCATGGAGACCAGCATGTGCGCTCTTCTTCCTTCATGGAGGCCAGCATGTGCGCTCTTCTGTCCTCATGGAGACCAGCATGTGCGCTATTCTTCCCTCATGGAGACCAGCATGTGCGCTCTTCTGTCCTCATGGAGACCAGCATGTGCGCTCTTCTTCCCTCATGGAGACCAGCATGTGCGCTCTTCTCCCTCATGGAGACCAGCATGTGCGCTCTTCTTTCCTCATGGAGACCAGCATGTGCGCTCTTCTTCCCTCATGGAGACCAGCATATGCGCTCTTCTTCCCTCATGGAGACCAGCATGTGCGCTCTTCTTCCCTCATGGAGACCAGCATGTGCGCTCTTCTTTCCTCATGGAGACCAGCATGCGCGCTCTTCTTCCCTCATGGAGACAAGCATGTGCGCTCTTCTTCCTCATGGAGACCAGCATGTGCGCTCTTCTTCCCTCATGGAGACCAGCATGTGCGCTCTTCTTCCCTCATGGAGACAAGCATGTGCGCTCTTCTTCCTCATGGAGACCAGCATGTGCGCTCTTCTTCCCTCATGGAGACCAGCATGTGCGCTGTTCTTCCCTCATGGAGACCAGCATGTGCGCTCTTCTTCTCTCATGGAGACCAGCATGGTCACTCTTCTGTCCTCATGGAGACCAGCATGGTCACGCTTCTTCCCTCATGGAGACCAGCATGGTCACTCTTCTGTCCTCATGGAGACCAGCATGGTCACTCTTCTGTCCTCATGGAGACCAGCATGGTCACTCTTCTGTCCTCATGGAGACCAGCATGGTCACTCTTCTGTCCTCATGGAGACCAGCATGGTCACTCTTCTGTCCTCATGGAGACCATCATGGTCACTCTTCTGCCCTCATGGAGACCAGCATGGTCACTCTTCTGTCCTCATGGAGACCAGCATGGTCACTCTACTGTTCTCATGGAGACCAGCATGATCACTCTTCTGTCCTCATGGAGACCAGCATGGTCACTCTTCTGTCCTCATGGAGACCAGCATGGTCACTCTTCTGACTTCATGGAGACCAGCATGTGCTCTCTTTTTCCCTCATGGAGACCAGCATGAGCGCTCTTCTTCCCTCATGGAGACCAGCATGGTCACTCTTCTGTCCTCATGGAGACCAGCATGGTCACTCTTCTGTCCTCATGGAGACCAGCATGGTCACTCTTCTGTCCTCATGGAGACCAGCATGGTCACTCTTCTGTCCTCATGGAGACCAGCATGGTCACTCTTCTGTCCTCATGGAGACCAGCATGGTCACTCTTCTGTCCTCATGGAGACCAGCATGGTCACTCTTCTGTCCTCATGGAGACAAGCATGGTCACTCTTCTGTCCTCATGGGGACCAGCATGATCACCCTTCTGTCCTCATGGAGACCAGCATGGTCACTCTTCTGTCCCCATGCAGACCAGCATGGTCACTCTTCTGTCCTCATGGAGACCAGCATGTGCGCTCTTCTTCCCTCATGGAGACCAGCATGTGCGCTCTTCTTCCCTCATGGAAACCAGCATGGTCACTCTTCTGGCTTCATGGAGACAAGCATGTGCGCTCTTTTTCCCTCATGGAGACCAGCATGTGCGCTCTTCTTCCCTCATGGAGACCAGCATGGTCACTCTTCTGTCCTCATGGAGACCAGCATGGTCACTCTTCTGTCCTCATGGGGACCAGCATGGTCACTCTTCTTCCCTCATGGAGACCAGCATGGTCACTCCTCTTCCCTCATGGAGACCAGCATGGTCACGCTTCTGTCCTCATGAAGACCAGCATGGCCACCCTTACGCCACATGAATTGACGTTCAGATAAGACAAGTCAGTCAAATCCAAAAATATCTTCCCACATTACAAATCAGCCGTGATTTTTTTTAATGTTTATTTGTTTCAAATTTATGTAGTCTATTACCAGACATTTAACTTTTCTTGGTGTTATCACCCCAAAACAGGAAAATCTAAATAACAAATAAGCTAGCATAATTTGTTTCAATGTATCATCCAAAAAAGTATTTTAGTACCATCTATTCAAACACCCCTCCCTTTCCATCAAGTTACCTTAAATGCCGTTTAGGTGTTTACCAAGATCTTTTTCATTCGTTAAACAATCAGGTTTACATTGACAAATACCTTTAATTACGCTTGTAACATTTTATTTTCATATCTATTGTAATTGACAGTTATTCCGATCATTCTATTGTGCCAATGTTATACTTACCAAACAGACTAAATGACGCTGCTTGGTCATAAAATCACTCCCGTCATACATTTTCGTAATAAACTGTTTTACTCATACATGCGACATAGAGTTTGTCCAGAAATTATTGAGAATTTTATTACAACATTGATGTGGCAACATATTTGTTTTGTACTCAACATCAATTAACTTCTTTTAATATAAGGGGATGTAACTCTTTCCTTAATTTTTCAAGCTACGGTCCTGATCTGAATCCTATTGAGAACATTTGGGGGTTAATGAAGAACAATTTCAACCAGAAAAACCTACTTACCATAGATGCTATGAAGCAGGAGGTAGTCAGTTTCTGGGACACTATGGACCCTGATTTGATAACTTCTTTGATAGGGAGAATTGAAGCATGTATTACTCAGGAAGGCGCGTACTTACAAAGTATTGAAAGCTGGTCATTTTATATTGTGAATATATGTTCAATATCATGATATCAACAAATAAGTGATGCTATGTTTTGTTCTAGTTTTATGTATAAAAACATAAATCTCAATAATTTCTGGTCAAATTATACACGTCAATATTCCAACATTACAATACTGGATCCATTGATATACGAAACATTGATCAGTTTCACGCACCATGGTTTCTGTGGGTTTTGTTCAATAAGGATAGTTGTGGGTCAGTGTAAGATCGTGATATATTTCACCTAGCGAGCACAAAAAGATATATTTCACGAATGGTCATGTGTGAAATATTTACTTCTGTTGTTCACGAATGTGAAATGATTTAATATTTTATTCCATGGAGAACACATTTGACAATGAGAATATTGATGCAAATTTTAACACAATTTTTAAACCGTCATTATAAAATCAAGCTACAAAGGAATTGGGCCACGAGTTTTGCTAACATCAGGTTCGACCCTCTCCCGAGTGCTAAATGTTGCAAGAGGGCGTAATGGACAAATATTCTGCAGGACAAAACCATCTCTGTCAACATGTTTCTTTTCCTTCGGGATAAATACATCACAAAACCATAAATACAAAAATGTCATCTTTATTCAGAAATAAGTCTTTACATTTCACACAGAGAAGTTGGTTTTACGATGGGTGACAATAATGTAGAATGATTTTCTTAATATGTACAAAAACGTCTGAAAACCAAAAGATTACAAAAAAATACAAACTTCATGACTAAAAATTCTGCATATTTTTCTGACAAACTAATGGAAAAGAGCTTACTGTTTTTAATCTACACAACATAAACCTGCCATATAGTGACTCGACTACACTCACTACATGAACACTGTTACACCACTGGTCTAGTTCATGAATAAATACAAAGATACATTTTAATGTAAGAACCGAATTTAACATCACAGGCAAAATAAGTGGAAGTGTTGCTTAGAATTCATTGCTCTATTTCATGAAAAAATAAGATGGTAATTGTTTGGAAGAGAAATCCTACAATTTCGAATTAAAGTTATTGTTTAATTGGTTTTCAAATAAAAAAAATGTAAAGAGTTAAAAAATAAAATGCACAATATAAACTATTTACAAGGTAATTTTTGGTGGGCACAGTTGAACTGCTGAGTTGAAAATGAATGAAGATGGCGGTTAGTGTTCGTATTATAATTTGCACATAACAAACCTTTACACAAACATTTTGAACATAAAATAAAAGTATTTCCATGAAACTGTGTTCATTTCAACAGAAACACAAGCAACTTTCACATTTGCATTCTTTTAATTCAACCTATTCATTAAATATTGGAAGAAATGAAGCAAGCAAATATGTTTTCTGTATAGTTTATATAATCTTAAAAATATATCTGAATATAGACTATATACAACTAGACAAAAACGCTGCTGTATTATCGTTGGTAAGTACACTGCTACATTCTTTTTCAAATGAATAAATGCCAACTCATGTAAAACTGCTCCCCTACTGGCATATACAATTAAAACTTTGATCACAAACTCTTGGTCTTATTCAAAATTTGAATTGTTTTAGATATTTTTAATAGTTCTAGAGATTCTTTTACGAGCGATGGATTCCAAATATTTCAATATTTCATTTTCCAAACTTATCACATTTGAATTGATCATTTTTTTATTTATTCAGCCAATTAGAGTTATCAATTTCATGAAAAATGTTATGAACACATTCCTTCTGATAAGGTCCAAAATATTACAAAAGTATTACGAATATATGTAAGTGGCATATAAAACGTAATTAAAATCAGTTGTAACAAGGATAAAAGACTAAAAGCATGCCTTTGTACAATGGTAAAAACACTTGCTTCCATTTGATTAATAAACACAGATCTAAAATCATAATCACATAAGGGGAAGTAACTCTACAGTTAAATTTAGTCCACAAAGTAGATAACCTCCCCTGGAAACAAAAGTTTCCATTTTACGAAAAAAAAATTATATTGTTTGAGATATGATAAATACATGAGGCACATAACAATATTCCCTTCTGCAGAACAGCTAAATACTTTTCGCTACAGTCTAAATATCTATTACATTGTAATGGGAACTAATAGTCTATATACAACTATTCACACTAAATATGCCGGATATTGTAGAACACGTATACAAAAAACAACCATTTCATCAAATCACTTCTATTCCATTTGATGCTTTCATTTGATGGCTTTTTGTCAATCAAGATAAATCATACTCGGATTCAATTTATACTTCAGTATATTCCATTTTTGATGTTTTCCATAATTCATGAATTAAAAACATATTCAGAAGTTGAAATTCGAACACACAATATTGACGTGGTTTTTGTATGCTGGCAATAGCTAGAGCATGTTTATAGTTCATTCCACATAAAATGTATATATTGTATCGCCTCTGTCCTCATATATTTTGTCACATTCACAAGTTTCGACTAAAAACAATAAAAATGGCCCTGCAGTGATAAAAATCCCCCCAGGCCCCCCCCCCCATATCATCCCACACACATTGTCTAGAGATCAGTATCGAACCAGCCATGCCCAGCGTCCCCAGCGCCTGACTGAGGTGGCATCCCGTGGCTATCCATCTGTGGGAAGCTGAGATCGCCCTGGGGGCCGATGTTCAGGTCATCCATGTATGGCTGGTTTCCGCCTTGCTGACTGCCAAGATCGAGTCCCTGCATGGAGTCAATGGGTAGCTGACTGTCGTAGCCTGGAATGAGACAATACCAACATACAGTTCAAGTAAAATGAAACCTTAAAATATTACATATAAAGCAAAGATTATACGTATAGCAAAGACTGTGAAATGTTTTAACTTTTTTACAATCTTTATGAATTGCGACATACGTTTTGTATTTCTCAATCTCACAGGGCAGTTTATTATATTCTACTATATTTGCACACTCCCTCTGCCCCTTAAAACTAGGATATCAGAAACAGTCTTGTGACATTTCAAAGATAACAATTTAAAAATGTTTCGTTCTTAACCTTCTCTATTGTATTGTGTAACTTTATCACACTAATGTATGCATCCATAAGACAGAATTCAAAAATACATATATTTTTAATTTTTCAGTTTTTTTTTTATTCATGTATTTACATATATGTTGTCAATAAAGAAATGCATATGTCATTGCATGACAATGTGCTTTTTAAATTTGCTACTTATACAATCATATCAAATTTTAATGATACTTTTTGTACATTAAGAATGTTTAATTGCAATCTAACGCTCTTAAAATGCTCAAACCCCAGGAGCTTCAGGAAGGGCTTCACAAGGGCACTGCCCTAGACACATATTGGGGCTACTTCTATATATTCAGCATTTATGCCTTAACAAGAAAACACAGCACCTCAATTCACATTATTATACTGTAAACTTTCTAAATTTCTGCAACCAGAAACTAATACCATAGCATACTACCCACCTCGGCTCATATCATGCTGGGAACCGCTCATATTCTGCTGAGAACCATGGCCATATGTCATTGGCTGATCACTTTGGCGGTACTCATCCTGGCTTCCGAAATTTACATCTTCAAAACCTGGGGGCTGTTAAAAGAAAACGGTGACAGTTTTAATTATGGTTTTAAATGCTATAAACAGTATCAACTTGTCGAAAGAAAACTACTAGCCAATAGGTTAAAACTTTTCAATTTTTTTCTTTTGAATCAATGTAAAAAATTAAATCAATGGTATACACAGCTGGATTATATCACCATCTGTTCTTCTTACCTCAGACCAGGGCATATTCTGGTCGCCTCTGAAGAGGGAGCTGGTCAGTTCTACAGACAACCTCTTCTTGTAGTCCTGGGGCTTGTCCTCAGACATTCGGAACAACACTGCTGCAGCGTATGTGGCTGCAAATGAAATCATGAGGAGAGTTAAAGCCATGTTCAACTAAGGAAAGGGTGCGGCAAAAGAGGGATAGGGTGATATTGAAGTAAAGGGCACATTGAATCAGGTTGTGAAACCTGTAATGAGGAAGGTAATTCCAGTTTATAACTGACTTGATTAATGTCATATAAAAAAAGATGTCCAAAAAAATGCAAGCTAAGAGATACTTTTTCTTTTAGATGTACAAGGAGTTCTTAAAAATTTGAACAGGCAATCTTACACTATATTAAAATTTAACAGGGCTATAAATGCTCTTTTTTTCCAAAGTAATGTAGAAAAAACACTTGACATAAAATGAAAAATTACATTCATACAAATAATTTAAGCATTAAGCCCAATTTTATTTCACTTGGTGACAACAGCAAAGACACATACCAACTCCCTCATTTCTGGAGTGCAGCAGCTCTGTGAGTGGGGCGGTAGCACCCTCTTGTTCAATCATCTCAGCCCCTTCCTTGTCAGAGGCGAGCTCACAGAGGACACCTGCAGCCACACGCTGAATGTTCTCCACTGGGGAGTACAGCAGCTGGAAAAGGGAGACAATAAGCATTAAATATTAGCAAATACTTTATCATTTTATTTCATCATTCTTATTTAATTTTTGTTAAAAACATACAGATGGTTTGTCTGTCTAAAAAGTAAATCGTTGCCAAGACAGAATATTATACATCTTTCAAGTTGTGGGAAAAATTATTTTGAAAATTTGGCAAAATCGTAATCGATTATCAGGGACATTGGAGGCAAGCAATCAATTCAAGTCAACAGCTTATCCAATCACTGTTGATATTACCAAGGTAATCCTACCCACCACCAGATACACATGAAAATGCTGAATTATCTGCCCTTACCTGTACAAACAGTGGGATACAGTTAAGTCCCCTGATGACAGCTCTGTTGTGCTGTTCCCGTGCGAGGATGTGCAGGGCTCCAACTGTTCCTTCGACGATCTCCTCCATACGTACACCGTCAACATAGCCGGATCCCTGGCCGTTGGAGCTGATTGAGGCACGCTGAAAGAACACAGGCTTGTTTATTTCTTATTGCTATTGTTTATCATGTTCATGGAATGATTAGATATTAAATCAAACAATTTCTTTCTTCATCCTGTACTTTGCATTAGACAAGGAAAAGATAGCAAATGATGTGGTCAAATGAAATTAAGTGTTTCCACTTTATAAAGAGCAGTTATTCGAAAAAAAAAATCAAATATGAAAGGCTCCATTTCTTTTGATCCGACACATCAAATTCAAAAAGGAAATTCCTTTCAACACACCAGTTCTTTTCTTTATTGTCTTGATCACAACTTACCCTCTGTGTGTCTTGGTGAGCTCTGATCATGAGCTGCACAATTCTAGGTAGTGCTCCATGCTCTCTCAGTGGGGCGTGGTTGGCTGTGCACAAAGCCAGATTCCTGATAAGCCCAACAACAGCCTTGATGAGAGGCCACCTGCTTGGTGGGTGGAGAAGTTTCACCAGTACAGGAAGGCCATAGTGCAGACGTACGGCATTCTGGGCCATCTCGGCCTCGTGGTGGCGCGAGGTCAGGTGACGGAGGGCACACACCTGCAAAATGAATTTTATGAAATAATGAAGAATGAAATGTCATTTTTGTTTACAATATAATCAAGCACATTTTTCAACAAAAACGCCTGTTCAATTAATGTTGTTATAATGTAAAAAATGCATCAGCTTTGACTGAATCCAAAGAATATGTTCGCTTATCACTTTGATGCAAATTCAAATTACACAATTTGGTTGAAAAAGTAACTTAGATTTCTTACATCTAAAATCAAGCCATTATTTTTTATGTACAGTTTCTATTAATAATAACCATTTTTCTCAAATGTTTAAGAAATTGATATTTAAATAAGTCCCAAAGCATCCACATACCGCTGGTTCTGTAATATCCTCCCTGTCCCCTGCCTGCAAGATTGTCCTCACAAGCGCCTCGATACCACCAAACTGGCACACGATCATCTTGTTACGCATATTGTTACACGTCAGATTGGACAGGATTCCTGCCGCGCATGTGACCACGTTGATGTCGTTGGACGAGAGAAGCTGTACAAGCATCTGTAGGAGGTTCTCAATGCTGTCCTGTAAAAATGGAAAAAGAATGTTCAATATTGTATTCCAAGAGACCTTAATGGTAGATGTTTCAAGATATTAAGTTCATAACCTAACACCTAGTTATGAATTATGTAATGTCAAACCCACATACTCAAAATGCATGTTAGACATTTGTGAACAAAAGTATTCTGACAATACTGAACTGTTTCATTTGCATGACGAGGACAATCACTCTATGGAAGCTTGATCCAAGGCATTCAAGCATATGGACGGTAAATTGACTGTGCCAGATGATTTATAACAGTGCCATATGACTTATGCCTCAATTTCACCAATTGTTTATATATATCTCATCAAATCTTCAAATATTTCTATAGCAACTTACCACTTTGGTGGCTGCGTCTGAGAGGTTTCTGAGTGTCCAGAGACAGTTCTGTACGAGACGTTGGCTTCCATGACCCAGATGGTTGGCAAGGGCCTGCATACCGCCTGAAACATGAAGAAACGTAAAATATTTTACCAGAACAGTCTTTGAGTGTTACAAGTGTGTCTAGTTTCTTTGTGGATTGTACTTTATCATCAATACTCCTAACCAAGGCTTAATGCGTGTCCAGTTAAGCATTTCAAGTTGCAAATCCAACAGAAAAATCTTGAAACAACATAACTTTTAAGGACAATGTTTAACCGAAAAGAACTTGTACATACCAGCTTCAACAACAGCCGGCTTGTTACTGGGGCACACCGAGAGAACCTTGAGCACCCGCGATGTGGTCCACAGCAGCTTCTCGTACGTGTACGACCTCATCAGGCGTACCAGCTCCCCGGGTCCACCGCTCGCAAGGATGATCAACTAAAATGGGGAATTAATAAAAGATTGAAGGACTTTCATCATTCATGTGAATAAATCAGAATCCCAATCTAACCGAAAGGACACACTTTATATGAATTAATTCTAGCAAACAAACAACAACCATATACGAAACCTTAATTTTTATTCTCTGTTGTTGTTTTTTTTAAATTGCAACTCCAGAATTCAACTATTGCTGTCATACCTTGCTCTCCTGATTGCCGTAGGCCAGGATCTGCAGACAGTCTGTTGTGATTGCCAGGAACTTGACATTATTCCTCTGTAGAAGGGCAACCATCTTCTGCAAGCCTCCAGCAAGTCGGACCGCCATCTTAGATCCATCTTGGTGAAGCAAAAGATTATGAAGGGTTGTGATCGCGTAGAACAGCACTGACTCCATTGGAGAGCTAAAACAGTGAAAGAAAACAAATGTACATGTGCGTTGAAAGTAGCAGTTCTTTTCCCAGTTGTTTCATGTATTTCTGTCACATATAAAATCAACAAAATAATTGTGGTTCCTGATAAACGCTGATACAGGCTCATGAAATAGTGAGAACATATCAAAAATGATAGTTATATCACCTTGTACAAAAATGTGCCAGATGTTTTTATTTAAATATACAAAATATGGTTGGCTGGGTAACCTGAACAGCAATATTTTATTATTAGGCCTTGAACAAATTTTGTATTTCCCTGTATATTACACAAATTAACAAGATTATTAATCCTAGATGCAAAACGTTCAATTGAAGGGCACTAACATGTTATACAAAATATCAAATAGATTTTGCTTTTAACAAATTAAAAACATACCTCAACAGTTTCACGAGAGCAGGAATGCCTCCAGACTTGAAGATTGCCAGAAGGCCTTGCCTGTGGTGTGAAAGATTGTGCAGGGTTCCTGCTGCGCACCGTGTTGTCTCAGTGTCATTTGTGTTGCTCATTGCTCGGACAAGAGCCGCAACCATCTGAGGTGAATTCATGATCGCTGCGCGGCTGGCTTCTTTCTTGGAGAGTTGGTGCACCATCATTGCCGCCTGACTGACAACAACTTGATCATCATCACAAAGAAGCTTGGTAAGCTCGGGAATCGCTCTTGTTGCCAAGTCAGCATCGTCTTGGTAGTTGATCAAATTGACAACGGCATGTTTCAGCATCTGTGAGGGCTCAGCCAATCGCTGCACAGCAGTTGGCTGGTCAGGGTGAATCTGGGTTGAAGGGATCTGTAGCCCTTCTTCCAGTGTCTCGGGGAACATGGCCTCCCGCACACGATGGGATCGGGTCTGGTTTAGGTGCTGGTTCATGTCTGTAAATAAGTAGAATTATATAAAATATAAATGGTTTTATATATATTGAAAACAATGTGAATACTTTACTCAATGACAATGCAATTGTTTATGAAAATTTACATTATTCAAATGAAATATAAGGTCCTGTAGCGCATCATAATTCAAGACTAACACAAAAAACTTAACGTACCATCAACCTGTTCCTGTGTGAATCCCTGTCCCATGCCCTGGTCAGCCCAGTTAAACATCATCCTCGAGGTATCCATGTTTTGTTCATCGCCCTCAAGGTCCTCCGCATGGCTCTTGCCACTGATGGAGGGGGCCTGTAGGCAAAGGACTCATTTTTAATAACATTCCATTTTCATCAAATACTTTTAAACTTGGCTGGTGAACACCATAGGTTCTGGGAACTAGAGCCATGATTATAGACCTTGCTATACAAATGACAACAGACACAAGACACAGGTTTTTAGTGACTTCTGAACAACAGTTTTACAATTGTGGCTGAAGATTTTCGTATATCTCTGTCACAGACACATTTGGCTTTAAAAATATGACAAGCTAGATTAAGTGACCTACAAACAATAGTTTTAGAATGCTGGCTGAATTTTTTTTTGTACATCTATCACAGACACCTTTGGCTTTGAAAAGTATTTTCTCTACAAGGAATGCGCTATCGTACCTGAGTGGTGGCACCAGACTGGATGCCAGAGTCTCCCATATACTGGTTCTGCTGCCACATCATGGTCTGCTGGTGCTTGTTGTCCATCGGCATGTCGGAGAGGTCCATGTAGCCCGCCTGGTTCACTGCAAGGTAGGACACACAACTGTCACTCTGTGATGGTCCATACTTACATACAGTGTTAGAAAGGTTTTTATAAGACAGGGTCCTGCTAAAAAAGGACTTGGTGCTAATGGTGTATACGGCACATTGTGTCAAGATGTAAAGAACTCGAACACTATTAATTTCCCAGCAAATGAGTGTGTGTTAAATTGAAGTTATGTCAGATTTCAACTGCCAAATAAGTCAAGTTTGTATGAATTTATAATCATATTTTAAGTTTTAATCAACAAACATTTGCTTCCTAAAGTATTCAGTTCTATGAAGGCACAGAGGTGCTACAAGAAAGTACCTGGTGCAGCACGGTCCTGTATTATAACTCTACCTAAAACCATACTGACATCAACCATGCCCTGTATAGGCATTACAACACTGGGCATCACCATTATATTAAAAAATGCTACAATTTCTTACTTGCAATTTGTCATATATATTTGTGACAAGTCTTGATGAAAGAACTTAAAATACTTATGTAATTATGACTGTAAAGTATTCCAACCATGAATGATTTTACATAAAGAATGATTGAATGCACGGAATACTTGTGGTTTTAAAACATCCTAACCACTCAATTAAGAACAACTGTGCTGATGTATTTCATGCTGTCTATAAGTCCATTCGTCATGGTTAAGGTTAAGCAAAAATAAAGAATGGTTTGCAATTCCACAGCATCAGTGTAAATAAACAATTTAAGAATAAAATATCAGTGATCTCTTGCATTATGATACTGCGGCCTAACACCCACCTAATCCAAGGCGTGAATACCAGAGCTTTCATTTCACAAGGTTTTGACAAATGAAATTTTAGATTTTTTTTGTGCATCACGCATACTTGATATTTCATGGTCAACTTAAGATTACAACTAACATAAAAGAAAAACTTTGAAAATAAAAATAGAAATGAGTCATTTTTACACTTGAGATTTGAGGCCAATTCAGTCCTGAATATATATATAATGTATAACATGTGTTTAAGCCCCGACAGCTGTTTGAGGACACGTACCTGCGCGTGTAGATCCCTGGTTCATGTTGTATCCGCTCATGTTGATTGGTTTATGTTTACACACTAATGCACTATAGGGATGTCACCGCTTGTTTTGTTTCCTTTATGTTACATTCTGAAAATAAACATTGAAGTACATGTATTAACCTATATATTTAAAAATGCATATACTTTCTTTTCATTAAATAACAGTACTAATTAAGTTCAATTTGAGCAAATAAGAAAATTCATACACATTTTCAACAAATCAATCTACATTGTCTTTCATATTAAAATAAAATAAATAAAAAGTGACAGCAATGTAGGAAAGAGCACTGGTTTGAAATCAAATTTTGCAGGTAAGAATTTGGTAGGCAATCATAAAAATTCATAAAGCCACCAGAATTTGTTGACATTAAAATGCCATAACTTTTTTTATTTATCTAGATATATATTTAAAAAGATTTACATCATTTGTCTAATTAGTTCATAGCGTCTACTTCTATACAACTTAAGTTCCCAATAAACTACTTTCATATTTCAAACCTATTAAAAAAGTTTCCAATCTAGAAAACAATAAATCTTGAAACAGTCCACATACCAATCCTCAGTATTTCAAATCTTATTTATCTCCTTAGGTAAATATTTACACCTTTCCAAAAATAAAACTCTGACCAAAACACAAGTAAAGAAATTCAATAATATTTGTATGAACCATTTATGAATACTAAACATCAGAATGCAAGTGAAGAAGGTTACTATTCACCATATTTATATATTCTCAGTATATCACCAATATTTACTCTAATGTTTTCAAATGACAAAATATAACACTTTTTAACAGTTTGTAACAGATTGAATAATGCTTCAATTTGAGTAAATACTTAGCCAGTTTGTTTACTGCTAGTTAAGAAATGTGTCACAATTTTAAGTACCTGAAATGACGCTGTATTATTCACACATTTATGAATGAAAATATTACTCCTTCACATGTAAGCCTTTTCATAGGAACTCACTGACTAGACACACTATATTCCTTTATGACAAAATAATCCCAATTTTTAGCACAGTTCACCAACTTTAATGATAGTTGTCAACTAATAAATTCACATAAAAACTGATTCACCAGTGATATAGTATTAAAACTGCCGAGTCACTTTTGAACTATGATATTATTTTACAGTAAGTCACACAAGAGTCAATCCTCCAAAAAAAATATCAATTAACTAAACTCTTTCAACTAACATTCAAAAATCCACTTAATTGCCACAACAACATCTGTATTTTCTTTTTGAAATCTCAATTTTCACTTCTTAAAAACCTGTTTTTTATACTCTAATCCTGATGCAGCATTTTGCTTTGTGTAATGTCAGAAAACTTTAACCACACATAAGAGTATGTAACCAACTTTATATATATATACAAACTTCTGGTACACAATATAGTCATAAAGTGATCAATACTGATCTCATCTTTTACACCATCTCTTCAAATATCTGACACTTGAAAACCAAACTCATTTTAAACATGTCAAAACAAAATCCACAGCCCTGACATAATTGGTGCTTTTATCTTCTATTCTAATCTGACATTTTTGTTAAACATGGCCCTAGACATCTGAATACACTTCAACAAGGTAGGCATACCTGGCTTGGTCGATATTTTCAGCGTTAGCTAATAATTAATCATGCCATTTTTATCATTGTGCATGGTGTCATTTTAAGTATTTTTTACAACTGATTATCAATGATTGTAAAATAATTTAGTATTATACACAAAGAACTCTGAAAGATTTAGATAGAACAACCATTATCTAGAGTAACAGTTTAACATATTTAACACTTAAAACCCTACCCACCCTGTAAACCAATTAAAATGGACCAGTCTGTTGTGACACCTGCCATAGCTAACTAACCTACAATTAAAATGGAGCAGTCTTCAGTTTAAGATTTAAAGAAAGACTGTGTCTACCACTGAAGTAAGCTTTAATGTGGAAAAAATGAAGTAATTCAACCATATTTAATGAATGTACATGATGACAAGCAAGTTTAGTAATTTGTATGAAAATAAATTAGTGTTCTCAAGTATTTATCCAAGTATGAGAAAACTGTTAAGAAAGCGATTAATTAATGGATACAAAAATATCAATAATAATTATCTAACTAGAGTGTAAATCATATTTTTAAGAAATAATACAAGAACACAAGTGAGAATACACAAAGAAACGATATACGATATCTAAATGCTTTCATAATAGTCATTTTAACAAAACAAATCTAATCTACATAAAATGCACGTGTAACATTTATAGTCCAAACGCTATGTCACTTGCATACCCAAATCCATTGGAAGGAAGTAGTCGAAAGCAATTAACACACCTCCAAACAAACAAAACCAGGCTTTAGTCCTCAAGACTTGGAAGTTTCAGTCTGGGTTTCATGTATATGTACAATCAATTACAGTAATATTCATGTACACAGCAACATATAATCACCATAATAAACAGTTAGCAGCCTCTCCTGAGCTCTGTGCCCTAGTGCAACCCAATAAAACCAGCAGTGTGAAACTGTCAGAAGCGTTTTACGATCTAGGGAGAAATTAGTGCTAACCGGAGTGTTCATGTATGGCAGGGAAACTTCAATCAAACAAATAAACAACATGGCACCAGCAATACTGTGATCTAATACAGAACATACATCAATGATTTCAATGGTGATATATTCATTCCAGGCACAATACTAATACCATCGTGACCTTACACAAAGAAATATGTGACTTTTTTTAAAAGCTAATTGGGTTATATACTTGTGCACTTCACAAGATCATGACATCCAGTAAAGCACTAATTTTACAAAAATTAAATATATATTATATATGTTCAAGTGCAAAACCCAGAGTTCATTGTTTTTACCCTCACAACACACTCCCACACAAAATTACACAACAGACTCCCTCCCAACATTGACTTAAAAACATTCAATGTTGCAATATTCATGTTCATGTCAACAGAAGCAGTCCACATGTACATTTTGCATGGCAGGAGCGTGGGAATAAAACCTAAATCAATTAGTAGTCTTTATGAAACAACTGTGTAACAGGTGCTCATTGCGTGCCTTTATTGTGAACTTGAGAAACAAAGTACACATACATCTGATCATAACACGTTCATAAATCCTAACAGTTCTAAATTTACTGATGCTATAATTTGATTGTACTTTTCTGAGCAGGTGTTTTAATATTAACAAAAGTGCAATAAACTATTTCAAGGAACGAGACAAAGCAAGATCGTTTCAATGCACATAAGCTTATGAAGCTACCAGTGTTTCTACCTTTTTAAAACACGTAATAACAACATTTTCAACCAATGCTGACCACCAACCAGATACTCATGCGGATTAAACATCAAAACCTGTGGTGAAATCACCTTCATCAAACTATTTGACCCCCAAAAAAGCGGTAAATCAGTTATTTATGACAGCAAGTCCAATATCAGGGTGTGTACTAATTTTTCTATGAGGTAACCCTCAAAATCACCTAGCCCCAAAAAATGTTGACCCCCAAAAATTTCCAAAAACAATGTCATACTGTCGAACCCTCAGACAACAAATGAAAGAAGCCTTTACAAGAAAATGTCTGGCAATATCTCGGGCACATTCTGACAGCTATGTGATGTCGTCTTACCATCATTCCTAGGCCTAAACAAATACATTTGGTTCGGATAACCCGACCCTACCTGCGGAATAGGCGCCGACCCTACCATTTTTATAGTCAGTTTGAAAGAAAAATTTTTTTTTTTTTTTTTTTTTGCTTTTCAATATGTAGTTTAAAACCTTAATTGCTTATATAGAAGATAACTTTAACACCTTTCTCCAATGATGAAAATGACATTCTTTTATAAAGCCTAATAAAAAAAAAATAAAAAAAAATAAAAAGCCTACCTACCCTACCTATTTTTGAAAAGGATGTAACCCTAACCAAACAATTTTTTTTTAGGCCCTAGTGGACGCCCCATTGTGAAATGATAGTTTTACTATGGTTTATATGGTTTTGATATCAATGAGAAAGAAAAGGTTTGTTTTTTATTAAGTGTGATTATGTAAACCACTTTCAGTAAGATATTTGCAATTATATCATTTCCATCACCAAATAGATTTTCACCAATGATATGGTTACATTTGGAAGAAATCGCCAAGCTTTCCAATAACTAAAACGCTAAGCCTCTTACCAATTTTTGGCTGAAAAAGCCCTTAAGTGCCATTATGTTAATACATGAAGCTAACAAAACCAGAATTGCATAATACAATTTTCACCTCTAAATTGATCTTCTGTCAAATTGACAAGACCCTAATTAATTTCCAATGAAATATCATTACTTTCAATAAAAAATTATACCTCTGTGCGGCCCAAGGTAAAAATTAGGTGTGTGTGTGTGTGTGTCACTTTTATCTGAGGGTCAATCTCAAAACAGCAGGAATTTCTCAATACATAGAGACAAAAATGTTTGAAATAACATCTGTAATAATCTGTTATAAATTATATGCATACAGGAAAATGAAAGTTAATTTAAAGATTGTATAAAAGTCATAATGCTGTAGGATGATTTCACATTGGGGGTTTTGTATACATTTGACACATTGTGACAAAATTTGTAAATAATCAAAACAAATATTTTAGAGCATTTTGAAATGCCCCCCATGCCAAGTGCAAACAGATTACCCTCGAGGTCTGTTTGCGCTGTATATTGTATTGTGTCTTACACTTAGTGAGCATTCCACTCATTTGACACAGCAATTTAATCATGTATGGCAGTGGGATTTCAATGAAAGTGTCAACATTTAAATGCTGGCAGGTTTATGGCCGGTTCTCTCCTCCAATACAGTAGTTTAAGGACACAGTTGAGTAAGACATAAGTTAGTAATGTCTGTATTTCTACAAATGAGACAAGTCGTGTCATAACCAGAAACATGACTTCAGAATATTTCATGCTATTTTAATAGCATTAATACAAGTGTATGGTTTAGTCAGGGTTTAAAAAGAACGGGTGAGGGAGAAAGGGGCACATTTTATTCTGGATAGAATTCGGAACAAAAAATGTTAGTTGTGTTTAATTGAGGAAGTTTTTATGTATTAATTCATCATAATTTAAGTTTAAATACAAAATAATTTGATTACAGAGTGTAGTACCCTTCAATTATTATTTGCTAAAACCCTAATAGTACTTACAGTGTGCTGCAGCATCAATAAAACAGAAGTTATCATATTTTTTTAATCCAGTATTAATAAAATAAAGGAAAGTCTACATGTATATAATATTAAATTGGTATTGAATGAACATTAATGATGTGGACACAATTTATTCTAACAAATGAAAAACTCATCATACACATACACGTCTTGTTATTATCAAAATTAAACTCGAACTTGTTAAATCATCAAAACATTTTACATGGCAAGTAATTTACGCTCGTATAACGTCATAAGGCCACATTTTGGGGATAACCTTTTAACTAAGATGGTTATCTAAGTGCAACATTTTTTTTGTGAGTGTTGATTATATGGAGAAGCAGAGATGTGATTGACCTGGCAGCTGAAGGGCTGAAACCATTTCGGCCATGGGTTCGTCGGGCACATTTGGGGTCAGAAACACACTGCCGTAGAAGAAAAACTGGCTTTTTAGAAGCTCTTGTGAGGGTTCTTCTGACTTTAAATTTGAAGCAAACTGGGATATCAACTCTAACAACCAAAAGCACACTAGTATCTTTTTTAAATCAGCTTTTTTTTGGGGGGGGGGGGGGTCCCTGGGGCCATTAGATCCGCGGAATTCCGCAATTCTGCAGACAAATCACATCCCTGGGAAGGTATATCTGCTGTTTGCCTACCTCTGTTCTGAGACTATTTTATTGCACCTGCTCACTTATTTTTTTATGGCCAAAATTTGTAGAACAAATATCAAATTGGTGTGGCCTCCTCGCTATGGTCACAATGGATAACACACCCTTTGAGCAATTATTTGACATACAGCTAAGGCCAGAGTTTTTTTATCTTTAGATTTACGGGAGATTTTTCAAAAAGTTGGGTAAGGAGGAGGAAATAAAAATAAAAATAAAATGCATAAAATGTCCCGAAGGAGAAATAAATAAAAATAAAACGGATTTTTCTCCGATTTTTTTTATTTTTTAAATCTTCTTATATCATGAAGACGAAACACACCTTACTTGTGTCAGCTATTTCATAGGCTGAAAAAAGGGTGATAGATCACCATAAAGTTTCAAAAGCATAATTATAAGATCCTTTTAATGACTGAAAATATTGACCTCAACACTGTGGAGTTCAAGCGCTCATTGAAATTAATTGTATATATTTGTTCGAATGCATCTATGCATATGAGGTGCATATATTATCAACCAATGGATTTTATGAAACAGGTCAGTGTAATAAAGAAGTTTAAATGGCCATTTCTAACCTTTTGCCCACAGTATAAGCATACTGGTTGAGAAGCAGTTTCCGACAGTTTTTATTGAATTATTTATACATGTTTGAATACCTACTAAAATTGTTCCCCCTTTAGATAACTACAGCTCAAGCTGCTATTGTCGATATATTTTTTACATGTGTGACATCACTATAGTGTATCTAATAGGGGCGCAAAGAGGGTACTTACACTGTTCTGATTAGCTTGTGATGAGAAGCAGTTTCCGACAAATCGAATGCGGGGCGGATTTAGGTGTTTTTATTATCCGTTTATTTAGTATACTAAATATAATACTTTAATAAGAGAAATATTATTTAATTTTTCAGCATTTACGAAAAATTAAAACCTTAAAATTTACGACAGTCAATTCATACTCAAAATCAGGCAGACACTGAATATCAATGATATTTTGATTCATTTCTGATAGAAACTTTTGTTTGTATACATTTAAGTGAATGTGGGTGCGAAACAAGCATGACACCAGTGTTCACAAATATGTACACAATGATCATCGTTTGTATAAGTCAATTAAGGAAAACCTTGTAGCTATTCACAGATATGCAAATTAGGTTCACACGCATGCGCAATACACGGCGCGTGCCGATCCCCCACGTGCAAGTTTGTGTACAAAATGAAAAATAAACATTAAACATTAAATAATAATAAAAGTTACTTACGTGTCTCGGTAAGACTTTCAACTTTTGATTGCCTAGTTACCACATTGTTGAATTACAGTACCTTCTTTATGAAGATTTAAAGAGATTACGCGAAAAAGCGATTTGTCGGAAACTGCTTTCCGTCGGAAACTGCTTCTCAACCAGTATATATCCTTTCCATTGTGAAGTAATCAAACATTGAACAAAGTTTCAGACACGGTATAATAAGGAGGTCAAATGTGTTTTTAACGAAATAGTACCGTGACAATTTACCGTGATGTGGTTTTGATATAGAAAAAATAACCAAAAAAAGTTGACGCCCTGATGGAAATTCTTCTTCACTTCAAAGTTTGACAGAGCTTACGGATACACAGACAGTCAAAATCTACATTTATGTACTTCACCAAAGAAAATTCGGGAGCATTAAGATAAATTTGACAAGTGTTATATGTTTCAAAAAACCAGGTCTAAGAACTGATTTTAGAATCAGTCTGGAAAATATCCTTCTAATTTCAGCTATGCCCGTTGGCAATAAGCAACGGATAAGTTTGACTTATTGCACTGACTGCCAGATATCTTGTTCAGATTTTTTGTTTTATCGGAAACACACACTATGTTATTATTACATCATTTTCAGTACTCTATAACGATTTAAATTCTAAATCATTATTAAACTAATTAACAACTACGAATATCACGATACCTTGTGTTTTTCTCTTCAAATATGTGATCGTGAAGTAGTGTGTTCAATGCTCCCCAGAGTCAAATTCAGAAAAAATATCTATTTTGACTATGATGAACACGATATCATTTTGCAGTTTGTGTTTGTCAGAAGCTATACATTTTTGCACTGTAATCCAATTCACCCTTGTTAATATACGACGTGCGCCAACGACTTTTAATAGACAAAACAACCCAAGAATTTCTGTCTC
Organism: Mya arenaria; assembly: GCF_026914265.1. NCBI lineage: Eukaryota > Metazoa > Mollusca > Bivalvia > Myida > Myidae > Mya > Mya arenaria. Next base: position 23,877,545 of record NC_069128.1, read on the forward strand.
CTTATTTTGACCGGAAGTTTCGCAATCATTCCACGAAACGCGAACAACATACTGAATTTATAAAAAAAAATCACAATAAACACGCTTTAAATTCTCCATGGTTTGATTTAACTAATGAAACATAAACATCGGAACGTTTTTGTTGTAAAACATTTCTATATAGCTGCAGAAATTGCGAGAAATAAGGGGTATGACAAAAACTACTTTCACTTTTGACAGGACGTTGTTATGGTAACGGGTACCTGTTCTGTTTCCCCGCGTATTTCCGACTGGTTTACGTGGTTTGTGCAGTAAAAAGACCTATAATTAATGACAATTGGTACACCAGTTGGTTCTGGGATATGGGTTATAGAACACTAATTTTATTTTCTTCTTAACATTGGAGCAACGTTCGTCGGAAAAAATAAAAATAAAACTACGAAAATGAATTTTATTTTTATTTGGGTTTTGCAATATTTAGGTACGGCGCTCCCGTAAATCTAAAGATATAAAAACTCTGGCCTAAGCTGCTTGACATGTGATATACCACAAGCACCTACTTCCATATCGTATTAAGAAAAATACGTCAGTGAGTCACTTGGGAAGCCTTCAGCAAGTAAAATGTATAAAAACACTTGAAAAAAGTATTTGCAACTATGCACATATAACCTAGTTTTATATAATGATTGATGTCAAAGAGAAATGTTTATATGGTGTACCGTCTGCTTCTACAGCCCCTACCAAAATGATTTTCGACCTGCTTCCGAAATATTTTCAAAGAACATTTTCGTATGAAAGATAAACATAATTGAATAGCCAATCACAGAATTTTATATGTTGTGTATTAGGAAAACTTTTTATTTTTAAACTTCCAAATATTTCCCAAACCAAATTACTGCCATCCTCAGTCATAATAAACACACCCTGCGCTGGTCAAATGCTCTCTGGGCTTGCTCAATGTCAATGACTCAACTTTATAAAGCAGGGATAATGAACATAAACTGGTGTAAGAATTTGGGTTTGAATGTATCTTATGTACTCACATCATCACCATCTACAGTCAGGGCTTATTCTTTGCTTTTTTCGAAAAAAAAAAACACATTTAGAAAATTGCATCTTAAAGGCCTAGTTTAATCCTTCTATAAGTCACCCCCCAAAACTGTGTATTATATACACAACCTCTGTGTATTGATCTTAATCTAACTGCCTAAATGTCTTATCAGATCTCTGATCTAAATATTCTACTGTGCAGTTTTGGGGGGCTTATTATAGAAATGGACACTAAATGGGGAGTACGGAAAGATTCATCAGATGCTGGCCGCTTCTTGATTACAAAGCTGTCCAATTATTTGACATTGTTAATTACGTATTAAATTACGTATTAAATACTTATGATAATAGTGTTCCCGCTAGGTGTCACCATGCCCCCATTGTCTGCTTAAAATATGCCATACTGCCCTTTCATCTTCCTATGTGCCTTGTCCAAGTCATATGACAGCTAAGTGTGTATTTGTGTAGTGAGCAGACGACCTGTGTATTCATAATCGGTCATCTTCTAAACCAATAATTAGGAAGAGCCAAATACGGAAACATCGGCAGGAGGCGGGGCTATTGAATGTCAGCCAATCAGAATATACATTGAGAACTCGTTCATTTAATCATGAAAGTAAAATGCGATGGAAAAAGTGAAGGCATGGCGAAAAAAGTTGTCGAGCACAAATCTTAAAAATAATTTTTAATTGTATTGTACTGATGATACTCACCATTTTAATTAAAAATTGTTGATTTAAAGCAGACGGTCACTGCCGATTTGTAAACATAAGATGGCGCGGACACAATCAAATACATCACCCAGGGCTCTTTCTATAGTACCCACGGGTCCGACTATCGGACCCATTCCCAAAGCAAAATATAAGATATTTTTCCCAATCTTCAGAAAAAAATCCCAATCCAAAAAAAAAAAAATTTTTTTTTTTTTTTTTTTTAGAAATTATTTTTACCTGTACTGGTTTATTTTCAACACCCTAATAAATTATGCCATGTGAAGTTTTTTTGGTAATTGAACTCAGAAATCATTGATTTTCATCACATTCAGAGATCGGAAATATGAAATATTATCTGTCATGATTTATTGCAATAGATATTTACACCCCAAGGATTGATATTTCAGCCATTGTGGGTCTTTAAAAGGGAAAAAAAACTAATATTAAATCATTACCTAATTGCAGGAGACTAGACAGCTTTTTCTTTTAACTGTAAAATTTCCCAATTTTGGCATTTTTACGACGCAAAATTTCCCAAAATGTCTAGGGTCTTTTTCCCAAAATGGGCAGAAAAAGCCCTGTCACCTTTTCAGTAAAAGTTTTGAAAGTTTATTTGTAAAATATTCATGATGAAAATTTCTTTGTTACCCACAAAAATATGTTGATGTTTTATGTTGCATTTATCTATCATGTCCACGACCTTGTCAAAATTCGCCGAAACCGCCATTTCGTCAGAAGGATTTTCGGAGTTATTTAATCAATGCTCTATGTTTTACAAGTGATTTTTTGAACCAGGGAAGTGATTTTTATTGTCATTTTATTCTAAAACATCAGCATATTAAAGAATATTTTACCAAAGACAATTAAATAACAGCCAGGGCGCTGAATGTAACATTCGTACCCAATCCCGATCGTACCAAACTAAGATTCGTCCCCTACATATGTTTTTTTTGTGGGTATCTATTTGATTGCTTCAAATGTTTAACTGTGTTTGTTTTTTTCTTCATTTTAACATAATTTTTAGGAGAAATATGTGACATTGCACTAAAGAAGATGCCAAACAAGTACAATCATACTACCACAGACAAAAAGACTTTAATTTTGATATTAAAACGCACCCTTCTAATTTTAGAGAAACAACAACACCATTGTGTACAAGTCTGAAAATCATGGAAAATGATTTAAATTGAGTATGTAAACAAAACAAATTCTAGGGGGAGACCTCCCCCAAAGAAAAAACAACAAAAAAACACCTTGTGACAGGGGTGGACCCCTCCCACGACCACCCCCAAACGCCTCTACACGACTCGTGTAGCTTGCCCTTTTCAAAACTCCACCCGGCCCTTTTCAAATCCTGGCTGGAGCACTGCCATGAAATATATCGATCGACGAAGTCTATTCACTTTGGCAGTTGGGCGGAAATATATCAAAGGTTGATGGGGTTTACATATAGTGAGCGAACATGCTAAAATTAGCCAATGATTGAGCTAGGTGATTGCGTCATTTGTATTCACTTTGTATTATGCATGCCTCGGAGCATCCTTGAAAGATTCAGGATAAAACTCTTCTCCGTATTTGTTCTATTTTTGAAAACTTACTAGAGCGTGACTTCGTACTGTCTTTTTTATACTGTACTACGCAGCGGAGTTAAGTTCATGTTTATTCCACTTTCCTTTTAACATATTGTGGTCTAGAAAAAGCCACTCACAGAATTTTGCAAGCTTGAATGAAAGTCACTCACAATTTGCAAATGTCGCTTGCATTTTGCGAGTAAATCTAAATTCCTTAAACTAGGCCTTTAATACTGACCAATTTGAGGAAAATGTTTTCACTTCACTATTGTTTAGAGAATTTTGAAAGTTGCAAGAACAGGCTTTTTTAATTGAATTTTATATTAAACATACTCCTTTATATCTTATTCTTGGAAAAAAAATCATTTATCAAATGTTTCAAAAGTCAAAATGTACCGGTATGTATGTTCTTATTAAGGAAATAATCTGAAATAATCCAATTACTGTGCTGACACAAAAGTGGCAAAACCATTTCCCAAATTTGGCAATTTTTCTGGTGGCAATGATTTACTCATTATAATTTCTTTAATTAATGCACCAGTCAATTGTAACCACAGCCCCCCGGGTCCAGGGAATAGCAGGGACTTTTAACTTTCAGTCCAGCCAAGGCCGTGTAAAATCCCCGCTCTGCAGAAACAAAATGCTGGTAAAATCCCTGCCAATGACCCAGCAACCCTAGGTAAGCCCCATTCCCTAAAACCACCAATTCATTCGGCACTGCAGGGCCACCTGGAAGGTATAAACATGACCCATTTCCCCGGCTATCCCCTAAGCTGGGGGAGCCATGGTTACAAATGACAGTTGCATAAACAGCGCTAGTCCAAATAATTGTACGTTGACAGATTTTTTTAGATTTTTGATATGGCAAATCCTTCACGTACAAATTGTTCTGTATCAAAAGTGGGTAGTTGTTCCGATCAGGATTCCGGGTTAAGGCATATAGAGTCTATAAAATATCATAAAAACAAGAAATATTACCAGATAATGTTATTTTATATTAGTTCCGTACACAAAAAATAAATATCCAACTTATAATTATGAGTTTGACGGCTTTTCTTCATTTCATTCTGTCAAAACATAACGATATATACATGACGGGCACCTGCAAGGCTTCAGGGCACAGTTTTAAATCGCTCGGAACATTTCGGCCATGGCCAATTTGCTTTGATTGTGTAACGAGGTCTATCTCGAAGCTTTGTCGGAGGAGGCCCAGTTATTACGATTGTATCGAGTTGTTCCCCTTCGCATCATTGTTTTCTGTGTCAGTCAACTTTCGTTTTATTGGATAGGTAAACAACTTGTTTTAATGCATTAAATGCTTGTTTAGTGCAAAATAACATTTCACTTACATGGATGAATATAACTCTTTATGATCAATTTCAACCATAAAATACTTCATTTAAAACAATTTCAATATTTTTAAAACACCCCCGTTTTTTGCACATTCCCGTTTAGACGTTAGGGATTGGAAGAATCCCGTATAACACATCTATTATTTTAGACTAAAGCAGCGCACTTAGAGGCCTATCAGTTAGTCAAAAAAAAGACAACTTTTCAAAACTGAAAAGGGTACACAGTAGGTCCCATTTGATAAGGGTTTGTTCTGTAAATAATATAAAATATCCTGAAAATGTGTGAGTCATAACTAGGACCAATAATAATCCTACTCATAACAACTATTTTTCTTATCTTGCACTAAAACGATACATATCCACAAATAAATGTGTAAATAACAGAATTCCATAAATTTGTCATAACAATTGTGCCCAATCTGGACCAAGCAAAAAAATATTAGTAACTTTGTTAAATTACCCAGAGCACCTTATTTAAAAAAAAAAAACTTGTATAATTAAACTTCAACATTTCTAAGTCTAAAAAATAGGTTGTTGTTTTTACGAATTGTGCCCATCTTAGCGGCCAAACAGTGGTCCAAAAAATGAAGAAAATGTGGTATCTTACATTTCTTAGCACATTTTATGTAACAAGCGTAAAACTGGGCTGGGTCAAGTTGACAAATATGCAATGAATCATTTGCAAAATTTAATCGGCAAACAAAGACCTAACTCGATTTCAAGGTGTGCTCTTTACCTGTTAATTATTTTACTTCAAGAAAAGGAAACAGCTAGACTTTGTAGCTTACCGAAAGTCCGCACATTTGCGAACCGTTTGCTTTGGTTGTACTCTCTCTACAACACGAAAATGTTTGTATATTCGCACAGAATTTCTCGAAATCAACTGTCCAACACCATTCAAATTTCCAAGATGGCGATAATTGAATTTTAATCTGCGCATGCGTAGTAAAACGGGCACCTGCTGCTTCGCTTGAAATGACTTAGGTCAAGAGGTCAACTGGTCATTCTTGTTTGGCCGAAAATTGTTTTCTTGTTGTAGGTTTAATTGATTTTCGTACATCATGTTTGTTCAACAGCATACTCACTGACACTAACATAGATTTTTTTAAATATTGGCTTACAAAAAAATACTTCAAGGGAGAGAAATATTGAATGTAACATCCTCCATGGAGTGCAACTTAAGATACAACTTATCTCCCTTTATTTCGGATTTTATTCTACATCTCTGTGTATATCGGTTCCCGGTAATCAGACATGAAGAACAAGAACTGACCCACGATGTGACAAATGCCGGCTAGAAGTGATAGCTATTTTAAGTTTTTGGGGGAAATAGCTGCTCAAAAGTCACCCATGATCGCGAGCTTGAATGCTACGTATGACATCCACCCAATGCTATTTTGCGAGTACGCGAAATTTGATTGAAATCCCTTTAAATTGTCAGACTGTGGCATAATTTATAGGCAGTTGGTAGGGAGTGATCAAATCACTGCATAATACACATCTATGTACATTACTGCGTTTAATAACCTCAACAACACTACAAGGGTTGATAAAATGGAAACATACTTGTACCAGTTGTTTGTTTTCTTTATTGTAAGTATATACATACTTATCATGACTACTAATTTGTACATATTTTATTTTATCTCGTCTCAAATGTTTCCGATATGCATACAATCTATTATCAACAACAATGGAAATAAAAGATACACCGCCGTTTGCTCGAACTTCCATGGAGCGGCGAAAATACCTCGAGTCTCAGAAAATTCGAACCAAGCGGGATTGTTTACCTTCATTATAAAGAATCGGTTCTTAACATATAATTCGAGCCAACGAGGAATTAGAGCCAAACGAGTTCGAGCCAACGGGGTTCGACTGTAATGTATATGTGGACAAGTGTAACTCCACCCAAACTGTCCTGTTTTGTATAGTCACATGTTTTGTCCACGATAATCTCATGTTCTTAGCTAGTGTGTGTATGTATGGTGTGATGTTTGAGTGGTTTAACAGGTTTTATATTTTTAACTTACATTCTCATTGGTCCTTAATTTGATCACTGCCCTTTTCTAACTAACAAGACTCGGCCTGCTATGCTAGTCAAACCAGACGGTCGATATCAGCGTCAATATACGGCGGAGCTTTTAAGTTGCCGGTTGCTGTTGGCCAGGAATTCCGGCAATCCGAACTTATCAACAGTAGCATTACATGTTGTTTTCTACATGTTTATGCTGATAAACTAAGTAAAAACAATACAGATACAAAATGGAGTTAAGAAAATAAGGAAAGCTGAAATACTGACATTATCGCTTATTGTTGCTCTATATCTGCAACTTTAGTACATCCATTCATCCATCCATCCATCCAATCCATCCATTCGATATCCACCCATCCATCCAACCCACCATCTATCTACTCATTGGCTGCTTCAAGTTACAAAATGAACTTAGGTATTTCTTTGAAATTTGAATTACCCATGCTCCCTTGTCAATATATCTTGACTATTTTGTGGAGTTTTATCCAGACAGTCGTGTTTGTTTATTTGAGTTTATCAAGGTCTGCCCGCGCCCATTTGCTGCATTATGACTTGACCCCGCCGTGACGCCATCACAACTTTAAATGCCATAAGTGGCAGAAGACTTGAAGAAACAGAGTGAGATACAAGAGATCCGGGTGCGATACCCTAGCTCTTTGCAAAGAGACCTCTTGGTTCTTTAACGTGCTCGGTGTAAAGCACCGATACACGGGATACAACTTTCCTGGGTTGAACCAGTACTTAGTACAGCACTTTTCTATGCACTACTCTTTAAATGCCGAGCGTCTGGCAAGGGAGCTACTTGTACCAGCTTTTAACGTCTTTCGGTATGACGCGGCCCGGGATCGAACCCACGACCTCCCGCTCCGAAGGCGGACGCCTTAACCACAAGGCCACGGAGACGGTTCCAGACAGTCGTGACAAAGTCCCAGCTTATATATGGCGTATTGCAATAGAAACCCTATCTGGATGCATATAAGCCAAAAATTGTGGCATTGACCTTCGAGCAGATACCACAAACGTAAAGTGCGACACAGTGTCATCTGCTGCTTCCGTAATAGCTCACTAGCATACATCGCGAGTGAGCATGCCCAAGCACCCACCTAGCAGACCGGGCCTGCTCATCAATTCCGGTCTAGCTACGCCCTTGGTATCCGTTGGCTGCATAACGCCGTGACGTCATCACGACTTTAAGTGTTATAAATGACACAAGGTACAATGACTGCACACTATTCAGAGTCAAAAATTGTATTTTTTGGATAATAATTGAATACATTCAACAGCTGTTCCTAGTTGATTGTATTGCGTGTCTCATGTATAAATGATCGTCATGATATATTTCTACGTAGGATCACCGGCACACGTTGTGATGTAATGTAATGAAAACGAGCCGACGAAAAATCCTTGTCGGAGATAAGTTTGTTGTACTGTCAAATTATTATATCCAGAGATAAGAGCAAACAAACGCTTTATTTTATTAATTTCAGAAATTCATGAAATGATAATTTTTCAATAACTTTCATCGTCAGTTTCCGTCCTGGTGCCAATTTCCCTGTCACCTTTTCACCTATCCTGGTAGTCTTAGTGTGTTCGACTATTCTGACGAACGAAAGCCAAAGGGCTCTATCTATCTTTTCTGTGTAACACAACTTAGAACCTTTTCGTTTATCAACACTCTATTTTCAAGTTTCGCAAATAAAATGAGGTTTTTGTTTACACCAACTTACAATTTAAATTGTAATTTCCCGAGAATTACCGTTAGGCATTAAATCGAATGGACGTATTATAAAAATACCTGAAGCCGAAATTGAAATAAAAACACAAATTCCCAGTTTGTTTCTATCTGTTAACCATGGCTGTCTTGAGAAGCGGTACCATTGCTTTGTTCTTTAACTTTATACACGGTAGGTTGTTTGTTTTATATTTATTTCATGTATTCCGATGGTTTTTAGAAATATAACGGTGGATTATACCTCGATAAACTCACCGTTTGAAACAGTAAGTTTATCGAAATATTATTTCACTATTTTCTAAGATTTTATTCGTTTCATTGTAAAAATGGTAACACAATAATGAATTGCATAAGTGTCCGAGTGCATACAATACCGGAGAAAAAATGCAGTGACGTCATTTAATTTCGTTTCCGGTATGACGTTATTTGGTTAAAATGTTATGCGATTTTCTTAACAAATATTAATTATTAAATTAAATATTAAATATAATGTTGTTTTTGTTGGATTATAAACATGAAAGAAAAAGGAAAAAATATGTGTGTTTCAGTATAAGATTGCAATATATTTTACCTCGTAAACACCAACAAGAACTTTTGCATGCTGGAACAATTATCGTCAATATCGCAAATGATTTTTTATTATATGCCTAAAATGGGAATTTAAAGTCAATTTATAACACTTAAAAAAACGCGTCAATTTGTATGCGCACTTACCGTCATTTCGGAAATGTCGTCGTTGAATTGTATCCCAGCCCTGTGTGCGCTGACGTTTGACTTGGAACCGAGAGAGGGCTTAAATTTTTAAAACAGTAAAAACTATCGAATTGATATTTTCACTGTTTGTTACAATGAATTATCAATTTTATTTCACTGCTCAATTTTTATAAACAACCGGACATTTGTTCAACTCATTTACCAAAATTTAAGAAAGCTCGTTTAATACATTCCGTATTGAATGACCACTCATGTTTTATCATATTCATATTATTCTTCTCTGTATATACATATATGTGCACCTGGGTGGAAAACTGTGCCCAGTGTGGTTCTAAATACACGACCACCCTAATACTAGCATGGCGCTCTAACCAAGTGAGCTAACAGAGGGGCTGGTTTTGACAGTTCATTTTTTTCTTTTGCGTTACATACACGCTTTCAGCACATAGGCTTTGAATCTCTAATTTTTACTTTAGACGACGATTGTTCATAGTTTTTAAAAAAAGTACAATCGAAACCTATCCGTTGGCCAATATAACTAATATTGCTTCAACTTGTAACCCAGCTCTTCTATGCACAGTGGCTTGATGACAAAGGCTCATTAAAGTCACAATAAAAAAATTCAACTAGCCAAAATTATATTTTCTACATACTTGAACATGTATATCATCAATATAATACATTGCCATAAACATAAAATGAGATTTGAATTTTTTTTACCCTATACTGTAATATGAAACGTTTCATATTACAGTATAGGGTATTATTTTTTTTCAAATCTCATTTTATGTTTATGGCAATGTATTATATTGATGATATACATGTTCAAGTATGTAGAAAATATAATTTTGGCTAGCTGAATTTTTTTATTGTGACTTTAATGAGCCTTTGTCATCAAGCCACTGTGCTTCTATGTACATACAATAAATAACTCCAGTGATCCTCTGCATGAGCAGCACAGAACAGTTCGTCCTTTGCGAGGGGAAAGGCTATGAGGTCACACACAACAGGTATGGCGTAAAGCATTAGTCAACATATAAACCAAATTGCGTTTATGATTTTTTTCCTGCTGTTATTTTGCATGCAGTGAAAATAAAAAAGAAGAAGATAATTTCACTGCTCTAGAAAAGTAATATTCGAGTCGGTCTCTGAACCAACTACCACATATATTCACGTATATATGTCATGTAGTATCGGGGCGATATTCGAATCGGTCTCTGAACCAACTACCACATATATTCACGTCTATATATCATGTAGTATCTGAGCGATATTCGAATCGGTCTCTGAACCAATTACCACATCTATTCACGTCTATATATCATGTAGTATCTGAGCGATATTCGAATCGGTCTCTGGATCAATTAGCACATATATTCACGTCTATATATCATGTAATATCGGGGCGATATTCGACTCGGTCTCGACATATATTTACCTCTATATATCATGTATTCTCGTTGGCGATATTCGAGTCGGTCTCTGACATATATTCACGTCTATACATGTATATCATGTATTCTCGTTGGCGATATTCGAGTCGGTCTCTGACATATGTTCACGTCTATACATGTATATCATGTATTATCGGTGGCGATACTCTAGTCGGTGTCTGGATCAATTACCAAACATATATTCACGCCTGTATATCATGTATTATCGGTGCTATATTCGAGTCGGTCTCTGGACCAATTACCAGACATATATTCACGCCTGTATATCATGTATTATCGGTGCTATATTCGAGTCGGTCTCTGGACCAATTACCAGACATATATTTACGTCTATATATCATGTATTATCGGTGCTATATTCGAGTCGGTCTCTGGACCAATTACCAGACATATATTGACGTCTATATATCATGTATTATCGGTGCTATATTCGAGTCGGTCTCTGGACCAATTACCAGACATATATTGACGTCTATATATCATGTATTATCGGTGCTATATTCGAGTCGGTCTCTGGACCAATTACCAGACATATATTGACGTCTATATATCATGTATTATCGGTGCTATATTCGAGTCGGTCTCCGGATCAATTACCAGACATATATTTACGTCTATATATCATGTATTATCGGTGCTATTTTCGAGTCGGTCTCTGGACCAATAACCAGATATATATTTACGCCTGTATATCATGTATTATCGGGGCGATGTTCAAGTCGGCCTGTTGACCAATTACCAGGCATATATTCACGTCTATATATCATGTTTTATCGGGGCGATATTCGAGTCGGTCTCTGGACCAATTACCAGACATATATTCACGTCTATATATCATGTTTTATCGGGGCGATATTCGAGTCGGCCTCTTGACCAATTACCAGACATATATTCACGTCTATATATCATGTATTATCGGGGCGATGTTCGAGTCGGTCTCTTGACCAATTACCAGACATATGTTCACGTCTATATATCATGTATTATCGGGGCGATGTTCGAGTCGGTCTCTTGACCAATTACCAGACATATATTTACGTCTATATAACATGTATTATCGGGGTGATATTCGAGTCGGCCTCTTGACCAATTACCAGACATATATTCACGCCTATATATCATGTTTTATCGGGGCGATGTTCGAGTCGGTCTCTTGACCAATTACCAGACATATTTTTACGTCTATATATCATGTTTTATCGGGGCGATATTCGAGTCGGCCTCTTGACCAATTACCAGACATATATCCACGTCTATATAACATGTATTATCGGGGCGATGTTCGAGTCGGTCTCTTGACCAATTACCAGACATATATTTACGCCTGTATATCATGTTTTAACGGGGCGATGTTCGAGTCGGTCTCTTGACCAATTACCAGACATATATTCACGTCTATATATATCATGTATTATCGGGGCGATATTCGAGTCGGCCTCTGGACCAATTACCAGACATATATTTACGTCTATATATCATGTATTATCGGGGCGATATTCGAGTCGGCCTCTTGACCAATTACCAGACATATATGCACGTCTATATTATTAATTATTGCGTTCAAAATAAATTACACTTACAAAATATATCAACAATATGGCCAGAGAAAAACTCTTATATTTCTAGGTTCGACCGAAATCATGCCACTAGCACGTGCGCGCAGAATATGGGTATCCTAGCAACGCTTCACTTCGGGCCGGGCTTTAATGTCAACAACTGGTTAAATAAATGCCCGGATTTGAAAGACAAGATTGTTGAAAATGAGACGTACTTGGTCGCTGGTTTGTATTTTCATAAGAGCATTGTTTGTTTGTTGTTATTGTTGTTGTTGTTGTTGTTGTTGATGATGATGATGATGATGATGATGATGATGATGATGATGATGATGATGATGATGATGATGATGATGATGATGATGTTATTGTTGCTGTTGTTGTAGTAGTCACCGCCGCCGTTGTTGTTGGTGGTGTTTTTGTTGTTGTTATTTATTCATATAAGCTTATATTTATCATCACAGTCAAACGTGAAAAAAATAGTATAAGCAGAAGCGTGATATGGTTCTAGTTGATATTAATCATTCAATAACTCTTCATTTATTTCATCAGTTAGTCCCGCAAACAAATGCGGACAGTTATCAAAAGTCGGAGGCGTTGTAACACTGGAGACACACCCATTGAATGACCCCGGATGTTCCAATATGGGACACTTCATTTGCGAGAGTACGAATCATCTGTACGAGACGACACACCGCTCTGGGACTGGAAATGGGACTTCCGGAATTTCATCCGCACCACAATCCAGCTTTGCCTTTGGTATTCTTCACTTGCATTTTTAAAGAAAATAATTTAATCATGAGAGGTAACCATGGTATAACTGAATGGATTTCTGTGACACGAGGTAGGGACAGCAATCCATACGATTGATTCAACAATGTTAGTTAGTCAGTTGAGTAGTTGAAGACAATGTCCGTCGTGTTAATTCGCGTCAAGTTCTAAAATGTGTTTTATCCACTGTATGAATGTTTTTAATTGAACTAACAATGACTGGTTGGCACTCATTTAAACATTTGTAATACAAGTTTCAAACCATTTCATTTTATCATTTCTTGGCAAAGTGAATTTTTTCTGACAACGGTTCAGGTCTGTTTTGCGCTATCTAGATTCGTGTTAGTTTGAGTATTTCATTTTCATAGTGATGCATGCACTAGTGTGATATCTTCTCTTCATTACTTATGAGCATTTCGTAATCGGTACCCAGCAAACACCCAACCTCGGCACGACGTCGCTCAACATGGGATTCTGCCGTGGTCGATCAAAATCCCATGTCGAGGCGACGAGGAAATCCTGTGGGGCCGATTTCTCGAAACTACTTAAGTCTGTTATAACACGATTTAGCTAAGCTCACTATTTTTGTTCCTCGATAATTTGTGGCATATTTACTTTTTTGGAAGTTTTTTGACTGTTTAAGTTATCTGTCTGATAATCACGAAACAATATTCTTTTATCATAATCAGGTGAAAGTTGAAAGGTGAAGAAATAATGATGATCAAAATAAGCTAATGTCGAACCGATAGATTTTCTTATCGGTATTGCGACGTCGCCTCGACGTCAGGTTTTGACGCCAGACCACTGCAAAACCCACAAAATCCCCTTGTCGGAATCCGACATCGAAGCGTCGCCAAATGTTTGCTGCATGGGTATATTCTGTTTCATTTTTTTAGTAAATAAGCCATTTACTCTACACGTTGAAGCGTCTGTTGAGGTCAATATGAAGTTTTGTTGGCCGGTAAATTGAATTTGACCGAGAACATACCAAAATGATTTGAATATTTGAATAAGAATTGTTTGCCCAAAAAGAGCTATAATACCCTTGACCTTTTACCACACAGAGCATTTTCCCCGTGTGTAATTTTATCTTGGGTGGACTTGTTATTTAAACAAATATCTATTAACGTCTTGTTATTGTATAAACTTTGTTAAGTAAAATAAAAATCTGTAAGAAGGGGCGAACATGTAGCAAGCATATTTATATAAGGGCTGTACATATAGCTAGCATATAAATTTAAGAGGCGTACATGCAGCTAGCGATATGGTATCAGAGTCGTACATATAGCTAGCGATATGGATATCAGAGTCGTACATATAGCTAGCGATATGGATATCAGAGTCGTACATATAGCTAGCGATATGGATATCAGAGCCGTACATATAGCTAGCGATACGGATATCAGAGCCGTACATATAGCTAGCGATATGGATATCAGAGCCGTACATATAGCTAGCGATATGGATATCAGAGCCGTACATATAGCTAGCGATATGGATATCAGAGCCGTACATATAGCTAGCGATATGGATATCAGAGTCGTACATATAGCTAGCGATATGGATATCAGAGCCGTACATATAGCTAGCGATATGGATATCAGAGCCGTACATATAGCTAGCTATATGAATAGAAGGGGCGTATATATAGCTAGCTATATTGCTAGAAGGGGCGTACTAGTACCTAGCTATATAAATAGAAGGGACGTATATGTAGCTAGCTATATGAATAGAAGGGGCGTCATGTAGCTAGCTTTATGAATAAAAGGGGCGTACAAGAACCTAGCTTTATGAATAGAAGGGGCGTACATGTGGCTAGCTATATGAATAGAAGGGGCGTCATGTAGCTAGCGATATGAATAGAACGGGCGTACATTTACCAAGCTATATGAAAAGGAGGGGCGTCATGTAGCTAGCTATATGAATAGAAGGGGCCTCATGTAGCTAGCGATATGAATAGAAGGGGCGTACATGTAGCTAGCGATATGAATAGAAGGGGCGTCATGTAGCTAGCTATATGGATAGAAGAGGCGTCATGTAGCTAGCTTTATGAATAAAAGGGGCGTACAAGAACCTAGCTATATGAATAGAAGGGGCGTACATGTGGCTAGCTATATGAATAGAAGGGGCGTCATGTAGCTAGCGATATGAATAGAACGGGCGTACATTTACCAAGCTATATGAAAAGGAGGGGCGTCATGTAGCTAGCTATATGAATAGAAGGGGCCTCATGTAGCTAGCGATATGAATAGAAGCGGCGTACATGTAGTTAGCGATATGAATAGAAGGGGCGTCATGTAGCTAGCTATATGGATAGAAGGGGCGTCATGTAGCTAGCGATATGAATAGAAGGGGCGTACATGTAGCTAGCGATATGAATAGAAGGGGTGTCATGTAGCTAAGCGATATGAATAGAAGGGGCATCATGTAGCAGCGATATAAATAGAAGGAGCGTATATGTAGCCATCGATATGAAAAGAAGGGACGTGCACGTAAAAAATAGTAATTATAATACAAAACTATAAGCTATAATGTTCTAGCAATTAATTGTTTCTCTTCTCAAAACGGTCCAGAGGATTCTTTATCCCTCAACAAAACTTTCAATGCGCATCTGTAACCTACTTTACTAAAAGTGAATCACAGTCTATTCTAAGGATTTAGTTATTATGTTTTTATCTTTCTAGTATTTGATTGGTTTCCTACCCAAGACGGCCGAGAGGAATTCTTGATCACACAACAGTCCAAAAACTTCAACGAATGCGTAGCATACTGTCCCTCGCTATCTGGTCCTCACCCCGCGTCCCTGGCAGTCGACACGGATTGGGACATTGTATTTAACACGGGGAAACCTTCGTCTCTGGTTGACCAGAGAGGGGAAGCTCATTTTTGGATAAGTAGCGCTGATGGTCAATGTGAAGTGGTTATGGTACATGTGGACGCTATGGCGGCCAGAACCGTTCACGTTCATTGCAATTTTCAAGCCAAATGTTTATGCAAGCGCCAGAAGTCAAGTCCAGGTGCATTGTCCATGCTTGATAAACTTTGAAAAATTAACTTATTTAAAAGTGATAGTGAAAGTATGAACATTTCATACGACCGCGTTGCAACTTATTTTACATTATTAATATTGCTTAGATACTAAATTATAATTCTAAATATTGTATTAATGATAATCTGGTCAGTGCTGTTTTATATTATGGCGCCACTGTCGTAATGAATAGCATGTCCATAACAATTTCAGGTCCATCGTTTACTGGCAGCTACTTCGAGATGGTGGTGAGGGACGTTTCCCCGCCACCGGAAGTCACGCCTCTCAAACACGTGACCGCTGGTTCTCCGCTTCTATGTGGCATAGAATGCCTCAAACTTCCGGCCTGTGATTCCTTTCTTCTGGGAACCGACATAGCAAAGTGTTGGCTGTACACGGGGAACCATATGAGCAATGCTGTGGCCGTTGAAGGAAGGGAGTACTTCGTGAAAATGCAAAAATAATATAATAATAATTAACTAAACAAGATGTACTAGTACCAATGCTAGAACTGATTTTATGAAATAATTCACTGTGTGTCATTACAATAAAGTGGTCTTAGTTTTTTCTTGTACATTTTGTTTTGTCACTTTATTATATGACCAAAATCGTGGTCTCCCGGTGCAGTAAAGGTATACCCTAGTAGATGTTCTTTCCTTCTAGACTTGCACATATCCTTGGAAAACAGTACATTTAATATTTGAAAGTTATTGTCCGGCAACCAAGAGAGGTATATTAGCTGACCCTTGCATTGAGGTGTATAGAAAAACAAATGTTTCCGCTTTATTCAAGAAGGTGTCCAAGATGGCCGTCAGTAAATTCATTGTTACATTTTCTTAATATATAGAAACACATTTTTTTAATTGTTATACTTAAAATTGGTTGATTTCCATCCAGAACTCAATATCCATGCATATTTTCGTGCGACTATTGTTCTTTTGAACCTACCAGCGGCATTTTGACCGCCATTTGGAAAATATGGTTTCAAGGGTGGTGCGGCCCTTCAGTCGTATTCTTATATTTAAGGGTCTAGGCTACCAAAATACACAAAGGCATTTTATATACACCACGATGCAAGGTTTGACACCTCTGCTGCCGTACTCTATATATACATATAAATATAATCGTGATTAAAACAATTATTTCCTAATCAAAATAGTCAAATATACCAGACACCGTAGACTTTATAGAGTTAATATGTATATTTATACAAAAATACACATTGTAGGCTTGTTATTGGCAGCAAATATCACACAGTTAAATTTCAACATAGATGTCTACTAGATTGTCCTGGATTGCTGTCAAAGCCTTTGTCCAATGTAGCGGTCATAATCTAGAAAACCGTCACGGAGACGTTCACCCAAAAAACGTCACAGGTCTACACCGTCCGCGTCCGCTTTATTATTCCATGTACACGCTGTCGAGTCCGCGTTATTATTCCATGTATACGCCGTCCGCGTCCGCATTATTATTCCATGTACACGCCGTCGGCGTCCGCGTTATTATTCCATGTACACGCCGTCCGCTTCCGCGTTATTGTTCCATGTACACGCTGTCCGCTTCCGCGTTATTATTCCATGTACACACTGTCCGCGTTATTGTTCCATGCATACGCTCTCCGCGTCCGCGTTATTGTTCCATGTATACGCCGTCCGCGTCCGCGTTATTGTTCCATGTACACACTGTCCGCTTCCGCGTTATTATTCCATGTACACACTGTCCGCGTTATTGTTCCATGTATACGCTGTCCAAGTCCGCGTTATTATTCCATGTACACACTGTCCGCGTTATTGTTCCATGCACACGCTGTCCGCTTCCGCGTTATTATTCCATGTACACACTGCTCGCGTCCGCGATATTATTCCATGTACACACTGTCCGCGTTATTGTTCCATGTATACGCTGTCCAAGTCCGCGTTATTATTCCATGTACACAGTGTCCGCGTTATTGTTCCATGCACACGCTGTCCGCGTCCGCGTTAATATTCCATGAATACGCCGTCCGCGTCTGCGTTATTATTCCATGAATACTCTGTCCGCGTCTGCGTTATTATTCCATGTACACACTGTCCGCGTTATTGTTTCATGCACACGCTGTCCGCGTCCGCATTATTATTCCATGTATACGCTGTCCGCGTCTGCGTTATTATTCCATGTATACGCTGTCCGCGTCTGCGTTATTATTCCATGTACACACTGTCCGCGTCTGCGTTATTATTCCATGCACACGCTGTCCGCGTCCGCGTTATTATTCCATGTACACACTGCTCGCGTCCGCGTTATTGTTCCATATACACATTACCCGTGTCCGCGTTATTGTTCCATGTACACATTGCCCGTGTCCGCGTGATTGTTCTATGTACACACTGCCCGCGTCCGCGTTATTGTTCCATGTACACACTTCCCGCGTCCGCGTTATTATTCCATGTACACACTGCCCGCGTCCGCGTTATTATTCCATGTACACACTGCCCGCGTCCGCGTTATTGTTCCATGTACACACTGTCCGCATCTGCGTTATGTTCCATGTACACACTGCCCGCGTCCGCGTGATTGTTCCATGTATACACTTCCCGCGTCCGCGTTATTGTTCCATGTACACATTGCCCGCGTCCGCGTTATTGTTCCATGTATACACTGCCCGCGTCCGCGTTATTGTTCCATGTACACACTATCCGCATCCGCGTTATTGTTCCATGTACACACTGCCCGCGTCCGCGTAATTACTATGTACACACTGCCCGCGTCCGCGTTATTGTTCTATGTACACACTGCCCGCGTCCGCGTTATTATTCCATGTACAAACTGCCCGCGTCCGCGTTTTTGTTCTATGTACACACTGCCCGCGTCCGCGTTATTATTCCATGTACACACTGTCCGCATCCGCGTAAAGTTCAATGTGCACACTGCCCGCATCCGCGTTATGCTCCATGTACACACTGTCCGAATCCGCGTTATGTTCCATGTGTCCGCATCCGCTTGTGCATATGATCAACGCCAGGTAAAATACTCCTTGGACTCCGTTATGTACATGTCTTAAAAAACTATATAGAAATAGTGGTAAATATCTGTTTTGTGAACAATTAATAAACAGTTCAAGTCAAGTCAATAGTTGTTTGTTTTCGGATTTCATCATTTAAAACATAAGCTATATGTAGCTTTTTACCGACATAAACGTCAATACATTCACAATATTTTCATAAAGCAACACATACGAACTCGGAATGTGATTTAAGTCTATCTTCTTCAATTTGAACGTCTTTGTACATGGATATGAACTACTGAACGAAGGCGATTATAGAACTGCATATCATGGATTTGTATCTTGAAATGTGAAAACAATTGCGACTTTTGAAATAAAATACATTATCATTATTAGATGTTATTTTTACTTGAAAATACGATTTTTCTGTATCCTTTTCGTGGACAAGTGAAAAAAACAGATAGGGACAGCGGATGCGGACAACATAATTTTATACATGGAATAGCGATTATAGACTTGCTACTTATTTATTGAACCTTCGGGATTCAATATATACCACACGCACCGCGCTCGCGAATCATATTAATAACTCGGGTAGCGGTTGCAGTAACTTTAACATGAACATGTAATTGTGTATACTCTATATCAGTTAACACCGTAATTATGTTTAATGAATCAGATTGATTCTGCATGGGGTACTGTATCGGATTCAAAAAAAGAATATCAAATTCAATTCGCACAAACCTTTTAATCCAATTTTGCGCATTGGAAAAGGCTATTCAAATTGCAAAATCATCATGTTGCGTGTTTAAGGTGAAAACATATTACCAGCGGTAACACACTGAATTCATAAGACGTAAAAATATTTTCGTGAAAACTTGACATCTGTAATTCAAATCCATCACAAAATAAAATAACGTATTTTGCATAAAATCGATTTATGAAGTTTGTGGCTGTAATAGTGGAGTGTAGCCAGAACTCCAGTGTTCATTTTATTTTTCTTGCGGTCACATGTACAGTGCATCTTATTTTCTTTAGGTTACATTATTGCAACTAAAATGAAACAAACATGTTGATTGGTTAAAAATACTAAAAGAGCCAATTAAAACACGCGGCTTACTTAGATTTAGAACAAAGTGTAAACATTCCTTAGTTTTTGAAACACAGTCCTTATTTGTG
The DNA here is from genome assembly GCF_026914265.1 of Mya arenaria. NCBI lineage: Eukaryota > Metazoa > Mollusca > Bivalvia > Myida > Myidae > Mya > Mya arenaria. The sequence continues at coordinate 23,897,656 of NC_069128.1, forward strand.
TGCTTTCACTTGAAAATGAACGCTTAGCGAAGTTTCATTTGGCTTAAAAGGTAAGTATCTGTTGTTTAAAAGACAAAAACAGCAGATAAGTTGACATGACATGAAATGATCATGACCATGACCCCGGATCAAATGTGTATTTGACAGATCCCGCACAGACCCGATATACGGTATGATAAAGCGCCACATTAATGGCTGTTTATCATTTAATAGCACAAAGTGCAACAACTTATAATCTATTGTGAAAGAAAGAGTGTATGCCCAAACAGAGGTTTGAACCCCATACCTTACAACCTACAGCCGACACCACAACATCAATGCCATAAAAGCTAGCTCAACAGCGAGGCTGTTGGAAGTGCCGTATAAGGCTGACACTACACATCATTCCATGACAATACATTCTAGCAAAGCTTAATATCCTTACAGACATCGCGAAAACTATTTGTCTGACGCTCTAGTCTAAAATAATAGACGTGTTATACGGGATTCTTTCTATACGGACGTCTATACGGGTTTGAAAAATATTGAAATTGTATTTAGTGAAGTATTTCATGTTTGAAATGGATAATAAAGGTTTATATACAAAACTATTTTGCACAAAACAAGCATTAAACACATGATCTACCTTTCCAATAAAACAAAACCTGACTGACACAGACAACAATTATGCCAAGCAGAACAACTTGACCCAATCGTAATAACTTGGCCACCTCCGACAAGCTTCGTGATAGACCTCGTAAATACAATCATAACAACTCGGCCATCACCGAAGTGCAGCCTTGCGTAGTTTTGACAGAATGAAATGAAGAAAACCCCATTAAACTCATAATTATTCGTTGGATATTTATTTATTCATAAATATTGTGTACGGAACTCATATAAAATAACCTTATCTAGTAATATTTCTTGTTTTTATGATATTTTATGGACGCAATATGCTTTAACCCAGAATCTTGATCAGAACAACTACCCACTTTTGGTACAAAACAATTTGTAAGTGAAGGATTTGACATATCACAAATTGTAAAAAAGTCTGTCAACATACTATTATTTGGACTATCTGACGCTCTAGACTGGTAAATTTTGACTTGATCCATCTTAAATTGTTATGAGTCGGCCTGTCAGACTAGACAGTTTTCAAGCCCAGATGTAAAAAATAATGAAGTTCTTATCTGTATAAATTATCAAACAAGAAAAAAATCTTTTGTTTTATAGAAAATCAAACTGAGTCAATGATATGGTCAAATAACCATTTGTTTATGAATCACTGGTATCTTTCTATGTGGTTCCTGTGTGATGTATAAAAAAGAACATTGTTACTTTAAAGGTACTGGTAGTTAACATTTTATTCTTGTGTAAAAGACATTTTATATGCCGCCAGAAACTGACTATTCAAAAGTTTACTATAATACATATTTCTGCTTATAGTGGTTCATTAATACAACTTTCATTGTCACCGCCAATATCAAAACTTAATTTTGTGTTTCAAAAGTTAAGAAGTAAAATGAAAATGTTAATAGATGCCGAGTACTTTAGCAGACATTTGAAGGTTTAAGATTGACCATTCAAAGAAAAAACAACGAGATATTGTCATAGCCTCAGGGTCATTGCTGCGTTGTTCAAAAACTGTAACCTTGGCCATAACCCAAAAACCATTTAAGTTTACATTGGCACACATGTTCTCAGTGGCAATAAGCATGAAGATAGCAAGACCCATAATTCTGGAACCTGTTTGACTGTAAAATAACAGATGGTTTGTTTTGGTGCTCACTGCTCTGGTTAAAGCAGTATACTTATTATTATATAGTCATTCTAATATCGCTGAATATCACTGTTATTTTCATTTGACATCTGACATGATCTGTGGCCTCCAAGTGATAACACTTTACATTTCAGACCCAAAACTTAGCCTGTCACCTGTGGTTTTAAGATACTCAAATGGAGAATTTTGTGTTGTATGAAGAGTTGGGAAGGGGAGACCACTCCATTATCTATAAGGGACGGAGAAAGGGCACTATCAACTTTGTGGCAATCCACTGTATTGAGAAATGCAAAAGACCGGAGGTTACTAACACGGTAAGATTTTTTTTGTCTTGTTCAAACTTTCTTCTTGTACTATCTGCAGGGTTCCCTCTGGGTTTTCGAAAGTTCTCACATCTTGAAGCAGGCGAAATTGGGCCTTTTGGTCTTTCAAGGGGAGCATCCTGTCAGGGGTCACAGGGGATGAAGCATCCTAAACCTTACGGTTTTCAAGCATTTAAGGGCCTAAGAAATCTGAACTATTTTTAAAAAAAAAATATTCTAAATTTCTCAACTAAAACTCAAATAACTTCATCAAAAAGTTGTAAGAAGTTAAAATTGGACAAAGTTGGAGCCAGTAAATTCATGTTTTTAAAAACACAACCAATTGGGGAAGGTTTTTTGCTGATAGTTGCTTACAGAAGGAATTATAAATAACTTGAGAATTATTTTTCCTGTTTCAGGTACGCATGACCCATGATATCCAGCACCTTAATGTTGTCAAGTTCTATGAATGGTACGAGACGAGTAACCATCTGTGGCTGGTCGTGGAGCTGTGCACCGGAGGTAGTCTGGAATACCTCATAACCCAGGATAAAAATGTGCCAGAAAGCTCTGTGCGGACATTCGGTATAGACCTTGTTACGGGGCTTCATTATATACACTCCCTCGGGATACTGTTTTGTGATCTGCGACCTTCCAAGGTGAGGAATAACACATTTGTGGTAATGGTTCATGTATCTATTGTGTGTTTAATTAAATGGGTGGCTTCATTGATCTTTTGTAAGGTACATGTATTGTAAAATTATATAACAACATTCTCTAAATCATAAGGGCAAGGCATTTCATATTTTTAGCTTGTTGTTATTTTAAGAAAACATCAAAGTATTGTAAGGGCCTTGGATTTGGAGGTGATTTCATTGGTATCATTGTTGTGCATAAACTTTATCCTTGGCCATCGTTAAAAAACAACAAAGGATATTCCCATGAAACTTCTGTCACATGTTTACAGTGACATTATGCACATGAGTATCAAGGCCGATAACTCTGATTTTAAAGATATTTGAGTTACGCTGCAGCTCATCTAAAAAATCAGCATGTTATCCTCTTTCAACGCTCTTGTGATATCTTATTTTGATATAAAGTTGTTTTAATTGTTGGTGTATGTATTCTAATATATCATCTTATACCCTCTATGGTTGGCATGTTGTAGTCGCACTTGCCGTCCGTGGGTCTGTGAAATCATTTGTAGTAATGTGAAAACCCTTGCTTGTATGATTAGAATAACTTGTAACCTTTCAGATTCTGCTAGATGGCCCAGGAATTCTGAAGTATGCAGATTTTGGGCTTGCGAAAGTGGAAGGGGAAAACCTAGAAGAACTTTTCCAGAAGTTTGCGGACGCTGGGGAAACCTGGAACACGGAGTCCGACTTCGCAGATAAAAGATCCAGGACAGCAGGTCAGGCCAAATGACTCTCTGTTAGCCTTAATGGTCGAATTAACACAAGCCTCTAGCCCTGCACTAGTGAATGTTTTATGGGTGTGGTCATATTCTGGATTTTATATAGCAGAGTTTGCTAATTTCTTGTTCATATTAAGCATAAGGGTAAACATTCGGGCTTGTTCAACCAAAAGTCTTATTTCAATGACTGTAGCCTGTCTGTTTCTCTAAGGTATTCTGTCAGCGTGAGAAAGCTTTGATCTTAACTAAATTACTGTTAACAATATTTACATGAAACTTAGTTTTATATGTTGCCAGAGACAATAGGCACATGTGTATCCATGACCATAACTTTGGCTTTGATAGTTATTAAGTTATGTCCTTTTCTGATTCAGTAAAAAACAGAGGAGTGACTGCATCTGCATACATGCCATATCCCCCGGCGGGGGGGAAAATCCCCGGGATTTTCGACCCATCCCCTGGTCCCCGCCGGGGGATCCATATCCCCTGGAATTTAAAAAAAATTTATTATTATTATTTTATTTTTTTGCAAAACTTGCTTAAGGTTGACAGTGGAAAGCATCAATAATATTATGAGTGTGAAATTCCATGAAGGACCATGATGACTAAGTCCAAAAATGATTGTAATTTGAGTGTATTTCTGTATTTATTCTTATTATTAATGCAGATATCGTGCAAGTTTTCGCCGCGTAAAAATCCCCTAGTGTGATATCAAAATCCCCTGGAATTCAGACCAAAATCCCCTGGGAAGCCTCTCAGAAATATGGCATGTATGCATCTATTTAAGTAGCTCTTGTTGATTTGTAAGATGAACCCAATTAGACAGAACTGTCTGGACATAAGTTTAGCATCCTAATTCATACGCTTATAATGTCTTTGATTACAAAATGCAACATGGTCATACGATTTACATTGCCCGAGAAGTTTTAAAGCTTGGTGAAATATCCATTCGCAGTGTTTAACGTGTCTATGTATATTACAGGTCACACCAATTACAGCGCCCCAGAGGTTCTGCAGGGTGGAGAAATATCCATCCTCAGTGATTTATGGTCCCTTGGCTGTACCATGTACGAAATGTTCACAGGTAAGAAGGCACGGTTTTCGGAGAGAGAAATGCATATAATGGAAGATAGTTATTATGTTCCCACAAATAAAGAGCACCTGGTTGCCACTTTGTCCGTCTTTTCTTGTCTGGGGAATAACATTAAAAGTTTGAATGAGAGTAACAAAAACAGGGGACAATATGTGTAGTGTGCAAGAAGTATATTCTTACTTTTTGTCATTGCTGAATTACCTCCTTCTTTCACTTTTAAAGTATGCATTAATAAGGAAGCACTTGTACTGACCATAACTCAAACAGTGCTGAAAGGATTTAAATGAAACTTGTTATATAGGTGGATAGCAATGAGAAGAAGTGTAGTGTGCAAAAGCTTTAATCCCACCGTCCCTATCTTCCGAATTATCTCCCCTTAATGATGGGTTTATACTTCATTATTGTCCAGTAGATGTAATTGAGGAGAAGTGCATTGCACAGAAACCATAGCTCTGGAGGCCACATTCAAATTTTGTAGCAGACAGCAAAACCTTTTTTCTCACAGAAATATTATAAAATATCATATTTCCTACATAAATATAAATGAATTTTTTATAGATATGACAACTTATATACTAGCTAATAATTAAATTGATAGTGATTTAAACTACAGAAAATTGTCAATGTTATTGATGAAAATTTAAAAAAAATTGATCAACTTGACCATAGTGTTTTAATTCTGTGTATCTGTACTATTTGCAGGCCACCCGCCATTCCTTGCCGAGTCTTACCCCCAGCTTGTCGACAAGATAGTTAATAAGGAGTTCCCTCCCCCTAAAGTCAAAGGTCAGTTACCAGGATATTGGAATAAGAGTACCAGTTTCTCAAATAGAGTATAACAATATTAAATATTTAAGTTTATTTAATCGAACTGCTAACTGAACTAGATATTTACGATGTAAAGAATGGTGTATTGGGATTATCATTTAAAGTCTTAAAACTCTTCAAAAGGTGAAGTACACAAAATTCTGCCAAACAAATAAGTGTGCGCTAAGGTTGGTTCTGTGATAAGGGACACAGGCTTGTTTAAGGTATTTGCACCAGTTCAATGAGTTGTCCTTGCAAAAAAGTAGTTGAGATATCGATTGCCTCACTTCCAAATGTTGAAGCTACAAAATCCAATGTTTTCAGAAGCAACGTTTTTAGTATTTATCTTGGTAAATTGACCACAAATTTTATTTTTACAAAATGCCGAAGTTACACTTTTTGTAGTAACAATTTCTGAAGGTTTGTCAGTTTTGCTTCTCTATGAGATGTCCAATTATTGTTGAACATTTGGATCACATGATACAACACAATGCTCTCATTGGACTCGGCATTTTGCAGTTAGATGCAGCTCGCCTTTATGATTTAAGTGATGTTTAACATTCCAAGTCGGAAAAAATGCAGCTTTGGCATTTTGAAGTGAGACCATTGATATTGTCCTAGCTGTGTTGCCATCATTGACGTCATTGTTTTGTAAAAATATCATCATGGAATGACCATATTTAAAAACTTAAGATTTTCTTCCAAACAGAAGTGTACACCTGTTACCAGTATTCTTAAATGTACAATTACGGTCAACACTATGACGTAAATTATTGTAATAAATAAGGCTTCTTGATGGATCGTGAAATATGAATTCAGAATTGGATCTCACTTGAACCGACAATAATAGAGGTTTAGAGTGCTCTTTGAAATTATGAATACAAATACTAAAAATTACGATAAATTATTATAATCATTTTGAGATTTTATAACACATTACAATTTGTATAACTCTGGCTTGTGGGAATCAATGCCATCTCTGCCTAAAATGGACAAACAAATAAATATATTACAGAAACTTGTTTTTAAAGTCTCCCTGGTCACAAAAATACTTAAGTCAAATCTCAATTTCAATACTCAACTTATCTATAACAGTTTGAAAAGTGTGTGACTGCATGAATAAAACTGATTTAAATCAACAGCTGACTTATATACATGCACACCAAATTTGAAGCTGACATCCCATTGGACAAATAGTAATATAATAATTTAAACGCTAAACCATATAAAAGTTTGTTCATAGAGGGAGAGTCATGCAGAAGGGAAAGTGTAAACATTCACAAGGAGTATTGTGTTTGTGTTTTATCAGGTACAAGGTTTTCATCTAAACCCTCTCCAGATTTTTTGAGCTTGATAGAAGGGCTGTTACAGAAGGACCCAGACAAAAGGTTAGTATGTTAACTATTTTAAGCCATTAAAAGAGAAAAATTGGCAGCAAGCATTTTTACCTTTGTTATAAGTTTCTGTTGACAGAACAATACCCTTGGCTATAACTCATAAACTGTTCAAGATATCCAAATAAAACTTAATACACAACTTGCTAGATACAAGACACGCATGTACAGCAAGGCCCATTACTCTGACTTAAATAATGGTTGAATCAAACCTTTTATTCGACAAGGATAAGCATTCGCTGCATATATAAGGCTGTATCTGCAACAAGCGATGTATGATAGTTGATGAATTACACATTTTTAGTTTGAATGTTTCTACTTCCAGGCTGGGATGGCCGGGACTCGTTACACATACTTTCTGGCAGGGAAAACTAGCTCACCTAGCCAAGGATTTGGTTATGTCGCAAGATGTCCAGGTAATTGAGTTTAACTTGAGGAATTGTCATAACTTTGTTGATTACATTGTTGGTGTCATTATTGTAGCAGTTGATGTCTAGCTAAGACTTATTTTAGTTATAATTTGGATAAGATTGAAGATATTCGCATAAAACTTGGCTGGACATTACATCAGTTTTATCTGAAGATATTCGTACGAAACTTAATTGGACATTACATATCTCACATCTGAAGATATTCCCACTAACCTTGGCTGGACATTACATATGTATAATCTAAAGATATTCGCACGAAACTTGGTTGGACATTACATAGGTTTCTTTCTGAAGATATTCCCACGAAACTTGGTTGGACATTACATAGGTTTCTTTCTGAAGATATTGGCATGAAACTTGGCTGGACATTACATTTGTTTTATATGAAGATATTCTCATAAATTTGGTCAGAAACTTGGGTAGGAATTACATATGTTATTATCTCAGGATATTTGCATGAAAGTTGGATGGACATTACTTATGTGTTATCTGAAGGTATTTGCATTAAACTTAATTGGACATTGCTATTTATTATCTGAAGATATTCCCATGAACCTTTTTTCAACATTACATATGTAAAATCTGCCATATACAGTTGAACCTTGTTGGCTTGAACTTGCTTGGTTCGAATTTCTTGTTGGCTTGAACTTGCTTGGTTCGAATTTCTTGTGGCTTGAACTTGCTTGGTTCGAATTTCTTGTGGCTTGAACTTGCTTGGCTCGAATTTCTCGTTGGCTTGAACTTGCTTGGTTCGAATTTCTCGTTGGCTTGAACTTGCTTGGTTCGAATTTCTCGTTGGCTTGAACTTGCTTGGTTCGAATTTCTCGTTGGCTTGAACTTGCTTGGCTCGAATTTCTCGTTGGCTTGAACTTGCTTGGTTCGAATTTCTCGTTGGCTTGAACTTGCTTGGCTCGAATTTCTCGTTGGCTTGAACTTGCTTGGCTCGAATTTCTCGTTGGCTTGAACTTGCTTGGTTCGAATTTCTCGTTGGCTTGGACTTGCTTGGCTCGAATTTCTCGTTGGCTTGAACTTGCTTGGTTCGAATTTCTCGTTGGCTCGAACTGGATGTAAAGGACCGATTTCTTAAGACTGAGTGTAATCAATCCCGCTTGGTTCAAATTTTCCGAGGCTTCAAGTATTTTCGCCAGTCCTTGGGAGTTTGAGCCATTGGGGTTAGAATGTATATGGGTCTTATAATGATCAAGTTATGCCGTTTGATAGTCTTAAGAGAAAGGATAAGCATAGGTATGGGTATCTGCTTGATTAAGGAGCATATGTTTTAGATCGGCTTAGACATAATGTTGTCTTGGGTAAATAGTCCTGTTCACCTATTTATATTCACAACAAAAAACACATTTAAACCAAAAGATAGGATTACGAAATAATCTTATAACAATGTATATATTTAAATTAAAGAGACTTTTCAAAAATATGTAAATATATCTATGATTGCCAGCTTATGACCCATGAAATGTTGCAAAAATGAATAAGTTGATTTCTTCCGCAGGACTCATTTTTGCTGAGGATGCCATATATATGAACTTATTAAGTTTATGATATGAATGTGGTCCTGGTATTATAAAATGGTAATGATGAATACATGAAGGTTTATTCTCTTTATTTATGTTATAGTTTATTTTATAGTTAGAAATACATTCAAATCAAATGTGTTATGCTTTTTTTTAAATCCCATTGCAAATGGAATGCTGGTTTGTCCAGTTAGACCACTCGTTTCTCAATTAGGTGACCCTGGACAGGTTTGAATCCTGGCCCAGGAATATGTGAGTTTGGTTTGTTGTCACCAAGCCAGACAAGTGGGTCGAATCAGGGTTCTTCAGTCTCCCCCACTCTCTAGCGCAACATTGTGCCAACAAGAGTCATTTAATTTAAATTATTATAACTTTCTTTAAAATCGTAGTAAAATAAATAGTTTTTAAACTCATTAGAAAGCTACTCTCTATGTCCTTCACGCCTGTTTTTTGTTTACCATATGGCATAGTGTTTCTTTTCATGTTTTATAGTGATTGATTTTGTCATTGAAATAAAAATCATATTACCCTGTTACAAACATCAATTTGATATTTTTCACTGTTTTTAAATTATAGCCCACTTTCTTGCCCAAATCAAACATCTTCACGCACACGGCTAGGGCACAATTTAAACCATGTTATTTTCGAACAAAACATAAATGCTTTTTAAATGCTTTAAATGAAATTATTATTTTCAGTGTAAGATCACAATAAAATTCACCTTGTGAAGGTCTGAAGAGAACATTTCTTGTGGTTCAGCCACTCAGCGAAATATATTGTGATCTTACACTAAAACAAACAATTGTCATCTATCTTCGATAATGCATGCATATAAATCAGCGACTGCCTGATGCTTGTGTCATATAAAGCTGCGATTTCTTATGACTTGCGATCGTTATTGCACCTTCAAACTTTGCTGAGGCCATGTCGCTAATCAAAACAATATCAAGACTGTCTGTGGCCTCCTTCAGTTTCGCCTTACACTTTAAACCAGTTTTTATTTCTGTCACGTCAACAACTGGACCCCTTCCTTTCAAGTACACAGTGTACTGGAACACTACTTCATCTGGCCAGCCTTCAGACGGTGGATGAACGAGTATTGTCGCTGCTAGCTCGCAGTCCGGATCTGTACGATAATTAGGATTTACTGATGTTGATTTCCATAACAGAAACATGTGATCGTTTATCTTGTTTCTTTTGCTGTAGAAAGTTTTTGTTTCTTTCCAAGATATTTTATTGTGGAGAGCATTTTCACCTTTGACCACCAACTGTCTGAGTACTCCTAAACTTAGGTGATCATCTTGGTCAGGTTTCAAACAGATTTTGGTTTCTTCCTTATGTTGTAGTTCAATAAAAGGTTCACAGATTGCGTAGCTATATGTATACATGTATTTGCCTTTACTGTTCTGAAATAATGAATGCCTTTTTCCGAACCGCATTTTTAATGTTTGTTTTATGTCATTCAATAGAGAATCCAATCCGTCACATTTGCCTGCTACAAAAATACTTACTTTCTTATCATTTTCTATTTCTTGCAAAATTCTATGCATATCTGGTGTTTTAAAGTCAAAAAGAACAAATAACTCCTGTATTTTTCCATCTTTTGACCGTTTGTAGACTGCAACAGTTGTCAACTGTTTGTTCATAAACATCGTTAGAAAAATGCTGTCATTCGAGCAGATTTCAAAACAGTATGAAACGTAAATAGCAAAGGCTGATAGTTCGGAAACCACATGTATTTTATGTTCTGGAAGACATGCTTGGATTGCGTATTTTTGTATCTTATAACCTATATCGATGTTTGCATGGGTTATTCCAGGTTGTAGAAAAATCCACTTAGTGTTTGAATAATTTGTCAAAGTAAATCCAGTTTCATTGTCATTTTCAAAAAGTCTGGTTGCTTCGTAAATAAGTGGGAACAAAATTCCACCCATGTCCACTGTGAATTCCTTTTCAATACAAGAAATATTTGTAATCGTATTATTTTTATGTAACACACATGTTGATTTTTTGTTTTCAAAGAAAAACAAGAAATAGTTGTGATCTCTTTTCTTTTGGGCAAACATTTTAATTATTCTTTTTTTTTATAGAAAATCCAGTCAATTTCAAAGATAAGAAGCAAAAATGTTGTTCGTATGGAGAACCTTTTTTTGTAAATTAGTGCAAAAAGGAAGTAGGTAATAAAAATCCTATTTTGCATCAATTAATCACTTCAGAAAATCTGAAACATTTCACTATGTTTTATTTTTCATCAGTGTATACAGTTTAAATTTGTATGTGAAAATATATTAGCTGCACAAATATCCGAAAAATTCAGAAATCCATTTAGCATATTAAATGTTTGCTTCTTAATGCTTGGTGATTCTTTATAGATTCAACTTCACTTAAGTTGTGGTGTAATATTTGCCTTTACATCAGGTTTCCTTGCTTTTTAGCTCACCTGTCACGTAGTGACAAGGTGAGCTTTTGTGATCACTCTTCGTCCGTCGTCCGTCCGTCCGTCCGTCCGTCCGTCCGTCCGTCCGTCCGTCCGTCCGTCCGTTCACAATTGCTTGTGAACACAATAGAGGTCACAATTTTGACCTAATCTTTATGAAACTTGTTCAGACTGATCATCTCTATAAAATCTAGGTCAAGTTCGATATTGGGTCATCTGGGGTCAAAAACTAGGTCACTAGGTCAATTAGTAGAAAAACCTTGTGAACACAATAGAGGTCACAATTTTAGCCTAATCTCAATGCAACTTGGTCAGAATGGTCATCTCTATAAAATCTAGGTCAAGTTCGATATTGGGTCATCCGCGGTCAATAATTAGGTCACTAGGTCAATTAGTAGAAAAACCTTGTGAACACAATAGAGGTCACAATTTTAGCCTAATCTCAATGCAACTTGGTCAGAATGATCATCTCTATAAAATGTAGGTCAAGTTCGATATTGGGTCATCCGCGGTCAACAACTAGGTCACTAGGTCATTTAGTACAAAAACCTTGTGAACACAATAGAGGTCACAATTTTAGCCTAATCTCAATGCAACTTGGTCAGAATAATCATCTCTATAAAATCTAGGTCAAGTTCGATATTGGGTCATCCGCAGTCAATAACTAGGTCACTAGGTCAATTATTAGAAAAACCTTGTGAACACAACAGAGGTCACAATTTTGACCTAATCTTTATGAAACTTGGTCAGACTGATCATCTCTATGAAATCCAGGTCAAGTTCCATATTGGGTCATCTGGGGTCAAAAACTAGGTCAGTAGGTCAATTAGTAGAAATACCTTGTGAACACATTAGAGGTCACAATTTTAGCCTAATCTCAATGCAACTTGGTCAGAATGATCATCTCTATAAAATCTAGGTCAAGTTCGATATTGGGTCATCCGCGGTCAATAACTAGGTCACTAGGTCAATTAGTACAAAAACCTTGTGAACACAATAGAGGTCACAATTTTAGGCTAATCTCAATGCAAATTGGTCAGAATGATCATCGCTGTAAAATGTAGGTCAAGTTTGATATTGGGTCATTCAGGGTCAATAACTAGGTCACTAGGTCAATTAGTACAAAAACCTTGTGAACACAATAGAGGTCACAATTTTAGCCTAATCTCAATGCAACTTGGTCAAAATGATCATCTCTATAAAATCTAGGTCAAGTTCGATATTGGGTCATCCGCGGTCAATAACTAGGTCACTAGGTCAATTAGTACAAAAACCTTGTGAACACAATAGAGGTCACAATTTTAGGCTAATCTTAATGCAACTTGGTCAGAATGATCATCTCTATAAAATCTGGGTCAAGTTCGATATTGGGTCATACGCAGTCAATAACTAGGTCACTAGGTCAATTATTAGAAAAACCTTGTGAACAAAATAGAGGTCACAATTTTAGCGTTATCTTAATGAAACTTGGTCAGAATGATCATCTTAACATAAGCTAGGTCAAGTTCCATATTGGGTCAACCCAGGTCAAAAACTAGGTCACTAGGTCAATTAGTAGAAAAACCTTGTGAACACAATAGAGGTCACAATTTTAGCCTAATCTCAATGCAACTTGGTCAGAATGATCATCTCTATAAAATGTAGGTCAAGTTCGATATTGGGTCATCCGCGGTCAACAACTAGGTCACTAGGTCAATTAGTACAAAAACCTTGTGAACACAATAGAGGTCACAATTTTAGCCTAATCTCAATGCAAGTTGGTCAGAATAATCATCTCTATAAAATCTAGGTCAAGTTCGATATTGGGTCATCCGCAGTCAATAACTAGGTCAATAGGTCAATTATTAGAAAAACCTTGTGAACACAACAGAGGTCACAATTTTGACCTAATCTTTATGAAACTTGGTCAGACTGATCATCTCTATGAAATCTAGGTAAGGTTCGATATTGGGTCATCTGGGGTCAAAAACTAGGTCAGTATGTCAATTAGTAGAAATACCTTGTGAACACATTAGAGGTCACAATTTTGGCCTAATCTCAATGCAACTTGGTCAGAATGATCATCTCTATAAAATCTAGGTCAAGTTCGATATTGGGTCATCCGCAGTCAATAACTAGGTCACTAGGTCAATTAGTACAAAAACCTTGTGAACACAATAGAGGTCACAATTTTAGGCTAATCTCAATGCAAATTGGTCAGAATGATCATCGCTGTAAAATGTAGGTCAAGTTTGATATTGGGTCATTCACGGTCAATAACTAGGTCACTAGGTCAATTAGTACAAAAACCTTGTGAACACAATAGAGGTCACAATTTTAGCCTAATCTCAATGCAACTTGGTCAAAATGATCATCTCTATAAAATCTAGGTCAAGTTCGATATTGGGTCATCCGCGGTCAATAACTAGGTCACTAGGTCAATTAGTACAAAAACCTTGTGAACACAATAGAGGTCACAATTTTAGGCTAATCTTAATGCAACTTGGTCAGAATGATCATCTCTATAAAATCTGGGTCAAGTTCGATATTGGGTCATACGCAGTCAATAACTAGGTCACTAGGTCAATTATTAGAAAAACCTTGTGAACAAAATAGAGGTCACAATTTTAGCCTTATCTTAATGAAACTTGGTCAGAATGATCATCTTAACATAAGCTAGGTCAAGTTCCATATTGGGTCAACCCAGGTCAAAAACTAGGTCACTAGGTCAATTAGTAGAAAAACCTTGTGAACACAATAGAGGTCACAATTTTAGCCTAATCTCAATGCAACTTGGTCAGAATGATCATCTCTATAAAATGTAGGTCAAGTTCGATATTGGGTCATACGCAGTCAATAACTAGGTCACTAGGTCAATTATTAGAAAAACCTTGTGAACAAAATAGAGGTCACAATTTTAGCCTTATCTTAATGAAACTTGGTCAGAATGATCATCTTAACATAAGCTAGGTCAAGTTCCATATTGGGTCAACCCAGGTCAAAAACTAGGTCACTAGGTCAATTAGTAGAAAAACCTTGTGAACACAATAGAGGTCACAATTTTAGCCTAATCTCAATGCAACTTGGTCAGAATGATCATCTCTATAAAATGTAGGTCAAGTTCGATATTGGGTCATCCGCGGTCAACAACTAGGTCACTAGGTCAATTAGTACAAAAACCTTGTGAACACAATAGAGGTCACAATTTTAGCCTAATCTCAATGCAAGTTGGTCAGAATAATCATCTCTATAAAATCTAGGTCAAGTTCGATATTGGGTCATCCGCAAACAATAACTAGGTCACTAGGTCAATTATTAGAAAAACCTTGTGAATACAACAGAGGTCACAATTTTGACCTAATCTTTATGAAACTTGGTCAGACTGATCATCTCTATGAAATCTAGGTCAAGTTTGATATTGGGTCATCTGGGGTCAAAAACTAGGTCAGTAGGTCAATTAGTAGAAATACCTTGTGAACACATTAGAGGTCACAATTTTAGCCTAATCTCAATGCAACTTGGTCAGAATGATCATCTCTATAAAATCTAGGTCATGTTCGGTATTGGGTCATCCGCGGTCAATAACTAGGTCACTAGGTCAATTAGTAGAAAAACCTTGTGAACACAATAGAGGTCACAATTTTAGCCTAATCTCAATGCAACTTGGTCAGAATGATCATCGCTATAAAATGTAGGTCAAGTTTGATATTGGGTCATCCGCGGTCAATAACTAGGTCACTAGGTCAATTAGTACAAAAACCTTGTGAACACAATAGAGGTCACAATTTTAGGCTAATCTTAATGCAACTTGGTCAGAATGATCATCTCTATAAAATCTGGGTCAAGTTCGATATTGGGTCATCTGGGGTCAAAAACTAGGTCACTAGGTCAATTATTAGAAAAACCTTGTGAACACATTAGAGGTCACAATTTTAGCCTAATCTCAATGCAACTTGGTCAGAATGATCATCTCTATAAAATTTAGGTCAAGTTCGATATTGGGTCATCCGCGGTCAATAACTAGGTCACTAGGTCAATTAGTAGAAAAACCTTGTGAACACAATAGAGGTCACAATTTTAGCCTAATCTCAATGCAACTTGGTCAGAATGATCATCGCTATAAAATGTAGGTCAAGTTTGATATTGGGTCATTCACGGTCAATAACTAGGTCACTAGGTCAATTAGTACAAAAACCTTGTGAACACAATAGAGGTCACAATTTTAGCCTAATCTCAATGCAACTTGGTCAGAATGATCATCTCTATAAAATCTAGGTCAAGTTCGATATTGGGTCATCTGCGGTCTACAGGTGAGCGATACAGGGCCATCATGGCCCTCTTGTAAATACAATACTTAGCTTGCTTTATAAATAGTCCTGTCAAATCATCAAATAAAAATACAGGCCAATATTTGTTATCAAGATGAGTATTTGAAGTTATAGACTATACCCTCAGCAGAGCTATTAAAAAAGTGTCATCTTATGGTTGTAAATAACGGTGCACCAGATTTTCAAGTAATCCCACTAGCTGATACATTGTATTTAGAAAGGCGGTGATATTATCTAATGTTTATCTTTCAAAAAAATATTTATATTTATCTATTTATTAATCTGTATTTATTTACTTATTGATGCATTTATTTCCTCACTTTTATATATGCAAAACACTTATTATCGTATAATTCAGATCTAGTTACTGGTTTTTTCTTTTAAAGTGTCCTCTTACAGACGTAAGAAACTGTTTGGCTAGGACGAACACCAAATTTATTCTAGGCTTTCCCTTGGAAAAATTGGTGATCCTCCTAGCGAAACGGCTTCTAACGTCTGTAAGAGGACGCTTTTGAAGAAAAACTTGTACTGTATCTATTACATAGTCTCATTTGTCATAGTTTGGTTTCAAATGGCAAAGATGAAATTTAAATTCTGTTTGACTTGAGCTGGTATGAAGAAAAAAGCATGGTTTACACAATTGTCGAAGAATGAAGCATATGTCATTTCTAATACTCTCTGCATCGTATTTTGACATTATGTCACCAGTTATTTATGTGCTTAAAAGTAAAGTGCAATACAAATTGTAAACAAAATTAGTTTCATCTAATCCAAAATAATATTAGAATGCCATTGTAACTTTTATTAATAAATTGATCAGTCTGATATGAATAATGAGGTATGTAGTTTTTCCTTGGAAAAAAATAATGAGAAACATGATAATCAGTGTGTGTATACCATGTGATAAATTGCGTCATAAATGCTACGTCGGAAGGCAATATTTTGCTTCGATTGAAGACTTAAAACAATGATAACTTTTCATTTTCTTTACTATTTTAAATGAAACATAGCGCAGTCTATGCAGCTAACGGAGCCCCGCCTTCGGTTTTTTACAAAATTTTGATTGAGAGTTTAGTTTCTTATAACACTTCGACAAACCTTTTCACGATACAGCCGTCTGACTGAGCACTGTCAAAACATTGTTTGGGAAACAGGTTTGTCGAAGTGTTTGATGAAACTAATCACCTTATCAAACTCCGATTATAAAACAAAGGTGGGGCTCTTTAAGCTGCAAAGACTGGCCTTTGTTTCATTTAAAATGGTGAAGTAAGTGAAAAGTTATCTTTGATTTAAGTCTTTATTTTATGCAAAATATTGCCTTCCGACGTAGCATATATGACCTAATTTATCACGTGGTATACACACACTGATAATGACAGACTAAGCTTAATATGTTATTTGTGTTTGAACAGTCAAAATTGAGCTTTTTTTTATTATAACCTATGTCACTGTGACGTGAGTTACTTCTCACATGACATGACACGTGATGGGAAATAAATTGATCTTATCTATCTTACAAATCATTTAGTGCGTGAAGCCTTGTAAATATTAATCAAGAGAGGCATACGCTTTTAAATATGTCTTCACAGCCTAATCTTATTGATTTATATACTTTCAAGCAAAAACACTTAGTCGACATCTATCAACACTTTTTCATTTTTGACATGATTTCTCCAGTTGAAAAGTTTTCATCATTCATCCAATTAGATTCATAATCAATGGGTAAAAAAATAAACTTACACAATGTTAAGTAATCCATTCCCAAATTAGAAAAATAATGAGTGGGTAATATTATGATAGGGTTAGAAGGTGACCCGATATGGGATATACTGGGCAAAGGAATTCCTGCATATATCCCATTTCCTGTCACCTACCAATCTCGTAACATATATATCATGTCAACAACAGTTTACATGTTCAAATGTTCCATTTATTTATTAGAATATTCATCAGAATCGGAAAATAGACGCCATTTTGGTATGATATAAATTTGGTATCCCAATACAGTAAAACTGCGATCGCTGGAGGTCGCCGGGGACCGAGCCTAAACCTCGAGGGAACCGATGTTTGAAACGACTCGATTTTCAATTCTCCAGTCTGTTATGAAATATAGTTCAGTGTATTTCAAGTATGAAGTAGTCTGTTAACTAAGACACTGTTTACAAAATGTTTATATTGCAAAGCAAAAAAAGGAAAAGGAATTATTTTCACAGATTCCGATGTTGGATCGATATGGTAGTGTTTATTCATATTTTTATTACTCATTTACATTTCTCACAATTAACTTCTCGTCATTAACCTCACACCTTATCAATTGCCTTTCAACTGCAATTGCAATTTTTACAACTTGCGAAAATTTTAATACCTAGCAATTGTGTGTTTATTTTGGAACACGCTTTTGGGAAAAAGTGTGAAATTATGACCTCGAGCGAGCCATAAGGTTTTGTGCATGATTTGTGTTCTTGGGACCGAGAATATTGCTCGACTCCTCGACATAATTAGGTTTCGATGCTGCGTAGGTATATTTTATATGCAAATAGGAGGAAAAAAGTTCGGGACCAAGCTCCGACCTCGAGGGAACGCCGGTTCTCGAACGATCGCTTGTTCGAACGACCGCAGTTCTACTGTATATACAAATATGGGGTCACCGCTTGACCAGCCCTTGAACAATGGCATTGTTTCATTTATGTTGGTGGCATGATTTCTGGAGTTCTGATAAAATGGCCATGCTTATATTGCTATGATAGAGTCTCAGAAACTGTCTGACAAAACACCGAGGTGCATGCAGAAATGTATAGGTACACTTAGTTGACCACTCGACTCACAATAAGCTATTGAGGGAGAAATGTCGGTATAGCTCTTTGTAATCTGTACATGGTAGCTACCTGTTTTGTCCTTGAAAGGAGCCTCCATTCTTTTTCACAAAGTACTGAAGAAATACAAACTAGAGAACTAGACTGCCTGTCTGTCTGTCCGGAAAATCTGGACATTGCAATAACTCAGAATACCTCAGAAAATAATATAGCAAGTTTTATTGGCCAAAACAAAAAAAATACAAAGAGGATCACACCAAATGAAAGAAGGCTATAGTGTCGTTGATGCTTACATCTTGCTCAGTGTGTCTGATGTGTGTTGTTGTTAAGGCAATGTCTTTAAACAATAGCCTACATTAAGGTGAAGAATTTGAAACACACAGGAGGATATTTAGTGAGCCATTTAAATCCTCAATATTTAAACAGGCCTTTACATATGATTTCAGGGCAGCATGGCTACCACAGCTAGAAGCAGTGTGTTTGTGGATGGGACGGGCTCGGTGTTGGGGAAGGTGAAGAATGTTGAACTCACAGACCGACCCACGACCACTCAGCAGCCTCACGATGAAAGTCTTTCAAGACCAGGTATGTGAAAATTGTGCCATTTAGGTTTGCTGAATGTAATAAAGTATCATTTTAAATTGGCATAATACAATAGAAACTTCAGGGACAAGCCCAGAAGCCAAAACTCCCAATACAATTCTGTATAGTGGCATATATTTACACCTCATCTTCCATTCCTTAAATGAACTGCCTTTCGGCAATTGCGTTCATCAATCGATGAACGCAACATCTTCGGATATGTTCGGATCGCAATTCATCGCATAACAATAAACATGAAAATTTGATCTTGTTATTGTTTGTATTGTGTCAGCAGGTCCCGTAAAATATAAATCAACATTTTAGAAAGTGCTAAGTTATTATATTTTAAATGTTTTGTTGCCGAAAGTGTTTCAATTTTACGTTTAAAAGTGATTTCAAGTGGTTGATCTTTTCCCACGTTATTATGACGTCATTTGAAAAAAAACGGTCGGGTCGTCCTATTTACAGAATGGGTAAGAACGGATTACTGAAAGGTAATCCGAAATGAAATGAAGTATTTTTTTAACGTTTCTTGAATAAAATAATGAACTATTGGTGTAAATATAAGGAATGAATTGCGGGGTTGATGTCATCATCGGGGATATGAACGCAATTGTGCTGGTCAAAGTACGCGTGGAGTCCTTCGGACTTCACACACTTAGACCAGCCCAATTGCGTTCATACCCCGATAATGACATCAAGCCCGCAATTCATTCCTTAAATGGTTGAGATGTTACAGTGACACATGACATCAAAAATGAAAAGCCAGGATAGTGGTACATGGTAAAGGCGTAAACAAGAGACACACAAAAGAAAAAACAATGACAGATTGCACATGCATTATTAATAATATCTTCATTAATACATGTTGGGGCTACCACTTTGATGTCTTGAATGCATACTTTGTGATGTTGTTGGAATGTTTTCATTAATATTCTAAAGGAAAAAGAAAATCAGGAAAAATGCTGTGTTATGTTAGACAGTATAATAAAGAAATCGGACAGTCTTGCTTTCAGTCTAGAGCATACGGCAATTTAGAAGTGACTTCTCAGTGTAGCATACCTTTTTTATGATCAAAACATGTCAGTGAATCAAAGCATGGTTATACTGTCTCTACACACGATGTGGTCACTTTATCAAATATGCAGTGGTTACATTCAACCTATTTTATTTGTCTTTTTAGAAACATAATTTTTTACATTGTTTAATATTTTGTTGGAAGTGGTCAAGCACTATAAATAAGTGTTATGTGCAAATTGGTTTAATAATTGACTAGTCTATGGAACATATAATTTTTTTATCAAGTGTTGACTAATATTTCTAGTGATCAAACTTAATAGGTTGGCTTCGTAATAGGGTATCAGACAAAGATGGCAGGGTTATTTATTATTCGACAAGTCAGCAAGAACTTTATACCATGCACAAAAACAAATGCTTTACATTAAAGGCACTGCAGGTGGTGACTTTCTTCGCCCAAAGACAGCACCAAGTGATGATGGCGGGGCTAGTCTCTTCACACTGAGGTAAGGTGTATACAGGAGGGAAGATGATTTAAGTTTCAATTGATTAGTATATGTGAGAGCCATATCACTGTATTAGATCTACAGATAACAGTTAGATAGTGTACTTGCTTTTAGAATAACACCTCTCCTCTTACAAACAAATTCAAAGTTGTAATGTTCACTCTTTGAAATCACAACAGAAAGTGCAATATCAAATACTGCATTACAAGATGGCAGTCTGAGAGTGAACTTTTAAACCTTTTAAATTTCACATTTCCCTACTTTATATAAAAAAAAATATTTTCATATCTTTAAAATGTCTACATTCGAAAACAAGGCTTCACACTGCATTGACACCAGATGACAGTTTGAGAGTTCTCTCCCTTATAAACAACACTTTTACCCACTTTTATTGAATATAAATTATATTGTGATTGTACTCTGTCTACATGTTTTACATGCAGTGCAAGGCCCCATACTGCTGTACCGCCAGATGACAGTCTACGAGTGAACTCCCCTTACAAGCAACACGCCTCCCCACTTTCGACCCGGGAGCCAGTGGGAATAGGAAAGGACACATCAGAACTCCTGCAGACCAAGAATGAGATACTGAACCTTGTTTACCACCCGTCAGATTTCTCAATGTCACCTATTGTGGATAACCCTAAGGTATTGTAAATGTTGAGTTTGTTAAATAATACAATGAAAAATGCAGGGACAAGCCACATAAGAGGGTCGTTTTGGAAGCTTGTGAAATTTCAATATAAAAAGAATGAATGTTTGTAAATTTGTACAAATAAAGTTCATTGCAATTTGCATTGGTGATAAAATTAAGTGGTGTATGTTCTCAAAAGTTACATCTAGATTTCTGATATCAATCAAGTCACACATTGTGTAATTGATTCAGGACAATAAACTATCACTACATTTGTGAAAAGAATATAATTTCTACAGTATGATATCCCCTGAATTTGGCAGGTTGATTTGGCTCTAAAATATGTGACAGAAGTGTCACGTCTTGACATTATTTCCTGAACATTTGAAGAAGTTATCTTTGGCAGCAGTAATAAGAGAACAGTTGTTTGTTTGTTCAATGACTCCGATTGTTGAGGAATCCATCCTCGGCACCCCAGCGTATCATAACCTATATGATATCATACAGGTTATGATACGCTGGAGTGCCGAGGATGTGAGGCATTATGCATCTTACATTTAATATTACCTCATTTGCATAAAAAATCAGTTTGAATAAAATATGAAATATTTTTCTCTGCGTAGGTCCAGAGACCACCCACAGCTAAATACGACGCCAAGACCTTGCCAGTGAATCCGATATCTCCGGAGAAATTCTCCTCGCTGCCAGAGAAGGACCAGACAAGGCATCTGAAGGCTCTGCTGGACAACATCAGTACATCAGAGAAAGGGCCGCCTTCACAGAAAAGAATTCAGGTATGTTTATATTGGGGTTTTGAAAAGGGGCTGCAGAAGAGGGACAGGGTGGTAATGGAGAATAAGCCCATTGTTTGTGGCTGAGATGAACTTTGACAGAAAATGTTCAGGCTAGTATTTAATTGAAGTATTATTAGGTTTCAAAATACAAATATCTAGTTTGTATGTATTTATAGTTTTATTAAAAGTTTTAATCAAAACAAAAGAAATTTGAAAAGTCTAAATCATTTTATTCTATGTAGGCAGAAGGCTTCATGAGGACAGAGGAATGCTTTTGAAAAAGAACAGGGTGCAGAACCCTTCTATAACTCCTTAGCTAAAAGTTTATCCCAAATCTTGGACATAAGTGTAAAAATGTTTAAGATAATCTTATGAAACTTGTTTAACATATTAAGTTTGACAGTGTGCACATGTGTAGCAAGACACATAACTCGTGAATGCTGGTCTATAGACAAGTGAGTTTCAACCATGTACTCCCATTACGCCCAGGTTTGAAATTAATAGATGAAGATTTTTCATGTAAGGAATGTTTAAATACTTTGAGGTATGTAGGAAATGCTAGCATTAAAAGGCTTGAAATAGACACTGCAGGAAGGAAGACAGACAGATAGATAGAAGTATTTTTTTCGACTTCTACATAGAACATTGTCAATACACAATATATACACATTTTAATATGTGTACAAATTACAACAATAGGGAACTGAATTTCACTTTCCAGGTGTACCATTACATGGCCGCCCTGTGTAATTGTAAGGAGGCCGCCACCTACCTGGCCAACAACAACGCCTTCAGTGTCCTGACCAAACAGCTGAAGGAAGTCACTCATGCCGAAGTGTAAGTGTACATGTCAGATAAGGGAGATAATTTTTGAGCCAGGGGAGGTCATATTTGAGGCAGGGGAATTGCTAATTTACAATGGCTGCCCTCTGTAATTGTAGAGAGGCTACCACACATCGGCCGGCCAAAGTGTAAGTATAGTCAAGGGGGATTATTTCAGTCATTGGAAAGACAATTAAATAATGTTAGTGTTAAAACTTAACTGACAACATGATATTGTAGCCAGGGGAGAGAATATTTATTCACTGAAGATATCTAATTTGTGTTTTTCACTGACAAGAAAGCAAATGAGGGGAAATAATTCCATAGACAGTGATTGAACCTTTATAAAGGTCAATGGAAATAATCAAGGGGAAGTTATTTGGAATGATATGGACACTGCAGAAATGGCAAACAACTTCAATGTTTTATCAGCCTGAACACTCATGTTCCACACTGTTACTGTGTTAAGTAAATTTTGCCAAAAATGATCAGTTCCACTCAAATTTTACCAGCCATGGCTGGTTGGTCTTAAGGGTTTTGTGAACTCTGAAATTGAATGTCATCTGACTTTGATTTTTGCTGTTTAAGCAGTCATATGCCTATATGAATATATAATCAAATATTTCAGGCGTGTAAAGATTGCCCGGGTTATTGGGCTGATGGCAAACAACACAACTACACTGGATGAATCTACCAAAGTATCGGAGGTGAGAACATTCGTTCCTCTGTCTGTCATTACGACTTACCCGGTATGAATTCTTTAAAGAGGCTCTCTGATGTAAAATTTGTTCATATTCAGGCCTTTTATTATAAAGTTATTTATAAAAGACATAGCAAGCAAGAAACAAAAACATTATTTGCAGCTGTTACCATTGTTAGCTTGGTGGGTTTAGAAATAAGGATAGATTTTCTACTTTCTTATCTTAATACAAAATATCTTAATACAAAATAATGGTCACTGATTAACTTAGGAAGTTTGGTTAAAGTTTTAGGATAAGTTGGGATTTTTCCTCAAATTTCGCTGTTCTTTCAATGGACCTGATACTTCAAATGGTTGTTCAGGGCCATCAGACCTTTAAGTTAGACAACTCTATATGATACTTATTACATATAATAGACCCTGATTGACTAAGGAAGTTTGGTTTAAGTTTTTCAGCACATTGAAACTTCAAATCTCAGAAAAGGTTCATTCAATTGACTTGTTACTTCACACAAATGTTAATTTAGTAAGAAAACTCCATCCTTATTATGGCTGCTGAATGATTTTAAATGTGGCGTTTAAGTTTTTTGGCACATTGGGTATTTGATCATATTTTGAATTTGCTTATATAATATGATTTTCAACGCAACTTAAAGCTACTGTTTTTAACAAGCACATTTTTTATCAATTATACATGCTATTCTGTAACGTTATATATATATATCATAGACACAGAAGCATATAATCGAGAGCCCTGTCTTCCAACAACTCTTGTTAATAGAAAATGTTGATTTATTTAACAGGCATTGACAATAATAACGGAGGTGTTTCGCGAGAATCTCAAGAACACAAGGGTAAAACAAGGCCTCCTGCCCGCCATGGGGGAACTCGTGTACCTGGTGGCTTCACAGGTAAGTATTTACACTCCTTTATCCTATTAATTGCATTCACATTTAAATGAAAGCCCACATTGAAATTATTTATTCGATTTAGTTTTTGACAATTCTTTCCATGTTATATTTTACCTGAATGATATTACCATTTTCCCGTGAATATGATCGTTCTTAGCGTAATATTGGTAGCTAAATTTTGGTACTTGTGTGTATGTAGTTAAACAAAGATATTGTGTATTTCAGTAAAGTATAAAAGCATTTAAACATCAATTATTTAGACTCTTGAGGGAAATAATTTAAATACTTTTCAGGAGGAGAAGCAGTTGTCCGCTATCGAGAACTGGAACATACCGTCCATGACGTTTGCTGTCATCTCCCGGAGCTGTAGAGATGGGGTATTTGCATGCACTTTAAATTTGGTATCATTAGTGTGTGAAAGAATCAAACCCAACATTTATTAACTTGGCATTTTGGAATGAAACTAAATCTGTATTAATTTTGTTGTATTGTTTTTAAATGTGAGAAAGTTATCAAAAACCGTAACTAACATTTTATATCCTTATTAGCTGTTCAAATAGATGATGCTGTTAGATAATTTAATAGATTTTGTTGTTTTGCTTTGATATCCTTTACACCACATTGCTGCAAAAAAAGTTGAGAATGTTGCTATGATGACCTGTCAGGTTGCGCAGATATAATATAGAGTTCTAAGGTTTAATTTTTTTGGTTCAATTTTAGGAGGATGCCTTAATACACCACATAGCGGCAAAGATAGTTGAGAACGTTGCCACGACAACTGGTCAGGTGACCCAGAAATTGGTAACCACGGAGATGGCTCAGTCGCTATGGTACATCTTCAAACATTCCTCACTAGATGCACTGAGGATCACTTCATTGTCAGTAAGTATTAAAAAAAATGAAAGACTTGTGTAACACCTTAATGAATAATGATGAACTGCGCAGCAACATTTACAGAAGTCTGTTCATACTTTAATATCATTTCTTAGCTGTTACATACTCAATTAACTTTGAATTTTGATCAACAAAAATGTTCAAAACAATGTGACGCACATAGCATCCATGCTCTTGATTTCAACGTCAACCTCGCTCTGACAAGGCCAAATCGGGGGCATGTGCCACATTCTTGTGACAGCTCTTGTCATTTTCAACTAATAAAATTTGAAACATTTTTTATTTTCAGGCAGATAAAAAATGTATGTAATTTGAAATACTGGGTATGTCTTATTTCACATCTCCAAGCGCAATCAGGCAGTTTTACACAGTAAGGTTGTCTACCTTATTTTCTGGATTGTCTTTTGCATAGAATAAATTTCCAATATTGCTTATTTTCAGGCATTTGATAGGATAACCAAACACAAACTGCTAGTTTTCCAGTTTGTCATTGATACAGTGGGCTTGTTTACCCCTTCTGCTAATTTAAAATAACAAAACTTGCAACACTTCTTTTCAGGCCTTGCACAGGATCACCAAACACAACCCGGCAGTTTTCCAATCCGTCATAGACACGGTTGGGTTGTCTACCTTACTTTCTGCATTGTCATTTGGAATCAGCAGAATCCAGCAGTCCATTGTTACGATGTTTGCTACACTGATTGTCTCAGGATCGGCTGTGAACAGGCTTACACAGGATAGGGTGGGCTTTATAAATGAGCAACATTTTCATTACCTTCTGTTCTTAAATAAGTACATTAAATTCTGATCTCCAGTTACTAAGTATCTTAGTACGTTGCTGGCCCCGAATTTCTCAACTGAACTCCATCTTTTTGATGGTGCACTTTCATTATATCTTTCTAGTATGTATGTCACAAAGTTTAGATTTTTTACATATTTTGCATATAGTTATTAGTTTGTGACTGGTGACCATATTTGATTTTGTCATCATAAAGATTGTTCATTCAAATTATCAGTTTCTGCTGGATGGATTTTAATGAAACTTCACTAAAATTATAAGCACGAGGTCTAGTTGTTTGGTTATGGCCATTTCATTTTTTACATAGATGCATATAGTTTCTTATCTGCATGATATCTTCAGAAATTGATTTCATGAATTTCTTCCTACCTTAGCACAGAGAATCTAAAATTTAAGTGGATGTGCTTTAAATGCTTTCCATATAAAATAATCTCTATTTTCATATGGTTTAAATTGTGAAATGTCATCTTGTTAAAGTGTTTTGGGTGAGAATTTGGCTAAATAAAATATGATAAACCTGTGAGCTAAGCCTAGAATGTTTCAATTTTAAGCCTTATGATCTTTATTTAAACATGCCCCTGGTTTATAACCTGGATAAAGGTAATTTTCTGACAAGCTGAAGAGAATTACCATAATCATTGTTTGGGGTGATAGATGGATCTAAATAGTTATAATTTTGTAATAGTGGTATTGTAATAGGGACAGTTTTGATTCAATTACCAAAAATGTCATTTGACTACGACAATTTCAGGACTTCCTGCAGAAGATTTTGCGGCTGTTGGAAAGTCCGTCCACAGTTATAAGGGGAAAGGCCTTTATTGTGATTCATGAAATGGCAAGAAACAACCATGATGTCCTGCTCCAAAGTTGCCAACTTAGGTATTTTTTTATGCCCTGTTTTGAAAAAAGGGGCTTATACTTAGTTATACACTTCTTGAACTGTTCATATGATAACATATCCCATGCTTAAGTTGAAAGAAAATTGCAAAATATAGCGACAAAAATGAAACACATTTTGAAAAGTTTAAATCCATATGGAATGCCCATCTGTATTTTTAGAATGAATATACTTTAAAACTGTGTACTCTTGTGCCAAATACATCTAAAAATAGATCCATTCGATCTTCACAAGAAATTCAAACCCCAATATCTTGACTTGTTGAAGCGGTGATATTTGTCCAATTTCAAATTTTTGTATTTTTATGATACTTCATACATTTCCACTGCACAGGTATCTTTTTTTCTGTTAATGAAGTTGGCTGTCTTTATCATTCATTTCCAATGCATTTGTTGAGGCTGAAACTTTATGCCATCCACAAACACGCCTGCCTGCCAACATGCCCATCCACCAACATGCCTGCCTGCCAACATGCCTATCCACCAACATGCCTGCCTGCCAACATGCCCAACCACCAACATGACTGCCTGCCAACATGCCCATCCACCAACATGCCTGCCTGCCAACATGCCTGCCTGCCAACATGCCCATCCACCAACATGCCTGCCTGCCAACATGCCCATCCACCAACATGCCCGCCTGCCAACATGCCTGCCTGCCAACATGCCTGCCTGCCAACATGCCCATCCACCAACATGCCCGCCTGCCAACATGCCCATCCACCAACATTCCCACCTGCCAACATGTGCATCAACGAACATGCCCATCTACGAATATGCCTGCCTGCCAACATGCCCATCCACCAACATGCCCATCTACCAACATGCCCACCTGTCACAAGTTTAGTTATCTTCTAAAGCCAGCTTTAATTCTGAAAAATTATGAATCATATAACAAGATTTCTTCTTGCAGGCTTGTTATGTACCTAGAGCGGGATTGTCGACGCCAGACACCGAGGGACACAAAAACTGACCCTGGCGAGATTGAATACTTGAATCAGTGTCTGGATCTGCTAATATCGTACATATGTGACGCGGTTCCACGAGTTATGGACGACATTTTGGGGGCCCTTGATGCAGTAGCGGGACGGAAACACCCAAACAACGTACAGGCCAAGCAGTTGAAGCTGGCATTGCCACTCGTCCATATATTTCTGCATCTGGTGACAAGCCAGGTTGGTACACTGTTAAAATAAAACAAATTATAGATAAAGTACTTTCCTTACATTTCATTCAAAATACTGTCTGTTCACACATTTACTTGGTGTGATGATTCAGAGATGTTTAGATGTATATGCAAGTTTAAAAGCCAATGCCTTTTGAAATACACAATGTGTAAGTCTCAGACTGTAAGCATTTCAGGAAATTTTTCATAGGATTTAAGCAAATGAATTGGTCATGAAATTTACGTTTTCTGCAAAGCTTATTTTGATTTATTGAAAATCATTTGGGTGTAAAATATGTTTAAACCAATGTGGTTAACTTTGAAGTCACGTTCTTGTTAACTAGGAGAGAGAGGGTGTTTTCAGGTATTCCGTCCACGTATAGTTAATGAAGGATTTATTAAAAGCCTGGGAAAACTACTGACCCATGTGAAGAAAATTGAAAATGGTGAAACCAACATCGATTCCACTAATGGTATGTAACTGTGTCTGAATGTTTTGGTGTGTGGTTAACATTTTTTGGCAATAGGGGAAAAGAGATGTGTGTTTTTCATCTTCTTAATTATTTGGAGAAAAATGGTCTGGCTATTGTGATGGCCAAGGTGTAAGGATCTGTGGCGTAGTGAAAATATTTTAACCCCATACCTCAGAAACCATTAAAAGTATTCAAATACACCAAATTACACATGTTGTCAGAGACAATACCCACATGTGTAGCAGGGCACATAACTCTGGCTTTAATAATTATCAAGTTATCAATGCATCTTGTACGACTGAAAATAACTTACATCAAAGGCCAAGCATTGACATTCACTATGCGACACTCTTGATTTATTTAAGCAGTATACATTTACACTTTTTACTGAAAAATTGTTTTTAACTTGTTAATGTTATATGCATTCGTTTCCATGGTTTAAAGACGAGATTAAATGGAAGGCAATATTGTATTTCATTTATAATTAATTCATCTCTGTTTTAAACTTATAAATATCTTCTTATTTCTACAATAATAATGTATTGTAACAGAGAAAAACAAAGGTAAACATTTGTTTTTACCCATAATAGATGTGCCAAGAGCTTTATCAAACAATACCATGTATTCACATTTGTGATGGTACGCTATCGCTAGGATTTTCTTTTGTGCCATATTGTTTCATTGCTTTTGAAGGTCATTTTGATCGAGGTAAAGTAAATACATGTTCATCTGTTGTTTAACTGTGTATTGAAACAAGAAAAGAAATACCGGCAGGTCATTAGATTGTCAATAATTGGCAGCAATTTTCATATTTGAATGAGTTTGAGTGAAGTTACATTATAACTAAATTGTAAATTCGGCTGATTTCGGCCCTTTATATACGGGGGTAACTGTCAGAAATGTTAGTATTTCTCAGGAATTGTTAATAAAATGCCCCCATTATGCTTCTGACAAAAAAAAAAACAGGATAAAATTGCTCACAGAAAACATCATGAATTGCTCTTAAGACCTAAATCATATAGAAATTTAACCCTGGGTGGGCAGGATGTGGCAAACCTGCCATTAAAACGTAGTTTTAAAAGAAAAAATAAATTCATGAATTTCTGATCAATAATGATTAATCAGAATATACTTTGCTAGAATTTTAGATTTTATACTTCAATTG
This sequence comes from Mya arenaria, assembly GCF_026914265.1. Lineage (NCBI taxonomy): Eukaryota > Metazoa > Mollusca > Bivalvia > Myida > Myidae > Mya > Mya arenaria. The sequence goes on from NC_069128.1 coordinate 23,927,307, forward strand.
CTTTTTATAGCTTCTTGTTTTTCTAGACTACAGTGCTTATTTCATTGTTTCAATATCTTATATGTCATCTGATTAATACAATTACTCAGCAGCTTTTTTTTTGCTTTTTTCCCAAAACAACAATTTTCAAAGAGTATTTTTTTTTCATATCTCAAATTATACTGTTGGGTCAGGGTAGATAGTACGCAGGGCAGAAATAGGGAGAAATCCGGTAAAAACTGTACAATCAGTCGAAACCCATTGGCTTAATAACACTTGGCTCGATTTTCTCGTTGGCTCGAACTTGAAGTAACGGACCGTTTTTTTTTACTCTATGTAAGCATTCCAGCAAAGCTTGATATTCCCGAGGCTTATAGTATTTTGGCCGGTCCCTTGGATATCAAGCCAATGGATTTGGACTGTACTTTGTTAAGTATACAGGGAAAAAAAACAACAATTCTTTTTATTCCAAGTCCATTCATAGAATCTATTTTATGCAGGCAATAATTTTATAGACATAAAATCTTGTTCTGTGGAGTAGAACCGTGTGGTATCTACAGTCAAATTAGATAGTGTCATTTAAACGTTTCGTTTGAAATATGTACATACTGTTTCTTTTATTTTATTTTTATACTTTCTTTTTTCATTCTTCTCTATCTGACACCCTGCAATTTTGTGAATTTTTTAATGCCCAATGACCTTATATAAGGACCACAATGGAAATAAGGGATTATCAATCCCTTTTTTGTGTTATCCTTAGATATATAATGTAGTTAACATGGATATATTTTATTCCTGATATTATTTATCATGTGTTTAATTCCATGCTATGTACATTTTATGCTGAAATAAATCTATCTATCTATCTACCTTTGAGGCTAATATAATCTTGGCATCATGTGAAAAGGTTTGATCGGTAGAGATAGGAAGTGTAAAAATTGTAACAAAACAATCTTACATATCAAGATTTCCTACCATATTTTCTCGACTATAAGGCGATTCGCTTATAAGACGGCCCCCTAACTTTGCCCATGAAATCTGGTGCTTTTTGTATTTCCTTTGAACAATAAGACAATTTTCAGAACTTTATTTAAATGTTATGAAGTACCTGGTAATTTATTTTACAATTTAAAAGTGATTAGCAAGCACTGCCCTTTTAAATGATACCAAAATTATATATGGTCATCGGGTGTGAAACTTTAACATACTTGCCAATAGACATGATAGGCTTTTTCTACACTGGATGCATTCAGTCTTTACCAACTCTTATACAGATAGATATTTTGAGAACTGTTATTTTGTAATTTAGATTGAAAAAGAAGGTATTTTTTTTAAATATCTGAAGTTTATGCTACCAAGATCACATAAGTTTCACAAAGGCTTGAGTTAAAGATGCACTCTGACTCCAAAATAAGATTTACCACAATTAATACAATTGTTTTAATCAAAAAGGATGAATAAATGTCGAAAAACAATGGTTCTTATGAAGGACACAGAGTTTAATTTGAAAGAAAGGTGCAGAAAACATGGTATTTCCACCTTATGAGACTATAGTAGATCACAGTAAATCGTTTAGCATTCACCAATCATTTAATATTTTTACGTTTTCAGCCATCAAATACACAGCTACAATTTTATTAACAGTAATTAATTTAATATTTTCCATAAATGCATTATTAAGTTAGAAGTTAAAGGTGTATCAGTCAAAATTTATGTTTGTTATCCATGTGTATGTATTGATTTTGAATAAGAGTGTCACTTTAAATAATATGAAAGATAATTTTGCTTGATTGTCATATAGTGCAATTCTAAATCATCTATGTTTTTTAGTTTCTAATTTCTTTTCATAGGTGTGATCACATCGTCAGAGTTTGTGAACACGGTAATGTCCGTGGTGGAAGGCATTACCCAGCATCCCACACTGCTTATGGAACAGGGCATTGTCGTCATGGAAAACATTCTACCCACACTTGCAGAGTTGGTTGTTAGCCAAAATGGTAAAGCTGATTGTCATTTGGTGAAGTTCTAACTGAATCATTTTAGCTTGTTTGTAAAAACAACTATTGGTCATCAATGGTAAAAAATCAAGAATTAAGATGCAGATTTCGCTATAAATCAGGATGTCACTCAAACAAGGCATTTTAAATTAAAGGTCAAAATTTATGTCCCAGTTACAAAAGTAACAATATTTGAAGCATCAAATACAATGTGGCAGTTACAATGTCTGAAGAGTTTTCTTATAGTTAATACAATGTATTCTGCACTGAACATGTATTCAGATTACAATGAAAACAAATTAAGATTTATAACATGTGGTGTAGATGATATATCAATTCTTTGAAAATGGTTTCTCTTCCAGGGGACACGAGGGTTTTATCTTTGAGCCTGTTCTCAGAGATGGCGACTGTGTTCCTCACCCAAGACGCTGTCGCCACTACTGCCAAGATTGACACCAAGAAACTGCACGCAATCATTGGGGAGAAACTGTTTCCACAGTGAGCTAGCTGTTATGACACTTCCTTACTTGAAAATCAAACCTATCTCTAATCTATAAAGCGGTTGTCAAATATTTAATATGGTGTTTGCAACTTCATGCATTTTGAATTTTCAAAGTCAATATCATGAATTTGTTAATATGAAATGATGAAATAATGGTGTTAAAATTGTGAGATCCTGATATTCAAATTTGCTCATGGTTCAGTCCATCACCAAAGTTATCATTAGCGATGTAATCTTAGAAGATACATGCTATAAACAGGAAAGCTGTGTAATTGTTGACACATGTCTATTACAGTTATGAACAGATCCTACTGGACCAAGATCCTCTGCCCTTCTACGGTCTCAAACTGCTGCTCGCCCTTCTGGAATCGAATGGCGGCTTCATTAAGCAGTTCCAACAGCTGGGCCTCGTCTCCGTCATCTTCCAAGTTCTTCTGGTTAGGACTCTTTTGTGTTGTTATAATCTTATTAATTAAATGAAATTGATGTATTAAAATGTAGAGAGCAAGCTCTTGGCCCTAATGTCATGAAAATATTTCAGTCAGATGAAATCTGAACACATTTTACCACATGAATGCACAGATAATAAAAAAATCTTGTAGGTTTTAAAGGTTATAACTCTTTTTAAAGCTGCATTATTTCAACATTAAAATATTTGTCAATATTTTATAGAAAAATAATTATTGAGCAAAAATTGTTCTTGTGCTCAATTATTATATTTGAATTATTACTCAAGGAAATTAATTTTAGGGCTCAATAAATAATTAACCTTCGAATATTGAGTAAGGTTGTTATCATCATAAGGCAAAAAAGAACGTAAAACATTTGTAATTTTGAATAAAGCCATGCTGTTATGTGAAAAAATGAGTAAGGCTTGAGATTGAGAAATGATCTGAGTATTTTCGTGATGTTGGGGTCTGGCCTCATTTTAACCTGACTTTGTTTGTATTATCTGCAATGAAAGAACTATCTTGTGAAAGATCTCTTTCAGTATTAACTTTCATTTTAAAATAGTTTATCATACTGTTTCCATGTTAACAGGATCATCAAAACAATCCACTAAGTAGCGCCATGCAGAGTATAGCCGGCATTCTAAACTGTCTGGTCGGACATAAGGAAACTAACATGAAAGAATTGTACGAACAAGGTAAAGATAAACAATTATCCTCTATATATCTTATGATGATATTGATTAAATGATCTCTCCTACCTGTGAGACGCCCCTCACGCAAAGTTCACAGTTGATGACATTACTGTCATTTTCTATTTCCAGTTTGTGGATAAATAGTTCTTGTAAGAGATTTTTTTATAGTTTATTGTTTACTTGTGATCATAGAAAATCTATAAATGTTTTTCTATGACACTTGTGAAATAATCTATATATTCTTTGATAATATTGGTTAAAATAAATTACATAAACTAAATAACTCCAAAATAAGAATGTTTAAATGGAGATTGATTTAAAGTAAAAAAAAATATGTCAGAATAAAAATTAAAGTTAGCATACTGACACAATTATTTTTCGAAATTCAACTTCATATGAATGCAAAGAATTATCTGAGTAGTGACTTCATTAACACTGAACACATGCAGTTACATACAAAACCTACCCTTTCTTTCCCAGGCCTTATAGACTACTTCACGACCATCTTCTTTGAGGTTTCCGCAGCGTGTTTTGAGGGTGAAGAAAACACGGGGGTTGACAGCAAAGTGGTTCTCTCCATGTTACAAACCTTGCTGGAGACGCTGCATGGACTGCTAAAGTATGTTGTATGACTACAGTGCCTTGTCTGTTTTTCAACAAAAAATTAAGGTATTGTCATAGTCTTGTTTTTGTCTATGTTGTACAGAATTTTTAACCTATAAAGTAGCAAAGTTCATAAAAATCAATTGAAACTCTGTACACATGTTGCCAGGTAGAGTATGTGCATGTACAGCAAGTGTCAAAGCTGTTATGTTTGTTGAGTTATGGCCCTTGTTTGACTGAAACAACAACAACAGCAGACCAGTGTTGGTGTTCACTCTGTGGCGCTCTTGTCTTAATTATAATTAACAAGGGTAGATAAACACTTACTAATGTCAATGAAGTGGTTCTTTTTCTATTTTGGGGGGGATTCTGCATGGACTTTTTGCAAGTGGTTTGGAAGTTTTGAATTTTCCCTGCATTTATGCTTTTATCATGTCATAAATTTCAAGCTTACCATATACATATATGCTGTAGTGTAGGTATAAGCTACAGAAATTGAAATAGGGAAATCGGAAGTTATGGCAATCTTCGGTTATTGTCATAGACAACATTCAGCTCCATTCTCATTCCAGTCATGCAGGGGTTCTGAAATTCTTGATTAACCCTAAAATAAGGATTGAGAGCTTTTCACTAAAGACTACTGTACAGTTGACCAGATTGTTTAACGCTCGGACTTTTGTATCTAAAACACTAGAATCACCTTGAAATGAATATAAATGACTTAGGAAATAATTATAGAGGTCTTAGCCTCTTTACCCTGCCTTGGCATGAATCCCTCAAACTCAAACAGATCACTGGCTATATTTCAGAATTGACTGTTAGTTAGAACCCCTAGTCATGCCTCTCAGCTTTATCTTATAATGTCTATAGTTGCTTGTATATTTTTGCAACAATCATAGTCGTTGTAAAAATAGGGAAATCATAAACAATTCCTCCATGATGTGACGGTATATTTCAGGTATGTGTCTGACTTTGTGAGGAAGGCTCTACAGGTCGGTCAGCAGGTTTGTGTGCTGTGATACCTTACTGTCCACCTCCGTAACTTTGTCCCCTAAATCTTGTCATCTTCACAATTTACCCAATAAGTTAGCCTATAGCCGGTAGCCTGTTAGGCATAGTTCATGATTTTAACAATATCCCACCCAAATCAGCCTAAATGATGATATAAACAATGGAACCACACAAAATGAGCCTCAATTATGATGCTAACAGTATAAAACCTATATCAGCATACCGGTAAAGTATGATGCTAACATTCTGCCTACCAATTCAGCCTCATTTATGATGCTAACATTCTGCCACCTCATCCTTTTTGTGTTGTTAAACTCTTCCTCTATTTTACAACAAACACAACCTACTGCCTAAATTATTCTATTATGTTTTTTTTAAATGTAGCTCAGACTGTGTATAACACATTTGACATTTTATCAGTATGGTCGAAATATTTCACATCCCTTACCCAATATATACAGTAGATGGAAAATAAGCTTGTTCTTAATCTAAATATTCTTTGTGGAAGCATGTTTGTTAACAGTCAAACTTTAAAGACTGTTTAAAGAAGTTCTTTCAATTTGTTAGAATAATGCTCTCATACAAAATAAAACATACAAAAATACCAAAAATCTGATAATATTCAATCAGGTTTCATGTAAACTGTGTGTATAAAAGTTTTCTTGTGTTTTTTTTTTTAATTTCTGGCTAAAAATGTATTTACTTTTCGTTTTTGCACTTCACAGTGCATAGCATTATGGGAACTGAATTTCATATGACATCTGTAATGCATATCTCCAATGTTTTCCAATAAATGTGCAATTTTGCATAGTTTTAGTAATCTAACACAGATTTAACACAGACTACATATATGTTATTCTATGTATATGGTTAACACAAAATTAACTATTTATAGCGCTAAGTACATAAAACAATGCTACATAGCATGCACAATTTACAACGCTATTCACTTATGACATCAAATCAAAAGTTAATAAACTAGTTATAGATAAAAAATATATGTCAACCCATTTATGATAGGGAAGTCATTTATGATATAAATGTTTATAATTAACTTTCAGGCCAAGAAGGCAGGAGGGGAGGGATCCAGCAAGGAAACAGAAGATGCCGAACACCTACTGTTACAGAACAAGGCCCTCACAGACCTGACCAGTCTCCTAACACAATTGGTAAGTGTAAAGTAGTGGTCCAGGAAACAGAAGATGCCAAACACCTACTGTTACAGAACAAAGCGCTCACAGACCTGACCAGTCTCCTAACACAACTGGTAAGTGTAAAGTAGTGGTCCAGAAAACAGAAGATGCCGAACACCTACTGTTACAGAACAAGGCCCTCACAGACCTGACCAGTCTCCTAACACAACTGGTAAGTGTAAAGCAGTGGTCCAGGAAATAGAAGATGCCGAACACCTACTGTTACAGAACAAGGCCCTCACAGACCTGACCAGTCTCCTAACACAATTGGTAAGTGTAAAGCAGTGGTCCAGGAAACAGAGGAGGCAGGATACCTACTGTTACAGAACAAAGCCCTCACAGACCTGACCAGTCTCCTAACACAACTGGTAAGTGTAAAGTAGTGGTCCAGGAAACAGAGGAGGCAGAATACCTACTGTTACAGAACAAAGCCCTCACAGACCTGACCAGTCTCCTAACTCAACTGGTAAGTGTAAAGTAGTGGTCTAGGAAACAGAAGATGCCGAACACTTACTGTTACAGAACAAGGCCCTCACAGACCTGACCAGTCTCCTAACACAACTGGTAAGTGTAAAGTAGTGGTCCAGGAAACAGAAGATGCCGAACACCTACTGTTACAGAACAAGGCCCTCACAGACCTGACCAGTCTCCTAACACAACTGGTAAGTGTAAAGTAGTGGTCCAGGAAACAGAAGATGCCGAACACCTACTGTTACAGAACAAGGCCCTCACAGACCTGACCAGTTTCCTAACACAATTGGTAAGTGTAAAGTAGTGGTCCAGGAAACAGAAGATGCCGAACACCTACTGTTACAGAACAAGGCCCTCACAGACCTGACCAGTTTCCTAACACAACTGGTAAGTGTAAAGTAGTGGTCCAGGAAACAGAAGATGCCGAACACCTACTGTTACAGAACAAGGCCCTCACAGACCTGACCAGTTTCCTAACACAACTGGTAAGTGTAAAGTAGTGGTCCAGGAAACAGGAGGCAGAATACCTACTGTTACAGAACAAAGCCCTCACAGACCTGACCAGTCTCCTAACACAACTGGTAAGTGTTAAGTAGTGGTCCAGGAAACAAAGGAGGCAGAATACCTACTGTTACAGAACAAGGCCCTCACAGACCTGACCAGTCTCCTAACACAGCTGGTAAGTGTAAAGTAGTGGTCCAGGAAACAGAGGAGGCAGAATACCTACTGTTACAGAACAAAGCCCTCACAGACCTGACCAGTCTCCTAACACAACTGGTAAGTGTAAAGTAGTGGTCTAGGAAACAGAGGAGGCAGAATACCTACTGTTACAGAACAAGGCCCTCACAGACCTGACCAGTCTCCTAACACAACTGGTAAGTGTAAAGTAGTGGTCTAGGAAACAGAGGAGGCAGAATACCTACTGTTACAGAACAAAGCCCTCACAGACCTGACCAGTCTCCTAACACAACTGGTAAGTGTAAAGTAGTGGTCCAGGAAACAGAAGATGCCGAACACTTACTGTTACAGAACAAGGCCCTCACAGACCTAACCAGTCTCCTAAGTAGTGGTCAGGGAAACAGAAGAGACTAAGATCTCTATTGCCATGGGCCTCAGAAGCTTTGTAAAAGATTAAATCAGAATCTGTTCTGTGACCAATAAAAGGAGACATGATGGTAACACTAAGGAATACTGTAGTAACTATTCTATTGTATTTCATGACATGTTGTTCTTTCAGGTTCCTTATTTGGTCCAATCTCTCACTGCTGTTGTGTTTAGCTCTAACTAGACTCAGTCTTTGTATTATTTTAACTTTTGATCTTGTTGAAAAGATCACTTTCAGTTGTTGGGAGCTGAACCAATAACAATGATGCCAATGAACAATTTGACTTTAAATTTATGAAATTATCTGCTTTGCATTTGGTAAAACTTGTGCTTTAAACTATTTGCTTAATATCTTTTTTCTTTCAGTTAACGTTTGAGAATGCAGCCATTATATTTCCCTTTCTGTTTCAGTTTCGTAGATGGGGAACAAAAGTAGGCTGTGGACTGAGATAACATGGTTTGATTCCACAATAACCTCTGTAGCTACCATTGTACATGTATTTCAGTTAACCCATGAAGACGCGGATATTCAAGACCCGGCGTGTAAATGTCTATCCCTGCTGGTACAGCTGTTTGGTGGTGAACATAAGGAGGCTTTGAACCCAGAAAACATGGTAAGAAAACAAAGAGTATTAATGTAATATTCTTAAACAATAATGAGCTAGGCCTTTCTGTTCATAATGGTCAAAAAGGTGAATAAAAGATTTTGCAGTTTCATAAAAAATGTGATTCTATACAATTGTTTCTTTTATAAAAATGTTTAATTTACAAAGGACCGATTGTTCAGAACTTTGATCTGAGCTAACAATGTGATTTACACCATTGTTGTTAACTTTTAAACTTGAAATATTTGATGACGTGCTCACATATATATATAGATATAAACAAGTATGGCTGAAACAGTTGTCTTAAACCTTGTTAGAAATATTGCAGAAGACAAATGTATCCATGAAACATTCAGAGCAGTAACGATATGAAAATTAACAAAGATGAGGTTAACAGCGTTATAAAAGTTCTGAACAATCAGCCAATAGAATGGCATGGTTATTCTTTATCATGTGTATTATTTTACAGAACATTGTAGGTTATTATGTTCTTCTGGGGTATTTGTTTTAGGAAATAATTCATGACAAAATCATATCTTCTCTTGTATTGTACGTTCCTCACTTGTGATACTATTTTTGCAGGATTTCTACAGTAAGGCTTTGAAGAAGGCTGATGCAAAGAAACAGAAAGTCTTGTTGAGGATTATTAAAAGATTGGTATGTATGATGGATGCTTTTAGTTTGTCTATTTTAAAAGAAAGTCTTTAGCATCATTCGTGTACATACAACTTTGACCTTGGCATTGACTCATGCTGTTCAATGTATTCAAATAAAATATATAGCACACATGTTGCCAGCGGCAGTATACACATGTCTTGCAAGGCTCATAAATATGGCTAAAACCATTATTGAGTTATACCCCCTTTTTGACTCACCCACTCCCACTTCAAATGAGCATTGGCATTTATTATTTGCTTAACTCAGAAAGTAAACTCCCTTACTAGGTAAGCTGATTGCCAAGTGCTAAAAATGCTAGAGAAAAGCTCATTGATTCTGTTTGCTCAGAATTCATATGAAAAACAAATTTAATTTTGTATTGAGCTTCAGGATTGAATTTATATGATATTCTTGTACTTTAGACATTAATAATACCGATATATATTATAAAATGTCTGTTTGTTTAGTTTTCTGTGACAATTAAACCTTGCACCTTGTTTTAAGTTGATAAGTACAAGTAAATTTCAAGTGTCTGATATTGAGAACCATATAGTGAAAAGGCTAGACATTCAAATATAATTAAGATGACGCAAATGGGAGCCTGACCCAAGCTAGTCACTTGTCGGAGGTTGTTGGTCAGAGGTTCTCAAAGTAATCCAAATGGATAATACAACCACATGCTATTTAAAATTCAGTTGTGCGGTAATTAACACGACTGGTTGTATTTAAATAGCATATGGTTGTATTATATAAGTTTGAACGACAACCAATGTCAGGTTAATTATAATTGAATTTTAAATAATGATGATTTTACTGTTGTATTAATACAGGTGAGTACGGACAAGACGCACAGAGAGTCCATGAGAGCCCATGGTGAATTGTTGGCCAACACCATTAAGAATCTTGTCAAAACTGCAAGGTAAGGTATCCTTCTGCATTTGAGTTTAAAAAGATGTATGGTACACTTTAAATCAGCTTGTTTAAAGTATGGTAGAGCAGATATATCTTGGCCTGCTCACAGTGAAACTCAACTCTAGATATCTGTATTCAGCTGTCTTAACAGTCAAGCTTAAATAAATTAGTATAAACCAAATAACTATCATAGATATAAGAAGTTGTTATAAAAAAATAAAAAACTGAAGCTAAGTCTTGATGTCGGTGTTGGTTTGTCTTCTTTTAGAAAAAAAAAATCAAAAGTATCCTCAGGGACTTGGGGTCATCATCAGCGTGCAAAAACCTTTTACCTTGGCCTAAAATCCAGAACATATTCAAGTTGTTCAAATGAAACATGGTACCAGTGTCGCCAGAGACAAAATGAACATGAATGTCAAGGCCCATATCTCCGGCATTTATTATTGTTTTCTTATGCGCCTTTTTCTCTGAAAAATATCAGACAAGTTTTTGAGTTTTCTCTTGGGCTCTCTTGTTCCAATCAAATACCCCATGTAGATATTGAGGCTGAGTGTAATCATAAGTCTGACAATATTTTCCTGAATCAACAATCTGGGAACCCAACTCAATAAGAACATGAAGGGGTTAACGAGTATTTGAATATGTTTCTCGCAAATATATTCCAATTATCAAGTTTTACTTTTATCATAATAAATGATAATATCCATTTCAGTTCCCACGCAGACGTGTCACTCTCATCCCTGGCAGCGGAAATACTGAAAATGACTGGCCACCTCAAATGATGGAATATCTTCCATATATATTTATCTATACTAGTACTGTTGTGACATTGTCTTGAATTAAATATATGCTTGCTATTTTCACAAGATATCTGTACCATTGTTGTTGTCAACTTGTCAGAGTATAATATGCTGCAAGTGAATTGTATAAAACTGGTTAAGTCTTTGGTTAGGTTAAAGTTGGCCAAAATATTTGTTGATTCATGGTCAATATTTATCCAAAAATCAATGTTAACCAATGAAATCATTTAAATATGCAACCTAGCCTGAAGATAACCTGTGGGCAACTTATCCATGTGTTATACAATTGGCCGGTTGTAGAGGAACATGAAGGATAGCTGTTCATGTTCTATTTATGAAAATTGTTGTGTTGGTTGTAATGTTCTATCAAATTTACATTTTACTGCAATGATCCTCTGATGAGGCACAATATTTAGAAAAAAAATGTCAGATTAAGATTTTTCTTTCAAGTTGTAATGTTTTCTGTAAAAGTTATGTTTACTGTATGTTGTTTAATATTCTTTTATTTGCAATGTTAAAGGCATATATATGATGGAAACACAACTTTCATGATATATTTAAATAAATGTATACATGCTACTTTGTTCCTGAGTTAGTGATAGATGTGCTAAGAATTTTGTCTAATAAAGTATGAAATATTTCAGGTATTGCTTGTTTTCAATATAAGCTTTTGCAATGAAATAAAATTACTATACAATTGTTATTTCGCTCCTTCTTATTTAAGATTGAGTATCAATTCTGACTGAAATGATATTGCAGAAGGCAAGAAAGAGGAAAATTAAGAACTAGCATGTGACATAACGATTCATTAGATACTTAGCGTAATGGATAATTCTGGGAACTAACTGTTGGAGATGAAAGGGAAGACAGATACTTAAGTGGCTGCAAGGTGAATTTTCATTTTATGTAAGGGACATAATTTATGACTAAGGCATCTTCTAGAAAAAGTATGCCAGCATAGCTCTTTATCAGAAACAGAAACTGACAATACCGATATTAACTTGATTGCCCGACAGACAAATCTACCAGCTTCATTTTGGATCTTTTGCAGCTTGCGTTTTTCGCAGTCTGTACAATTAATCCCATAAAGTATCAGCATATTCTAAAATGGGACGAATGTATGAAAAGTAGATAACTTCTAGACATCTTCTGTCCAGTCGGAATTTAAGCCTTGGCATGATGTATCTTCTTGAAGTGCTTTACTTCTATTGTACTCGGAGTGACCGTGCAATGACCAGTCACTAGAAAGGAACACACCACAATGATGATGGCACTTGGGGACAGTGTTTGTGGTCACAATGTTATTACCGGTATGTTCAAGTTTCAGTATGAGATCATTTACCCATGGGACACATGAGTAATGTTCCTTTTACATAAAGAATTGATTCCATGATGAATGGCTCTGGCAACAGAGTAACTGACTATGCAATTTAATGCCACAGATTTCAGAGGACACATTCTATTCCAAAGAATTCTAGTTGTAGTGTGTGTTTTTTGACTGGCTACATCTTACAAAGGCTTATTTCAGCAAAATCAATAATGTACTGCTGATTGAAATTTGATTGCATGTTCATATTGTTCAAAGGGTAAGAATGAAACCCTAAATTTTTATGAGAATATGAAAGTGACACTTAATATGGTCACAAATGTAAGATATTCTAAAAAGCTTAAGGCCATTAAGGTTGATAAATTAAACAACACACTTGATCGGATTAAATTTGCCACATCAGAAGTATAGGAATTCTACTTTACATAATAAAGTGTATATACTTAATTATAATAAAACATTAGTAGCAGCCTGGCTTATGATTCTTGTCCCAAAAATTAATTATAGCACCAGCCCAACCATACATGCCATATCCCCCGGCGGGGGGAAAAATCCCCCGGAATTTCGATCCATCTCCCTGTCTCCCGGCGGGAGATAAAAATCCCCAGGAATTAAAAAAAAATAATTAAAAAACATTTTTTTTTTTTTTTAGATATTTTACATCAGACAATAATGACAAAGTGAAACCACAGTATGTGAGTGAAATTGAATGTAACGAAACAACTCCTCAAGGGCGAAATGACTGTTTAAAAAAGGTTTGATAAATACCAAAAGAAAACAAGTGATCAATTAATTAGAAGAAATGATCAAAGGCAAAGAAATATTACTATTTTGGAAAAGGTAGAAATTAATAAAATTCATTCCATTTTCTTAGTGTCTGAACGTCATCATAGCTGATAGTTTTAAGCATATGTTTTTAAAAGACTTTGGAGGAAGTTAAATTTAATGTACAGTATTACAGCATGACATGACATGACAGTGTATCATAAGAATATGATAAATCATGACATAAAATAATTCTGTATAATGAAAAAGTTAAGAGGTTTTCATAGCGAAATATAATTATGTGAATTCATTTTTTCGTACTTCCGCATCTAAATATACTTTGAAATTTCGCAAACTTAAACCTGCTAAAAAATCCCCCTGAATACCACCAAAATCCCCCTGAATTTTTATCCTTCTGAACAAATCCCCCAGAATGGTCTCCAGAAAATATGGCATGTATGCCCAACCCACCCAACACTCTAGTTATTTCACTATATTTAGATGACGAAAATGCAACAAAATAAATCATAAAAGGTAAATATTCTATAATATGTAAAACTAAAAGGTGTATTATTGAAAACCACTAAAAATGAGACAAGCTCATTTCAATTAGTATGCAGTGAAATAATAGTTGACCCTAACCTTTGGTGTGTAACCTCATTTCCAAGATGAAAATGGAAACAGACCAACAAAATACGGACTTTAAGACTCTGGAGAAAGATTTGGAAACTCAGGAACTCGAAGTAAGTACTGTACTAGTGTTGTGTGGTAAATTTTGTCCAATTTAGTTTCTTTTGTGTTTTTAAGTTAATGTCACATATTTTCGCGGGTTGTTTATTTTTTAGATATTTGTTTCCAGAATGTTACTTTTTAGCCTAGAGTCGTATTTGAGTTTGTAACAACAGTAAATTATTTCGCATTTTAATTTTCGAAAGCTTATCTTGGATTAAATGACAAAGGGGACGTTTTAAATAAATTTTGCAGTTTAAAAACTTTCAACAAAATTGACACCTCTTAAAAATGATAGGCAAGTTAACATAATAAAGATTGTTCCTTTCTTTTTAGGCAGCCAATGGCATTCCAAGTACAGAGGTCTATGGAAGACTGCTCTGTTGCTACCTTCTACACAATGATCTGTTAGTATAAATATTGTACTCAGCTAGTTTTAAAAATTCAGGTTTTTAAGCATGTGCCCCAATTTTTATATTCTTAAGAAAGTACCGTACATGAAACAAGCCAGACTCTATGAAAGTTAAATTTATTTTGAAATAACTGAGAGGGTGAAAAACCAGCATCTTAAGTATTGTTTCCTTATCCACACTGTAGTAAGAGCAAATCAACCTGTAAAGCCCAGTCATTAGAGCACCGTGTTAGTGTTCTGGCAGACATGTGTGTTCACCCAGCGTTACTTTAGTTTACTGAATCTAGAAGTAAATAATGGGAATACCTGTATCAATTAAAAGAAAAGGTGAAAGGGGTGGTTGGGGATAGTTTAGTGTGCATTGGTAAGTAGTAGTCACCTGGTTTGTTCTGTTGGTAAACTCCTGTGGTAGTGTTGCCACTGTATTCAAGTTTAGCATCCCCGTAAGTTATTGTTATTGGCAGAGTGGCAGTGGGATGACTTGGTTTCAAATACAGTGTAGTGATGAAGTATTATGCCTTGTAACATGTAATGTTTATATATTTCCAGATGCAATGCCAAGTTCTTATGGAAAAGAATTCCACAAAGTGTTAAAACAGTAAGTGTGTTTGTATATTGTGGTATACCTTGTAGTTTCAAAAGATGAAACTTTAACTATAGATCATTTAAAACAATTTGATAAAAACATGTACCAGAACAAATGAATTTGATATTGCCACACCCATAAATTAATTACCATAAAAATGAAATTTATAAATTTAAAAATTGAATAACATTGGTACATTAGCCATTTTATCCTGACCCATGATACAATTATATTTAAAACCACACTTTTCTAATTTTCCTTTGTAACTAGGCAACACCAGAGCTTAGCAACATTTGGGCTGTAGGCCAGAAAATTTGGCAGCGTGAATTTCCAGGCATATACGAAACATTGCAAAAAGAATGGACTGACCCATACAAGGACTTGCTGGCAGCTGTTTTAGGTTTGTAATTGAACATTAAAGTAGCAAAGTTGCTTATAAGTATCTGTAAAGTGTTTCCATTGTATATGGGAACATCATCCTGTCCTGAGGGCATGTGTAGAAGTCGGATATGAGGCTTGTCAAACTACCAGTAATAATGTGTGCCTTTGAGTCGGATTTTCCCATCCGTTTCAGAAACACGATTTTTCTTGCATACTTATTTGATGTTAAATAGATATGCAGTTATATACATTTCACCAAACATGTGCTGGTGGTTGTTGACTAACGTGAAGTAATTTTATAAAAATTGAATCAAAAATAGTTCCCGTGAAAAACACAGAGTTAGAATATTTTGTATTGTTAATTGTTTTAGATAGTTGTTTATTTGATAACGCTGTTTTGGAATACAGCTGAAACCTGTTTGCTCGATATCCTAGAGACAGGCTAAATTACTGGTAATTCTTACTAAGAGTTAATCAAAATTGGTCCTTTTACATCTAATTGGAGCCAATGAGGAAATGGAGCCAAAGGGTTTCAACTGTATCGTAATTTAAATTGCTTTAATTTGTATGTAGTTAAACTATATTTATTGTCATGTTGTTGCATGTGACTTACCATCCATGATGAATGGTTGGGGAATTTTTTATGTTATAGCCTTCTTTTGAAAGTTTTACTTCTAAACATTCTGAATATATTATGGCGTTAAGTTTTAGAATAAAATACTTTATATTTCTTTCAATTTTCATGCTCGATATTTTGAGTACCTTAACTTTAAACATCATTGTATTTACAACACCAAGGTTTACTATTATAACTTTGCGAATGTTCATAACTCAACCAATGTTTTTTTTAATCACAACTTAAAAAGAAAATAATCTGACTTATATTGTTTTAATAACCCAAAATCAAATTTCAGAAGCGACCAGAAAGCGAGCATTCAACCTAGTAGCAAACGCTTATTCCTATATTGGTGTCGACGACTTCTCTGTGATAGTGGGCTTGCCTGTTAATGATGCTGTTAAAGGTAGGTAACATGAATGACCTGGAATTGCTTACAACTAGGGATAAAAATGAATGGCAAAATTGATATAAAAATATTCTGTAATTCATATGATTGAAATTTCGTGGTCTCGAAAAAGGACAATCTCATTGGTACTTAATTTTAAATGCAGGTCAGAAATAATTGATTAAATATTTAACCAAAGAAACTTAATGATTGAAGTGGCAAACACAAGTACAAGGTTAATATTCACCATGTTTAACATGTGGTGCAGCATAATCAGCTTGTTTTAATGTTACGGCAATGACATACAAAAAAAATGAATGCAGGTGCTAATAATTGACTTTGATTTATTATCTTTGAGGTTAAATAATATAAAACATCTTAATAGTAAAATAAATAATGATTTAGGTACTTACAAGTTGTATACCGTGACCATGTATATTCATGTCAATACATATACTAGTATTCAAATTTCCTGTTTAATGACATTATACCCCAACAGAGGATCGTTCCATAGGACGAGCAGCCTTGTTCTGGTATTGACCGTGACCACATATAAATATGGAAAAAAAACAAAAAAACTTGAGAACTAGTGAAATAATAAGACGAAAACAAACAGGAATTTTAACTCATCTATTGTTCCACAATGCACAAACGTTACATCGGAAAATGGAAAACAGTTTATAGCACATACATGTAACTGTCATTCATATCATCACAGCGATTTGATGTATATTGCACAGCTTATTTGGCAGCCGCCACAACAAATTCAGTGTGAAGGCCAAATCCTTAAATCCTTAATTGGCACGGTCATTTTTAATTTTCCAAAAATATTTGAAACTTGTTTGATGTCACTTGCCTAATATCCAGTTATCGTAAAACAAGGGGGACTGTTCATAGCCCCTGACGTTATGCCCCTAATTGACATAAATTATGATGTGTGTACTATCATCAGATTCTCAACTCTGGCATTAGGGGCCATTCGTTGTTAAAGCAAGACAAACAAACTTTATACACACCAACACAGTTGTACTCAAAAGGTTTATTACTTTATTTATTCAATAAACAACATTTGAGTACTGATTTTGACGATTTGAATACCAATTCCAATATTCCAATATTTGTTTGCATTCCTACATACAACCTTGCACTGGTTCCCAAAATTAATGCACATAATTAGTATTCAGATATGCATCAGGGTACCAAAAAAGCACTTGAGACTAACATCATTAGGCTGGTTCCCATTTTCTACTGTTACTTTATAAAGACATATCATGCATGCGGGAGAACAATCTGGCTGCTTTTCGGCTGTGCCAGTTTCAGATTGATGAACATGTCATGATCATACCTGTCCTTACATGTGCTGTTAGCACAAAACTCACAAAAATGTTCAGACTTGTGATTTCCATATGGACCAGTTAAAGTTGGTCACTAGTGCTACCCCGACTTGCTTCGTAATTCAGATCCTAATTTCTTTGCATGGACAATACTTGTCAAAACCATAAATTTTACTTTCAACTGTTTTTTGTTGTTGTTGTTTTTGTAGAAAAAAGCATTAATTTAGTTTGAAAATTTTCAAAAAAATTTGGTTCACATTACCGTATGCCCCAAACAAAACACTTGTGTTCAGCAAGGTAGAGTTGGGAATCGGACAGAAAAATTAATATCGATAATCGGTTCATGAAACCGATCAATGATTGATTATAAATCATTATTTAATTATCTTTGGCCATCATGTTTAAGGCATACAGATTCAGTACATGCACCAATTTTAAGCACCAATGTTCCCTTACAATAGTGTTTGTGCATCTCTTTGTATAAATTACATTATTTATTCAGAACACAACTATCCTTTAGTGTTTACAAGTTACTATTACAGAGCATGAGACCACAGGCTCTAATTTTTGGTTTAAACAATATTTATTCTATATAAGAATATTTAGCAAATACATACATTACATACATAAAAATTAGGATTAAGGTTGAGGAGATTATATTTATACCTCCCTTCTTCTAGGTTTTACCTTTCATTTATTAGTGTATACATGTGCAAAATAAATACAAAGAAATATATCAATTTCTTTATAACAATTAGTCAGTAACAAGTACAACACGCAGGTGAATATTCTATATGTTTTACAAGAACATTTTATTTAAGAAAACTGCGAAAACTAAATTCTTACATTGCGGGAAGTAAACAGTTAAATGTTTTAAAATCACTTTTAAACCACAAACATGAGAAGTTGAGAACCAATCCTTTAGCAGTTAAATTACAAAGTAAATGTGTAATAAGGTACTGTAGTGATAAGAATATGACAAGATAACATAGTAACACCTTAATATTTCAACATAAAGTAGCATTAACCGGAAACAAAAAATACACATGACAAAATCTTAACTGGTAGTCGGTAGCGGTTATGTCCCTTGTTTGTACAATTGATTGTTTAAATTTCACTATCGATTGTTGCCGACG
This sequence comes from Mya arenaria, assembly GCF_026914265.1. Lineage (NCBI taxonomy): Eukaryota > Metazoa > Mollusca > Bivalvia > Myida > Myidae > Mya > Mya arenaria. Next base: position 23,945,959 of record NC_069128.1, read on the forward strand.
TAAGCCTTTCCGATCAATTATCGATTAATATCAATCATCGGCACAACACTAAAGCAAGGCCCTTAACTCCGGCTTTAATTTTTGTTCAGTTATGAGTCTTGGATCAACTCTAAAATGATAGACAACTTTTTACTTACTTTTTGTGTTGCTGTTATTTTGAAGAAATTGTTTTATCGTCATAGTCGGGGTGATGTTTGCAATAATGAGAATGCCAATAAAAAAGTTCCCAAGAAACTTTAAATTTATATCATTATGTGTTAAACTTCTTATTTTGTGAGGTCAGTGTAAGGTGGACGTAACTGCTTCTACTTTCATGTGAAGTTACATCTGTCTTCAACTGAGCCCAGGCCCTTGAACATGTGTGTGTAATAAGTCCATTCACTCTTGTTACAATTTTTTTTAAGTAATTCATCAGTTCAACTGAGAAAAACGTACAGACAAACATTGACATATGCTTTAACGTACAGACTACAGACACCCTTTTGTATGTGCTTAAACTTAAGACAAAAATCGAAATGTGCTTAAACATACAAGCGAGCTTTGACATGTGCTTAAACACACAAGCTAGATATGACATGCGCTTAAAATACAAGCGAGCTTTGAAATGTGCTTAAACATACAAGCTAGATATGACATGAGCTTAAACATACAAGCTAGATATGACATGCACTTAAAATGCAAGCATGCTTTGAAATGTGCTTAAACATACAAGCAAGCTTTGAAATGTGCTAAAACACACAAGCTAGATATGACATGCACTTAAACACACAAGCTAGATATGACATGCGCTTAAAATACAAGCGAGCTTTGAAATGTGCTTAAACACACAAGCTAGATATGACATGCGCTTAAACATACAAGCGAGCTTTGAAATGTGCTTAAACACACAAGCTAGATATGACATGCACTTAACTTACAAGCTAGCTTTGAAATGTGCTTAAACACACAAGCTAGATATGACATGCACTTAAACATACAAGCGAGCTTTGAAATGTGCTTAAACACACAAGCTAGATATGACATGCACTTAACATACAAGCGAGCTTTGAAATGTGCTTAAACACACAAGCTAGATATGACATGCACTTAAACATACAAGCGAGCTTTGAAATATGCTTAAACACACAAGCTAGATATGACATGCACTTAAACGTACAAGCATGCTTTGAAATGTGCTTATACACACAAGCTAGATATGACATGCACATAAACATACAAGCAAGCTTTGAAATGTGCTTAAACACACAAGCAAGCTTTGAAATGTGCTTAAACATACAAATGAACTTTTGTTTATGCCCCATGCTTTTACATTCAATTTATATAAATCTTACTTGATTTATTTTTTCTTTCAGCTGCTCAGGACCGGGGCTGGACTGCAGATCAGAACTCAAGGCTGGTTATGCCTAGCAAACCTGGTGAGGTCTTTGTTGTAAATAAATTTGCAATCATAAGCCTTAAATATCAAGTGTCATAATGTCCATTAATTCCCAAAATTTACCTGTCAAGGGTCATTTTGTAAAACTTTCCTTGTTTGGTTAATGTAAATTTGATGCTTGGCCTTCAATATACATGATTTGCATAGGCCTGTTTATAAAATCAGACATATTATAGTTTTACCTGCGGCGTACAGGTACAAGTGCGGGCTGTGTCCAGAATGTTGTCCACCCAATAACTAATGCAGCCTTTGTACACCAAACTGGGCCATATTGCTTGAATCACTCAAGAGGCATCACCCTCTTACTATATAAATTACCTGAATCTGCCTTGCGCGATCAATTATTTTAGAATCCTTTGTCCAATCATCAGCAAACTTGGGCTGATTGTGTATTGGCAGAATGTCTTAATAATTAATTGTCTTAATTGTTATAATATTGAACATATAATATAAACATAATATTATAGTATGCAAGCTTGTATTTCCATGACGGTTATAGTGACTTAAGAAATAATATGTTTTTCTTTTCCAATTGATGACTTTTTCCTTTCACTTTCAGTGCCTGACACGGATCCATTGCTTCCCAGCGAACAGCAGCTGTCAGTTCTTACAGACTATGTATCGTTCTTGGAAAGTTGATGATTATAAGTGCTTAAACTTTGCTATTAGTGGTAATGAATTCTTACAGTGCTCATCATTTCATAAAGCGGATGTCAGAGATGTTAAATTTTGATGCCTTGTGACCCCATAATTTCATACTTTTTGTGTCATTTGACGAGGAACTGCTTGTTGATTATTGTAATGTAATATAAAGGACTGAGAATAATACGCTATAGAAGAAGCTATTTCAATGTGTGTTTTTGTTTCTTTTAGCTGAAACACAATGTGAAATAAATTTTATTAATATCAATGAATTTTTGTTTTCATAATCTTTCGCTACACACACAAAGTGCTGAAATGCATCCAGACTAATACCCAGCAGGCATCCAAAATTGCTATAGGTACAAATATTGAAGAACATGTAAATTGAGATAGGTGACCGTGAATTGTAATATGCCAAAAGTGCTCACAACTTATTACATGTTGCATCTTAGTGGAAATTTTCAATTTAGAAAAATGGAGTTATTTTTGTTAATTGACTTCAATGCAAACATTGGTCAAAAATAGTCCTGCACCAAAAATGTGAAAATAAATTAATCCTAAGAAAATGGTCAAAAGTAATACATTAATATGGGTAAATCTGATAAATTATAGGGGGTGTTTACAGTCATCAAATTTACCGGTAGTCTTATGGATGAACAAGCCAGAAATATAATACTACTGCTTGGCATAACATTTTTGAACAAGCCCTGCTGTATAAAACCCAGAATTTGAGCAAGCCCAAATAGAAATTAATGCTTTTACCAGTGCAGGGCTTGTGATCTTGTGCTATTTTCGACCACTGTGTTTAAAATATTTGTTGTTAGAAATTTGACATTTATCACAAAGTTGAAAATATTCACTAAGAAGCTTTATTAAGTCCCTGTCCTGCTTGAATATTTTCCTGATATAAGACCTGTAAGTGGTCAAGTTAAATATCGATCATGTCTTGGACATGATCAGCTATTGAAGTTTCCATGGAATCAACTTGTTGGTTATAATTATCGAGTTTATTAGAAAAAAATATGTACGTTTATATTTACATGTATACTGATTATTTTTGTCATTTTGCTGATGTAACAAATAATTTTTCATGTATTTGGTTCTTGCAGATTATTTTGTACATTAGAAGTGAAGAAATACAAGAGAGTTCTATATAAAAGCCAAAAGTTACTTCAAGGGTTTTATTGTAAAATATTTTCTCATTTTGAGAAATATAAGACAACATACCGTACAATAACAATTTTATTCAGGGGACATAGCTTAGATTTTGACATTTCAGCATTTTTGCTTTGTACACGACATAGATCAGGTTTATTATGAGTGTATACTGAAAATGATGTACTTGTATGAATGTTAAAATAATAATGTATGTGACTATTTCTTCTATGTAACTCGTGCACTAGTGATCACTAGATTATTGAAGACTTTAGCTTCTTTTGTGATATAACTATAAACATGCATTAAACAAATCGGAATTCCTTCTTCTGTTGAATTCTATAACTGTAATAACACCAACTTTATGTCACCTGTGTCTAATGCAAAAGCAAAAGGGAATAATCTGTGACATCACCTGCAGCTACACACTCATATTTCTGCTCTCTTAACTTAAATATTTGTTATCCAGTCTTTTTCTAACTTGGCAACACTGATTTTTGGCATATTGTCTCAATCAAGTTTGTTCAACGGCCAGATCACGCTACTTATTCCAGAGTTATGGCCCTGATTTGTCAACATTTGACCAAATTCACACAATTTTTGGTGCTGAACATAGTTTTCATAATGACAGCAGGAATATCAGTGGGGCGATATGTGGAATATATCTGTGTGTATATCTGTCGAGTCTTGCCTGGTCATATATGGAAGGATTTTCAATATGTTACTTGGAACAAACAATTATACACAATATCTTGAAATCTTTGTGTCTCAAAGTCTGGAAAGCAGTTTTTCTGCCCAGAAGTATATATTAATTGTTCAAAAACCTTTTGACGCCTCAATGGTGATAAACTGTGGTTGTTTCCTGTTAGTATGGTCTAACTGTTCCAAACATGTGCTCATTCTTTGGTACATAGTACTACAGCACTTTATACTGTACCATGCCTTGTGGCCTAATGAAAACCACAATCTTGATCATTTATCTCTTGATCTTGACCATATTTCCTGTGGCAGGAACTTAGGGCTAACCCTAACCCTTTTAATATCTGCCTTAATAGCTTACAAATTACTTACAGTACAGGCATATTTGACATGCAGCACTTACATTGGGATCCTATGTCAAGGCTATAGAACATGAGCTGCCAATTGTTTCGTACTGGGAAAACCTAATATATGAGGAAAAAACAACTTCTCAAGAAATTGACTTGGATGAAAAAGGAAGCAAGATATAAAGGATCATACGTTTTGATCCAAAAGATCATTGTACCAGTCTGAATAAAGATTTAAATATTTTTTGTTGTAAACAGAAATAAATCATTTGAGTATCATAATTTGAAAATAAACACAAAGATGAGGAAATAATAATAATAATAATAATAATAATAATAATAAATATGGACCCCCGGTTTGATTTAAAGCCCTTTGTTTTTGTACTGTGAAACATTGTTAAATAGATTCCTCCTTAACCTGAAACTTCCATGTGGACTTAAAAGAAGTGTTGATTCACACTTGATTTCCTATGGTTTCCTTTTTGACAGAGATATAGCATTTTGATGACTTAAGGTTACTTTTCACTGAAATGGCACACCACTTTTGTGGCCTAGTGGTTAGGGCACACCGCATTCAAGGCCTAGTAGCATCTACGAACAAGTGGGAGATCAAAGGTTCATGACTGGTTGCTGACTTGGCAGCTAGTTTAGCAATGGGTTCTGATTGCCTTCCTGCCAATCACCCAACATGTAGGATAGGAGTCGGGAGTAAAGATGTTCATCACTTAAGGTGTCTCAGCAGTCCTGCAGACTGGTTCTTAATTGAGAAGGACAACAATATAATAACATTAAACAAACACTTTATTATATAATGTTTAGGACATACTTTCTACCACGGAATTCAATGAAAAAATGCCAGCATCCTATCTATAGTATTGACATTTGTTAGAAGACCATTTCCAGCCCAGTTTGCTTTAATATAGAAATAAACAGAAAAAAACGTGTTTGTTTACATTTTTAACTTCAAAGGGACATAACCCACATCAATTGATGGATTAAGTTATATCAGCAGAGTAAAATCTAACTAACAATGAGGGACCTTTATCTTATATTGAAAAAAGGTGTAACAGTAATCAAATTGCCTAACAATCATTGTAATTTTATTGCATAAATTTTTCATAACAAACATAATCAAGGGTAATGATTATTTATAATATATTTTGTCTCTTTAATGATATTAAAACACAATAATAATGAGTAATAATATACATACATGTATTTATCATAATAATACACATCTGATTAATGTAAATTTATGCTAAAAATCTACAAATGAATGAACTTAAAAATATTGCACATTCCCAGTTAAACATCACAGATGCCAATAACAGAGGAAAGCTATCCTTTATCACATGATGTTTGTTGCCTATTTCGAGTAATACAAACATTACGTATTTTCGTCATAACATAATATAAAATGTCTCGTCATTGACGTCACTTCGCCCAACTTATTTAGCATCAAACATTTTCACAGACAAATGAATAAAATCTTGATTGATTGTGACAAATGTGTTATGTGATAAAAAGAGTCCCACATTTGTTGTCATTTAATACAAAATTTGATGAGGAATATAGACAAAAATAATGAAAAATGTTTTTAAACTGTACAAGAACAGTAAATGTACACTTCATATATGCAGTATGATTTTTAGTGAAAATATTTTACCAGTGTTGTTAAGTACATTACATTTGAGATCAAGGTTAAACTTGTATAACCCAATTTTAAGGAATTTTGTCAAAGAAATGATATACTGTAGATAATTTTTGAAACAGTAAGCCCAATATTTGAGAGAACAAGTTTTATTGAGGCTACTCCGTCACAGAATCTGGTCAGTTCCTGGATCTCATATAAAGCACAGTACCAGTACATACAATTGCACTTCAAGACTTGTTACCACAGGGGGCAGAAACATATATTTTTTATTTTATCTAGCCTATATGTATATATACATATAGGCCATAAAAAATAAAAATAGTTTGTTTCTGCCCCCTGTGCTTGTTACCTTCAACCATTCTTTTGACAAATCTGTATTCAATATTTACATATAACTAAATTTTAGTAATAAAATACCCTCAAATAAAAGGATTGCGGAGTTTTAATCAGTGCATTTTTGAACTGTTCAAAAGTGGATGAATTGTCATTGCCTTGGTGTTTTGTTGTTGTTCAAATCTCAGCTGTTCTCTGTTTTACAAAGAAAAAGGTCAAGTTGTTGTCATAGCCGTGATGTTGTTGCCTTTAAAGTTTTTAAAGTTTTTGCACAATAACATCAATCTTGCCCATACCTCCTACTCAACCCTGGAACATTTAAGGTATGTAAATAGAGTTTGATACACATGGAGCAGAGGCAACAGACTAGTATATAGCAAGGCACATAACTCTTATTTTAATCATTATTGGGTTATGCTCATTGGTCGACTGAATAAACAAGTGCAGGTGAGCACTGTCATTTGCTCTGCAGCTCTCTAGTTACAAATCAGGGACACGCAATCATGGGACCTATCCAGCGTTGAACACAATGATGTCAATTTTATGTAAGTTTCTGACAATTTACTTTTTTCTTGCAACTGTATCATCTGGTGTCTAGTCCCTTTAAATATAATTTCCATAATCTAAATCAAAGCTAAAAATTGGGGCCATTGTGATCTCATGTTCACAAAAGCAAGATGATTCTGATGAAGAATAGAATTTCAATTTTAAAATTTGTTGAAATAAATTCTCTGCCTGAAGACTGCAGTTCATTGAAACACATATTTGCAATGCTACAATTTTGTCACTTCATCTTTGTCATTGAAGTAGATCACTTCAATGTTGTCTGTGTGGAATGAAACTCTTGTATCTGGAATGCTGGATTTTAATTGGTCATACGGAATACTGCTACCTTTATTTTGGAGAGTATTTAGACATCTGCCAAGTTTCGGAGACATTTTGTCAAGGGAGGCAACTGACCCTTTCTTAGAAAGTTCAGCAGAGTTCTTTCCCTTTAAAGCACCATTTTGCTGCGTTAACTGTGAAGACTGGGAAACAGAGTTCTGATAACCAGAAGACTTACTAGAAGCTCCTTTTAATGCACTTTTTAATTTGACACATGAATCGGGGGAATATTTGGCACTTAACGAAGGAGAACCTTTTGGTGAAGAGTTAGGGGAATGTTTAGGCGAAGAAATTGAATTCAGTGACTTGGCAAAAGCATCAGGAATATTTTCATCAGATATGTCCAATTTCTCACTTTCTGCTGTGTTTTCTAACATTGCCATTCCTTTGGCTATCTCTATTGCAACAATCTTTTCCTGATAGTTAACAAGCCCATCCGACAACTCTGTCCCCTTTATAGGCACCTCTGATGTGTCAATATGCTCAAAGGTTGTGAACACTTCTTCCCCTTCAATACAAATCTTTGGCACAATCATTGTTCCATTCTCTCCCGCATAGTATACAGTATGTTCTTTCAGTGTCACATCACTCACTGTTCGAACGCTATCAGACCTACCCACCTGGTTTGTAGCCAGCTTTTCATCTTCAAAAACATCATCTTTCAAACTTTGCACACCACCATCCGTAAAATCCTGACCAATCTTGAACTTGGCTTTTGTCTTAAGAGTAGATTTCAGCAAGTCTTTTTCCACTCCTCTTGACGACCTATACAAGGTGCTGTCAGACAATCTCATGTTCCGTAGTTTAGACTTTTGTCCTTGAAGCGGTTCATGAAAGTTGCTAGCACCTGTTGCTCGAACCAAGTTGGAATCCGAAGCATACATAGTCATACCATCCATAGCAAATGAAGAATTTGCGCTGTCCAAACTATTATCCATATATTCATAATCGCCTTCCATTATTGAAGAGTTGTCTCCAACTGAGCAGCTCATTAAAGAGGCCGAGGACCAGCCAAGTGCATACAGACCTGCAAAATGAAAAGCAATTTTTGAGTCAACTATAACTGGCTGTATAAGGATTTTACTTTGCCATGGTCTTATTAGACAAAATAACATGTAAATTTGTTTTTGACACTTATTTTTTGGTAGATTTTCAAATATATCCTTGTTATAATATTAAGACAACCTAACATGTGTTATTTAATAATGTTGTAATTATATTGTACATAATTAATGTTGTATAATAACCATGTATTTGTATCTGTCTAAATTTTGTGCCTGGAAATGAGCTTGTGAATTTTTCATACCAAGAGCTCAAAGCAAGAGAGATAGTTACATCTGTCAACACTGAGCCCTCAACTAACTATATAAATATGCAGATGAAATCATATACTCATACGCTTAAAATAAATACATAATAACTGCAGACATTTGTATTAAAATTGGATAAGTTGTATACAGGTTATCTTTCGGTTAGTTTGCACATTACACATACCAGTGGATTTGAGACCACTAGGAGATGAAATCAGACTATAGGCATCCCAGCTTTCACTGCTCGAGGAATGCTGTGACAAGATGCTCTGACGAATCTGTTCATACCGCGATAAGCCAATGGTTTCACGAAGATCTGAAAAACACATTATGACACAGTTAAGGATAAAAGACCACTTTTGGAAGAGATAAAACAATTGTTGTCCCAGTTCTCACTGCTTGAGGAATGCTGTGACATGATGCTTTCACTTATCTCCTCATACAGCCTGTCAAGTGGTTTCACATTGACCTTGACCTTGACTCTCAAGAATCTGTTGTCCAAGGGTCAAGACGTAACTTTTATTGTTGCCAGACTGGTGGGCTTTGCTACTCAAATAGGTAATGTCAATGGACAAAAGTGTACTTAGTTTCATGAACTTCCCCGTAAAATATCACACATGGCTCCTGCCGACTACCTTTAAAGTCAAGGTCATTCATAGGTAACAAAGGCTAGATTTTCAAAGCCATTTTCTTCAAAGCCATTTTAAGCAATCACAATGGCCAGTTAATGAGTTTTGTCAGTGAGAAGAACAGACAAGCTAATAATAATTGCACTGAGGGGATATATGACAACTTTTAACGCTATTCCGTTGTTTTTTATAATGAAGCTGACCTATTCTGCGTGGTGTGACATAATCCAATACTCACTTTCCAGGATTTCCAGTTCTTGTGCCTCAATCTCGTGTAACTCTTGCTCCTTGGACCGAAGAACCGACTGAAAAGGAGACAATGCAGAAAATGAAGCAGCTTTCAGGCTGAAAGTGTCTCTATGCATGATATTGAAACACCGCTTTATGAATATTCATAGCTAATACACAAATGAAGAGATTCACAAGTCACATCATGATGCTGGAAAAACAAATTATAATTAAAAAGAGTATTAGTAATTTGATCTAGCATCACATCAATTATTATAGAGCTTTCAAAAGGAAGAAAAGTATTTTAAAGATTGATGATGATCTATTAGTCTTAGAACTGACAATTTATTAATTTCAAAGAAGCTATTTCTAATGTGACGTCTAAAATATGAGAGCGAGTTTCAAAATAGATAAATAAACTACAGCCATGCTTTATTGAATTAGCTAAGGGAAGATAATCTGATTTTGGTCAAGTCCAATTCCGCCCAGTGACAAAGTCGGCCTGGTCTATTTCGGCCTTTATTATTTATTATTGTATGTTAAAAACTAGCAGAATAATAAACATTTCTTCTGTTGTATCTTAAATATTTACTGGCATAGAAATAGTTTTGATCTAAAACATTCATTTACACAATTAACTTAACACAATCTATTAAAAAAATATAGTAAGCAGAGCCGGACCAGACAAAAATGGATATGGCCAAGATGGTGACTAGCTGGGCAAAATTGACCAGATATGAAAAAGAGCAAAACAGAAAATCCTAGGAAGGTAAAAACCTAACTTGAATTTAATGTTCAAAAACAATATGCTTACCTTGAGTCTGATGAACCTCTCATGTAAGTCCACCTTCCTACAGCAGTCTTCAAACAGAACAACCAGTCTGCAATTATATAACACATAACCATAAATGAAACTACACATCCACAAATTGAATAGGTTGCTGCTGGAGTACCAGTACCCACCATTTTGAATTTCTATTCGGGTCATTTTTGACAATTCAAGGGCCATAACTCTGCACTTAATGTTGTGATCATTAATTTCAAGGGCCATTACTCTGGACTTAAAGGTGTGGTTATTAATCTTGACAATTCAAGGGCCATTACTCTGGAGTCCATGGTGTTAACTTTGATTGCGACAACTCAAGGGTCATTACTCTGGAGTCCATGGTGTTAACTTTGATTGCGACAACTCAAGGGCCATTACTCTGGAGTCCATGGTGTTAACTTTGATTGCGACAACTCAAGGGCCATTACTTTGATGTTAATGGTGTTTTCTGGCTGTTAATCAAACTTTATCGAGATATAATGCCAATACAAATTGTAACCAAGTAAGGTAATGACTGGCTAACAAATGCTCGTATTAAGCGGGAGAGAGGAAATGTGGGATGCAGTGTATTAAAGGAAGCACTGGTGATGTGTGCACCATATTTCAGGTAGATATTCCGAACAATATTTGAGTTATGGACAATGTTAGTTTATGCAGAGCAATGCTGAATCCATGGCTTAGATAATACCTCAACTTTTTACCTGCGAAAAACAGATACTTAATAAACAAAAGCTAAAACATGAGCTTATATTAACAGCATTTACAGTAGAATGCATAGAATTTATGATATTCAGTATGGTCATAATGAAATCATCTTCTTTGCCAGATAAATTTATAAAAATATTCGAAACAAAAGGGCCCCGGAGAAGACACAACACTCTTCTGTTGTATTCCAGTCGAAAAAAGGGCAGTTCTCGACTATTTCCTAGGCAGAGTGATGAGCTTGTCTTCACATGCGTGGCTTGTCTCTGGCAACATGTGTGCCAAGTTACATTAAATTTGAATATATTTTTGTTTATGGGCAAGGCTAAAGTTGTTGCTTGCTGACAATACGGGAAAACCCAACAAATGTTATTTAGAGTCTGTTTAAATCTGGTACTTTAATATTATCATTTCTTACAATACAAAGAAGTATTTTTGTAACACATGTTTTAAACACTGAGTGTCATTTCTTAAATTGATTAATAATTCAACAAAAAACCTTTCTGACACTCAAGACAATACGTCTATGCTGCAAGGAGACATAATTATTAATTGATAGGCTTGTATAAATGAACATATTTCATTGTTAAAACTTAATTGACAAGACCACAAAACCAAAGAATTTCCTGATTCTAAATTGTCAAATAATTAATTTTGAATTTATCTAAATTTCATGCAAATTAAAGTCTTTTCAAATGTTCAAGGAAGTTATGTAAGACTACTTGAAAAAGACATCTTTAAAAAAAAAAAAAAAATGACATTAAAAAAAGTTAAATCTGCATAATTAATATTACCGTATTACACTCCCTTTTGGAGACTATTAAATATCAAAGAAATTTAATAAGAATCAGAGACATTGGGCAGATTGCACAGAACTTTGTTAAAACATTAGCGGATTTAGAGCAGGGTGAATCCAGCCTGCACCTCCTCTAACAGCGTTCAAGTTTACATATTTATGTCAATATACGAGAATCGATATGAAAATAAATGGTTTTAAATGCGATATTTCTGAACAAAATGGCTAAATCTTTCCTTGTGAATGACATCAAGCCCCAATTTACTTATTTGATACATGTCTTGTTAATATTATTTTTGAAGGGGGAGTTGTTTCTTATCTGAGCTCCCAAAGTGCATCCCCTTTAACAACAAATCCCAACACTGCCCCTGTTCAGATAATAACATTGTTTAATGTCATTGTACATTTAAATCTGTACTGCTCTGGAAGTTTAAGTAATATCTAGCTGAAGTGAAGTAAATTCATAATGAATAAGAATGGACATAGTGAGTGTAGCGAGCAAGCCCTTCTTATTCATTAAGAAATTACTTCAGGTCATCTAACTGACTGAGAATACAACCTCATTGGCTGATACATTGACAACACAAAATCTGACGCAGGGAGTGTGTATAAGATGAAAGGCAGTGGGGGGACCTTTAAACTCCTGCGAAAGGTGAAATTCTTAATGATTAAGTTTAGTACTTAACGATTGCCTATCTACAGTTTCATTGGCTGAAAATGTAGGGTGTAATTCTAATGAATACACCTGTGATTTGCAGTAGTTCTTACATGATTTGAGACAACGGTTTCAGAGGTACTTGTCTTATTTAAATTAATGTCACGTTTAAAAATTAACAACAATCTTGTCAATCATGTTGGTAACTCTCGGAAGTTCTGGACAGAGTATCCGATGATTTAAACACAACTATGGACATGCAGAAAGATTTTCCGTATTACACACTGTGTTTTCTGATTCTGTTTCACACGCTAGTGAGCAGCTCATGCACTAATCTACCTCCACAATACTACATTTTGTATGTACCAAATATAGAATATATTAGTTTGTTGAATTTGAATTTCTTTTACGAAAGTAAACTCATAATTACTATTTTTATTTGAAAAGTATGTTATAAGCATCAAATAAAAGAAACACAATGTAAGTTGCTTGATTTGTGGGGATTGTATCACTTCTCATTGCATATATGTTAAGATATTTTGCACTAAACCTGCCTTTTCATACCATGGACCTGATATAAGCATTGCCTTTAAGTGATACAACACCCGAGATCAACCACTATCATAACATTCTCCATTCATTACAGATTAACACAAAGGAAACAAAATCATGATTGTTTTGTCACTGTTGTACATTGATGTTGTTTTCTATACATTGCAAGAACAGGATGTCAACTAACTAAATGTATCAAAACCCTCATTTGTGACTAATACTAATATATAACTAATGTTACTAGCACAGTGTGGTAACTAGTCAGTAATAAGTCATCATGGAACACAAATAGAATTAACCATATACGTACACATGCAGTATGGGTCATGTAGGGAGTAATAAATGATGTATTTTATGACCGCTATAAATGGTCACTAACACGGACACTAAACAAGTTTATACTTAATTATCTAAACATGATTGTGAAGACAGCTTGGAGCTGATGTGAATCCCTCTGGAGTCTGTTTCCCCAGGGTAAAAACCAGTTCTAGTGTCCTTTATGAATGGTGATAATAAAGTACCCGTGGTCTGTGTCAAGCCCACAACATCTTGGGTGAGAGGCTAACACCTATACCACTAGACCACTCTCACTTTCAGTTCTTCTTGAAAAATATGACCAGTGAGAATGAACGTGAAACATTTGGGGAGAAGTATTTAATTCTGGTGGTAAAATAACAACACATTTGTTTCCAGTTTCCCACTGCTTCAGGGAAGATGTGTAAATGTATTGTTTCTATAAAAAAAATTATGCTCCAGTTAAGGTTATTTCCAATTCCATTCGGGCTGGTTTTAAGTGTGAAAATGATATTTATGATTTAAAGGCACAAAAAAATTCCTGACTTACCAACCCTATCTCTGGGGCAGTGAAATCTGTAACATTTATTTCTATTTTTTGGCCTTAAAATATTAACAGAAAAAATATTTAAAGGTTATTAAACTTTCTTAAACTGTAAGATCTTTTGATATAGATGAAGATGATTAAATTCAATGCAAATGTATTCAGCACTCGATATGCATTTTTAAGCTACTTATGGCCTGCTGAGAAAAGTTTTCAACATTTTCATTTATTGGTATATAAGACTTAATGGATTTGGAACAAACTATGTCATGCTTTAAATCTGGAAATCCTCTCAGACTGTTTAAAGTGTTTAGGTTAGCATTGAAGAAAACAACATGAAAATGCATTTTGGTTTTACTCAAATTTAATCCCCATCAGTAAATTTTTAGCTTACCTTGTTGGTAAAATGCCTTATAATAGAGTTAGTATGGTATTATTGAATACAAAGCGGGGTCATCCTCAGTGTTGTCAATAAGAACCCAATGCCGACCAAATTGGACAGTTCAAATGGAAATTGGGCCCGTTCAAAATTTAAAAAATAACTGAATTTTAAAAATAATAAGTTAAGTAGCTGGTCGGTTTCTTCATTATTTGAGGCAGTTCAACGGAAACTTATTAAGAAGCCTAAGCAACAAGCAAAAAATTAACTCAAAAATATCATTTATATTTTTTGAGGGTCACAAATAATGTTGAAAGGTTTACTTGTGTACATGAAATAAATTTCGAAAAAGCAATTGTTCAATTCATTCGTTGATAAGTCAGGGCCCCAATAATTCTCAACATGCACCTTTAAAGTACCTTAGTTTATCTCCGGCCAGTCTCAACATGCACCTTTAAAGTACCTTAGTTTATCTCCGGCCAGTCTCAACATGCACCTTTTAAGTACCTTAGTTTATCTCCGGCCAATCTCAACATGCACCTTTAAAGTACCTTAGTTTATCTCCGGCCATTCTCAACATGCACCTTTAAAGTACCTTAGTTTATCTCCGGCCAGTCTCGACATGCACCTTTAAAGTACCTTAGTTTATCTCCGGCCAGTCTCGACATGCACCTTTAAAGTACCTTAGTTTATCTCCGGCCAGTCTCGACATGCACCTTTAAAGTACCTTAGTTTATCTCCGGCCAGTCTCGACATGCACCTTTAAAGTACCTTAGTTTATCTCCGGCCAGTCTCGACATGCACCTTTAAAGTACCTTAGTTTATCTATGGCCAATCTCGACATGCACCTTTAAAGTACCTTAGTTTATCTATGGCCAATCTCGACATGCACCTTTAAAGTACCTTAGTTTATCTCCGGCCAATCTCGACATGCACCTTTAAAGTACCTTAGTTTATCTCCGGCCAATCTCGACATGCACCTTTAAAGTACCTTAGTTTATCTCCGGCCAATCTCGACATGCACCTTTAAAGTACCTTAGTTTATCTCCGGCCAATCTCAACATGCACCTTTAAAGTACCTTAGTTTATCTCCGGCCATTCTCAACATGCACCTTTAAAGTACCTTAGTTTATCTCCGGCCAGTCGTATCTGAGCGACCAGTTGCTGATGATTGATCACCCCGACCTTGTTTCCGTTGACAGATACAATCACATCACCTGGGAAGATAAAACACATGTCTTCGTAATAAATCAGTCATAAACCTCCTGATGAGTGCTATAATAGTCATCAGAGTACATGATTACTTGATGGTGATGGTCATTATCTTATTGATGCAACTGCTGTTTTACTGTTTCTAGCCTGCATTAACTATGAACATAATGCATAGGTACTCTAAAAGCAAAAGATGTTATAGGAAGATTTAATGTACAAATATGGTAAGGTCAATTGAGCTCCAAAAAAGACCACAAAGGTTTGAATGTAATTACATCAGACAGACAGAAAAACACACCCACATGCATGTACACATGTGTACACACTGTCACATGCATGTACACACACACAAACACACACACAGATGATATATTTAATGAGAAGTTATCAACAAACGGACATATACCACATTTTTATCAAAATTTATCCAAAGACCAGAAGGCTTGAATCCCTGCAGTTATTAATATTAGTACCTTTCCGCATGCCAGCCAGATAAGCAAGTCCATCCAGTTCCACGTAATCTACGTATGTCATGATCTCTGTGTCACTGGTCAACTTGTGGGTGATGCCGTATGTCTGGAAGACATTTTAAATTGCAACACTGGTAATATAAAACAAGACTCCATATTAGAACAGTTTTCCTTTGCATCTTGACACCAGATGATACAATTGCAAGACAAAATAAAATTGTCAAAAACTTAAAACATAAAATTGATATTGTTGTGTTTAACACATAGAATCTGACTGAATGATGAATCACGGCATCGCTTACGACACATTTATTTTAAGCAATTTTTGTGTATTTTCCAATTCGAAATCTGATGAGTTTGTTGACCCAGTAAGTTTAAAAGTAGCATCAGTGTATTTACAGACACTCATCATGTGACTTTCACACGCTAAATTTCCCAAAAGGACGGACAGTACAAGGAAGCAGAATACTGCTGCAAAACAATGTTGACACAGAGCCAGACATTTTAATACAAGTCTATGCTTGTTTTAAGGAAATACTTATTTGCCAATTTTGGGACCATCTGGTGTCTCATCCCTAATCAAAGCTTAGTTGATAAGTATGGTTTTACTTTATAATAAGAGACAAAATAATTAAAGAATAATTCTCTATAATTCATGACAGTGTCAAGTGTCACTTTAAGCTTCTAAGACCAAGAAAGTAGTATTTCCAGTTTTCAGCTTAGATCAATCTGTAAACAGGAAGGCAAGACGATTGACATTTTGCGTACACAAGCTGTAAGTATTCAGCACAGATCCGTAGTGGCATGACGTGTATTTAATTTGCGGGGTTTATACCAGAAGGTACCAAGTGACATTAAATATAGAAGGTTTTGGGATCAACTGGCACTTGTAAGCCCCATGAATTGTATCAATTAACAAGCCAGTTTCTCTTGTAGTGTTCATGTTCAAATCTCTGCGAATGGGATTGCCGGATGGATTCTGATTTTATCATTAAGAAATCTGTTGCCGAAAAGCAATCGCCAAAGTTATGTTTAAATTGTGTTATTTAGCAGTTCCTGCATGCATAGTGGCTGGTAATTTGCACCAAACACTGCACCCGGCTTATACGAAATTAATGGTTTGATATTTATAGCAAAATTAATATTAATTTATTTCTTTGTAAATTGTTTTCATCTAAAGTCGGTGAAATTTTGTAACGAAATGGTAGAATAAAATTTAAGTACTTAATTTTTACCTGCAATGTGAATCCCCAGGACTTTTTTCTGTCAGAACGTGTAAGCTGTAATGTACGTCGTTTCAGGTTATCACTGGGGTCTGTAGTTATGGCTTTGTCAAACTCCAAATGTTCCAGCTCCGAGCCAACCGACACTCGCTTACCCATGTTCAGCACGGTCTAGAAGAAAAAAATCACAGTTATAAAACTTTTATCTTTAAAACAATTTAGGTTTACACTAGACTGACGCCCAAATACCACCTTTGGTTTGTCTCAAATGTGGAAATGAAGGGGAGCAACTCCTTAACTGTTTGCTCGAGACAGTGATCTTGCTATGGTATATTTATTTGGTAATGTTTTATTTATCTGTAATATTTCATTCAATTTTCTGCATGAACTATTTAATTGCAATTAAGTATTTATGACATTTCTGATAAGATTTTTTCTGTTTTCTCTTCTTAATTTATTATCATCTTAATCATCTCAGATTTCTATCTTGTTGCTTATGAAACTTTATTCTTTGATAATTTTCATTCTGATTGACACTTCCTTAATCTTCATCGGTAGATTATTATCATTTAATTCTAATTGGTAACTTCTAATCTTTCATTTTGTACAGCAGTAGAGCATCCATTTTAGGTGTGGAAGGCCACATCAAACCAAAAGACAATACAATATGGTACCAGTAGGTCCACTGCCTAGCGCTTGGCATTAAAATGGTAGTACTGGGAAAATGGTGTACTCAGTGACTAAACCCAGTAAGTCCTATCCTGTGTATCGGTGCTTTACAAAGAGCCAGGGTACTTTGTTGCTTCAAGTCTTCTAATATCTGGATTACCTGGGAATTACAGTCACTTATATCTCATGTCACTTATGGCATTTAAGTCACGATGCCGTAACAGTCTGGTCGAGTCATAATGTAGCCATTAGGCGTGGGCAGACCTCCACAAACTCAAATAAATAAACAAAAAAAAAAGGAATAAAAACTTTGGGCGAGATAATTCCCCAAATTAATGGCACACTGCATGTGCCTCCTTGACATAGTGACTCTGAGTGACCCTACACCCCAAAACATAACCCCATGTGCAATGGCATATAACACGACAGGTTTATCAGTATTTCAACAAGGCGGATAACTTTAATTAGATTTAATCAATATCATGTCATTAAATTTGATATCTTACTGAAATAGTCTCATCGTATAGAAGAACATCTATGATCAGTGCATCTGTGTGTACATATGACAACTAAAA
Source organism: Mya arenaria (assembly GCF_026914265.1). Taxonomy (NCBI): domain Eukaryota; kingdom Metazoa; phylum Mollusca; class Bivalvia; order Myida; family Myidae; genus Mya; species Mya arenaria. The sequence continues at coordinate 23,964,173 of NC_069128.1, forward strand.
CTGACCCAAAATAATGATATACCCTAAAACTGCATGTATAATACAAGTGTAATATATAAATTAAATAAAAACAGCTTTGTAGAAATCAATATGTATTTACCTTGATTGATTTTAACACTAAAAATGAAGAAAAATAAGCTAAATATTTACTGGTTGAGACTTTAAACAATCACAATCAGTTTGAAGTTTACTACATTATTAACGGCAATTAAACCCTAGTTCAATGGTCCATTACACTCAATCAAAATTAATGTAAAATAAACACACGGCGTTCTCCAGTATTTACTAACCTTATCTGCACACATACAAACCTTGAACAATTTAAGCACCGAACAGTATGTATCAAGAGTGTCTTTTAATTCTGTATTTGTTTACTGAACATATTCAACAGATTTGCCCATAAAGTTAGCTGATATACGAGATGAACACAAATGAAATTAAGATAACGTGTATGGTTACCATTTTGGATTTATAAAGAAAATTATACGAGTGCATTATAATGTATGCATATATCATAAAAATATAGGTCCTGTTAAAATAGCAATAACTTTGAGGAAAATTAATAGTAAAATTATGTCCAAATTAATAACATTGACCAGTTTTAATGATTGTTGTTCTGCAAGCAGATTGCTCCCTCGATTCTTTTATTAACAGAAAAAACACATTTTATTTCATTCAAGCGAAAATCTTTAAGATAAGGCCAAAAATATATCAAATATACATTTTTTATTTCTGATATAGCGATGGATGTTAATAACTACATGGCTTATGCTCATCATCACAGTCTCGGCTAATGGGATTGCAACATGAAGTCTGCCACAGGGCTTCCATTTAGAATTTTTAACTGGTATGAACTTCCTTGACATCAATATTGGAAGTTTATCTCTGATTTATGGAGGTCGATAACTCTAAGAATTTCCAATATTGTCCAACTAAATACTTTATAATTATAACTTGCAAATATCACACAATTGTATTTAAAAAAATCAGTTTAGTACAAGGCTTATTAAAAATGTGGCTATTAAGTAACTATGACACAAATCTTTAATATTCTGAACCTCCAATGAAACCTTCACTTTTGGAAGTTTTCTCTGAAATAGTGGAAGTTTTGGAACTTCCAAGGATTCAATTTTGGAAGTTTTGGCACACTTTGCGGGAGTAATATACTTCTAAACTTCCTTTAACGGAAGCCCTGCTTAAATTATCCAGAAAGAATCTGACAAAAACAACTTGCAAAATTTCATATAGTCCCGGGAATAGCGGGGCCTTTGACTTTCGGTCCAGCAAAGCCTGGGCAAAGTCCCCGACCTGCGGGGACAAAATGCTTGTGAAACCCCCGCCAAATGCCCCCGCACCCAAGGCACTTTAGGTAAGGCTCATTCCCCGCTATATTTGGCGGGAAGACAAAACCACCGCATACACCCAGCACTATGGGGCCAACTGGAAGGAAAAAAACACGGCCCATTTCCCCGGCTATCCCCAATATACCCCTGGACCTGGGGGGGCTGTGGTTACAATTGACTGGTGCATAGTAAAGAGACATTTGTGCCCAAAACAAGAATGTAATTGGGCTGATTGTTAATAAATTTGTTGAAGTTATCAACATTGTTAACATCATCGTTGTTAACTTTCATATCTTTTCTGCTCTCAAAGTCTAATGGATACAGTTGTCATCTGCTGTATGTCTAACAATTTGTTTTTAAATACGTGAACACATCATCAGATAGTTCACATTAAAAAGTTAACAACGATGTGGTTAATCACGTTAACTTTAATAAAAATCTGAAAAATTGGCTCAGGGTTATTTTATACGCTAAAATGCAGCATTAAATGCCCTAAAATGGGGTTGGCAATCTTGAAGATATCTCAGCATCCCTACACGTGACCAGGCTGGGACCAATTTTTCCATGTAGGGGACGCTAAACCCTTCAAGATGCACCCCTCGGGGTGTGCGGGGTGATTATTTTATTATTTACTAAACAATTATGATAATATTAAACAGGTACAGCAAATAATCGTTACTAATAACGATATTCAATTTATAAACGGCACACTTTCAGCAACAAATACGGTACGGTACTTACCCCCCCCCCCCCCCCCTGAACTTAATATTCATTTTTGTGCATGTTTGCTTTCCTTTAAAGCCTTTTGCAATATCATAATACAGACGGCTGTCATTTTTAAGAGGATTGTCTTGAAATAGGCTTAAGCAAACATTTAAATAACATAATGCAACATAATCAGATTTAATAACGTATAAGTGTGTCTTCCTTCAGGATATGCATAATTATTAAACACTGATAATATCAACGAATTAGTTAATCTGTTCAAGTTAAAACTCCTTTTAGATCATTTATACGAACAATAAAATAGGTTGCTGCTTGTTTAAGGTAAATATCAAACACCTTAAGATATATATTTATTTTTAAACACATTATTTTTTAGATCTTGCAATGAAACATGATTAGGCCAAAAAAAACCCAAGCATTTTCAGTGAAAAGATATCCCCCGCCAACGATGGCTTGTTTGTGCTTGATGGCTTGTTTGTGCTTGAAGGTTAAAAAAAATCTCAGAAAGAAGAAGATAAGCACATTGGTTTTACTGAGAAACGGCTGCAAACAATGATTTTTTAATAAATCAAGGGCAATAACTCTAAGGAAAATTGACCAATCCAAAAGAAAAATAGACAGGCATCATCACAGTATGTTGGTTCTTATTTATTCCAAGTGTCATGAAATTCTACCAGCTAGTTGCATAGAAAAGGCTGCAAACATGGATCTTTTAATAAATCAAGGGTAAATAACTGATATAGAAATTATACAATCCCAAATATAAATAAACAGGCATCATCGCAGTATGTTGGTTCATATTTATTTCAAGTTTCAAGAATTTCTACCAACTATTTACTGAGAAATGGCTGTAAATGAGAGTTTTTCAAAAAATCAAGGGCAATAACTCCAAGTACAATTGACCAATCCAAAAAAAAAATGAACAGGCATCATCCCAGTATAGTAATTCATATTTGTTTTAAGTTTCATGAATCCAAGGACAATTAACCAATCAAATTTTTTTTTGGAGGGGCATCATTCCAGTATAGTGGTTCATATTTATTTTAAGTTTCATGAAATTATACCAGCTAGTTACTGAGAAAACGCAGGTGACGGACGGACGGACGGAAGGAAGGACGGAAGGAAGGAAAGACGGACGGAGGACGGACGGACAACGCCATTTCAATATCCCCCTCCCTATTTCATAGGCGGGGGATAATAATTGTTTGTTTAGGGTACCCTTCCCAAAATTTCTACGTAGGGTAGGAAGGGATTTTTTTTTTCAAAATCTGTCATACACATGGCAGTCTTTCCTACATTACTGTCATTGCCTGACTTTATTTTATGATATAAACAATAATTCTGATCAAAATCTGCATTTATCCGCCCTGCGTAACTCTCTATTTGCTAACAAATACTTTTTTTGCTCAGAAACGGACAAAAATAGTTAGGGTCGGCGCATTTTTATAGGTAGGGTCGAGTTACCCGAAACGGACATATTTTTATTGTAGGCCGTAAGTTAAGTACATAAAAATGTTTGCCAATTTATTCATTTGATATAATGCCATTTGCAAAAAATGAATGATTAATGATATTAACATTAACATTTATACAAACCACATAGTCAAATAGCATCTCATTTACAGCTTTTAAAGGCAGCCAAGCATATATGATTTTATAAACCTAATTAAACTAAAATTAGTGATTAACTGCTTATACTGCACCTGTGCATTTAAAAACACAATCAGTACTAAGGTTGAATACAAATTGCAAAAAAAAATACCAAATTTTTTTTTTTTTTTAAAAAAAGGTTAAAGGGACTGGTTTATGTTTTGGCAGTTATTTTTTTCCCGGTAATGCATCTTATTACATTATAATAATTTTACTCTTGGATACCGATGTTGTAGAAAAACAACAACACACTTTCAAGAATAAAAAAACATTGTTGTAGTGGGGTGCGATCCATGCCGGTACAGTCAAGGAAAAAATATAAAACTGACAACAAAACCTCACGCCCACAAGAACTCATTCACAATCATAAGGATAACTTAACCTTTAAGCCTTTTGTTGAAAAGCATGACTAACACTATTAAAAAATCATGGACTTCTCAAAGACACTATTTGAGCATATATATCAACATTTGTTGACGGGTTTCAGACGTCAGTATTCTACTTTTAACACTCCTAATAATTTGCCACTCTTAATTTTGTCGTACAAAAAATGAGCGAGCCCTTTAACTTTATATGGAATTACCAATTCTGCAAAAGGACCAAAATTTAATACATATAAAATACCACTTTCAATCTTAGTCAGAAATTGAGACACCCCCTTCTTAACAAGTATGTAAAATGGTTTGAAGTTGGCCCATTTGGCATTTGATTTTTGTATTTTTGTGATACTAAAAATCCACCATTTTTAACTACAAAGGACCAAGAGGCTTAAAAACCATATATTATTGTTTTGTGGGACAGGGCACAAAATGATATTGTGCCCTTCAAGGTAAACCCTCTTTTACGTCAAATACTGGATTCGCCCCTGCTTCACATGTCAAGGGCTCACTCAAGCAAACTGTGGCCTACAATTCAAAATACTTCAGGTACGCCTCTGATCATTTATAGATGCAAGTATCAAATTGTGTCTAGCGTATGAATGAAGGATAAATACATTATATCATTTCGCCCATGCTGGATTTGGTAATATTATACTCTGTTATTAAGTGAGCCATATTACCAAACATCAGGCAAACCGTGGACAAACTGACAAATAGTAAGCATTCATAACTGCTGATGTTAGATTAAATATCTGTTTTCAAATTTTGAAGGTCTTAAAAAAGACTGTTTGCTTCTTTCCGTATACTAGACCCATAGACTGTGAAGTTTTCACTCTAAAAGGTCCATTATGTCAGAGCAGCAGGTAAAATGGAGAGGTCTATAGCAGATGCCAGCAATTGTCTTTTTCTCAGTAAATTCAAAATTCAGTATGTGCACTGGTGTGTTCCACTCCTTAGTATCCAAGAGATCATTAGTTCGAGACCTATAAGGGTTGGTTTGAGCCATACCAAGGTTGTAATGAGCCACACCAGGGGGGTTCTCTTGGCATCAAAAGAAATGAGCCACATCAGGGGGGGTCTCTTATGGCACCAAAACTGGTTTATACCCTGGGGAAACAGACTTGAGCAATCAGTAGTTCATAAATTAATATAAATGGAAAACAAGTATGACACTTAAACACTAAACTTGGCCATCATAGGACAATTTTTTATTTTTATAAAATCTAAACTGTCATGAAGAAAAGGCCCGGACTTATAAAACATTCCGCTGTAGGCGGAAGTGTGTTTGTAGTACATTGATGTACTTAATTATATGCAAATTGGCATAACCAGTTCTCCGTGTGGATGAAGAATATATGTATATATAAGACCGACCGCATGCTTTTCTCTGAATGGATCTGTTGCATCCTTGGTCTCACACGTTACACTTATACCTAATATCAAATCATTTATATGCCCTACATGTGGAGATTTCTGAGGTTATTAAGTAAGAGTTTGTGTTCACTTTTCTTCGAAAAAGTAAATCCGCAAGCTGGCCTCAGGCTGACGCAGACTAATCATTTGAATGACCAAAAATAAATGCTAACATGTTCAGTGTGAAATGCAGCGGGAATTCCTTTATATTTATGTCAGCCAGTATGCATGAGTGAACCTCTATATAACTTACATAATAAAACCAATTAATGACTAATTGGAAATTAACAGTTGAATTATTAAATCTAAATCTGTCATTGGAGGAGGTTTGAGCATGAAAACTCTTAACGCTACAATCTCAGACATGAACATGCCTTAAACCAAGAAACAGCCTTTATTCACTTTGCTTTGTTGCCTTCTATTAAATGAACATTACTATTGAATAGTAATTACTTTAAAATGAATTTTAATGGCAATATTTGTGTAAAACATATTACGCCCCATCAAACTTAATAGAGTCATAGAACTCCTCAATGAATGGCTGGTATATATATATTATACCCAAGTATCAACAAATATTAGCTCAATATTCACTAAAAAAGAAAAGAGAAGACATGTCATGTCATCTTCATTTACATCCTATAGAATTTCAGTTTAAGATATGTTTTCACTGAAATAAACTTGAGCACAGTATAAATGTTAACATGAACCAAGTACAGGAAAAAACTCTAATATCTTGATGAGCAAGCTTAATTTCATGTCAAACAATGATTTTTTTGTCATTGCGCAATAAATTTGTTATCAAAATAATCTAAACCACATATAATAAGACCCAAGATTTATAGTCCTTGCTTGTTTGCTTTCTGCCTGTTTTTGTAAGAAGTACTTTAATAATGCACCTGTCAATTGTAACCTGAGCATAGAAATTGGTGTGCTTTTCTTAAATAAGTTTAATTAAATGACTATTAATTCCAATTTAAGGCATATAATAAAAAGAAAAATTGTTTGTTTCAGTGCAAGATAGCGATATATTTCACCTCATGAACACCAAAAGAGAATATTACACTTGTGGCTATGCCACTTGTGACATATAAATTTTGACACTCATTCTGTGAAATATATTACAATCTTACACTGAAACAAACATTTATCCTCTAATTATACAAAAAAATCCAGAAAGGGCACAAGCACCGGTCTCACAAGACTGGAAAAAAACCCTGGCATTACTTATCAAATATTCCCTTTATACATACATGTAGCATGACAATAGATGTAATATAGATGTAACATTACAATAGATGTTACATAGATGTAGCATTCAAATAGATGTTACATAGATGCAGCATTACAATATATGTTACAAAGATGTAGCATTACAATATATGTAACAAAGATGTAGCAGTTACATAGATGTAGCATTTAAATAGATGTTACATAGATGTAGCATGACAATAGATGTAACATAGATGTAGCATTACAATAGATGTTACATAGATGTATCATGACAATATATGTTACATAGATGTAGCATGACAATAGAGGTAACATAGATGTAGCATGACAATAGATGTAACATAGATGTAGCATTACAATAGATGTTACATAGATGTAGCAAGACAATAGATGTTACATAGATGTAGCATGACAATAGATGTTACATAGATGTAGCATGACAATAGAGGTAACATAGATGTAGCATTACAATCAGATGTTACATAGATGTAGCATTGCAATCAGATGTTACATAAATGTAGCATAACAATCAGATGTTACATAGATGTAGCATTACAATCAGATGTTACATAAATGTAGCATAATAATCAGATGTTACATAAATGTAGGATTATAATAGATGTTACATAGATGTATGATTATAATAGATGTTTCATAGATGTAGCATTATAACAGATGTTACATAGATGTAACATTATTATCAGATGTTACATAGATGTAGGATTACAATAGATGTTACATAGATGTAGGATTATAATAGATGTTACATAGATGTAGCATTATAATAGATGTTTCATAGATGTAGCATTACAAACGATGTTACATAAATGTAGCATGACAATAGATGTTACATAGATGTAGCATTGCAATCAGATGTTACAGAGATGTAGGATTATAAAAGATGTTACATAGATGTAGCATTATAATAGATGTTACAAATATGTAGCATTACAATCAGATGTTACATGACAATAGATGTTACATAGATGTAGCATTACAATCAGATGTTACAAAGATGTAGCATTACAATCAGATGTTACATAAATGTAGCATAATAATCAGATGTTACATAAATGTAGCATTACAATCAGATGTTACATAAATGTAGCATTACAATCAGATGTTACATAGATGTAGCATGACAATAGATGTTACATATATGCAGCATTACAATCAGATGTTACATAGATGTAGCATTATAAAATATGTTACATAGATGTAGCATTACAATAGATGTTACATAGATGTAGGATTATAATAGATGTTACATAGATGTAGGATTATAATAGATGTTTCATAGATGTAGCATTATAACAGATGTTACATAGCTGTAACATTATTATCAAATGTTACATATATGTAGGATTACAATAGATGTTACATAGATGTAGCATTACAATCAGATATTTCACACGCACATATATATAAATATATATACATATATATATAACATTACAATAGATGTTACATACATATAGCATTACAATAGACACTCTTTCTTTAAGTTCATTCAAACAAGCATTTCATTTAATATCTTATTACCAGCCAAGCCTGAAAAATTCTGAAATTGAGCATAATAATACAATCAACTAAGCTGTTTTTCTCGTATTTTTATATGAAATCGGAAAACAGAAGGTTGGCTGTTTTAAAACAGATGTTTTTTTTCTAATTGAAAAACAAACGAACATGTTCTCTTAATCTTAAAGTGTTTTTTCATTAAGCTCTGTTTCGCTCTGATAATAGTATCTGAAATGTATAAACGCATATCTGTTATCAGTATAAATCAAATCCTATAACCCTGTATACATACCGACAACCGATGATAATAAGTTATTCAATAACTGATAAAACAGTTAATTGATTACATGTGCTGTAAATTCATTGCCAAAGATTGCACACACTTGCATATTGATCTAGTGTGTTCATGCAAATAAACCCTTAACCGATAAAACAAATCACTGAAAAGGAAACTAAATGCATACTTGCACTCATTGACGAAGAAGTAAATACTACCTTTAAATTTAATCTTGATTGAACAAATTAAACAATCCACATTAATATATATCATGCCATTAAGTGAATGACATAAATCAGGCTTCCATTGCAACCTCAGGTTGGACGCCTTATCATTATGTATGTCAACATTTAAAAAACATATTTGTAATAAGCATATTAGGGGTTGAATTTAGGGGTAAACATATGATTTACGTCACAGACATGGGTCTTAGGTCACATAGGTATAATTTTTCAGGGATTTTTCTTTCAAATACTTGCATGCCTATGAGGAAAATAAGTCCAAATTCTGGAAAAATTAGATCAAAAAAATAAAACTTCCTTAAGTTCTTTCTTTTACCCCATTAAAAGACAATGTTGTTATGGTCTGTATCATGTTATTACAATAGTTCATCAAACAGGCAGTACCACGATAAGGCTTTTAAGTGTTTCCATTTTCATGTCATTCTTTCATTTTTATTATTTGGGGGGGGGGGGGGGGGGGAGAGAAATGGATACTTATTCCTTGGGGTAACAAGTTTAAATATTAACTGCAGTAAATTTCATAACAAAACACATCAACACTGCTTCCTAAACCTGTTAAATAATTGAATTAGCAGCCTTAAAAAGACTGAATACAAAATCTAATTCATGTGATAGAAAACTCAGTCATGTGATGCTGTTTTCTGCATAAATACAAACAATTACCAAACATTGCAGTGAACTTTATTTTAGGTTCAGCTTAACATATATTATATAAATCAGGGCGTCATCAGCACTTTATTACGTCCAGTAATTGTTCACCCTTTGTGTGCAGACAGTCGGACGAACGGACAATTAAAAATAAACAAACAGACATTCAATAGGTTACATATGATTCAACACTTTCATAATTAATCTATATTATCAATTATTATCACAAATAAACATTACTCCAAATGACTGAAACACGAAAAACGCCCCCTTTAATCGCGTGCAGACGACAATGAAAATAAATAAGCGTTAAACTCACCTTTCCTTTCATTTTTCGCCTCGCCAACACGGTCGTATCCATTTTTTATTGAAGAAATAACTCCAAATGTCCTTTATTTACAAAATAAACCATTGTTTTAGCCATAATTCTCATTATTTACACTCGTATACGTCTGTTTATTAGCCGACTCTATCACTTACTGATACAACCTTTGACCCACAGATCGCTTACGTACTTATAATAAGACATGTATATTTTATACATGGTGCCGTATTTATTGTAATAAAACACATTCTATCCAGTTTAAAATAAGGTTTTATACAATTTCCTTCCAATTTTGATTTAGCATCATGTTTGATTAATATCATTCATTTTGTCACTAATAGTTTGAAGTTACCGAACACGATATGCACGTGATATGCGTCAAAATGAAGGTTTCGAGGTTACGCACCACTATAATTAGCGAACGCGCGTTTTAACTCAACCGTAGTATACGTTGCCGTTGTGTTCAGCTGATTAATGCGTCACTAATGCGTTAAAAATATCAGTCACTCATCTTCTATAATAAAATCAACAATAAGATTTTCTATAGCAAGAAAGCTGAAATAGGACACTATTCGAAAGAATTCGGTATTATTTACAGAGATTAATTGATCATCTTTTATACGTGTATTGTATAAGTATGTCAAACTAGAGAATAATTAATGAAGGTATCATCTAGAAGCTAGTTTTCAACCACACCATTGTGTTTTGTTCCGCAATGTGGATTACGTTTTTTATGATATACAACCAGGGGATATAATCGTCATTGTCCGATTGTGGTTGTTAATCTTATTATAACGATCGGGCATGACGAAGATCTACCGAAATAAATAAGTAGGACACTTTCATGTTATGACATGGCGAATCATTTTTTTTTCTAAGCGTGCAACTGGGATACGTGGACAATACACGCATCGATGTGTGAAATCGTACTGGCCCGATCTTCTTCCGTATATCTCGTCGTTTTGAACATTCTGCGTTCACACCTCGGCACGTCTTAGTGTTTCCGAGCTCCCACAATGTCACCCGTTTGTCATACTTCCGATTGGCTGTTTTTATTATTAAATGCTATTTTAGACCAACTATCCACCCCACAGTTTAACTTGATGAATGCCATATCAGCAATTGAACGTCAACGGTCCATCATCAATGAACTATACACACCAAAATGTGACACTGACCTATTTTGTGACCTGACTTCTCTAAAAGAAGATGACTAGTGGTCATATTTTATCTTTATTTCTAGCATTTCCAATGCCGCCACAACGTTCACTGCTATCAGAAAATATATTTGCACAAGTGTGACATTGCACTAAAATGCATGCAATTCTAAATGAGCGACATATTTTCTGTTGACTTGTCTATATACAACACTAGTTGGCGCTATTAACAGTATCATATAAGTTAACTAAAGTAACACAGAGTATATCGATGCTTGTATGATTTACAGTCATAGCAAAATAAGGACTAAAGCAGGACTATTATTAGTCAGAGTTACGGGCCTTACATTTCATGCGTGCATCACCTTTGACAAAAAGGTTTACCAAGTTTCATTTGAAGTAAATGAAGTTTTTGAGCCATGAACAAGGATAAATTTAGCACTACAATATCTTAATTCCTATCTTTGAAAACAGATGCGAATGTATTAACCAAATCATGATATTGACCTATATGAAAATATAACACTATCATATCTGTATAACAGAGTGGGTATTTATCTTTTCTTATCCCAAAGTTAAAATTGAGAAAATAAAACAAAATATCACATTTTAAATATTTTATTCATGTGTTCATCATAAACATATATTGGACCATGACAATATGCAACATGAATGACACTGAATGTACAGGAAGGCAGATATTGAACAAGGATGTCATGTTGTGTTTTACTTTAGGTATCAATAGTTCAGTAAGATTTTCATTTTATCATGCCATTGGCCGTAATGTTATGTTTTGATCCCAGGTGACCCCATAATTCTGGTCTTATTTAAAGTGTATTGCTGACTGATTACTAGTATGTAAAATCAATGACTAAAAACACATTACTGTAGCAGATAAAGTTATGGTCTTTGATATTTTTGTTCTTTAATAATATTTATTGGCGTCACCAGATCACAGTATTATACATTGACACCATAAATGAATAAATGTACCATGGACAGTAAATGTAAAGAATATTTAAACGCAGAAAATAATAATGATTATAATCATGTAACTCATATCAACCAGGATTATGTCATCGTTTCTTTGAATCTTTTTAGTCTATTATCTATTATCTAAAAATAGAACTGGCTCTTAAGCATCAAACAGTATGAACCTTTAGTCAGATAATGAATGGAAGAATGGAAATCCTAGGAAAACATATAAACTGCAAGATGACGTACGACGAGACTTATGTGATAGATGATGAGACTCATGTCTGACAGCTGATGAGACTTATGGCAGATGACGAGACTTATGGCAGATGACGAGACTTACGGCAGATGACGAGATTTATGACAGAAAAAAAGAAAGATAGACAGCAAAATCTGAAAAAAAGATTGAATGATTGAAATGTGAAAAGCGCTAAGAAATTACAGTAAAATGTGTAGTCATGAATACAATAACAATACAAGGGATTAATGTTGAATGTACAAAGCAACTAATCCCTCGAATGAGTCATGGCAAATGATCTTTAAGAGTAAAAATGGAAAAAAGAATGTTGAAGGGCAAATGATCATTATGGCAATGTTGCAAAGGAAAATGGTTGTAAGAACTAGAAGAGATCACATAACGAATGGAAAACACAAAATTCAAAAACAGTTACACATAATTACATCTGAGAGTTTATATACAGCAATTCAAAACGTAAGAGTCCGCGAAGCATCTACAACTTCCAGACAGCTGGTAACTAGTCATAAATAGCACTTTTGAAGTGACACAAACTAGATATGACATTGTATTCAATTTGAAATATAATTTTATGCGTAAGACGGGATATGGTAGGCTAAAAAATCATGAACATTAAAAATATGTAAATTTCGATTAGTGTATTAAAAATAACTTTTACTAAAAAATATGAAATTTTTGTACAAAGCACACTGAGAATTAAACATATTAAAAGTAAAAGAAAATCTCAATGTACATAAATACAAACATGACTGCCTAAGTTTCCTGTTACATAAATGGTTTCTTACAATACACAGAAAATTAAATGTTATCTTATATGGTAACTTGTGAATACTTGAGATCCTGGGTGCTGATATTCTTCAACGGGATGTTGTTTTCTGAATATGTTATAAGACTATCAAAATATCAAAGACAGCAATAGTTCAAAGACATGACCAATATCAACTTAGAGTCTCAAGTCTGAGTATATCATCAAGCTAGTATAAAGCGTGAAGATTTTTTTTTTTAATTATTTACTTCAGCATTTTCATTTACGATCAAGAAGTTCAGAGAAGTTCCATGCAGAACTAACATTGATGACCACAGTGAAAGTATCATATCCATGTCAAAAATGGCAGCCATTATAGGTTAATTTATATATATAGTTCAATATTTATAAATGAAATGATCACTAAAATAATGAATATTTCAGAGTAATTCGTTATCACACAGCATGGTCTTGGAGTCTTTCCTAAATCATATATTCCCCCGACTTGTTGCGAGCATAAATATTGTCCGAAACTGCTATCACTGAAGAACATCAATCAAAGTCGGAATCTGAGTCGTCAAAGTTGTATGTGACAGGTGCCCTAGATCGGCCACCCCCTCTGGTCGGTGCCGGGATGACCTCGTCAAGATCAATATCAAACTCGTCATCGCTCGTCTTCTGTTTCTATGAAATAGATAGAAAGTAATATTAAAATAATGTTTTAAAATTATCATCATATTTGTAATGGTTATTTGTTTAAACAGATTTCTTTTATATTTTGAAGTCTATTTGACGACCACCATGAAATTTAAAATCTCATTCTTATTTCACTTAAATTCATATTCACTACTCTCAATCCAATTCAACATGAATAAAAAATTGTTGTACATGTTAAGATGTAGTTACATGAGAACCGTAAGCAATACACTCTGACAGCAAGTTTTTGTACTAAGATGATTAATTTCAACAAGTAATGTCTAGGAAGAATATCAACAATATCCTTAAAAGCGGACAGCAAAGCTTGTCTGTCAAAAAGGGCAAATCTCAACTGTTATTAAGGCCAGAGTTGAGGGTCTTCTTAGACATGTATGTAATGTCTCTGGAAACATAGGTACCAAGTTTGTTGCATATCTCAATGGGTTTTGAGTTATAGCCTAAGTATTTGAAAGCCGAAACTGTCGCCAACGACAATGCCACCAAAGCTATGACAAAACATTCTTTGTAAACTAAAGGAGCTTTAACTCCGCAATATCATTTTTTTGTTTTTAACTGACCTTGTTTTTAATCAAGAACAAAGTAATTTATACCTTAGAAGCTTTTGATTTCTTCGGCTTAATCTCTTCTTCACTAAGATCAGAGATGTCAGAATCATCCACAATGGCACGCTTCTTAGCTGGCTTCTTGGCGGCGGGGGCTTTCTTCTCTTTAGGCACTGAAATGATGGAACACCAACATTAATGGAGCTCACAGGTAAAAGTTGTCAGAAAAATAATGCTCCATAGAACCAGTCAGTAGTCTATGACTTCATCACTGAAAATAAATGTTTTTTGTATATATCATAAATTCTGAAATCTGTATTTATGATTAATTGATACATCAGGGGCGAGGATAGCTGAAAGCAAAGCAAAGTTCTTGACTTCACAGTTTGAAGCATTTTAAGAGCCTAAGATGGAATTTGAAGATTTTGTGTTTTTTTTCCTTCCTTGAAGACAATTATTCCTTGAAATCTGCTAAAAATAAATTGGATTTCTTGTTCATGGGTTTTACAGAAATCAGACCATGCAATATGATACAATTAAAAACCAAATGCATGCCACTGATATTTTGTTACCAAACTGGAGACATGTCGTATAATAGTGTTAGAGTTACTGCCTTTGTAGGACTAGATACAAAGTTTATTTATTAAACATTTAAACAAAATAGAGAGGAATACAGTGAATGGCAACGAGATAACCTGAACATCCTCATCTCATTTTTAATCATGTTGATAATGAATGCAACAGCAGATATTTGATTAAAGATTTACTTCCCATACAGAAACAATTGTTCACATTTCAATGGTTTACCTGAACATGCATTAAATAGTTTGATAAATTAGCCTTTTCCTCGGATAACGCAGCCACTGAATAGTTTTGCTAGTTAGTTTTTAGTTAGTGTGTCTTTACCTGACCCACAAAAATAACAGCAACCCAATTTAATTGTTTGGCCCCTCTGGAAGTCTCAATTTTTTTTCCTTCATAATGAAATTAAGGGGGTAAGTTATCAAAAATAACCAAGCTATCCACAACTTAAACTTTGGGTAAAACCAAACAATCATTAATAGCCCTGGACACACATTTATTCCAATAGTCCTTGACCCGTATTTTATTTTTATAGTGAATCTAATTTGTTGGAGCATGTTCTTTTATGTACAAAATAAAAATATGCTATTTTCAAAATACAATTATCTTTATTCCAGCACTCAGCCACGAAATATCAAGAATTATTGCGTAATGAATGATGACATCAGAACATAAAATAGAATGTTATAAAAATGTTATTTATTATGTTATAGCATGCCTTTAAAGTAATTAAAACCAGTAATGTGTGTAATAAGAAGGTTATTAACACTGTATTTAGGACTGGTAGGCTGTATGCAACACGGGCCTTGCACGTGACATAGTATTTCAAGGCAAACTTTTGTGGTTTTACCAATTTACAGCTAGGACAAACAAGGTAAACAAACTGGTGCATGCACAAACAACAAACCGCTATTGTGCGGGCATAAAAAGATGTTAAGGTAAGTGAAAGTTGTAGGGACATTTCACACCATCACCAAAATAGACCATTGCAGAAGGAAACATGCCATCAATGTTACAAAACAAGGCCATTGTATTGAACATAACAGGGTTTTGTGCTCCATATATCAGGCATTTTCACAAATAAAAACTTCCATATTTAGTTGAAATTACTTAATTTTGAAGAATCACAGGAAACTTTATTTTCTAATAAAATTAAATGTGTTCTTTTCCTCAAAAAAATGAAAACTATTAGAAGAGACCCTTCCTAAAAGCCTAATAATAACCAAGTCATAGAACTTGGTTAAAAATCTGTTTCAAAATGTGCTTTGAAGAGCTTAATTTCTGACAAACCGTGTGATAAAATTTTACGTGCTTCAGAAATCAACAAACCTTCTCGGGCAGCGGAACTTTTAGCAGGAAAATCAACATCTGAATCATCTGAATCACTGACTACAAGAGGTTTTTTCTTGCTTTGAGCAGCGCTGGATTTAGCCATAGCAGTGGCTATTGAAGGTTGCTTCGTGTCTAGGTGGGGGAAAAATGGACAAAGGGCAAAATATTGAGAAGGGGTTTATACAATTTTTGTTTTTTCCCTTCTTGATAGGATATATATCTGAGATATGCAGATACATTAATACAGAGATATTCTGATTAGAGGGGTAAATGAATCCTACGGTACAAAAATACAAGGGTTCCATAAACAAGTGATGGTATAAGAGTTGTGTAAATCTCATGTCTACTAAGGGCTATTCTAGTAAAATATATAACAACCGGGGTGGGGGACTGGTGGGGGGAGGCAATTATTTAAAAAGTATACAGGTGAGTGTCTTTTTTCGCAAATTTGGACCCCACAAGGGTAAATTTGCTTCAGAAGAAGGGTGGCATAATTCAAAAGTGCCTTACCCCCGGGAGTTATATGTTAAATGGAATAGCCCTGAAGTTGTTAGTGAGTAAATAGTAGGGATGCAAACGAATATTCGAATATTCGATCGAACGTTTAATATTCGAATGTCAAAATCGGTATTCGAATATTCGATGTTTTTTTTTGTTTTATTAAAAAACCTTTTCCATACAACTGTGTTGTTGTAAATATTCGCTTGCATTGTTTTTACAACGATTGGTCCCTAATGCCAGAGGCGTGAACGTGATGACACTATACACGCGTCACATAAGGAACACATCGTCGGGGACAGTAAACAGTACCCGTAATTTTACGACATCTGGCTATTAGACAAATGACATCAAACAAGTTTCAATTGTTTTCGGTAAATTTTAATGACCATGTCAATCAATGATAAACGGAAACAGCTATCAAAGTGGTGTCATGGCTGCCAATTTAACTGTGCAATAATCGCCGTAATTATATGAATGACATGTGCTAGTTTCGTGCTCTAAACTGTTTTCCATGTTTCAACATGTACGCTCATGATATTGAATGTAACTGTATAGAATAGCATTTTAGGACTTTGTTGTACAATAGATGAGTCGATATGCAGGGTTATTTTTGTTTTATTATTGAACTAATTCCCGAGTTGGCCCGGTGTTTCTATAGTTATGCTTAGTAGAAATCAATCCCAGAACGAGGCTGCGCGTCCTACAGAACGACCATCTGTTGGTGCATCACGATATTCAACCGAAAATTTACAATCATGGCCTAGTTTACAAATACAAATGCTGTTAAATTAAAATTAATTAGGGTTTTTGTTTGTTAGGAATATTTGGCTTTTTGTTGGATTTATTTTCTGTAAATAGGAAATTGCAGGGGCTAATTTTGGGGAAAATCAGCGTCCGTCGCGTGTACTAACTATGACAAAAGCCCCGGCTATATCTGTAGCGAATACTTATAGTAGTTTACTGCATTTTTTTAAATATACATTTTGATCATCGAATATTCGATCGAAAGAATTACCGAATATTCGAATATCAATTTTGCCATTCGTTTGCATCCCTAGTAAATAGCCTATTAGTTTATAGAAATGAATAATAATTTTAAAAGGCTTATAACATATATTGCACAATGATGGATCACTGTGTAGGTCTACATACATTGTGTGAATATTTTGGTTGCTCATTTCTAAAGATTACATATTGCATCTACTTAAGTTGCACACCAAATAAGAGTAAGTCTCTATTCACATACATTACATTTTTTATGCAACAAAACAGCATATGAGAAAAGAATGCAGATTAGAAATAAATTAATTACCAAGAATAACAAATATAAAATTGTTTTACCTTTCTTTTCTGTCTTCTTTTTAGCAGGAGCACGGGGCTTCTTTTCACCTGCAGGTTTTTTGGCAGCGGGCTTTTTCTCGCCCGCTGGTTTCTTAAGGGGTTTTGTTGTCTTAAACAGCTCTTCCTTCGGAGCATCATCATCATCATCATCATCACTGATGTCAAAGGCAACAAGGTCATCTGCAAGATTACATAATGTTTCAAACATGACCTACCACAGGAATGATGACTACCCCCAAACATTACTTTGACACAGGATATTATATTTATAGATTATGATTTACTGGAAACCAGCATTTCTAGGTGGAATCAACCCTTGTCTGCTCAGTTGGCCAAGAAATGCAGCTGAAGCCTGAAGTGGTGATGGGTCAGCCATGTGTGTATAGACATGGGTAATGTGTACTTAGTTTCAAGAGAATTCACAGTCATACCAAAGTTTAAAAGGTTTCAAGACCTTGATCACTACAACAAGGCTATGGCAGTACCACACTTTTTCATCTTTTACCAAAGCACTCAGGGGGCCCAAAAGTTGATAATTGTCTAATCTGAAAAATAGCGTGGCGTCTGGGAGCAGAAAAACTCCTGTGGGGGAACGCATAACAAGGCAAGCCCCTGACCACTGCCAGGACTAGGCTTTTTTGAGTTAAGAACGGGCATAACTCATTCATTATCAAAGTCCAAGATCGGCTCTGGCACATACGTGCGCGATGCTTTTGGTAACATTCTGTACTAAGTTTAATGTAATTATCTGCATGATTTTAGAGTCATGCCAAAGGTTACAGTTTTTCCACAATGTCAAAACACAAAAACGTCTGAAAAATGTAGCCACTCAAATACATGCATCTCAAACCAATTTAATAACTAGGTAAACCTAAAGAAACAATCTACAAAAGCCTCCATACTTGACTTATCACTGGAGGCTGTACTACGGGCACTGGAGGCTGTACTCTGTGATGTGGTATTCTGCTGCTGTCCGGTGATTTTCAACCATTCATCATCTTTATCCCCTGTCGAAACTTCATGATCGCTCCCTGGCCCAAAATCAGAATCAGAATCTATGACCGCTTTCCGCTTGAAAGGTTTGTTGCTGAAATCAACACTTTTATTTTAGTTTCAGGAATAAAAAATATGTAAACATTCATATATATCCCTATTTCAAACCTTACACTCAATCCCTTCATATTATCATCCCAACACATATTTCAACCAGAATCCCAACATCAATCTCAAATCCAGGCCCTTTCTAGGCATGTTTGGAACCAGTATTTGGGGAAATGTATCCTTAAAAACCTTGGACATGGGAATGAAATATCCAGAGGCAAGATTTTAAGAACTGGGATCTCTGCATGATTAAAAAGAATTGAGTCATTGGGAACGTGCGAGATTATTTAACCAGTGTGAAGCCTATAACAAGACCTAAAATTAAACATACTCATCATTGGACTTAGCTTTCGTAGCTCCAAAATCATCATCATCATCATTGTCACTTTTGTCTAGAATTTCTGGCGCTTTGTCGTTACTTTGATCCATTTCTTCAAATTCATCCTCATCTTCACTGTCAAGTTCATTGAATTTGATTTTTTGGGCTGAAAAAAATAACCTCACATGTATAACATAAATTTATATTGGAAACCACGCCATTTAACTGTCAGAAGATCATAAGCAGTCACGGCTAAAGTATTGAGGTCAGGGAAGCAAGACATCATACTCAATACTGTCGATAGATTATTTAAGTAAGAATGGCCAAGACTATAATTCCTACATGACAACAACATTGCAAACAACACAAAGGCTAGGGAAGTACTGAGAACTCTGTCATTGAAACACCGAGGCAACAGGCCCTGTCTGTACTTCTTACGGAATATTTGTACCAAGAAATCTACCGTATAATATCCATTGGAAGTTTACAACAACTTCTGTATTGACTGACTTGGACTAAATCTTACCCGCGGCTCTCCTTGGACCTTCTCGTGGAATGTATGTTCCGAGGAAGCTGCCATCGTTGTCATTGTCTGAAAGGTCGCTTATATTGCTATCCTCTTCTTCTGATTCTGACCATGGGTTCCTCTTCTTTCCACCTTTCTTTGGTGAGCCTTTTGGTGATCTCTTCTGTTTGGGTTCTGATAGAGAAAGAATATAAGTTATTGCCTGATACAAGGGCTTTAACAGGGTTACCACAAATCATAAAAAAATAAAATTTCCCCGACTCTTCCCCGACCAAATTTTAATTTTCCCTGACCAAGCTATTAGCTTTCACAGAAGCTAAGCTTCAATGGTCACCTTTGATCATGATAAATAAATGTTGACCTCCATTTTCCTTATCAGCCAAACCATACCACCTCTGGTTATAAAGATAAACTATATATATTACAGTAGTTGTGTATTGTTAAAATTTCATTAATTTTCTTTGTATTATATTTCCAGTTTAAATGCTTAATGTTGTATGTGGAATTCTGAATGTCCTACATATGAAAACTGTGTAATAGTTAAACAATTTAAATAAGCTAAAATGGATTAAGCTGGGAGGCAGTTTTTATTCTTAACTAGAATACTGTGAATAAGATGTGTCACATATCATTTTTCTAGTAAAGGTAACGATAAACTTGATCTTTGACCTAATGACCGAAAGTAAATAGTGACTAGGCTGAGTACCTGTTCATGTATCAATTCATCCTCAACCCCAGGTACTGACCATAACCAATGTGTACAACATGTTTGGAAACACAACAACAAGTTACTCAAAAGTCGGCAAATTACTCCTAAAGTCTCTGCCATTCTTCAATCCTTAACATTACGTACCTTTTGCAGCTTTAGGTGCCTTGGGCTCTTTTGGGGCTTTTGATTTTTTCTCAGCTGGTGCCTTTCTCATGATGTCCACTGGGCTCCCCTTAATTTTCATGCGATCGGCCAATGACAGGGGTTCGTTGTTGCTCTCTTCATCGTCCTCCATCTTCATGAAGTCAAGGATCTTTCCGTTCTTGGCAGCAGCATCTTTGCGATCCTAAGGTTATCAACCACATATATTACTACATCAAAGAAAAAATCTATTTGAAAGAGCCGTTGGTCTAAAAGTAAAACCAAGTTACCTTTGATAATTGTACAAACTTGCACAATGATTTTTTTGTTGTAATGAAAATATGTTAAACAAAAACTAATACCAGCTGTTGTATAAAATAATGGGTTCTGTACAACAGTCAGAAGTTAAAAGCTCTCAAACCTGATTTCACTTTCAGGAGCTCCAACCTGTTCAGTTCACTGTCAGAAAAGATAGGTCTCAGTTCAGTGTCGGAAAAGATAGGTCTCAGTTCACTGTCAGAAATGATAGGTCTCAATTCACTGTCAGAAATGATAGGTCTCAGTTCACTGTCAGAAATGATAGGTCTCAATTCACTGTCAGAAATGATAGGTGTCAGAAATGATAGGTCTCAATTCACTGTCAGAAATGATAGGTCTCAGTTCACTGTCAGAAATGATAGGTCTCAATTCACTGTCAGAAATGATAGGTCTCAGTTCACTGTCAGAAATGATAGGTCTCGGTTCACTGTCAGAAATGATAGGTCTCAGTTCACCACTTCACTGTCAGAAATGATAGGTCTCAGTTCACTGTCAGAAATGATAGGTCTCAATTGACTGTCAGAAATGATAGGTCTCAGTTCACCACTTCACTGTCAGAAATGATAGGTCTCAGTTCACTGTCAGAAATGACAGGTTTCAGTTAACTGTCAGAAATGATAGGTCTCAGTTCACTATCAGAAATGATAGGTCTCAATTCACTGTCAGAAATGATAGGTCTCAGTTCACTATCAGAAATGATAGGTCTCAATTCACTGTCAGAAATGATAGGTCTCAATTCACTGTCAAAAATGATAGGTTTCAGTTCACTATCAAAAATGATAGGTCTCAATTCACTGTCAGAAATGATAGGTTTCAGTTCACTGACAATAGCATTAAGTCACAGCTCATTGACTGAAATAATATGTCTTTTATTCATTGACAATAATGATCAGTGCAATACTGTCCCTTCGCACAGGCTTAAGCTGTATCTAATTACGCCAGAAACATTAAAACTAAACAGATGATTAGAACTATGGGCTACCTTTCCCCTCTTAACAGCATCTGCCTTCTTCTTGATGGAGTCGTACTTGGGCTCCACACGTCGCCCGTACGGGGAGGGAAGCACTTCAACCTTTACTGGTCTTGGTCGCTTGCCTTTGGCAGGCTTGGCTTTGATGGCTTGTCCGGCATTATCATCCTCTCTCTCTTTAGTTTCCACTTTCTGCAAAGAAAAATGGTTTCTGAAGTTAGAAGCAATTTCTTAACTACATCATTCAATTGGTATATAAATATATATCATATATGTTGAAACATAAACAATATTTTATTGTATTTTAAGTTTTTGGGCTATGGCAAAGGTTAATCTTTTGTGCATGCTGCAGCTGCTGACAACAAGGCTATCAAAATACACTAACTTTTTTTCTGGATAGTTACTGAGATTTAAAATGCAAATTAAATATTGTCATCACAAGTTTTATTGCATCCATTTGCCTGTTAGTATTCAGGGCTGGTATTTATGACACATCAAGGTCATCGCCAAACTTCCCTTTACATGCACTGATTATAAACTTCCTGATAACTTAAAGAGTATTTATTTAAGACTTTATTAACATTATACTGAATAAAAACTTTTATATTGCTTTTTATTAATGGACAATACTTTTTTTTAAATGATTTAGGTGTGATAACAACCCATATCAGAGATATAGTTATGCAGATGATAGGGCAAATATTTTCTTCCTCATGCAGGCAAAATACACAAAAAAGGCCATGGTCAACATTGGATAAGAAATATTATCTTAAGTAAATGTTGAACAAGTACCAGCCAAGAAAGTAAACATCTTTAAAACACCTACATCCAACTCCTCTAAAAATTGTTCCAGGTCATCTTTCCACAGATCTCCGGGTGATTTCCTCCGCAGGGCTGACAGCTCCTTAGCTTTCGCTTCCTTCTTGTTGAGCAGCTCGTCCTTCTTCTCCTTCGTCAGGTTCCAGAGGGGCATGCCAAGAATGTAATTGTAGTCTGGTCCACTCTCCTCCTCCGTGTCTTCCTTAGCGTCGTTCAGGTCATTCTCTATTGCCTGATAGGAGAGGAATTCCAATCATACATGTGTCTCACCGTTTCTGAGTATATTGTGACAAAACTTGATATTGATAAAATAAAATAATCTGTTTGTGGGGATATTACATAAGCGGAGATTTAATATCGAATGTAGATGTAGACTGGTCTGCTCTCGTCCTCGGCATCATCTTGCTTCAATCTCTATTGTCTTATAATAATAAGGGGACAGAAAACATAAGGAAATATTACCCACAGACAGTTTGGGGCCCCATTTCAATAAACGATCTTAGTTAAAAACCTCCAATTTGTAGGAACAACAAAGCTGGCAAAAACGTATTGTCTTGGTTTCCTCAACTCTTTTTACAACTTAAATACTGACTCAAGTTCAGTTCTTTTAAGCATATATATCAAAATAACGAATATGAAGCAAGGATAATTTCACTTTACGACCAATATCTCTACACTTCAAGACTAAGATCTCTGTTGAAATAGGCCCCTCGTTTTTATTCCTAAATAGACCCTTAAGAGATCTAAATGAGAATATAGAGCTCTATCTTTAAGTTAATATGAATTGGTATAAAGCAGTATGTTTAAACATAACGAAATCTCAATGGTCCCGCATCTTATCAACTATCTTATAGGATGATTGCTTTTTCGATTCTATGTTTCAGTGTAGTGATAGTATCTCTTTCGAAAAAAATGGTTGCATTTTTCAAAAATAGTTTTATAAATTTGATTTTGCAAGCAAATCATTCAATCTAATATGTTACACTGACAAAACATGTAACCAAAATTCTTCATCTTACGATAACGTAAGCACATTGCAGAGTAGGCCCTATTAGTATTATGTATGTTTATTATTTAAGTATAAATAATTACATTAAGATTTCAGATCATGCACATTTATTGAAATATGGAGATGAGTTATTAGGGACAATGGCCATGTGGTCGGTGTGGGGGTTTCTGCTGGTCTGGATCCCGGGTTTGATCTCCACTAGGAAGCTTTTTCAATAATAGCACAGGCAGTTTATTTTATTTTTTTTATTTTGCATTTTTGCAGCATAAAAAACTACAAGAATGTCCCTTAAAAATCTCTTCAGTGTTTGTTATATGTTCATTATTGCGATGTGAAATAATATATTAACCTTTGATGAAATCATGCAATAGTTTCAAGGGAAAGAAATACATCCTTTTTCATTATCCTGGCCTAATATGACTGATGGAACATGAATTATGAAATATTACAATCATGCCACACAAACAATGTCAATTTGTTTCTTATTTCACCACTGCTGTAGCATGAAAACTAATTGGGTGTAATTACCTATCACCTACACATATTCCTTGCTGTGTTTAGTCTAAGATTCAGACAGCCCAAGTATAAGCCATGCCAAACTGACTCCATGTTTAGCATAATGAGTGGATCCATTTGTATTCTTTCAAATAGTAAAAATAATACCAATAAACAAAGCCAAAATACAGCTTACGGAGCAGACAGAGATAAAATGAGATGAAGAAAATAATTTTTACTGTGAAAAGTAAAATTTCTTGTCAGACATAGACTTAAAAACATATATAAACGAAGTAGTCGAATTTAACACAAGCCCGCAAGCCCTGCACTAGTAAAAAGTCGTCCGGGCTTGCTAAAATTCTGAATTTTATATAGCAGGGCTTGTTAAAGAATTTGATGCCAAGCAAAAGTATAAGAATTCAGGATTGTTCATCCGAAAGCCTAATTTCGATGACTGTTAAAACATATCTCTTAGGTTCCATGGTAAAATCCCATAGCACTTGCTGTATAACAAACTAAAAGATGATGTTTTTTCAAGGCACCTATAGTATCATCACTTGCTAGTACAACATTATTCATCACAAAATACAGACAGCACATGCTAAAGGCTACTTACTCTTTTGGGCTATTGGACAGCAAAAAATATCAAGAAATAGTCAAATCTGGCATATAACAATCAGGTTTTCTTTTTTTATTTTATCAAGAGTTTAGAATTACCTTCATTATAAACCTCTGTTGAGGGGGTAACAGCAATACTATCAACAAACCCATATCTTAATTTTCATTTGAGTCAATTTCAAGTATCTTTCATTTGGGTGAATTTCAAGTATCTTTCATGTGTATTCAAGACAGTTTGAAATCTGACCAGAGGGCAGGCGCTGTTGCTGGGTACTAGACTTACTGGGTTAACAGTAAGGCCAGTACAACAAGCCCAAGCCCATCAACCCTACAGTAGAACTCCACTCATATTCTTTTCAGGGCTTGCTTAAAGGATAACCCATTATACAGCAGGGCTTCGGGCAAAAAAAAAAATGTTTGTTTAGGGTAACCTTCCCAAAATTTCTAGGAAGGGATTTTTTTTTTCAAAATCTGTCGTAAGTTCAGAGTGTTTTCTTGCACATGGCAGTCTTTCCTACATTACTCTCATTGCCTGACTTTGTTTTATCATATAAACAATAATTCTGATTAAAATCTGCATTTATTCACCCTTCGTAACTCTCTATTCGCTAACAAATATTTTTTTTGCTCAGAAACAGAAAAAAATAGTTAAAGTCTGCGCATTTTTGTAGGTAGGGTCGGGTTACCCGAAACAGACATTTTTTTTTTTAGGCCTTCTCAATTTTCTTTTAATGCAAAACACTAATGTAAGAATTCAGACTTGTTCGGCAAAGGCCTATTAATTCTGATATGGCTGTTTCACTACATGGTCTCAGGTCGATAAGATCCACCCTGCATTCACGTAATATATATACTTATGTTCATACAAGAATTGTTTTGAGAAATTTGATCAAGTTACCTTGCCCTTGTTTTGAACCTCTTTCCATGCTTTAACAGGGTCGGAGTCGTAACCACGGCGCACCAACATCTCAATCAGATCCTTCTTCTTCTTGTTCTCTGAATATCAATAATATAATTGTAATATATTGTGTAGGCTACATACCCTATAAGCTTAAATTAAACAGCAGTGGTAGAAAATGGGGCCTGCTCAAATTCTGGATCATATTGAGAGCAACATGTTAAAACACATCAAACATTAGTATAGGAACTTGACCTATTTTATTTTAGATACATGTCTAATACCATGACAATAAATTCAGGGGTTTCTTTTTTGGTAACAAAATGGCCCTTAAACTTGGTTATTTGTAGGTTTAAAGTGTCACTCTTATTTAAATCCAATAAATACACATGTATAACAAACATACATTTTGAGTGATAAACCTTAACCTAGTTACTAGATAATGCATTTATAGAAAATATTAATACTGATAATAAGATTGTAACCGTGTTTTTAATAGCTGAAAATGCTCAAATATTAAATGATAGGTGAGTGCTAAAGATTGATTAACTATCATCTCATAAGGGAGAAAAAGCATGTTTTCTGCGTCTTTCTTTCAAATTTAATTCTGTATCCTTCATAAGAATCATGATTTTGATACTATTTCATCATTTTTGATAAATTAAAACAATTGTATCAATTGTGGTACATATTATTCTGGAGTAAGAGTGCATCTTCAAAAAAAGAGAAAATAGATTATTCCAATGATCTTAAAGCATAAAACCAATAGTGAATTCTATAAACGTTATTTAACCAATACCTTTGACTGTCAAATTATTTTTCGTGTGTCGTTAACTTAAAACCATTAACCAAGTTTAAACTTGTGCCAACCAGTGCATCATCTAACTCAATGATAAACTCAATCTCACCAATAGTCAGCGTCCCTTCAATCTTCTCCAGGATGAAGCGAGCGATGTTGTCATACTTGAGCGATTCCGCCGCCATCATACCTTCCAGGTAATCTTTACGCTTCTTGTACAAATCCATACGCAAGTCGAAGAACTCACGTAGGATCTCGTCCACAGAATTGTATCTCTTGATGCAGCCGTTGTGGTCAAACAGCACCTATAAAAGAGTTAGTGAACATGTAGTGATGGATTATCGCGCATATCTCATAATCCATCATCAAATCAAAATGGACGACTGTAATCAATGATTAATTCAAAATTAATTTAGTTTTGAGTTTCATGCCAGGAAGGCAAACAAAAGAAATAATATAAATTAACTTCCAAAGTGCCCTCCTGTTGTAGGATTATTTTTTTAAATGGAATAGCCCATACCTCTATATAAAAAAAAATAAATAAAAAATCTGAATTAAGATTCTTACAGTGACATAATCATGAGGACTACCTACCATAGAGTTGGAGGTGATTGTATTCTGCAGTTTGAACACCTTGTGTAGACCCGCTTCCTCTGACTTGGCGAGGTTCTCTGTGGTCATCTTCACAACAAACTTCACCGTCGAGTCTGTGTTGTACTCCTTGTAATCACTGAAATGTTTGGTTTAAACTTTTTCTTTATTAGTTTATACTAATGTATTTTCTGTAGTTTCTGCCGCTTGATAGTGAAGTCAGCCATAAGGGGATATAATTCACTGTAGCACCCATTTTCTGAGCATCAACTGTTATTGGTGATCTCTCTAAGTGGCCAAGAGATCTTCCTACTGGTGGGGCTTGAACTGTTATAGAACCTGAGATGGCCTGTTACGCTAATCCTTTATACAAAGTACAAGCCAAGGTGTTCTTGTTTAAGTTCATTGCAACTACCGGGTATCTACATGAAGTGACAATCAGCTTTTCAAATTATTTACAGTAAATAGATTAAAGGTCCCTGTATACTTATTTAGCTTTAAGCTCCATTGTGAAGAAAGCTGATAGCTTATAGAATCTCTCTCGAGATTGTTTCCTGGCAGGAAACCAGTACTGGTGTCTATTTTGAGAAGCTGTGAGAAAGTACCCCTGGTGGTGATCGAACCAACAACCTCTTGGGTGAAA
The DNA here is from genome assembly GCF_026914265.1 of Mya arenaria. Classification (NCBI taxonomy): domain Eukaryota; kingdom Metazoa; phylum Mollusca; class Bivalvia; order Myida; family Myidae; genus Mya; species Mya arenaria. The sequence continues at coordinate 23,992,032 of NC_069128.1, forward strand.
GAGGGACACCTATTATACTAAACCTCTCTCACCCTATAGCTGTCCCTGTATCACAGAACTTCTTCAAATTATAGTAAAACTAATCATCTATGGCCTACTTAATATAAAATTCAACTTACGTGATAAGAGCTGGCACCTTGTCAGTACCGTTCAGCATTGGTTCCAGGACATCTTCCTTATAATCCTGAGTCCACTTCTTCACGGGAAGCTCAGTAATCTCCACAGTATTGTCGTCTATCACCGACACTTCTCCATTCACAACATATTTGTTCTCGATCAGTTGAACAATAGAGCCTTTGAAGTTCTTGTAGTTTGGCAACTGAAGAATAATAATAATTTTAACTCAACTCAACTATACTTTATTGTAAATAAAGGCCTCTGGCCCAGAATACAACATAACATTGTAAATAGTATATAATTGAAACAGTGCCCCCTTGCTATCACGATTATCTAATAATAATAATAACGATAATGGCATTAAACAAAGTCTTCCACATTTAGTCCTTTTGATGAAAACCATTATAATATATAGAGTAAACATACAATCATTCCCTTTATTATATAACACATATGTTCTAAATTTTATGTTCTTATTATTTCTTTGATCAAATACGAACAATATCACCAAACTGCCATTATGAACATATTATCGTCCAGTCATTGAAATTGGCTTTTGGATGAACGAGCCTGAATTCTCATACTAGTTATTGCTTTGCATCAATTTTTTTAACAAGCCCTGCTATATAAAATTCAGAATTTGAGCAAGCCCAAAGACATTTTACCAGTGCAGGGCTTGCGGGCATGTGTTAATTTCAACCACTGATTGTCGCAGTGAACAGTTAGTTTTGGAAGTAATTTTTTCTGCTTCAAACTTGAAAAGGAATGAATTCATGCACTTCTCTTAAAATGAAAAAGTTTCAAAGCCTACAATACTTTTAATACTGACATTGATACTTCTAAATATTACTAAAATTTGAAATATAATATAAGTCCCAGGGTTCGAATTTAACTTTGAGGAGCACTCGCAAAATTTTGCGAGTGCATTTTGAGGCAACTCGCAAAATGACAAATCAACTTGCAATTTTATTATTTGCTTTATTCCCTTATAATATTGTCTAATTAAAGTAGAAATTAAACACCTAAGACATATTATGAATATTGAAAAGTATCAATCTTGAGTGACTTGACTACTAGAACTTGTTGATGGCTTATTCTATTTGGGGAGTATGGAAAGACTCGTCTGATGCTGGCAGCTTTTTGATAACAAAGCTGTCCAATAATTTGACATTGTTCACTTTGTATATTTACCCTGGCCATCGGGTAATTTAATACCCATTTGACAAGCACGCTACAGATTTCATTAAGTCTATAAGTATTAACAACAATAAAATAATAAATTTAAAATAAAAAAGCAACAGTAAATGTAGCGTGGATACTTTGTACCATGAAATATAACGATCAACGAAGTCTATTCATTTTGACAGTTGGGCGGAAATGTATTCAAAGGATGATGGGGTTTACATATAGTGCGCTAAAGCGCTAAATTTAGCCAATGATTGAGCTAGGTGATTATGTCATTCGTATTTACTTTGTATTATGCACGCCTCGGAGCATCCCGGAAAGATTCGAGATAAAACTCAGCCTTTTCCATATTTGTTCTATTTTTGAAAACCTACTAGAGCGTGACTCCGTACTGTCTTCTTTATACCGGTAGTGTAAACATGCCACTTATAGGCTGTTTACTCGACTACATAGCGGAATTAAGTTCATGTTTATTCTACTATCCTTTTAACATTTTGTGGTCTAGAAAAAGCCACTCGCAGAATTTTGCGAGCTTGAATAAAAGTCACTCGCAATTTCCAAATGTCGCTCGCATTTTGCGAGTATGCGAGTCTAAATTCGAACCCTGAGTCCTCGAAAACATCCACAACACTACATACCATTGGCTCTGTCTCGTCCCCGTCCAACAGGCGCTTCACGTTCGCCACGATCTCCCGCACGTCGTAATTCGGAATGGACGTGCTCCAGCCTGTACCAATACCCTGAGCCCCATTTACAAGAACCATGGGTATGATGGGACAATACCACTCCGGCTCAATCCGGAGATTATCGTCGTACTGCTGTTCCAGCAGAGCTTCGTCATTAACATTAAACAAGTTTCTCGCTACGGGGCTGAAAAAGAAAATCAAACATAAGGTGTCCCACCCACAAAATACGCTAGTTCCCCGATAATTCTCATAATCATTATGTCAAATTCTGATACTTGGTAACCCATATAATGTTTGCATCAATTGGAAGGTAATTGCTGATTACAATTATTATTTTTAATGAAATGACCAACAACACATTGAACATAATGTTATAATATGGAGTCACTAGGCATCACACATTTACACTCAGTCTTAAATGCACTCAATTTTCAAGCTGCTCCTATGGACTCCCATTTTGAACTTCATTTACATCGCTTGGATCCGAAAGTATACTTTCAATGATGTATTCAGTGTAAACCATGCTAGAATTCACGAATCAGATGCTTCGCCTGTTGGGAACGCCCATATATTTCTGAGTAATATGCAAGTTTAAAAACACTACACCAAGCCGAAATTTTTTTATCGGAATCAAGTTTGACACAGCGAAACAACACAAACAGGGATCCCTGTGTCTGCCATGCTTTCCAGGCGACACAATATTGGGACCCCATATAATCATCATTTGTCAAACATAGAGGTAGAAATTGTTCATTTTGAAAATCTCTGTTTTAAATTCAATCCAACATGGTGATTGGTTACCTAGTTGAATGACTAAGTGTTCTGCATTTTACAGTTGCTGATAACCCCATCCAAGCAGAAGTGCTGAATGAACACTGAATATACTGTCTGTGACTGAATTCTCACCCAAGCCTTGTGAAAGCATACATGGGGAAGGAAGCATCCTTGTCTCAGTCAAGTCTCGTACAAAACTGACAGATTGGCACCAAATACTTTCTAAAACGGTCTAAAATATCAAATTATTTAAACAAGGTTAGAAATGGTTTCTCACCTGAGCATTGTGAAGATATATCTGGGGCTGGAGGCATCTTTGCCGCCGTGAAGTCTCGTGCCAAACTGTCCGATGGGCATCAGCAGGTTGATGTTGTTGCTGCCAACAAAGTTTTGGGCCAAGTTGATGATCGTGTTCATCAGGGAAACCTGGCATGGGAAACAATATATTAATATACATACAGGATTTATCAGTGATTGTGCTTTTTGCTGGAATTTATAAAAAAAATGTTCCCTCAAAAAGTCATGATTTTCTTACGAACACAGAGTTATGGGCTATGCTAAACATATGCGTAATGTTCCATGCATCCTACTTAAACGTAGTTTCATATAAATTTCTTTGAAAGTTTGTTTGAGCAAAAGCAAAAGATATTTTGCTTCAACTTTCCCAACTCACCTCACCGTGGTGGTAGGCCGACATCTCCGCCACAGAACCAGCAAGCTGCGCAACCTTTATCTCTTTATTGACAAGGTTCCTCTTGAAACACGTGAACAGCACTTTGCGCTGGCCTGGTTTCAGGCCGTCCACGAGTGACGGGATTGAGCGAACAAGATCAGAGTTTGAGAACAAGATGAGTTCACGGTTGATGAAGTCGTTGAACGAGACACAGCGTGTGTTCTTCCCATACAAGTAATGCTAAAATAAAAAGAAAATCAAATAAGGCCATTTATGTTAGAAAAAATATCAAGAGCACCTTATGAGCTTGTCTAGTTTTCGGATTTCCAGAAATATTTTTGGAAGAAAGATTTGAAACTGGCCTCAGTGCTCCAGCCAGGATTTGAAAAGGGCAGGGTAGAGTTCTGAAAAGGGCAAGCTACACGAGTCGTGTAGGGGCGATTGGGGGTGGTTGTGGGAATTGTCCACCCCTGTCACAAGGGTTGTTTTTTTTGGAGGGAGGGGGGTCTCCCCCTTGAATTTGTTTTGTTTTCATACTCAATTTAAATCAGTTTCCATGATTTTCAGACTTGAACAAAATGGTGTTGTTTTTTCTCAAAATCTAGAAGGGTGTGTTTTAATATCAAAATTAAAAATTGTCTTTTTGTCTATGGTAGTATGATCATACTTGTCTTGCATCTTCTTAAGTGCAATGTCACATATGTCTCCTAAAAATTATGTAAAATGAAGACAAAAACAAACACAGTTAAACATTTGAAGCAATCAAATAAATAGATACACAAAAAAACAAATATGTAGGGGACGAATCTTAGTTTGGTACGATCGGGATTGGGTACGAATGTTACATTCCGCCTGGCTGTTATTTAATTGTCTTTAGTAAAATAATGTTTAATATGCTGATGTTTTAGAATAAAATGACAATAAAAATCAATGCCCTTGCTTAAAAAAACACTTATAAATCATAGAACATTGATAAAATAACTCCGAAAATCGTTCTGACAAAATGGCGGTTTCGGCAAATTTGACAAGAACGTGGACATGATAGGTAAATGCTACATAAAGCATCTACATATTTTTGTGGGTTGCAAAGAAATTTTCACCATGAATATTTTACAAATAAACTTTCAAAACATTTACTGACAAGGTGATGTATTTGATTGTGTAAACGCCACCTTTCTTATATTTTAATACAAATCGGCAGTGACCGTCTGCTTCAAATCAACAATGATCAATTAAAATGGCGAGAATCTTCTGTACAATACAATTATTTAAAAAGATTTTATTATGCTTGACAACTTTGTTCACCATCCCTTTGCATTTTTTTCGCATTTTACAAACTTTCATAATTGAATGAACGAGTTCAAAATGTATATTCTGATTGGCTGACATTCAATAGCCCCGCCTCCTGCCGATGTTTCCCTATTTGGCTCTTCCTAATTATTGGATTAGAAGATGACCGATTATGAATACACAGGTCGTCTGCTCACTACACAAATACACAATTAGCTGTCATATGACTTCGACAAGGCACATGGGAAGATGAAAGGGCAGTACGGCATATTTTAAGAAGTCAATGGGGGCAAGGTGACACCTAGCGGGAACACTCTTATCATAAGTATTACGTAATTTGTCTCAATTATGACAGTGGATTAAGGGCTTCCGATCTTTCATAATGATTTTAATTGTAAAAAGGGCACTACAGGAAGAATTGGCGCTAATAGAGCATTTGTGAAAAGGGCGGTAAGGAAAGGGGGCAGGGCGGTAAGAAAAGGGGCACGGGCGCTGCGCCATTGAAAAACGGGCTAGCTGGAGCACTGTGGCCTTTAAGAGAATTTTATCAAGTCTTTAACCTTACCCCTCCACCCTCAAATTAAGCCTTATTACATTACCCCTTCTCCCAAAAGATAACAACAGAAGGTAGCACCATTTCTGCTTTTTTTTTTTTACTCCTCAACCTATGTAGACAGCCATTTTATCCTCTTGAAAATCTACCCCACCCATAACACTTTTCCATCCCCACACAGCCCATGATCCCTATACAGCCCAGCTCTATTTACCTGGGGCAGCCCCATCTCCGTCCTTTGTTTTTTCTCTTCCATCCAAGTGGACAGCCATTCTTTCCTCTCCTCAGTTTTCTTCTTGTTAAAGGCCAGGTTGATGGCAGCGTCATCTTCTGTCCCGCTGTATTTGAAATCAATCTTGTGTCGCACCATGTCACTGAAGTACTCTTTTGCCTCTTTTGAGGTGCTGGTACCAAGACCTGGCAGGATAAAAATAACAGTGTTTACAATATATAATAAACTGCTAACTTTAGACATTTTCAGAGAATGATCAAGTGCTGTGCCTTGTCACTCAAGTATGTTTCCAACTCCTTCAAGCTCTATACACCACTTCTCAAAACTGCCATTACCTAATAAACCTCAATGAATTATTTTATAAATATTTTTTATGATAAAATTGGGGCCAAACCTTTGTAGGTATTCCAGCTGCTGATTGCATTTTTCCACTCCTCAAATTTTGGTAAGCTGTAATACACCCCATCTGCTTGCCCCTAATAACCCTCAATTAACGACCTAAATACTAAGTTTTAAGATTTAATTGAGCTCAGACCTTTGTAGTACTTTATCTTCCATGTATTCCAGTTGCTGGTCTCACTTTTCCACTCCTCAAACTCCGGCAAGCTGTAGAAGGCAACCTCCTCTTTCCCTTTGGTTACCTGTTGGAAAAATATAAAATAGCTAGATCAATTGACGACAAACTGCAAATCTAAAAACATAGTTTATCATGTCATAAAAGCAATTACTTATGATTAGTTTATTTTTTAATGTCAATATGGTTTTTAAAAGTTGGCTTTGAAAATGCTTGCCATTGGCTGTATAATATTCAACAATATTCAGCAAGGCCTAAATTATTTGTGTTAGTTACAGACTGGCAGATCTGTGCTTATTTTGATAAATGCAAACATGTACATGATTGTACAGGCAGTGTTTGAGAAACTCATTTGAACTGCCAGCCCAATCTTGGTTAGGCATAATATTTACAAACCTCAGTAGCAAGGGCAGCGCAAAGTGAAGTCTGATGTTGTTTTTTCTCAGTTGAACAAGGGGCATTACTTTACAGTAATTGAAGCAAGAGTTTTGAGACTAGCTTTACATGTGCAAATGGTATATGGCGACATGTATACCAGCGGTCGAAATTAACACAAACCCTGCACTGGTAAAATGTCTTCCAGGCTTGCTTGAATTCTGAATTTTATATAGCAGGGCTTGTTAACAAATTTGATGCCAAGCAATAGTATAAGAATTTGGGCTTGTTCATCCAAACGTCAAAAATTTTGATGACTGGGTACAGGTAGGCAGTTATCAGCAATATTTGAATGCTAAATTTACCAGTGAACAAATTAATATGCCAACCTTCACAATGGGGGTGATAAACTGGTTGATAATGTTCCACTTGAGCAGGTTGGGCCAGAAATGCTGCATGAAGTTGATGAGTAGGCCCTTGATGTGAGAGCCGTCGTGATCCTGATCAGTCATGATCATCAGTTTGCCATATCTCAGGGTCTTCAGGGAGTCTTCGTCCTCGTATTTCTGCTTGAACTGAAGGCCCATGATCTTGACAACATTGTTGATCTCAGCGTTTTCAAGGATCTGAAAATTTACATTTAAGTACATGTTTACATATTAAAACATGATTTCATTTTACTGAAGTTACAATTTACTTTAATACAGCTAAATTTATTTAACAGCATGAGAACAGATACATGTACCGTACAATTGATTGAATCTCATTTTTTGTTTATCCAGTTTCAGATTTATAAGCAATGTTTCTTTATGTTCAGTAAAATATGTTCTGATTTAATCAAATTTTTAGCTGTATTAAATTTTCCATTTTCTTTTTTACAGCAGAAACTCTTGGAACAACTAATCCCCTTGCACAGACAATGTATGAATATGATATAATCTTTCATGGACAAGTAAAAACGATGGTGACAAAGAGTTCAGTTATCATACCTGTTTGTGTGAGGCTTCCCGCACGTTCAGCACTTTACCTCTCAGTGGGAACACACCATATTTGTCTCTACCCACCACTCCAAGACCTGTAGACATTGCATTAAACATTTAATTTACTTTTTGCAAAGAAACCACTTTTATTTTTTCAACAATCAATGATTTGCAGGAAAAATCCATTTTCCCATTAAGTTCTTGGACTTGTTTCATTAAAGAGATCATAGTTGTCCGTTGAGAGAACCTTTGCTTTTCCTCCGTGTCTGCCTCTCATCCAAGAGGTTGTGTGTTTGATCCCTATCAGTGGTTCTTTCTCATGACCTCTCAAAATGGACACAAGTACTGGTTTTTCTACCAAGGAAAGGACTTGAGAGTGAAGCTACCAGCTTCCTTCACAATGCTTAATGAAATTAGTATCTACACTAACATAGTTTCCTATATCATTTTTGTGAATTGATCCAGTATTTAGAAGAAGAGATGAGGAAACGGTTAACGTTTCATTTAGAAACACTTCACACTTTTCCTCAATTCAGATCATTAACTTTTTTTGTATAAAAAAGGGGCATAACTGCAAAAATACCAAAACCATGAGTTATTGGCCTTGCTACACATGTGTAGGGTGTCTGGAGTTTTAGCTTAAGTTAAAGTAGGGTAAAGTGCACCACTGTCAACAATGATGAAAACCAAGACTATCACAATTGAAGTACCTTGACTTTTATCAATAAAAAAACAGACAAGCTGAAAAGAAAACCATGTGTTCTAACCAGCCACAGCCAAGGTCTTGGCTGAATCTCCCTCAGTCAAGATGAGTGTGCAATCACGAGAGAATTTGGTCCCAGCATCATTGGCATCATCCAGTTTGGGGATGCCCTTGAGTTTATTTGTTTTGGATCCACCCACTTTTTTATTCAGCTGGGCCTGGGCTTTGAACTTCATCCAAGATGTGATACTCTCTACGATGCCACATTTGCTGACCTAAAAAATTTCAGAATTAATGAAATGGATTAAGGCAAGAAAAGCCGTAACTTCATAACACCATTTTAAAAAAACGGATGTTTGTATTTGCTGAATTGATTAATTTTTAAAATAATATGATCAAGACTAGGTGTTATAAAACTGTCTCTAACATTCTTACATTGGTTGTTTTTTGTAACTTTCTTTATACGGCATAATCTAGTTCCACTAAATTTGGGAATATTTCAATAATTCATTGAATTTTCCCAATCAGAAGGACACAGGCATTTAAAAATGTACAACATACATTATGGATTACTGACCTGTTGAATGAATTTATCAGTGAGACTGCATTTGGAGCCAAAGGATTTTGCCTGTAATGTCATGTTTTCCTTTGTCTGTGAGTCAAAGGACGGGTTTTCGATCAGGCAGTTCACAAACACCCACATGTGGTTCTTCACCTGTAAACAGGAAATTATGTCCTAACTGATTACAGTGGAATTACACATGGCACTTCACTTGTGGATAGAGAATATCATACCGGTAACTTGCTCACAGTGGTATTTCATGGAACCATTTAGGTATTGCAAATGCCACATATTCAAGCAAAGTTAAGAAATTTATTCAAATTTCAAACCACCAGAATGCGTGTTTTTCCTCATAAATTTAAAACCATTATAAAAAGTAAGATATAAATAGGTACAATGTAACACCATTTTCACAGTCCTGGGTTGGTGTTTCACCTCTGGCTACTGAAATATTTTAACCTTGTAACCGGACTTACACCCACCTTTATACATCTATTTAAACCCCAACAGAACCTACCTGAAATGGTTTGATAGCCACACCTCCCTTGTTCTTCTTGGAGATTGTGTCCATCAGTTTCTTGACCACTTGTTCTGCTACATGGTCAACATGTCGGCCACCCTAGAAGAATAAAATTTTATACTTCTTTAAATAAGAGCAATTACAAATTATATTTATGATTGGCTATAAAATGTTAAAAATTTGCATATCAGAATTTCATTAAGCAGTGTTTGTTCCATTCTTTTCAAGACAATTAGTAAGGTTATAATTCTGGGTTTCAATTTCAATGAATATTTTTACTCATGCAACTTCAGGTAATAGCAACAGAATTCTAAACCTAAATGTATGAAATCGTAAACATCTGTCATTCATTTTGAAAAATATTTGAATGCTTCTTGTAGACTCACATATTTCTTAACAATAGGTCCTGAGCAAAACCACTCCATTCTACCATACTTCTATTGAAAATGTCTCCTAGCTATGAAATTGCTCGTAGGATTTTCAGTGAAAAAGTGACAAACATCAGATTTCTTTAAAATACACTACAGTATTTGAAAGCTCCCAATACCAAAATTAACTTTTGACACTGACTTTTACGTTGCTTCTGTGAGCGAGCCTCTTTCTTACCTTGGTGGTAGCAATGCTGTTCACAAAGCTGGCCTGTTGGAATCCTTTATCACTGAGACACACAGCCACCTCCCAGCGTTCATTAACAACATCGTGAACGACCTTGAGGGGCGCTCCGTTGTCGTCAATTTTGTCTTTGACATACAAGTCCACATAATCCTTGAAGGATTTTACCTGAAAACAACAAACAATATGGATTTTAAATATTTTTTAAGAATTTGTAAAAGTTTGTTTTTACTATTCAGTTTTGAAAAATCACAACATGTCCAGGCAAACATGTCTGACTTTGTCTTTAATTAAAGGTGCCAAACTTAAAGGGGCTGTACTCTGTATGATGAAATAGCGAAAAAAAGAAGAAAATTGTCGAAAACTGACATAAACTTGGTATCGATGTGTACAATGCAATGTAACTTACTATCTAAAGTACCTAGATTACAATTAATTTATTTTTTGCAGTTTTTTCGTAATTTTCCATTAAAAAAGATTATAAGGTATGTCTACCTAGTAGAGTTCATTCCTTATGCGTGATTGGCTAGTTGATGTTATCACGTTATATTACCAAGTTAGGTATATAGCTTAAATATTCCAACTGTTTAGGGTAAGCCTTCGTAGCACAGTGGATACAACAGTGGACTGCATTTATGGCGACACCGGTTCGAACTTGATTTTTTTTTTTACATTTTGGTAGTGTTTTTTTTACAATTATGATATCAAAAAATAAAACATTTGATTAAATAATTGTCCTGAGATTCGTAACAGAATTTTTTTTTGGGTGCCAATCTGGTGTACAGTCCCTTTAAGGGAAACACAGCTGTTAAACAAGTCTGTAAAGGGCTTCTTTTCAAATTAACTTCATCTTATTCTCATTTTTAAAAGATTAATCAGAAAATTTTCTTTTATGCTTTTCAAAGTTATTTTTATTCTGCTGTTAATTTCAGGAAATTGGGAGTCTTTTAATAAATTCTTCTATATGCGCTTTTTATGGATTTCCTGATTGGGATTTTTTATTCAAAATTTGGAGAAAAAAAAAGCTTTTTTGGCAATTGGAAAGGAAGACAGTTAACAGCTGTAAAATTGGCCACTTACTGGAACTCTCTTCCCATTTAACATGACTTTGACGTTCTTTCCCGCAGCTGCTATATCAAAGGCTCGCCTTGTGAACAGGTCAACGATGTCTTTATCCAGAGTAGTCATGCCAAACTTGGTCAGATCAGGGTAAAATGTGATGGCGGTGAAATCGCTATCTTTGGAGTCGTTGATGGTGGGGCTTTTAGTATTACCCATGTTGTCAGTCCATGTCTGTGAGAAAAACAGATGAGCATGAATTAAATAATTTTAAACAAAAGATCCAAGGAGCATTAACAACAACACTTGTCTGTTGTTATCAAGCTTACATTCAGTAAAAACAGTATTGGTCCTTTACAGCCAGTTCAAGCTCAAACTTTGTAGAAGATTAACTTGGGTGACAACTTGCAGGTATCCGTTTTAAAAGTGAACAGGTGCTTTAGTGCTTGAAAGTCATGATAAGACAGCTATCAAACATATATATTTTTCATAACTGATTATGACAAAAATATTAGTTGACAGTTGTCGGTGACCTTTTCGATAAATTTTATATTATAATTAATTATTTAACAACACTAGCCACATGACCATGATAACTATACTACCTGTTTGAAAGACTTCCCGTATTCCTTATAAGAAGTCTCAACAATGAACTTGTTACTGAAGATATTGCACAGCTTGGCACCATAACCATTGCGGCCACCTATAAACAGAAACGTTTTTTCATTTTTACTCAAGAATAACACCTAGACACATTTAGGGCTTAAATCTTGGCCCAATTGGCAAAGCTATAACATGTATTTTTTCCTAAAAGTTCAATACAGATAATAAGAACGCCAAAACCCATAAAATTAACGGAATCAATAGCAAACTTTCCCCCCAATTTCTATATGGTATTAAAAATTCCCAAATATGACTGGCAATGCCTCTTTCAAATTTTTGCTTTAAAAACCCTTTAAACCAGGGTTTTTGTTCTTTTTCTTCTTCTTTTTTTTTTTTTTTACAGAAAATGGAGCCAAAATTCACAACCCCACAAGTACTTTTTTCTTCTTCAAATATTAGATGCAAAATTCACAATCCTAAAAGAAGAAAAAAGGAAACCAGTTATGTTTAAATGCAATCTAATTTTCGTAAAATTATTAAAATCCATTATCTAAATGTGGTCTCCACTTTGTTTGAAAGATCTATGCTATTGGTAAATTCACAATTTTAGGTATTTTATAGATATGATGACATTTCTGAACCCCTGCCCAATTCACATAGAGGTGGTAAAGAAGCCCTGTTTTATTTAGTGTAAACGTCAGATAAGACGTCTGACCAGGTAAAATCAACACACCGGTGACTTTCTTCTCCGTGTCATCGTAGTTACTTGATGTCAGCAGATGCCCGAAGATCATCGTTGGCACGAACATTTTATGTTCCTTGTGTTCAACGACTGGAATACCTCGCCCATTGTTCCAGATCCGAACCTTGTTACTCTCCCTAAGTGAACAAATTATCATAGTTTTCTATAAAATAGGCTATTATCTGTGATAATAATTTTGGTTAAAGTTGTAAGTCTCTTTACAATGTCTATGACTAATTTTAAATACCATAAAACTATTCAGATGAATCACTTGCTTAAACTAATTGTCTGATATTTAGGACGACATCCTTAATTAAATTAAACAGTTTATTCCGTCAAAATTCATAACTTTATTACTTGATGCTATATTAAGATACATACTCAGTCACACATGTTCACCATTCACAGAAAACCCCAGTCCCTGCCTGGTATACCAATATCCTACTAACTGTACATTCCGCAGACTCCCCAAATCAACTTTAAATGAGTATAATCAGTTATTTTAGGACCCCATAGATTAGAATAACAAGAAATTTCCAATTTGTCAACTCTGATTGCAGTCACAAAACCCAAACCTGAACTTCGTACGATAAACCCCCTGAGCATAGATTTCTTACGGGTCGATGTCAATCTTGATGCAGTTCATAGTTGGATCTCGCTGTCTGTTGTCTGAGGCATTCACTGAAAACATTCATCATATTATGAAAGATGTTATAATCTTCTATGACAACTAACATGCATACTGCATTGCAATGTATAGAACTGTCCTAAAATTATTAAAGATTGATGATGTAATCAAATAATGCTGATTCATGCAATAGCAAAAGGCCTTAAGCGGCTATCAAATAAAATTAACATTATTTTTTTGTCACTAAAGTAAATGCGCCATAATTTTACACTAAATACGAACTACAGTAATTGTATTCTGACAATTATTTAATGACATTGATTTAATAGTAGTAAGATACTAGTTATATTGATAAGATTACTGAGACCAATAAATATTTGTGCACATAATCTCCAATATTGTCATTGAACTAATGTACATAATAATATAGCTACATTGACAATATCATTGATTACTCACAGCCGATTTAAAGCATTTTTGAACTGACTATTTCGTAGCTACATTCAATAATTATTACAATTCATGGTGAAGATTAAATTGTTAATAAAGAATCAGTTTTATAAATAACTATCTGCCAAGTGCCTTAGGGCTTTTTCAAGTTTTAACAATGCATATCAGTCTGACAGTGATAAAATTCTTGCAGCGCCTGTTAACTTTCTGTCAGGTTTGTAATAAATTTCCAATTTTAAGCGAAATACTCATGGAAGGATTCAGGTTCAATTTTCACAGCTGATAAATTCTAGAAAACCTCCTCACCAAGTATTTCATCAAAGATCTTGTAGAGTCCAGGCACGTAGGTAATGTCCCTCTGCACCATCATGGTATGGTCATCATTTAACACCCACATTGGCTGAAAAATAAATGGTTTGTCCTCAAAACTTCACTTGCAAAATTTGAAAAACGTGGGTAAGCATGATGATAAAAAATTCATACACATGATAATGATCATTTAAACAAATAATTCTGGAACAGTGTAGGTTATTGGCCAGTTGTAATTTGGAAAGTTAGTTACATATATCAAATGACTGGTTTATATTATCAAAAGTTTACATTGTTGACACAATTTGAACCAATAAACAAAAGAAATTATTTAAATGAAGTTAATTTTGCATTTAATATTTGATAAGGTTACACTTATACTAAGGAAAATTTTATTCAGATATCTTCAAACAACAACAACAACCAACAATATGCCTGTCTGAGAACTATTCGCATACTGGGTATATCTTTTCATTTTTATTGTTGACTTTCATCAAAAATGGGAAATAAAACATACACAAGAGTGCTTCGCAGCAAACTAAAAAACAGTCTTGATTTAAAGGCGGGTATGGTTTCTGGCCAAAATGTGTTTCATTTAAATATCTTCACTCTTGATCGTTCTTTTCAGATATGGCCAAGGTTTAAGTTTTTGCCAATTGATACCAACGCTATGACAATTTCTCAAACGTTTTTTCTGTCACAAGCTAGGTAAAATTAATCATAAATTTGCATTCTCTTTATAAAATTTACCTAAGGCTAAAATATTTCAAGGCAGATCATTTGAAATTACTTGTGTCACAGATTCAACGGAGCCGATGTATGTATCAGGTCTAAGAAGAATGTGCTCTAGCTGGGATTTTTTCTGGTATATTCTCTCGATGGACATCTTCTTTTTCTTTGGCTTCCCCCCATGGTCATCATCTCCTCCCGGCACAAAGAATTCATCCATGTTTTCTTTGGCAGCTGATTTTGGTTTTGATTTGACAGCCACTGCTTCTCCGTCACCTTTATTCATCTTGTCAAATAAGGTCTGAAAAAAGCAACAATTGTTCCAAAGCACATACAATTTTAAGCAAATGAAATTATTTAAAATCGAATCTGAAAATTAATAATTTGCATCAACATCAAAAATAAAATAAATATGTTCAATAAACAACATAAAATTATCGTGAAAAATTGAACATGCAAACCAATGTAAGTAGATAAGGCAATTCAGAAACAAAATATGCAGGTTTTATTTATTTTGAGAAAACAGGCTCAAAATCAGTGCACTTTTTAAATTTTATAACTACTGTACTGTACGTAAGATTTGATTAAGTTCATCACCACAAATCACCTTCAATGGCCCAGAAGACGCCATTTCTCTCGAAAACTGCAAATCTAACTGATTTATCCTACTCTGTAATGCGTTCACACATCCAAACTTTTTACTTCGACTCCGATTTACAAATTTAAATGTGTTTGCAAGAGCCCTTGTAAACAATCTCATTCAAAGCTTAATTTTGGCGGGTCAGGCCCGACTAATCAAATTCAAGTATTAAGTCACGTGCAACGGCTCCAGCAGGTCATGAACCCAAACATCAACATAAATTAAAGTTTGAAAATTGCCATTTTTTAATCACAACAGATAGTTTTCGTCAACTTACTGACGCCTTCATCGAGTCCACGGCCTGTTGTGCCATCGTAAACCCACAAAAATATTTCAAAGTACCTTTTTGCTCGATAAAGTTAGTTTTAATCGAAAGTTGCCGGTCTGAAGATGTAAAACGTAACAAGAATGGCAGGTGTTTTCAATTTGTAATCCAGATTTCTATGAAAAGTAGCAAAAACTATCATGAATGTGGTCTGCATTAACTACTCAAAATAACATCTATCGAGTTTATTGCACACTTTAGTGTTAATATGGATGTTTATGACACCATAGCGCATCACAAAGCATGCGCCATTACAGACATTTAAGATTTCGATGTTATGTCTATTTTCATTGGCTGATCGATTTGATTTGAACCAATGAACTCGGATTGTCCAAAGCATGAAAATATACTCCTAAATTGAAGAGTCAAGGTTTGACAGATGTGGCACAAGAAAAACAAATTGCAATAAAATGGCAGGATCAGCATTAAAGAGGCTAATGGCTGAATATAAACGTAGGTTAATAGCACGGAAACGAAATGTTATCAATGGTACTTTATTTGAATGGCATATTAATTATATTTCAGACATGTTCTGTGATATTTACGGACTACAAGTTGTCATATTTGTTGTGTATGCATGTATGTATTTCTTTAGACATGGCAGTCAAAGTTTACCTGTGAAAGTGCAAGCACTTACTTCCAATGGGGTCCTAAAGTAAATTAGGGAGGACAAGTGCCCGGCTAGGTCGGTAGAGCATGAGACTCTAAATCTCTTGTCGTGGGTTCGGGCCCCAAGTTGGGCGCCAAATGTAACAGACTGCACAAATTGCTTAACAGCGATGCTGTTGGAAGTGCCCTGTACAACTGACACTACACTCCTTTGTTTTTGCTGAACTGATAGCTCGTGGAAGAGACAGTGGTGGGATACAAGGAAGTCCGAGTGTGATACCGTAGCTCTTTTTCGAAGAGACCCCTTGGTTCTATTACATGCTCAGTGTATAGCACCGATATAGGGGTACAACTTTCCTGGGTTAAAGCAGTAAAGTAAACCTTGGAGGGAAAGTGGGCCCGGTGTGGGGCTCGAACACACAACTGCGGAACACTAGCACAGCGCTCTAACCAACTGAGCTAACCCTGTTTTTCCGCCCCAACAAAGATTTATAGTTTATTTGAAAATATGAGGATGAGACTACTTAACAACTTCTGGAATCGATGATGCATTTATCATGTAGACATGCATATCAGGGTTAAACTATGTCTTATACATACACCTCTGAGACTGAAGAAAGAATAAATGAGATAAGATTTTGTCCCGCTTCCTTTCTATATTTTAAAAATCTGTCTGAGAAACTGAAGATATTTTTTTCTTGGCCTAAGCCAGCTATGTATGAAACTCTGGTACATGAAATATTCATTACAATTTCAGAGCTGACACTGAACCCACCAGAGGGAATCATAGCAGGACCAGTTAATGAAGAAAACTTCTTTGAATGGGAAGCGCTTATCATGTAAGTAAATAGAGCTTCAGGTAAGCAACTTGAAAACAAAATGCAAGTAGGAATTATTCAATTTAGGGACAAACTCACAAATTTAGTTGACAGCAATTCTTACCAACTTATATATAGTCATTTCATTAGAGTTAATGAACAAACAACATTCAGAAACTTGCAGGTACCTATTTGAATGGAATTTTGTAAATTTAAGCGCTGTCATTTGATTTTCATTAGCATTACTAAAGCATATCAGCAAAAAGAGCATTTTGTAACACATTTTGAAATAATAATTAACAAATGAGCTCTGGTATGTACTTCTGATTATCATTGTAATCAGTAGTGACATTTGACAAGAAAGGAATGTTTTCAATGTCTGACCCATACACAAGTGAAAAGAGAGGTCCAGATAATAATAATTAACAAATGAGCTCTAGTATGAATTTCTTATGAGTTATCAGTATTTCGGTCGCATTTTACAAGTAAGGAATGTTTTCAATGTCTACTCCATGCACAAGTGAGTTTCTAAGAGAAGTACAGATAAGCACTTTATACCAAGATACAGGGTCACCACCAACAATTTGGGACCAAACATAGGCATTCTATCACAAAACAGCATCCGCAGGATATTGATAAAAATGATTAAAATAGATTGATATAAATCCTCTTGGATAACCAAAAATAATTGGGATGAGCATGTTCTTTTAAGAAATATTTTTAATTGAACAGCTCTGCCTTGCACCTTATTTAGAGCTTTGAGTGTGGTGGATTAGTGCAGTGGTCAGTATACACATTTTTTATTTAATATTTTTTTTTTGCGTGTGTTCAATTTGCCACTGGACTAATATTATCCGGCGCTAATTTTTCTCCTTATTTTGTTTGATGTGATTTTGCACTGCAAAGACACATCAATGAACTGTTTTATAGAGAACTCCAATAAGGAAGTGTTGACCAAAATTAAATGGTGACTGTTTAAAGTCTGAAAATGGTATGCATACACCTTTAAAAATGTACAGGCCCTATTTTAATAAATTATTGAATGGCAATTAGTTGTGTTTATAACATAAAATAAAAATAAAAACATGTTCATTTCAGTAAGATATCAATAATATTTCATCTCTTGATCACAGAAAGTTGATATTTTGACTCCTGGCTGCACCACTTGTGAAAATATGGCTGTCAGTCCTCACTCGATATATACTACCATATAGATCTCACTGAAACCGCAACTATCATCTTAGTCTGTATATATCGATAAACATTTCTTACGCTTTGGGGATTTGCTGAGTTTAAAAAAGTATGACATATTACTTTGTAAACAGTAAAAAAAAAACCCAGATCACTACTATAGTATGCAAATGTCTTATATTACCGTAAGACAATATTGTTTAAGAAGAATTTGATCAGTAGTTTATCAAAGTCAGGGTTCTCAATAAGTTTCAGTTGAACCATCTCAAATAGTAAAGTAACCGACCAGCTTCTACTTATTCTGCCTAAAATTCATTTAGTTTTCCAAATTTGAACCGGCCCAATTGCCATTGGAATTGTCCATTTTGGCCGGCAGCCGGTTCTTATTGAGAACACTGAAAGTTAAGGTAAATTTTGTAATGTGCTTTTTTGTTTACATATTGAATATATGTGTTTTCAGGGGGCCAGAGGGTACCTGTTTTGAAGGGGGTGTATTTCCTGCCAGACTAGCATTTCCACCTGACTACCCACTGGGCCCTCCGAAGATGAAGTTCACATGTGATCTTTTCCATCCTAACAGTAGGTGATAGAACTCATAGTTGCTGCTAACATAATAAAGAATGTGTTTTACTCATCTGAAATTGGAAGAAACAAAGTTGACATGTTGTGAAAGCCTTAGTTTAAACATTATATATTTTACAACAATTGTGAAGAGAGTAATGATAATTTATACTAAGTCACTCTCATTGGCACCATGTTGCGGGAGAGTGTGGTCTTGTGTTGTGGGGGAAACGAGAGTACCAGGAGAAAACCCACTTGTCCGGCTTGGTGACCACTAACCAGACTCACATGCGCCCAGGTTGGGAATCGAACCCGAGTTGCCTTGGTGAGAAGCGAGTGCTCTTACCAGACAACCTGTGAAATCCTTCAGGGGTTAGAGAGTTGTCTGTTTTAGGGCAGTGTTTATGTTAAGATATCGTCATTATATTTCACATTAAGAGCCCTACCTACTGGTTACTATTCTGACTTGAGAATTAATGCATATTTGAAAACAACGAAAGCACTCTCCAATATGGTTAAATGTTCATTTCCAGTTTACCCTGATGGGCGGGTATGTATATCTATACTACATGCCCCAGGGGATGATCCAATGGGCTATGAGACAAGTGCTGAGCGGTGGAGCCCTGTACAGAGCGTGGAAAAGATACTGCTCTCAGTTGTCAGCATGCTAGCAGGTTTGAGGATGTTGTATTATAGCATTGTCTTCAACTTTCGGTCTTTAATCAACCCTGTACAATGAAAATGTGAATATGTGTTGCAGATCCAAAAACATTGAGCTGAATACTTGTTGAGTTGTGTGCCTTTATAATCCTACAAAACAGGCGAGCATTTACATTTTGTATTTGTGAGCTGTTAATTATGCATACAATATATGTATATTTATTATGGTGGAAACTTTGATAACCAAAAGGTCTTTAAACGCCTAGTTTAAGGAATGTTTGGCATGATAATCCCCTGCTGTGCATCTCCTGTTTATTGCATTGGTGTCACAGTAGGGGTTATTTCCTGTGTATAATCATATTATAATCATTTGAAAACAACAACTAAAAGACAAGTTGTTTTGTCCATTTCAATAATAAAACCACTATAACTGCACAGCTGGACACTCAGATCTCAGATCTGATTAGCAGAAATTACACAGAAGTTGTGTACTATTCACGGATTTGGGGGGGGGGTAGTTACTTATAGAAGGCTTAAACTAGGCCTTTAAGGAATACAATTTTTGCTGAGTGGTATAAAAAGCAAAACACAGTTTTATTTGTTGAGAAAGAATATGTACAAATATTTTAAAGGCACAATTTTATTTTGGCCTATGAAGATTGCTAAATAACCGTATTCACATCTGATTTCAGTAAAAATCAACCAAAATCAATACAAAGTGCAGTAACTACATCCATAGTGTATTTTCAATCATTTATTTGACATATTTGTAACTGCCAAACAATTTCAAGGTTTCCAGTGACATCAAAATTACATAGGGTCACAAGTCATCAAAATGAATTCATATCACCAATGACTCGATTAAATGATAAGGTTGTCTGAGCATTAATTTATGTGTTTCAGTCATTCAAATTTATGTTATGTCTTTTCAGAGCCTAATGATGAAAGTGCGGCCAATGTGGATGCTGCCAAGATGTGGCGGGATGAGCGATCCAAATTTGAAGAAATGGCAGCTAAACATGTCCGCAAGAGCCTTGGATTATGACACCCATTGGATACTGTTGACAGAGATTTATAGACAATATGGACAGATTTGGGGGTGTGGATAGCAACGTTGATTACACCTGTCATCAATGTAAGACTTAAATGAACAAGTCTGAAAACTACCACTATTACTTGACATAACTTTATTAACAGGCCTTGCTTTATAAAATCCAAATTTTGTACAAGTCCGAAAAACAAATACCAGGCAATGCAGGGCTTGCAGGCTGGTGCTAATTTCAACATCTGATACATGGACAGTATATTCTGGTATATGCTGTCCAACTAGACATGTGCTGCATTTAGAATAAACTTTCTCTTAGCCTCTCAAAAAGGACTCTGTATTCAAAAATCAACTTAGATCTAACTTAATTTTAGAGTGGAATCCTGAGTGTTCTGATTGGACTGTAAAAGTAATTGGTCAATAGTATGTAGACTGAATGCTGAATGGATTCACGAGGTATGTTTAAGGAGAAGAAATATACTTATTATCAAGGAAACTGACCTGCCCATGATCCATATCAGCTTACATCTACCATCATGATCAAGTTGAAATAAATAGAAATCTAAAGGTTAGACCTGATATGAACTATACAATGTATGAAATGGGTGTTTCCATTTTACATATCTGTTTTATTCTTGATTGTCTGTGATCAAGAAAGGTTTATGTAGTACGTTTATATGAAATTTATTCATTTTTACTTACAATATTAATTGTTTGTGTACATCATACCATTCATGTACATATTTGTCACATTTAAATGAAAATGGAACATTATTATTCATTTGTTGCCAAACTTTTTTTATTTATTTTTTTAAATTATAACATAAAAAGTGTCTAATAAATAATTATTAATCAGTTAATTCAATAGTTATTATAGAAATTTAGAAAATGAAATATTAATGAATTTGTTGCATACATGTTGTTGCAAGTCTATGATATTGTGTATTCTTTATTTGATCATTGTTTTCGATAACCTGAAATGTGCAATTTATTATAAAATAAATTATTCATTGAATCATTGTTATTTCATTTAATAGCTCTCTTGGTATTTTCACACCCTTGATGTCTTAGTCTTTAGCTGTAAAAAACTCATGGTATTCATACAGCCTTTCCCCCCCCCCCCGAATTTGGGGAAGTATGGCGAGGCCTTTTTGACAGGGGAAATGTAACTTGTATATTGCAAAATTAGGGAATTTACAAAAATCATGTTACCATCATGCGAGCTAGATTATCGATTGTTTGAAACTTAACATGGTGCCCACCTGATCTTTACCTGTTTTCACAGTTTGACAATGAAAATATGACTTCTACAGATAGTAGTAAAATAAAATTTCCACAATGGGGGAATTTTTGACACAACCTGGGGAAAAATATATACTTTACTCCATGGGGAATGGGGCCCAATATCGGCCCCAAATTTGCCATAAAAAAGGGCTGTCATATGAAACTTGGTACACATGTTGCCAGATACAATATGACCATGTATAGCAAGGGCTTTAACTCTGGCTAATACTTGTCAAGTTATGTCCCTTGTACTGAATTATAAAGACGAGCATTGGCATTCATTCCGCAGGGCACTCTTTTTAGACTAGGGACATTATAATGCTTATGTGTCATAGAGTCAAAAAGTGACAGGTTAAAATTAGATAGCTAGATTGTGTTGAGTGCCTCCTGTGCCTGGGCACTCGAAACCGCTTGTAGTTACGGCTGTTATAACTTATTTTGTTCACTGAAGTTCACCATATGATGTCCTGCTGTTATTCTTGTTCAATTTGCTTATCTTGAGAATCACAATAGTGAGTTTAAAATACAAACTCAAAAGTTTGGTGCTTGCATGATCAAGGTCAATCATAGATTTTGAGGGTTATTGCCAAAAACTGGATGTTCGCTGTACCATATAAATTGCTTGTCAGATGTTTTTAATTGCATGGCTAAATGTTTAACATATAAGTGCATACATATATTTGTTTTCAAGTACTTTTTATGATAAAACATATTTTTACTTTTAGAACAAATAATGTGTTCATTGATTCTGGACTTTACTAAACAAGTGTAGTCAGGAATGAACATGTAAAACTAATCCGATAAATATATACATAACTTAACAATGAAGTCCGAAATAAAAATATATTTTATTGTTTTAGAATAAGGCTGTATAATAATACTGAAATGTTTTTCTGAACTAGAAATCAAATGTACAGTACATTGTACCTTGGCCCATGTTTCAGATATAGCCGATTTTGAGTTCACCGATTTTGAGTTCACCGGGTACAAAGCCCCCATGGAGCTTTATACGGTAGGCAACACAATCTAGCAACCAATGCTTTTAATCACTCTTACAAATTCGGTTAGGCCAAGTGTTTCTAGTTAATCTATGTCAAATGCGATTATGGGTCATACATATAAAGTGTAACAGAAGGTCATTAGGTCGAATAACATTAGAAAAAACGATTTGAGATAACTGTAGTCAAAAATGATACTGTGATTAAACCAGTGTGCCCTTTTTGGAAAATGTAAACATGGTTGCACTTTTATGTGCCCTTTTGTAGGAAAATGTACCCCTTATTGAGGAATCACTATAACAGTATAATGGAAATGTACTTAAGAATTTGATTTGGGTCTGCGAGGTCAAGGTTGTTGCTACTAAAATAGAAAGGAACGTTTTTGGCTCAAAATATCTCGTAAGAAATAATGTATACTCAATTATACCTCATGTGTTACATATCTTAAAATTACATTTCGGGTCCGTGTGGTCACGGTCAAGTTGCTAAACCTAAAATGAAAAGAGACAATATCACTATTTAAGAATGATGTATACGTGATGACACTTGGTTTATAGCATCGTTTGGAGATGTACATTGACATAACTATTGGGGGTCGATGGGGTCAAGGTCAAGAACTTGAGCAATGTAAGAATGCATGTACAGAGATAGAAACTGGTGTATAGCAAGACCATAAAAGAGGCATACGTTTATATTACCTTTGGAGTCGATTTGGGCATGGTTTCTAATACTAAAAGTAATCGACTGAACTGCTTAAAATAGAAATGTCATTTGGAGATGTACCTTGGGTTCTGTTGGGTCATGGTCAATGTCGTTGCTATTAAAATGTGTTAATAATGTATTATCATGAAACGTGCAGTTAGCCTTTAAGGAGATACACCTTGTGGTTGATTTTTTTATATGTGGGGTCAATGATCAGGGTCACTGTTACTAAACAGACTAGACGCAAAATGGCGACAGATCGAGCCCGTTGAAAGTGCATTTGCAACACAGGCGACTCACCGCCTCATGATGATAAACCTCCATGATTTTTTTTAAATACTATCATGCATGGTAAAGAGGCAGCCCGGACAAGGGTTAGTCTAAACCAGTTATATCAACATAACTCATTCTGTGTCATGTGTCTTTTACCTTTGAGCTACACACCTGGGTCATGTGTGCGACAGACCACCTCATCATGGTGAATTTTCATGGTAAGTAGTTTTGAAAATCCTATAACTCATGTTTAAGATACAGCCCGGACAAGGTTCAGTCCGGACGGACGCACGCACTGACACACTTACACTAGCACATGCATGGCGCCACCATTATGGCAGCATCATCCAAGGTTATTAAACACTACAATAAGTCGAATTACCAACTATATTTTCCCAAATGCATTAAATAGTTTGTAGTCTTTTAAATATTCTGCCTGTACTTAAGATGTAGCATGTTGTGATACGTTTTTGTGACATATTTTCAAGAACTGTGAACATTTATTATACTGTACTTTGTGTTACGAAGTGTCTATGAGTGTGTTTTAGCATGAGTTAACATCCATTCATCCATCCACTAGACAACAAACGAAATACACAAATATGTAAATGCTATTATTTATATTAAATCTTTGGGTTACCGAATGCTATAAATACCCTACCAGTTTGCATTTAAAAAAAAAATAAATGGGTCGCTACATCACAGAAAGCGACCATTCTCTAATCCTTTAAAGTGAAACTCATATTCGAAATCAATACATGTATACACATGTATAACAAATACAAATAATTTTTGAGTGATAAACTTTTGACTACTTACTAAATAATGCATTCAGGCAAAATATTAATAGCTGATAACAAGAGTGTAACCGTGTATTTAATAGCTAAAAATGCAAAAATATTAATTGTTTGGTGGTTAAAAAAAGAATGTTTAAGAGAAAACACGTATGTGCCAAACGATCGGAAACAAGAAAGGTTTGCATTGCTCATGCTAAGAAACAATTGCATTGTGATGGTTGATTTTACCTTTTTTCCTGGTGGAATTAGGTTTGGTCATCAAACAAGATTTCTCCATGGTGCAAACAATTTGCCCAGACCAATCATTTACAGGTTAAGTCCGTTCATAAAAAGAACTAATTTAGCAGATAAATCCGAATTCTTGTCATGGTTATTCACAGGGGCGTTCTAGGAGGTGGCACTAGAGGGATCGCAGGTTAGGGACGTAAATATGGTCGCCTCCAATAGATAACAACAAAAAGACCAAACAAAATCACTCAGAACAACAACAACAACAAAACAGCAAATCCACAAAACAACAACATAACAACGACAACAACTTTTTTACTTATGTTGAAGTGAAAAATAAGTATTTTTTTGATATTTTAACATCATTTGCCCTGTATTAATTTCTTATTTGCCCGGTTTTTAAAAAAATAAATACGGGACGTATTATAATTTTACTTTAAAGGCGGACATGTGGCGTCCAGTATGCTGTCCAATCAATAACTTTAGAAGCCTTTGTCCAATCATCACCAAATTTGGTCAGAATGTGTATTGGCATACTATCTTTGCAAAACTCGTTAACATGCCGTCTTGCTTGAATCACACAAGAGTAATCATCCTTTAATTATATAAATTACGTTGAATTGGTCGTGTCCGATCACCTACTTTAGAAGCTTTTTTTCTAACATCACATTTGGTCATAATGTGTATGGTTAGGTTCGATAACCAACCATTTTGTCTCAGTCAGTTGTTATTACCCTTAAATTGGCAAAACCTGTATTTACAGTGTTGGCCCTGTTAATTTGGCTAAACGTACAACCACTTATCACCAAAATAGTTTTCCTAGAATTAGGACGGGCATGTTTGTGAGAGTTGGCGCTCTTGTTAATCTTATATTTTGTCTGGAGCATATGCCTTCCACTCATTTTGATTTAACACTTAATATTTTTCTGCACTTATTTAGGCGTAGGATTTGGCAGTCTATGACTGCTTCTTGTTGAAACAGGAACATCAACGGATTCTCTGCCGCCTTTAAAAACAATGGGTATGATCTGTCTGTTCCGTGGTCTACTTGTTAATTAATATATTATGTCTAAATTGTCTTATCTGTAAAATGGCATGAGTTTGGTTTTACCTTGGATTTCGAAACCTCAGTTATAGGTTGCTCCTTCGTGTAAGTAAAATGACCCATATTGCTTTTAGGGTTGTAAAGTGAAATGTCAATGTCTTGGTCAACTGTAGTATAACAACTTAACCGCATCCTAACTCTAGAACAGTTTCATGCAGTATCAATAAGCTTATGACTTAGCTTGCCCAGGACAAGTAGATGACAACAACTGGTGATAAGGTCAAAGGTTAAGATCACAATTGACTGCATTATGAAAACTTGACCGCCCAACACACTCAAGATTAGTTTGACGTATGAAAAATAAACGTCATAGAGTGGTTGGCCTTGACCAGTAGATGATCACGAGGTAATTTGGGTCATTAGGTTAAAAGATCATGATCAAAACAAACCGTGATATCCGCATTTGATGTCTTTGTAATTTTGTAACCATGAGTTTGTGACCATTTGTTTTGTCACAATAGTTTGTTATTTTGATTTTGTTTGTTGGTAGGTCAATTCTTCCAGAAATAACTTGTATCTCGGATTATGGGAAGCATAAGACTAACAAAAAACTAAACTTCTTCAAATGCGTTAATCATTTTAAAACACCATTGCACGTTTAAACACCATTGCACGTTTAAAATAAGCTCATAGTTTGTATTGTTCTATTGTTTTAGGCACACACTTATGATTTTATATATGTCATTTCTGAAAATCGTCAAAACCGTTACAAAGATTTTTTTGATAAACTATAATATATATAATTTGTTTTTAATTGCAAGCCATAATATACCTGATTATAACATTACTGTTATTGGGATGAAACGAGTAAGATAATCACATGTTTGGATATAATGTGCCAAGAATTTCACAGAATTCAGAAATTTCACAATAAAGCCTCAGTTGACTTAGTATTGAAAAGAAGTATTTCCAGTTATCTGATATTTTTCAACGTTTTGCCTTGCATAGTGTTGCATTTGAGTTATACATACAACTTGTGCTGCTGAGATTGCCAAACGTTATTATATTTTTATCATTTTACATGATGGCATTGCGTAATGGTGTTGACTCCAAGTTAAGGAATATACAGTTCATATGAAGGCATTTGCTATTTAATCACAAATGTAAAAAATCATCTGTACTCACTTATCATTTAAATATTCATAATTTACACAGAAGATGTCGTAACAGCATATTATCAATACATAGATATATAATATTGTTAATCACTAGTTATTGATAGTAAATATGTAACAATGGTCTAACTTTGTTTTTTGCTTTTTTTTTGGTAGCATTGGTTTATGAATTCAGTGACTTTGAATATATGTACTGTATTGTTAATTTTTGCTGTGTTTTTGTGTGACACAAAATGTAGTGACTTTGTAGAAGTCTGTTGTATGGGTTTAATAGCTATTGTCTATATTCTAAATGACTTTGCATTGCAAGTTTTTTATGCGTTTCATTAGCCATGAACTATGCTTTTATTGGCTGTGAAGAGTTCTGTTGTAAACTTGTATTGTTGGCTTTTTCTGGCTCATTTCATTCATGCCCATGAAATATGTATACATAAAATTTATATCGTATGTGTTTGAATTGTTTTACTTTGATGTGTTCTCAGTGTGTTTTTGTAGCAATGTTTTCTGTAGCAAATGAGTTTGAAACATTCTAATGTTCTGTAACTTTGTAGCCGCTTTTTGTCTATGTAATAACTAAATAAGACGCTTAAAGAATACTGTTGTATTTTGTTTTGTTGTTATTATTAAGTTGTATTATTTTTATTATTATATTTTTGGGTATTTGTTTTGGAAGCCATTGTGTTTTAATTCTATAATAATTCTTGTTTTATTATAAGATCATGGTCTATCTTTAAAGTGAATTTATTTGTTTGTTCTTTATGTAAACTTTTCTAGCCATGGTCTTATACTAAGTGACTTTGAAGACTTATGCTCAGTGTGTGTATACCACGTGATGAAATGCGTCATAATACTACGTCGGAAGGCAATATTTTGCTTCAAATGAAGACTTTAAACAAAGATAACTTTATTATTTTTTCACCATTTTAAATGAAACATAGCGCAGTCTACGCCGCTTACTGAGCCCTGTCTTCGGTCTTTTACCAGAGTTTGAGAGTTTAGTTTCTTAAAACACTTCGATAAACCTTTTCACAATACGGCCGTCTTACGGAGCACTGTCAAAACATCATTTGGGAAACAGGTTTGTCGAAGTGTTTGATAAAACTAATCACCTTATGAAACTTTGGGTATAATACGAAGACAGGGCTCTTTAAGCGGCATAGACTACCCTTTGTTTTATTTAAAATGGTGTAGTATAAGAAAAGTTATCTTTGATTTAAGTCTTTATTTTAAGCAAAATGTTGCCTTCCGACGTAGCATATATGATGTAATTTATCACGTGGTATACACACACTGATGCTGTATTATTAGTTTATTTTGTCGTATAATTTAATGGCAGCTTTAAAGAGCTATGCTGGTAAAAAAATCCTTTTGCTTATACCTATTATTTATTTTGTTAGGGTTTCAAGCACCCTAGTGAGTTGTCAATTTATTATCTGAGAAATTTGTTGATAACCATACTGTATGTAATTTTTTGTGTGCTCTGATCTGTTAGCCATAGCGCATATATATGTATAATCTCTCGACCATAAGTTTGGTTTGTACTCTGTAGCCATCGTTTATTTAAAATCTGCTGAATTGTTAGTTTCTGTCTCTGTGTTTTAAGCCATGGTATTTTTATAATCCGTTTTGTAAGCCATTTGGTACGTTTAAAATTTGTTGTACGGTTATCATTCTTTTTGTTTTAAGCCATGGTATATGTTTGCTATGTTGTATTGTTAGTTTATTTTGTGCTCTGTTTTTAGTCATGGTATGTGTATATTACTTACTCAATTATGTATTGTATATTGTATATCGACTTTATATTGCACAATTGTTAAATAGTGTTGTTTTCTCTCTATTGTTGAAATAATTTATTCTGTGTTAATTCAAATACCACCTGCTTCGTTTCGTTAATGTATTTATCACATTGATAACCTTGTATATTTGCTTCATATTTATTATTTCGCTCATAAATAACCACTTAACAATAGTTTATATTTATCCTATCTATATACATGTATGTTATGCACCAAATACTTTTGGATGAGTTTTTTTTTCTATTATATATGTTTTTCCTTTCTTCATTATTGAAGGCAATATTAATATTCAATATAAGTATTGAATTGAATTGAATTAAATTGAATAATTTGATATACTAAACGTTAGTTTTGTGCTCTTTTTGTTATCCATAATACAATATAAAATATTTGTTCTGCTAGGTGTTTTCTGCTCTGTGTGTTTAAGCCATGGTACATGTTTAATCTGTTGTTTAGTTATTTTGTTTTGTGCTCTGTTTTGTTAGCCATGGTGTATGTATAATCTGTTGGTTCGTATTGTGCTCTGTTAGGTCTTCTATGGTCTATGTACTATATGTAAGACTGTTAGTTTTGTGTACTTTTTGGGTAGCCATGGTTTATGTATAATCTATTGTACTGTTCGTTTGTTGTGTGCTCTGTTCTATGCTATCCATGCTCGATGTATGTAGTATTTTGTTAGTTCGGGGATCGTTTGGTAGTTACGGTGTATGTTTTTAGTGACTTTATAAAAGTATGCTATTCTTTTATCTTGGCTTTCATTGTTAGCCATGTTTTATATATTAGGACGTTTTGAAAAAAATCTAGCTGCTGTAACATAAGCATGTTTAAGCATTTTTATAGCTATGGCATATTTTCAAATTTATTCTCTTGATTTGGTTAACCTGAGATATGTGACGTGCGTGAGTAGACCTTTTTTGTTTGTTGGCTTTTGTTTGTAGCCATGGTCTTTGTATTTAGTTAAAATGAAAAATGGTGTTGGATTGTGAAGTCCTTTTTGTTCATTGTTGCACACATGATATTTGAATTTATTGATTTCTATTTCCTATGTTCTATGTTGTAGTTTTTGCCAATTTTGTTGTTAACTACAGTTCAATTCAAAGAATTCCGTTAGTGTAGATATTGGCTCTTTTTGGTAGTAATCATCATGTACTGAGGGACTTATAATACTTATTTTGCATTGTGCATTGCTTGTTTATGTATATTTCATTGTATAATTAAAAAAATCTGAAAAATTTCGTTATATTGATGGTTTGTGTTCGCTTTTTGGGGGTGGCAATTGTCTAGATGTTTTTTACCCTTGAAGAAATATAGTGGTGTTTTTGTCTCATAAGGTGTAGCCATGGTCTGTGTATTGGTTGACTGAGATAAATTATGCTGTACATCAGCTTGTTTTGGCTTTTGGGTTAGAAGCTATGGTATATGTGTTACCTGTTGCACTGTTTGGTTATTTGGCTGTTTTTATAAACCAGGGTATATCTATAAATTCACATTCAAACCTATAATGTTATCATTGTATATATGTATAATTGAATTATAGTTTGATTATGTAATAAGGAATACGATTGTGTTCAAATTACTTAATAAATGTATTGAATCTTGAAAATCTTGAATCTTTAAATTGAATGAACAATTATTTTGCAGTCTTAGTTTGTTTAAGCTCTTTTGGAAGTAAAGCCATCGTCTGTGTTAAAAAGTGACATTGAATAATTATATTATTTTGTTATTTCTTTGGTTATTGTTTGGGAGCAATGTCATATTATTTTTGGTAGCAATGTATATATATATACACATATGCATATATGAATTTTTCGTAGTTATTGAACCTCTTCATTGTTTTGCAATTGGCGTGTTGAGTCTGCGCATTTCGTCTGATTAAGTTAGAATTGTTCCAAGAACTGGCATAAAGTTACATTTTTCGTGTAGTTTAGTCTTTAACCTTTCCGGCAGTATATTATATAATATTTCCTAAAATATTTGACAATGTTCAGGGCAACTGTGGTTATGGGGATTTCTGGACATGGGAACCATGTCTTTTTATATATAATGCTATTTTTCAAGTTATACTCTTAAAAATTATTGAAATGTTATTTTATCAATTTTAAATATTTTTTGTTAAATTTTAAACAATATCAATGGACTGATGGGCCACATTCATTTTTTTAAAACTATATCAAAGGCTTGAAGGGTCATTTTTAAGTGACCAAGCTATGCGACGATCACCTGTGTTTCCATCAAAAAAATGGATATTTTAAGACCCAAACTCGGAAAAACCCTAGGTAGGCAATTCCTCATCACCATTGGAAATTTCTGTGTTGTCAACAAAATTTCGTTCGTATCGTCAAATTAAACAAATGAGAAAGCATGCAACCTGCATCGTCGGCAACCACTTTACTTTTTTCCGTTTATACTCTTCATACATACCGTGTATACTCTTCATACATACCGTGGGTCAATTGACTGACAAACTCTCGTTTTATTGAATATGCATGAGGCAGGAGCGACAACTCTTCTTCCAATGAATTCGCATGGTAAACAAACATTTAAGGAATACACAACTCTATAATTATGTAGTAATACATTTGATAAATAGTGCAGAAGTTCAGGAATACAAATAATTTGAAGATCAAGTTTATCGAATTTGTAATCTTTTGGATATTTTGCAATGAGTTTTTAACAACTCCAAGATTAAATTCCACTAATTGACCACAAATAAATAGTAAATAATAAATTTCGGTGAGTTAAATCCTCACATGCTTAGAATCTCTTCTTACTTGGAGACCATATTCCTTTCTCTGGAGGCGGTATGGAATTCCGGACAGGACCATCCCTTGACCAGCATAGCTTCTTGTACTTGAAAGTTCATCAAGAGCTTAAGTAACAATTTGGCTATAGAACAAATAAACAAAACATTTGTATTTTAACAGGAATTTACAGTTTATTTAGGTGTATGGAGAGAAAAGCAATACTCTTAATGTAACCGGAAAACCTTTTCCCCATTTGCTTTGAGAAGTTATTCAATGATAAACACTGAATAAATGATTAATTGGAATGAGAGGTATTTTCTTTTCAAATACATTGACATAATGCGAAATATACAAATAAATACCGCATGACGTCATACACCAATTGATTTTGGGCTGGTGGTCCGTCATCATTCCCTAGGGCCTGTTAAAACAATAAAGTTATACTAAGGAATTGAATATTAAATATATGAACAAATATTTCCACAAAATACAATTATTAGAGCCCTTATATACAATACGTCAGTCGGTTACATGAGTAAGTAGTTCGTTTGAACGAGAAACGTAAGTCGTATAACGAGATACATAAGTCGTTTTAACGAGGTACGAAAAATAAGACATACCGGGTATGTTTGCTCAGTCTATGCCACCATATATATAAACTGGGTTCTCATTAAGTTTCGGTTCACAAATAGTAACCGGCCAGCTACTCCTTATTCTTATTTAATATTTATCTAGTTTTTTCTTATTCAGACCGCCCCATTGCCATTTGACCTGTCCATTTTAAACGGCAACCTGTTCTTGAATGAAAACACTGTATTATATTGAATTAAAGAGACTAGACACAAGATGGTCCCAAAATAGGCAAATACAGGTTTTTCTCAAAACAAGCCTAGAATTGTCAACGCAAGGCAGGTATTAGGAAGATAAGACATCATTTTACATGATATAAAATAATAAATGCATCAATAATGTCGGTCTTTCAGCTAAGTTTCCCCGTTTAAAAATAGCGCATAATGGTCACCCAGTTTAAAAAATCATGGAATGGTATTTCCGAACACTTTGCAAGTCATGTGATCGTTTCACACACAGTAAGCTGCCAATAAGCGTTTTAGCAACTCGCCGTCTTTTCAGCAGAGTAAACCTCTTTCTAAAGTTTTCATTGATTAATTTCATCACCATTGTTGATCTGTCGGGTTATGTGTCTACGCTGTTTCGCAGCAGTATTCCGCTTCATTGCAATGTCCAGTTTTTCAAGGAAGCCATGAAGTGTCTACATTAAGCATGTGAAAGTCACGTGATGAGAACATTTAAAGATTGATTGCATTTTGTACTTGCTTTTATGCTGTACGAACGCAGTAGGGCTCGCGAGCAAATTCAATGAAGCGTCCTAGCGCTTCTTTTTCATTTGCTCGCTTTCTCTTCTGCATTTATACACATAACAAAAAATATCCATATATGGAAAGTGCCGATCTAAAAATGTATATGTACATCGGGTGTTTCCGTAATGATTATCATTGGTTAACAGAGTATGGACCCCACCCACAACATGTACAAGTTGCTTACCGGCCTGCACGCGCATTATATGAGCCAAAACTGACAAGCTTTTACTGGTTCCAATTTTATGAGTTAATTGTGCCTTCAAGCCTATATTAAAAAGGTTTTATTTTTGTATTTCAGTTCGATATTACGACTCGGATATATACTTTTATAATCATTCCTACGTATCTGTCGGAAGTATGCCGAGACATACATTTAAATACACCAGACTGTGACGGTAATCTCTTTTTACTTGAGACAGTTTGGAGTAAAATCGTGAGGATAGTAAAGTGACATGGTACGGTGAACCAGGCTGTAACGATCAGTCGTGCTGTGTGGCTCCGTAACTTGTATTGTATATTTTATTATTATAGGCATTTTTTCACTAATTTTTGTTTCAAAATAATATAAAAAATTCATACGTTTGGCTAATTGAGAACATTTAAACACATATACTTCTCAAAAGTAAGGCTTTTTTTAAATTGAACTTCATTAACATACCACCGCTTTTTATATGCATGTGCTCTTCATGGTAGATAGATGTAAATCAGCTCAATACGAGTAAAGTATGTTTTATAATAGGATAATGCTCAGTTTGCTTTCATCCTGTTTTTCTTTTCGGTCCGATAGATTGCTTTGGGTTAAATAATACCACAAGATAGCTCTACAGGCTTCTTTAGTTCAAATCAAGCTTCTTACTTCCCTAATACTTTACGGTTCTGAATTAACCTGGTTGCTCAAACACTTTTCACTTCAAAAAGAAACACGACTCCTTCTCGTTCCATTTAAACTATTGATTAGTTAAGCATACCTTATAAGTGTTATAGTAATAGAAATAAAAATGTATTATACATAATTAAAGATTGTACCGACTTTTTCTTCAAACTCCGTTTGGATTGTTACTTTTGGTGTTTAGATATACATTGTATTTAATATTTGAGAAAGCAGAGGCGACTGTGCCCTCAAAGCTCGCAAAGACGACTTGAGCGGTCAGGCGTCCCCGTATCGCCATTGACGAATATCTCACCTACATCGACACCGGAAAGGTCCTGTCAGCCTCCAAGACGACGATTTATATAAATGTAAATCCCAGAAGTTATGACTTCATGAAAGGTGCTTGTTTTTGAAACGTGGTATTTTCAGACTAGAACATATGAACATTTTCGAGGATATTGAAGGTACAGTAAATATGCAACAAATAACTATATTTTGAGTGCAGGCTTTCCGCAAATGAAAAAAAAAACACACTTACAAACTGAAATACTTCTCGTCATAACATATGATTCAGCTTGATATATTGTACAGTGATTGTAAAGTTGGAAACTAACCATTGCAGGATACTGAACTTAAACAGCATATTTCAAATCTCTTGGATTTGAAAAGTAGTCGCAAGAAATCGGTTAAAGTTAGTTAGTTCTTTAATCGTTGAATTTTTCTTTTGATTTTATGGTTAATTTCGAATTATAAGTAGATTATTTTATTAATACACCATTGTCATTTAAGGATTGATCTCATTTCGTTTAGCGTTTATGCTGTATGGACGCGTTTATGCTGTATGGACGCATTTGGGCACGCGAGCAAGGAATCTTCACGAGTGGTGCAGCCACGGGAGAAAATATGACTTTTATGATCACGAGTGTAAAAAGGATAACACTGAAATCGCCCTTTGTTATTCACTCATGCTAATTTTCGGGCATTTAGTATTATTATGTTTTATAATATCCACGCCGGAAGTACATGCTGAAATTGTTGTAAGCGTTTGACAAGCACTAGCAAAACATTGTTTCTCACTTTTGATGATTAAATCTTTATTATTTTGATGATTAAAACAACTATATTCGGTTCTGTGTCATTCAGCGATTACGAAAACTAATAATTAACTACACAAATGTTTTCATAACATACTTTCTTCCAACCAAAACCGAACATGACCCCCAGCGCTCCTACCCACGGAATCCTGAACATCGTTTATTAGGGACTACACTTAATGTTGGACATGAATCCGGATAATCATTTGATCATTTTTATATAAATAATTTAAATGGGGCAACATTAGAAGCAAATACATAACAGACTTATTATTCTGGAACTTTGCAGGTTCACTTTCAAATTAGTATACGGCAGTACTTAACGTTAAAACACATTTTCAGGAACTTGCAGCAGTGCAAACGTTAAGTGTGGTACCGAACTAACCATATTATTGCTAATAGAATATTCACCTATACTTGGAGTGACTATAAAACGTCAAAACCTTTGAACCTTTTTGTGATTTTAAATCATGGAAACACACACTTTCTTTAAACTTCAAACACAACTGAATAGTTCGATGTCAGAACCTTAAAAACTTTATTGAATCCATTTACGTGTGGTTAAGTAATTTAAGATTTGGCAAGCTATTTATTTCCTATTTGGGTAATCGCGATCCCGCCCTTGCCTTTAAAAAGAGAAAAAAAAAACACCGCGATATTTGTTTGATTAAGTGTCGCATACATTATTTAGTATGTTATAGTATAAAAACTCTAGGTAGTCAATGAAAACAGATACGCCGATGCAACAATAAATATTGAATTCATTTCTTAAGACAAACTTATTAAAAAAAGATGAACTCGGGCAAATGTCAAAATTTCGCATTTTTTTCAATTTGTACAGTACATTCTATAGCAAAACCAATAGGTAGTCACAGAAAAAACGTTCTGGGGATGTTTAATGTCAAACCTCGCATCTTTTAATTTATCAAATTTCAAATGAAATCAAAATAGTTGTCCTATACGAACTACTTTGAAAGAAAACAGATAGGAAAATGTAACAAGCAAATGTCGCGTTATTTTCATTGGTAATTAAGAAAACGAGGGATGGGATCACGATGGCCCTAATGGAAATCCGTACGATGGCCCAAATAGGATTCCGTACGATGACCCAAAAAGGATTCCGTACGATGACCCTTATAGGATTCCGTACGATGACCAAAAAAGGATTCCGTACGATGACCCTTATAGGATTTCGTACGCTGACCCTTATAGGTGTCCGTACGATGACCCTTATAGGATTCCGTATGATGACCCAAATAGTATTTCGAACGATTGGCTCAAATAGGATTCCGTACAATGACCCAAAAAGGATTCCGTACGATGACCCAAGTATGAATCCAAACAATGACCCAAATAAGATTCCGAACGATAACCCAAATAGGATTCCGTACACTGACTCAAATAGGATTCCATACAATGACTCAAATAGGATTCCATACACTGACTCAAATAGGATTCCATACAATGACTCAAATAGGATTCCGTACACTGACTCAAATATGATTCCATACACTGACTCAAATAGGATTCCGTACACTGACTCAAATAGGATTCCATACACTGGCTCAAATAGGATTCCATACACTGACTCAAATAGGATTCCGTACACTGACTCAAATAGGATTCCATACAATGACTCAAATAGGATTCCGTACACTGACTCAAATAGGATTCCATACAATGACTCAAATAGGATTCCATACAATGACTCAAATAGGATTCCGTACACTGACTCAAATAGGATTCCATACAATGACTCAAATAGGATTCCGTACACTGACTCAAATAGGATTCCATACAATGGCTCAAATAGGATTCCGTACACTGACTCAAATAGGATTCCATACAATGACTCAAATAGGATTCCGTACACTGACTCAAATAGGATTCCATACAATGGCTCAAATAGGATTCCATACGATGATCAAATAGGATTCTTACGATGATCAAATAGGATTTCGTACGAAGATCAAATAGGATTCCATACTATGATCAAATAGGATTTCGTAAGATGATTAAATAGGATTCCGACCGATGATAAAGTAGGATTTCGTACGATGACTCAAATAGGATTCCGTACAGTGGCTCAAATAGGATTTTGTACGATGATCAACTAGTATTTTGTTCGATGACCCAAATAAGATTCCATACGATTATCAAATAGGATTTCGTACAATGATCAAATAGGATTTCGTACGATGACCCAAATAGGATTTTGTACGATGATCAAATAGGATTTCGTACGATGACTAAAATAGGATTCCGACCGATGATCAAGTAGGATTTCGTACGATGACCCTAATAAGATTTTTTACGATGATCAAATAGGATTCCGTACGATGACCCAAATCGTATTTCGTTATTCCCTTCAATGTTATAAACCTAGCCATACAAAATTTGGCATATCTAGACTTGTGTCGCTCAAAACAAAAAAAAATCTCTATATGATCAAGAGTCATAAAAGCCTAGGTTAATGTTGTTTCGGTGATGAAGTTGTGCACATGGAGATTCACTTTCCATTGAACTTAGTAAAACCAGAGTAATGGCCCTTCAATGAGCAAAAAGTTGCATTTCTGGACGTGTGTCGCTCCAAACTCCAAAAGGTTTCGTTATAACTGAATGTCAATTACCCGCATGTGGTCTAGGATGCACCCTCTATATTTAGTATTGAGAATGCCACTTTACACCGATACGTTGTTTAAGTCTGAGTAATGCACGTACTTTATATATATTATTCTTTCAATTCAGTGCAATACCTCCAATCAGAAAGAGACAAATCATGGATATCCCAGGGATTGAATATTTTCTGCTGGACTAGAACTTTGCTTACTTCCGGCCTGAAGCAAGATGGAGTCCGTGAAAAATTAACGGAAACTAACTTCAAAGAGAGTCAATGTTCTAAGGAGAAACCTTCTTTTTATTTTTTTTTAAATCAATTGGCTTTTAACTGAATTTTAAGAAATTGTATGGTTGTCATATACATGGAACGCTAGAAATGACATTTTTCAAACCTGAAGCGTTGCCTGTATATATAGAAGTGTATGGGGAAATGAATAAGTAGTATACAATTTGGAGTCAATAAATCTTGGATGAATGTTAGTTAGGTGATGAAGTTCTAGACCTTGGGTTTCGTTCCCACTGCACTTAAAGCGCCAGAGTAATGATCCGTCAATTTGTAAAAAATGGCATATCTGGACTTGTTTCGCTCAAAATTCAAACAATTTATGACCAAGAGTCATTTTGGGGAACGTTGTTCCGGTGATGAAGTTGTGCACCTCTGGTTTCGTTTCCCGCTGCACTAGGTAAAACACGATAAATTACACTTGAATTGGCAAGAAATTTCATTTCTGGACTTTTTCGATCAAAACTCTAAAGTCATGAAACTTTTGGGAATTTTCTTCGGGTGATGCAGTTGTGCACCTTGGGTTTTGTTTGAAGCTGCACGTAGAATATCGAGACGGTAAAGGCAATGGAATAGGCAATATTGGCATATTTGGAGTTGTGTCGCTAAAATTATTTCACCTAGAGTCATATAAACATGGGAGAATCTTGTTCAAGTGATGCAGATGCTCACCTGGGGTCTTGTTTCCCGCTGCACATAGTTCAACTTGAGATTTGCCATTGCATTAGCAAACATTGGCACTTTTGTACTGAACTTATAACTTCGCTCATAACTTCGGAATTATTAGTAACACACTCATGATAACTTTCATGAAGTAAATTAATGTCTATCAATGAGAAAACTCACAATTTTGATGCACATTTGTGGAGAATGAAAAACAAAATTATTATCATTATCATTATCATCATTAACATCTCACTATCATCATTACGAAAATACTAGCATGTACACCACACTGATACTGTTAATGTAAAATTTCTATATATG
This sequence comes from Mya arenaria, assembly GCF_026914265.1. Lineage (NCBI taxonomy): Eukaryota > Metazoa > Mollusca > Bivalvia > Myida > Myidae > Mya > Mya arenaria. Next base: position 24,030,512 of record NC_069128.1, read on the forward strand.
CCATTTATTTTGCCGATTTTACATCTTTTGAACAGGATAAAAGTGTTTTGAGCACTAGTAAACATACAATTAAACCTAAAATATGTAAATATATGCCATCTGGGACAAAGGCAACTACGACAAAACGAATTAAGAAGAATTCGGTAAAGTTCAAGGTTATAATGTAAAGATATATAACAATAGATGAATCATGCATTCATTGCATTTGAATTATGATTTTTGCAGGTATAAACTAACCGTGCAAAATTAAGGACACAATCTATAGATTAAGGTATGCACCCATTGGACTCGTAGTTTACTTTGCATATTCATTTCAATGCAGTCAGCTCATGTTTCTTATCAATCACGAGCAACTGACATGCAAAATGTCCGTATTATCTTTTCTAAATGATTGTTCAATTCGTATCATCTTTTCGTATGAAATCCGGGGTGGGGGTGGGGGGTCAGTCAGTCAGTCAATCAGTCAGTACTGGAGAGATAGAATGTAAAATACATTTCAACACGAATGCAATCTAGCTCTTCATGCCGCATTATTATTATATTTCCTATATAATGGAAGAATTGTATATCCATATGTATTAAACTTGACTTCAGATTTTTTTCCTGATATCATGTCATTGCAGATAACTATTTCCAATTGTCAAATGTCTATAGCTTTGTGTAGAACTTGGACGGTAGATGCCATTATATATTTAATATTAGAATAAACACAGTTTGACCATCATTTTTAATTGGATAATGTGGAACACCCGTGTTATTTATCTATATCGCGGATTTTTGTTTGGCAAATTAACGACTCACTTTGTGGTATAGTTTCCGTTCAGGCTTAAAAAAATACATTTGGTTCGGGTTTCCCGACCCTACCTACGGAATAGGCGCCGACCCTACCGTTTTCATAGTCAGTTTGAAATATTTTTTTTGAAAAACTAAAAAAAAAAATAAAAAATAATAATATTTTTTTAAATTGCTTTTCACTTTGTAGTTGAAAACCTTAAATGCTTATACAGAAGATAACTTTAACACCATTATCCAATGATGAAAATGACATTCTTATATAAAGCGTAATAAAAAAAGCCTACCTACCCTACCTATTCTTTAAAAGGATGTAACCCTAACCAAACACTTTTTTAGGCTTAATTATAATGTCAATTTTGTCATCGTGCTAAGTTCTGCATACTTCTTCCAAATATCTGTTGACATAACTAGGGAATTCGCTTTTGGCTTCTCCAAAGGGGCCCCGACCTATGATTCGTAATATATGCTCGTTGTTACTATGATGCAATAAAACCAAAGTAAAGAACATCTCTTCACACATGTCAACCTTTATTCAAAATAAACAAAACAAAATGACAATAGATCATTCTATTCCATTTTATACCAGATGTTTCCACAAAGAAATCGTCGTGGGATTTAATTTTTCTTTTCAATTTTCGATAATAGTTCAGTTTTTTTCCAGACATATTGCACTTGAGTTCATGAAATATAACGATTTCATAATCAACAAAATTTGGTCGCAAAATATTATCTCAAACACTCATGCTATCGCACACGGATGGACCCGGGTACTATTGATGTACCTTCACCGACTAAGACATTATCAGATAATGAATTGAACATAATTTATTACAGTAAATAAATTGATGTTAAGCTCAATTAAAAAGGTTTAAACTAATGAAACAAACATTTCACCTATAGATGACTTAAATAGCTTAACAATATAAACAGTTTAAAAAATGCACCCACATAAAGATACATACGGATTATCACTTCTTAGATCTCATCAATGCTCAAAACAAAACGATGTTATTTACAATATGTTTGGGGTGTTTATAGAAACTTTATCATTGTTTAAAATATTGAAATAATATTTAGGCATCAGTCATATTTTAAAGCTGACCAAATGTAATCCTTTCATATTAATACTAACTCATTTCCTATCGCGGTTTAATTTTGCATATGTTTCAACTTTAAAATAAATCATTTATACTACCAAAATCAATATCCTTTCTGTATCAAGGTTTCTATATTGCATATGATTGGGATATAGTCTATGGCATTCCCCTGTGAAAGTTGACCAGACTCAAATATTTCCCATTGATCCCGCTTATCCCGAGACAGTGACGCCATTATGACAGCCTGCGATGTTTTTGCATGAGTAAAGGAGGTTTTACATAAATCATTAGACTCTTTGCCCTTTTCAAAAAACCTGAGACTTGGTTTCTGGAAATTGGCTAAAGTTGGAGCGATAAACGAACTAAGCGTGAAAAATAAATGTGTGACTGTCTTGGGAATATTCTTAAGATCCACATCAATAGTATGATGCCCGATTCTTCTTTCTGAATCAAGAACATCTCCCGAATGAAGAATTCCGGGGACAATGACACTTATTCGATGGTTGTAATCTATTGTAGCAATATGTTGTCTTTTACTATTGAATATAATACATGATGCATCAAGGTAGTCTTGTCCCTGTTCGGGATAACCCCAATACAGATCAAACACGACGTGTTGAAGATTGTCTGGAATGGAATACAGTCGCACGACAAGGTACACGGTCGAATCTGGAGTAATGTTGTAGTCTTGCAATCTGCAGAGCGCTTGTCCTTCATTGCGTTCCTGCAATATATAACAATTATAATAAGTTTCTCTTATTCCTGAACTTTTAAAGCATGACGATTGGCTTATGGCCTCAAGACGTGACTTTACATATTTTAAAGAGGTGGTATTACGTATATATGCACTTAAGCTTCGGCGCCATGAGAGTATGTCCCATTTAGAGGCTAACGGGACATAACACACAGTGACAACACAATCATAGTTAGAGCAACCTGTAGTACCTTACTTCGTTTTAAGATGATATACATACATACCAGTAACTCTGTGTCGTTATACAGAAGTTTTTGCCTATCTGGGTTGACTTTAACTATTGTCGCTATTCTGTCCTTCAAGGCATCGATTGTCATTCCAGAGTCGAAATCAATTTTAAAGTTTTCGCCCGTCAAAAGAGTGACTTTAAACGCATCTCTATTGACTGTATCTGCCCTTTCGTTGGTCATTCGCAACTCTGATGATGCGTATGCTTTAAATTTAGTGTCCAGTATTGCTTGGAAAAATCGTATTCTTTCGTCAGATATGCAGGCAGTTCTTGCACATCCTGGATGTGGACACGACGAGTTAATTTTCACGGAGTTAACAGTACACTGAAATTTGAAAGACAGTAATCATCAGTTATATACAAGCCTATTTGTTGGGGCTGTGGGCCGCTACCAACCCCAGCGCTGTTAGAACAGCGGTGGTCAACAACCTAATATACATTACCAATATGTTCTTATAACTACGGAGAACTGCTTTCTGCAAGAGTGGCACTGTCATGAGTATTCATAACAATTGTGTTGTGCAGATAATTCGGTGCAGATAAGCTGCGTATTTGCATAGTTTGCGCAATTAAAATAATGAAAAACGCATTTTTTTTTAATATCGCCGAGTCAGAAAATGCATTATAAAAAACAGAATATGCGACTAATATCTAAATGTACGCGGACTGAATTAAAATGAATTAACGTATATATCGATGTTGACTATTTGGTCGCGGCAGGTTTTCTAGATAACATCGGTTTAAAATAGAATACAGGCAAAACAAATTCAAATGATAAAATGTATTTGATGGACATTTGCATTTTGAGTTCGAAGGTGGTTTTACCACAGTCCAGCAACCGTTAGTGTTATGCTAATATACAATCTAATTGCCGCTTATATTTTGAACTGCATTTATTTTGTCATTGCATAAAATATTTGAAAAAAACAACAACAAAATGAAATCGTAAATAAGACTTGGTTTGGACTTTAAAAGTTAATTTCCCATTTGTACCAAATAACAACGGTAAATTGTAAAAAGACCATAACACTTAACAAGTATGAAACAATTTGGAAGGATGTGTGTTTGAAATTTTTGGTGTTAAATGAAGAAGTGTTACTCAATTAAAAACTAAAACATCAAATTGATATATCAAAGAATATTACATTACGGATGAAGTCCTCTTCTGATAAACAATAACATTTGAAAGTATGTTTTATAAAAAAAATACATGCTTAAGGCGCATGGTACCCTTTAAATTTGTTAAAATGATCGCAACATCAAGAATCAAAAATCCAAGAATGCATTGGCATTTTTAACTAAATTGACTGTAATGATTAAGACCAAAAATGCATATGACTGAGATACTGATAATAATATAAGCGATTTTTTGGCCCTTTTTGACTGTTATGTTTGGCCACAGTGGTATTAATGGGAACATCCGATTTATAAAAGCTAATGTATTGTTATCTTCCTTAATCATAAGCAATTTTTGGTTTTGACCATACATGTCCAATGATTAAAACACGATAACACATTATCATTTTTTCATCAACCTATACTTTAAATTCATGTTAAACTGAAATTATATAAATTGTTCAAGCTTCAGCGTTTCACTACGTTTAAAGCGTTTTATTTAATGTGAAAGTATACGTCTGAAATTAAAATAAAAATGAATAACATAAAAAAGAGTTTTTAAGTCGCAAAGATTGTCCAAGTCATAAACACAGCGAATAAATATTACAGTCATGTATTCGAAAACATATACACCTGAACAAATCAAGGAGGATACATGAGTACAAGGATCCATACATTAACGATACGCTCAAGTGACATTGCAATTAAAAATGTGTAAAATAAACTGATTCATTTCACCTGCAGGCGGGTCTTCTGTTAACAAAATAGCACCAAAACACTTCATATGGTCAGCACATTTTGTTGGCATACCGTTTAAGAGATTTAACAGTTTTCCACCAAACTATGTGATTCTCATTTCAGACTTGCATTGTATGTCAAAACCAAATCCAGCCTCATACACACGTAGGAAGGTCTTAAATATATTGGTCTGAATCTATATAATAACAAAATTTGAAACACAATCTGTTCACTTCCTGTTGTTTTGTACTTAAATAAACAAAAAAAGGGTTTAGTTCAACCTCGATACAGAATCACTACAAGGATTTTTTTTAAATTATTCAAACATAGACCTTTTTACTTTACAGGTAAATGTGTCATTTAAGCGTCATTTTAAATTACCGAACTGGATAATACATACTCACAAATCGTCACTAAAACAAAATATAACAATACATACCCTTAAACAGAAGAGAGTGGGGTGGTCACATTGATCCGACACATTTTCAGGGGCAAATTCATTCGGGAGTTTAGACTTGTTGCAAATACTGCACTCCATGTTTTATTTTCAAATGCTTAACTGGCATGACTATCAATATCCACTGGATGACCGCATTACAATTAATAGTTACAAGGGCTGTTTCAAAATTCAATTATGATTAAGAACGTGTATTGCTGTCTCAATTCATTTCAAGTCAATATCCCTTTTCCTAAATAAGGGAGATACGGAATATATATGAACGAACAATATGCATTACTCACGTCATGTGAACCATAGCTAAATAATTATTTACACATTCTTGTCAATGATATAACCCTGGTGGGTTTTAGATTTTATAGAATCAAGGAATATCGTCGACAAATCATGATTAACAATTGTATTGTGTTCCATGACGTGACAAGCAGCCCATAAAATGTTGTATTTTTTCATTTTAAGGATCAAGACTGATTTTACTCAGCTGATGACACAGGCAACTATTTAAAGTAAGCCAGGAAAAGCTGTTGTGATCTACATAATACATTAAATTCTATTGGTGTTAATGCTCTTTTTAACTTCTTATTTTTGTATTGTGTCCAAATTGACTGAATATCGTTTGTAAATATTTATGTTGACACTCTTGATAATTTCAATATTTCTTCATTCCATTTTTGCATAAAACACTCTACAACAACGCTCCTATATAGACGTTCAGGTGATGCGGCGCCTTGTTTATTGTCTGTTAGGTTATTGCGCGCACACGCACACACACACGCGCGCGCACGCACGCACGCACACACACACACACATTATGAATTATTTTTTTAGTATTTCAGGAAGTAAAAAATGAAACGGAAAATGCATATGTATTATTCTTGCTATTGGCATAGAGATTAGGCGACTTCTGTAGAGGAAGGAGGACTACCATTTAAACACATAACCGCATTAAACGTTTACTTTAAAAACGTTTAGATATACCGGCTACCGGGCCGCTAGGGTACATTTTGATCAGCCCATACAGAACAGATCACCATTCGAATCTAAACTTGAGCTATGTGACAAAATAATCTATTAACGATTACAGTTGTTAAAGGCTGTTGTTTTAAAATTTCGCTTTTAAAATGTTACGTTTATACCCTAGTTCGAAACCAGATAAAGTTGAACTGATGTTTATCTTTTTTTACATATATTTTACAAAACGAAACTATTCCTAAACTATTTCGGAAAGTAGGTAAAAGCTTCCTTTAGACATCCCTGTCTACCCTATTCAATTACGGTTTTGATTTATTTATGCTTTTCGTTGCTTTATTTAAGAAATGTATATTGGTGGAAGTATATCCTGACAAGCTCAACATTTGAAGCAGTTTTTTTTTATTTCAGCCCATTTATTGTAAAAACACGAACAGTAACACACATGGTGCTGTGATGAAATAAAACCTGACGTCACATGGCTACCGTGTGGTTCTATATTCCAATTAAAAACAATTATTGATTTTTTTATGAACTTTAGCTAAGATATTAACACCTCAGTACTCCAACGAACGGCCTTTCGGCTATTGTGAACACAACATCTTTGGATATGTTCGAATTGGAAGTCATCGCGTGTCAATGTAAATAGCGTGCTGTTGATTTTCATGTGTTCGAAACGTAGTCTATAGGTAACACAATTAACTTGCAATCCAGGGGTCGCAGGTTCGATTCCCCGCCGCACAATTAAGAAAACTTCTTATCGTTTAAAGGGGGGGGGTCCCGTGTGACAGTGCTAAACACTAGTGCACGTTACAGAAGCAGGGTAGGTGTAACCAGGGTCTGAGCACTTGGCTCCAAAAATCCAAAATGACTAACAGTCATATCAGATTACTTGCTGAATAGACCTTGTCCCAGTGCGAGTATAAAAAAGTTTATACGACACCACCTTGTAATGAACATGTTGAAAAATGTTCATTTACGATTTGTTAAATGTATTGTTGGCATTCGCGTTTCAATTTTACGTTAAAATAAAATTTATCTCGGAAATATTTTGCCTGTAGGAATAAAATGTGTTAACCGGTCTGGTCGTTCTATTAACTCTATGGGTGAGAAAGAATTACCGTAAGGTTTTCTTAAACAAAATTACTTATTTTATTTAATTCTGAAGAGAGATAAAAATAATGTTTGTTGATTTCAGTGTAAGATCGTATTTTATTGCACGAGTGTTTTTTCACGGGTGGTGAGGCTATATGGTAACACAGCCGTATGACGTCGAAAAGGCCTGAGTTTGGAAAATTACCTACGCTGCTGTGTTATCTGACGATATGACAAGGGTCTAACGCAGGCAAATTTTTGTTGTTGTATTGAACGGCCTTTACGGTAATTATTGCTTATTTGGAGGTATTTAAATTAAACGTTCGAACACAACACCTTTGACCGAACGTTAAATTTATTAAATACCCCAAACACATGGCTATCGATAGGGTCAAAGGCTGCTGTTTTTGTACCTGACTTTGTAAATATATCGGTCAAAAAAATCGCGAGAATACTCATCATTATTTTAAAATTTAAATTGAATTGATTTTTAAAACAATGAAAAAAAAAGAAACAGCCTTTAATGACCTTATGGTGTCAGGCTTTATAAACGATCAACATTGTCAAGGGCGAGATAGTTACCGACAGTGGAGCGCGCATGGCACAATATGGACGTTATATGTTATGATGAACATTTTATAATCAAATAAGACTCTGGTGAATCTTGTAAGGACAGTGGTTAATCATGGCCACGGGGAGGGCGCGGATGAAAAAGGATTATAAAAGTAAGTCTTCAATTCTTATCTCTTTAAAACTTCATGTTCAAGCGAAGGATTTAGATCAGCAGTTAAATATTTTTCCAATTGCGAAAGGGCATTTTTATTTAGTTATTTTTTTTTAAAACTAATATAAATCAAAGTTACATCAAACACCAAAATAGTGCAAATCGCGCTCTTTAAAAAGCACTCCACTAAGTTTAGAGTAACTAATACTAATTTGATCAAATTTCAATTAGATTGATCTGAAAGAATATGAAAAACTATATGTTCCGAGTTTGTGCATTTACATTTGATTATCTCATGAAAGATATATTGTTGTGTTTTTGATATCCTCAGCATTGCAATAATGTGCATATTATCTTATCAATCTACGCCATCAGAATAAAATTTGTCAGGGCTGACTTGATGAATACATCAGCATTCCTTTGTCTTTATACTAAGTGGAAATTGTGAGATGAGCTTAATATCAATTGAAATTACGTCACATAACTAAGTGTTAGAACTGTTGATGTGTGTTATGTGCTCCAAGTGTGGTTTTTATGTAAATATGTGTAATTGTGTGCTAAAGATGTGAAGACGACAGGTCTTTGAAATCTGCAAACAATTAGTGATATTTACTAACAATCTGTCGAATGATGTTGCAAGTAGTAAGCTGTGAATTATGCATGATATCAAAGCAATACAACAGTATGGACAATGTTGTTGCAGCATGTTTTGACTAATGGGATAAATAATCTGCACATCCTCCACTGAGACTCGTACAAACTTGCTATCCATCGTTATTCAATCCTCCATCTGCAGATCGAAGATTTTAATTAAGGAATGAATTGCGGGGTTGATGTCATTATCGGGGTATGAACGCAATTGGGTTGGTCAATGTGTGTGGAGTCCGAAGGACTCCACGCGTACTTTGACCAACCAGATTACGTTCATATCCCCGATAATGACATCAACCCCGCAATTCATTCCTTATATTTACACCAATAATTCATTATCTCATTCAAGAATTGTTAAAAAATTCTTCATTTCATTTAAGAAAACCTTTAAGTAATCCGTTTTTACCCATTCTGTAAATAGAACGACCCGACTATAACCGGAAACATTTTTTTCAAATGACGTCACAATAACGCGGGAATAGATCAACCACTTTAAATCACTTTAAAAGGTAAAATCGAAACACTTCTGGTACCCTTATATTTAAAATATAATAAACTAACACTTTTAAAAACGTTGATCTATATTTTACGGGACCTGCAGACACAATACAACCAATAACAAGATCAATAGCTTTCATGTATATTGTTATGCAATGAATTACGATCCAAACACATCCGAAGATGTTGCGTTCATCGATTGATGAACGCAATTGCCGAAAGGAAGTTCATTTAAGGAATGGAAGTTGAGGTGTAAATATTTGCATATCACATACATCTCTCAATGCTGTACGTCAATAAATCAGTCTCGAAAATCACCTTACTATTCCCCAAGTCCCTTAGCACTTTCAATGCTCTGATTTCTGGAAAACAATCGCAAATATGTAGACAGCGAGGAGTAGGCACTGACGACATTCATTACGGAATATGTCAGTTCAATATTTACAGGCGATTTAACGCCTTTTTACAACTTATGCACTGCTTATGAAGTGCCAATAATAACCAAGTTCATGTGTGCACCTTCCTTTGCAATACCTCCAATTGACGGAGGTTGTATCACAAAATTTAACTCAAGATAGGTGCGAATGTTATCAGCATCAAATGAAATTATATATATATGTATACCATCTGCTCATTAATTGAACCTGTTCATTACTCTCAACACCAACTATACTATATCCCCAAGTCTACCACCACTCTCAGTGCTTTATACTAAGGAGAACACTAAAGTAATCCCGTTTCTGTTTTTTTTGTGCAACAAAAGTCCTCCGTACATAAATGCAGCCAAAACTAGCTCAATCTGATAATCATTTTAACTGTTTGTCCCCCTTTTCAACTAAACCAGGACTCAAATGGCATTTTAAGCATCAAATGTTGCGGTTCTACGAATCTTTACACTCATTTCAAGTTCTCGCAGTCAATTTTTCACCAACGCTTAACATATTGTGTGCTCATAGGAATAATGCAGACAAGATAAATACATTTAATAGAGATAATTTGTCACAAATATAGAAATGCAATTCACCCATTGCCCCAAATGACACTTTTAAACAAAGCAGTTTGGTATAATGCCAGATCAAGGCGTGCAGATCCAAACATGATTGTGACCAACCTGATCTACCCATCCGTTTAAAGTGACACTCTTTTCAAATCAGTACATACACATGTATCACAAACATCAATTTTCACTGATAAACCTTTAACTACTTACTAAATAATGCATTTGTGGGAAATATTTATTACTGATAACAAGATTGTAACCGTTTAATAGCAGAAAGTGCAAAATTATTAAATGATAGGTGAATGCTAAAAGATTTAATGTGATCTACTATAAGGTAGAAATATCGTGTTTTCTGCTCATTTCTTTCAAATTAAACTCGGTATCCTTCATAAGACCCATTGCTTTTGACATTAATTAATTAAGTAAGAGTGCATCTTTAAGGCGAACATTTCACCTCGACACTGACTGAAACATGAAGCTGGAGCGCGCTTATGGTTTGAACGTTAAAATAGGGAACAGTTTACTCGATCAGGGATAGCAATTTACCAAAAGCCATACTTTGTACCATACAGCAAGACCATACTTAAAAATCACTAAGTCCTTTTCATCAGCAAATTGATAAAATTAAGTTTTCAAACACAATGGTGTATGTATTTCTAACACATCTATTCAGTATGATATACGAGTTAAAATTATTCCATAGCACAGTTACTGAAAGATTTCAAAGAAATAGGTGAACGTACTAAGTCCTTAAATATTTCATCTTTGACTAATGGTCTTTGAAGATTGCAAAGGGCTGAAAGCACTGCATTTTCCTGTCTATTTTCGTAACATATTTTATCTTCGGTTGCAATTAAGCACTTTGGTTGTCTTTCTCAACATGAATGTAAACGGAAGCGTCTCTTAAGCTGATATGTGCATCCAACCTTTCATAAAAGCATACCACAAAATAAAATGCCAGCTGCTAAATTCAAATGTCATGACAATTTAGTCTAAGGTCTAACCTACAGTGAGCCATTGTGAAAATACTAATTTGTTACTGGACACGAGGTCCTTTAGCTTGATCAATGCTACAGGAGTCGTACAGGACCTCCAAGAATGTTACAGGACCGAATAACTTTACGACATAACAAATTGCACTGTTGATGATTCAGGGCTATTATTTATGAATTTTATAATTCTTGTATAATAAATGTATAATCGATTTAAAAAAAAAAATGATGAGACCCCCCCCCCCCCCCCCCACAAAAACAATAGTGTTTAACTTTGTTGAAGCAAATCACACAGGGACTTGAATGCTCTACAAGTGCACTATGTTTAGGCTATAATAATGTGAAGATATATTGTCAATCTAAAAGCATTGCGCATTTTGCGTATAACATAAGTCGATATACAAACTGTCCGGTTTTATTCAGTGACTAATCCGAAAGCAGGTTTCGTTTCCGCCTGTCAGAAGTTTGCATGTAAGCTTGTATGTACAGTGCTCCAGGCATAATTTGAAAAGGACAACGTGCATGGTCAGAAAGGGAAATGACTTATATTCAATTCATAGTGTGTATGTGTTGTTACTACTTTCAGTACTAATATAGTTTGACATGAATAGCGTAGCTGTTATCTTTAGTGTCAAAACTAAGTATATTCATTATCTTATACTTATGTAACGTGTGCAGAGTGTACCGAGCGGCTGTACCCTATTTTATCAAACTTATGGCAGAACATTATTATATAAATGTCAAAAGATGAAACAATGTAAAAAATGCTCAAGGTTACTTAACCTTTTGATTGTGTACAGATGATTTTGATTGAGATCCAAAGAATAATCACTGAACAATTATAGGATATAATTATAAGAAGTTTTGTATAAGTAATTTTCCTTGTGGCCTCTTGCCTATAATCGATTTATTTACAATAAATTTAAAACTTACTGCAATGACAGTGATCGCGGTGAATTAACAGAAAGCTGGGCATTCTTGCATAAAACACAGAGTTGTAACTGAACTGTCTTTGTTATGTTGCCACTTTTTAGCTCACTTTAGCCGTAGGCTGAGGGTGAGCCATTAGGATCGATGAATGTCCATCGTCCGTCGTCTGTTGTCCGTCGTCCGTCCACACTTAGTTGATTAACACTCTAGAGGTCACGTTTTCGCTTTAATTCTCACGAAACTTGGTCAGGATGTTTGTTGAGGTAATTAATCGGACAAGTTCGAATATGGGGTCGCCTAGGGCGAAAAATTATGCATAACATGATCCCAAAATACAAAAAATCTTGTCAGAAATGTTTTTTGTTGATTTCCAGCTCAAATTCAAATATTGGTCATATGTGGTAAACTAATAGGTCACAGAACCCAAATATGAAAAGACCAAGGTGAGAGAGCCCAAATATGGAAAAACCTTGTTAACACTCAAGAAGTCCTGGAAATTTGTCAGGAACGTTGTTTGGTTGATTTCTAGCTGAAGTTCAAATATGGATCCTCTGGGGTCAAAATTAGCTCACAGAGCCCAAATATGGAAAAAAACACCTTGTTAACTCTCTCGAGGTAACATTTTCATTCCAAATATCCTGGAAATATGTCAGAAATGTTGTATCGTTGATTTCTAGCTTAATTTCGAATATGGGTCATTTGGGGTCAAAGCTAGGTCACAGAGCCCAAATATGGTAAAACCTTTAACACTCTAGAGGTAACATTTTCAGCCCAAATATCCTGGAACTTAGTCAGAAAGGCTGTTTTGTTGATTTCTAGCTCAAATTCGAATATGGATCATCTGGGGTCAAAAACTAGGTCAAGGAGACGAAATATGGTAAAATCTTGTTAAAACTGTAGAGGTAATTATATAGCATTTTCAGCCCAAATATCCTAGACACTTGTCAGAAAGGTTGTTTCGTTGATTTCTAGCTCAAGTTTGAATATGGGTCATCTTGGGACAGAATCTAGGTCACAGAGCCCAAATATGCGAAAACCTTGTTAACACCTTGAGGTAACATTTTCAGCCCAGATATCCTGGAAATTTTTAAGATTTTTTTTCGTTGATTTCCAGCTCAAATTCGAATATGGGTCATCTTGAGTTAAAAACTAGGTCACATAGCCCAAAGTTGAAAAGACCTAGGTCACAGAGCCCAAATATGAAAAAACCTTGTTAACACTCTAGAAGTAACATTTTCACTTTTAAGTCATGCTCGAATATGGGTCATATGTTTTTTTGCTCTACTGGTCAAAGGCGAGAAGAGCTTATTCGATGGTAATGTGTACGTGGTATGTGCGTCCGTGCATGCATCAGTGCGTTAGTGCGTCAGCGCGTCAGTGCGTCTGTAAACAATTGCTTATAAACACGATACATTTTTCATTGTATTTCGATGAAACTTGTACAATATGTAGATAAACATCAAAGCTCGTTTTCTTTCGAAATTCCGCTAGATCCGCCAATTCATTACTAGATTATGGTCCTTGAAAGTATAAAAAATGCATTTTTTGACTGTGACATATTGACCTACTTTCTTATTTTTGAAGCTGCAAAAACGAAATTTGGACCATGTGTTCAGTTTTGCAAACGAGCATTTATGTTGTCCTATATTGACCTACTTCCTTATTTTTGAAGCTACAGCAACAGCTACAGCAGTAAAATTTGTACCATGTGAACTGGTTTGAAAGCAAATGTTTATATTGTACCTAGATGACATTTTCTGTGACCTCTTGACCTAGTTTTTAAAGTTATAGCAATACAATTTTGACCATGTGTACAGTTTTTCAAACAAGTATCAATGTAGTTTTTGAATGACCTTAAATGTGACCTCTTGACCTACTTACTTATTTTTGAAGCAACTGTATTAAAATTTTGACCATGAGTACAGTTTTGAAATTATTGTTTTTTTTCCTCGGATGACTATGACTTGGCACACATTAAAATGATTCATGTTACTAATCTGCTTACAACATTTTATGTCCTCACATGTTGAACGGGCAACCAAAACACAGAACGTGAACTATATGTTTGTTGCGTATTACCCATACATACTTGCTCTGGATTGAAAATGACCACAAGAGCCATGCCAGTGGAGCATAATAATGCCCTCAAGGGCCTTTTGTTTTTATTGTTATTGCATTGTTTAAATCATTGAAGGTACCAACTTCAAACTTCATGAACATTCAAATTGGTTGTCCGGTTAGCGCAGTGGTTAGCGCACTCGCTTCTCACCAAGGCGACCCGGGTTCGATTCCCGGCCTGGGCGCATGTGAGTTTGGTTAGTGGTCACCAAGCCGGACAAGTGGGTTTTCTCCGGGGTCTCCGGTTTCCCCCACAACACAAGACCACACTCTCGCGCAACATCGTGCCAACGAGAGTGATTAATATAAGTTGTTATAGCTTGTTTCACAATCGTTGTAAAATTAAATAAAGTTTAAACTAAACTTCATGAACGTATTCACAGTAAATTGTGATTATTTGTAACGAGTTATATAAATCCAACCTAAATATTGGAAACGTTATTGTCCTTTGTATCATTTTTGAACAAATACATATTTGTCATGTTTTTACAAGCCTGTTTAAAAAACTTGACATATAATAATCCCACCTATGGTGTATGGTAGGGTAGACAGGCACCATCCAGTATGTAGTCCGATCAATTACTTTTTAACACTTTATCCAATCATGACCAAATTTGGTCAGACTGTGCATGAACGTGTTTAACAAAATTGCTGTAGTTACCCGAGAGTTATTGCGCTTTAATTATAGAAATTACCTTTAATTGATTTTCTCCTATCAATAACTTTTTAAGCACTTGTCCAATCATCACAACAGAGAATGAGAATGGGCATAATACATCAGAGAAGCCAATTCCCTGTTATTGCCCTTGAAGTATCAACAAGTCTATAACACAAAGTTTTACTCAGGTGAGCGATATATGGGCATCTTGGCCATCTTGTTTTAAAAAGGAAAGCTTAACAGTTATGAATACTAGATAGCCGAGCTGTTTTTGGATATACATAAAGGGAAGTTCACTCACTTTCTTTATGACTGCAAGCACTCTAGATCTAAGTACGCTCCAACTACTTCAAACAGAAAAATAGAGCTGTCTCTGAAAGACCGTAGAAGTTGCAACTATACCTCATAGGATAGCTGAGCTTTCCAGCAAAAGCATAAAAGTGTAGGCTTTAAATGTAATATCGTATGAACTACAGTATCGTTCAGCAACAACCCGGTCAACTCGTCAGCTGTTAACAACGTTAAAGCGGAGCTTGCAGTAAAGATAGCTAATATTTTAGAAGAGCAACTACAAAGTTTAAGTTGATTAATACCAAATCTTTCTTCATATTTACTGGTTGGTAACTGCATCTAGAATGACAATATGGTGGTGTGTAAGCTAATTTATACTCGCACTCATGCATTGCTCATTCGACGAGTGTTCCGGAAAGATTGCTAATCATTTTAGGTTGTTGGAGCATAGTACACAGACAGAATGTAACCCTGGTTAGAGCACACTGGTTCACAGTGGCTTGATGACAAAGGCTCATTAAAGTCGCAATAAATAATTTCAACTAGCCAAAATTATATTTTATACATACTTGAACATGTATATCACAAAAATAATACATTGCCATAAACATAAAACGAGATTTGACAAAATTCAAAAATACCCTATACTGTAACATGAAACAAGTGAAGAATGTTCGCCCGGCGAAAAGGTAAACAAAGACCAATTCTCGTCGAAAATTATATCTTCTTCGTAAACTAGAAACAAAATTCCTGGCTCATAGATGCAGTGGCCCGTTATATACACGTTAAAACTGGTATTTTTGTCGAGAGAAACAGTTTACGACGAAAATGCTTCAAAATGCGAATTATCACAAGCGCTAGCCAGACATTGTTCTGTCAAAATGCCGTGGTACCCCTTCATCGATTAGCGAAAGCGACCGAAGGGCAGAAACCACCGGAACACTCAACATTCTTCACTTGTTTCATCTTACATATATAGGGTATTTTTGAATTTTGTCAAATCTCGTTTTATGTTTATGGCAATGTATTATTTTGATGATAAACATGTTCAAGTATGTATAAAATATAATTTTGGCTAGTTGAAATTAATTATTGTGACCTTAATGAGCCTTTGTCATCAAGCCACTGTGCACTGGTTCATTAACGCGTACCAGTGTATAGCACTGTCACACGGGACCCCCATTTAACGTCCCTCGAGGAAAACGATTTGTATTTTTTTAGTGGAGCGACGGGGAATCGAACATAGAAATGGAATGACAGTCATATTTGTTACCACTAACCTACGGATCCGCCACACTATTATTCAAACACGGCATTGAATAGCTGCGAAAGGCGCTCGAGCAAAGCGATGCTTTCATTAGTCATTTAAACTGAGTGTTTATTGGTTGAAAACCAACCACTTTGATTGGTCGCAAGCAGCATTCTGATTCGACAAAATTATTTTTATGTAAATAAGTATTAAATATGATGGCTTGCGAGATTCGATATGTATCAATTAAAGTACCGAATATGAAAACGACGTATTATAAGTTAAACAAACAAAGGCGATTTATATCAATCATAAAACCTTTATTAAAATATTTCGATCCTTAATATGTTTCTTTTATAAACAATTACAAAGTTATTAACCTTTAACAGTTCGAGTATGACTGTCAACAGGTTTGACGATTTGGCAATCAAAATAAAAAGCGAAACAACCTCCGGGTTACAGTCAACAGCTTTACACGGCTGTGGTAAAATGCGTCACACTTATTTCTGAAAATTGCCTGGACAATATGTGCAATAAATATCAAGTAACGTTTACAGCTGTTTTGTAAATTAAGTAATCATCAAAAGAGAGCACTGTTAAACTAAAGTTCACAGTGGGGCGTGGGCGGGGACTGAAAAGGATCGCAGGGCTCACCCCTCTTTTAAATCATCGCTGGTAAACTGTATGCATCACCCAGATACATACTGTACTGAGCAACCCTTAAGGTTTACCGGACTTTGTGACATTTCATCAGATTTGTCTAAGGGCCGATGGTGTTTCGCAATGACTGTCCATTTTCAATATAAAAGTATATGCTCAGATGCTCTTAACTTGTAAGAAAACACGTTAGCATTGTCGATGGAACCATTAACACGGAGAAGTTCAAGCAAATGTGAAACACAGGGGAGTATCGCGTGATCGCTATAGTACATCAGCTGACCAAGATGGCGAATAATTCGCCCGCTTCAACATATAATTTCGTCAATTATGGATGATGAATATTAAGGTAGGCCCATACAGGACCCACATGGTTAAGAATGCTCAGATGGGACCCATATAGCTGCTCATCTATATTAATTGGATACACACAGGGAAACGAAGATCATTGTTATATGAAAATATGTAAACATCGATACTATGTGAAAAAAGATTCATTATTTCATGCATCGGCTTCATATCTTTTGCCGTGATATGTCCCCGATAGGTCCCATATGGTTCCCATATACTCGGCATTATCATTATAGTAGGGCAGTGTTAGATGGAAAGGCACGATGTTGTGGTGATGATACATAAATACACCAATGAGCAAATATTGTTTCGTATAATTTTTTCAACTTCTTAAATTATAGATATTAATCTTTTGCAATTGTGTTTTAGTGGCAGTTTAGTCACAAATTAAAAAAATATGCCGAATATTTGTCACGCGATATTTTATTGACACGCGAATGATAAACGCGATTGAGCGTAAAAAAGGGTAGGCGTCTTTAAAGGAGAGGAAAAGGTTCTTAATTTACTTTTAAAACAAGTTGTGTTTATATTTATAGTATTCTGATTTTAAACTAGTGAAATACTGATGACTTTCATGTAGAAGAATTGTTTGTGCTTCGAGTAAAGGCATTCGGGATCGTAGATGGCAAAACAAAACAGAACTAAAAAAAACAACGATCTATATGTGAATAGGCTCCCCACAACTGCATGAACCATTAATTTGTCGTTGTATTTTTAGGTTTGATTTGTTTTGCCATCTCAGCATCTGCCATCCCGAATGCCCGAATAAAGAACTTTTTTACATCGTATCGATGTTTACATATGTTCATATAACAATGATCTTTGTTTTCCTTTGTGTATCCAATTAATATAGATAAGCAGCTATATGGGTCCCATCTGGGCATTCTTAACAATATAGATCCTATATGGGCCCCATATGGGCTTTTGCCCAGATTCAGCCCAAATGGGACCCATTTAGCCTTACTTGCTGGGATACAGGTATAATATAGTAATAAACTAAAATTACTAGATTTCTAGAGTAAGAATCGAATATAGGGTATGATTGGACTATATTCTTACTGAATGTAAAGTATAACACATAATTTTATACAATACATTATACATGTAATATCGTACAAAAAGTGTACTCCGTTAACTTTGCACATCAAAATTGTTTAAAGAGGTATAGGGGCTTATAATACAAGGGAGTATTTATATTAAAATATACTTCGAAGGCACTTGAGAACTTGTCGGAAAAGTAATTTAAGTTTGGACAAACTTGTGGTGCAGCATAATCTCTAAAGAAGAGAACAGTATATACTTATTAATGAGAAATGCTATAAACATAAAATCATTCGGACAATGTACCCGTAAATACTTTGTACGGACATTGTACTCGCTTTGAAAATTGTTCAGAACTTTTGTAAAACACGGAATTATCACTTGAACATTACATCGAAGTATACATTTGCACGTTTAATCAATATATTGTAGAAATTAGTTTTATATACCTGCTTTTTGCGCTAAAACACACGGAATTCAGACTTATACGGACAATATACGCACAGAAATAAAATTTGTATCGAGTTTCAGGCTTAAACTAAGCAAACCTCCGAAAAAAAAAACAAAAAAAAAACACGCGAGTAAACTGTGTTACAATGCGGGTACTCAGCGCCTATTCTGAAAAGTCTGCCTTAATATTCACCATACGTAAATTCCGAAAATATACGTTGAAGCGGGCGAATTATTCGCCATCTTGTTCGGCCGATGTATTATAGAGATCCTCTCGGGTGTAAAATCTTGAATCCAAATCAGAAGAAAAGAAGCACGTTCAAGCTGACTTCTGGAGAATACGGCAAATAATGATTCTAGGGTTTACCTCCTCAGCAAGCGGGTTTTGAAAATGTATTTGTGTGTAGCCCATGTCCAACTCGGGAGTAAAGTTGTCCTCCTGCGGAACATCTCTAACAAACTTAAAATAATGAATGAAAATAGAACTTAGACATGCTTTAGATTTAAACCTAACTGGTCCGAGAATTGAGATGACAGGCTGTTTGATAAAATGAATATTTGTTGCAGAGCAGTGTCCTGTAGATTTTGCAAATTTTAAAACCTTACTTGCTAGAATAGTATTGACGGATATACTTTTTGTAGTTACACAATTAGGGTTCAATGGCGTATGATTGTTTATAATAAAAAGTGTGACGTCATAACGCTCGCACCCAATTGGGCAATCGCCCCCCCCTCTCTCTCTCTCTCTCTCTCTCTCTCTCTCTCTCTCTCTCTCTCTCTCTCTCTCTCTCTCTCTCTCTCTCTCTCTCTCTCTCTCTCTATATATATATATATATATATATGTATAGGATTTTAGCCAGGATTTAAAAATGAGATAAAATGTCAGAAATTGAATATTATTGAACCATTTATCTGGCTTGAACTGCCAGGTATGTTAAATGTTAATAGCGTATGTTTTTACTATCTAATAATAGGTTTTAAACATAAGTACAAATTATTTAATTGTCTTAATCATTTAATTATGTAAAGGCAAAAATACCCATACTGGTCTTTATAAGGGCAGAAAGGTGCTACTGGTGGGAAAATTGCACATTTTACATAATGGCACCTATCATTGCCATGACAAAATAAATAAAAGGGTAAATGACAATTGTCGTCTACTGCTTTCCGCCACATACTGCTCTCCAACCGCATAATTCATAAAAAATGTACTGAACAATGGAAACAAAACAAAAAGAGCTGTTTTTTTCTATCCGAATATGAGCTTGCCAGAATGAGTGTTTACTGTACAGTTCGTTATGTAATTATGTTATTCCTCGTTTGTTTATGATTTCTTGTGCAAAAGTAGAATAAAAAATATTCACGATTTTTAACCAAAGCCTGGCCAGGATGACTATAATCCATGCTACTCAACCCTGCTGTTTCTGTCGACATTTTTCTATAAACAATGGAATCAATGCATGTTTGTGTCACATATTTCTTTTTGTCAACATAACGCTCGATGTTGCTGCGTCCTATTATGGTCCATTGTTTCATTCTATAACCTTTAACCTTTTAAAGGCATAATTATTGAATGTCCTTGGCGTTTTAGCGACATCAGATTTCAAGGGAGATCATTTGCAGGAGTTTAGCAGCCAATAAGTACTTTTACCACAAAACAAGTTCTGGTAAACGAATATCAATATATTTGTGAAAACGCTGATCGTCACGGATGTCAAACCAAACAATGATATTTTATATATTATTAATTCAATCATTATATTTATTAAATAAAACAGACATCCACTCATCGTTAAGTATTAAGTTATATATTTGTTATAGTTTTGGACCGTTTGTTTCCTTTTACTTACCTGTTCTTGAACAGAACATTGCCTTTTCACTGTAAGTTGGTGCTTGCCAAGGAAGAGTTGTTTATTGCAACTTCAGGTCTGAAATACTTCAATTTTAACAACATTCATAGGCGATTGATTGCTTATTTACACCTTAATCCATTCAATATTGCTTATTTAGTGTCGTTAAGTTCATATACAAGATAAGGAGAAAATATACATTTCAACTCATAAACTAAGTCGTAAACGAGAAACTGCTGTCCCCATTTAATTTCGTGCACTTTCCTCCGCCAAAATAATGATTCATAGAAATTTCTAGTTTTTCATTTTCAAAATGTGACGTAGTTTTAATTACAGAAATCGACTCCCGACTGTTGTGTATGTTCAAATCAAAATGAATTTATATGGATACCGTATGTTCATTAATTAAACATTTCCTGAAATTCATACTAGCAATTCATTCCACTATTGATTTTACTGAATAATGGCCATTTGATTCAACCTCAAACACAATTCACTCATTTCGGACTCGGAGAAATATTTTGGGATTCCCCAAGTCTAAGAATACCTGTGTTTGCCAATCTATATCACTCTATACGTTGTGTTCTTATTTTAAGGATTACCGTTTTCGGAAATTTCTATTTATCATTTATCATCCTGAGCATCTTAGCCAATGACCTGTTCTTGTTTATATCACATAAGCTTTACAGACATGTACCAGGAAATAAATATTGCTTTAGCGGCGAATTGTGTATATTTCCTGGGAGAGGTCTGTTTCTTATGTTTGAGTATGTTTATAATCCCGCACTGCTTGAATTGTTACTCCTGAAAGAAATGTCAATAGCAAGAAAATACTTTCATATTGTGAAAGCAATTGGTAACGTAAACAACATGCCAAAATCCTATAGGCTTCTTCTGGCCCTCCCTAAAATGGTGTATTGTTTTTTGTTTGAAACACTCTGTTTGGATATACATGCGGTTCTCTTCGAGATAATTTTCTAAATCTGTTATTGTAATTGCGCTCAAATCTAGATTCGAATGTAATTTAGGATGAACAATTGAGGACAAAACACGTGTAGCACCGTCACTCCAATTTTTTTCCTATACACTATGCCGTTCAATCGTATATTTACAAAGTCAAAACAACCACGTCCGATAATACAAGTTTTATTGTTGGCAACTATTTGTTTCTTAGTTGTCAATTAGTTTGTTCTATTAATCGAGAGCAAAGCTTTCTCTCAGATCTTAACCTCACAGACTGCCTAAACTCTGTCCTTAGACCTGAAGATTTAAATCCAATTACATTCTCTCAGATTTAAACTACTTTTCAGAATAAACCCACACTCCTAACGAGAAACAGACTCAGACTCTGATTCTAAACTAACTTACTAACTATCAGTCTCCGGATAAGTGTTTTATACTTCCCAATAAGAATTGACCCTAATTGCAGTTGACTATCCAGAAGTGTTTCTTAATCCCCCGAAATACTGTGATCATGTGATTCCTTTAACCTCACGAGACAATACTCAAAGGATTTTAATGGCTATCGTCACAAAAAGCAGTCAATATTTTCAGTGACATAAAATTAAGCTAGGCCAAACCCTTTTGAGAGAACTTCAGTAAACATGGTAATTAAACTATTTTCTGGACTGTACTTAAATAGGCCATTAGCGGTTGACCTATTGGAGTCGATTGATCTTCGATGGTACTAAGTAAGATATGAGTTTAGCAAAAGGTAGGTTCTTTGATAGTTATATATATATATATTAAGTCTTAGGGCAATTCTTAGCATATGCTAAAGCGATTGACTGTTCTATCTATTCTCAGAATATCTAATCGACACCTGACGGTAACGGTAATGGAGCCCCAATGAAAATAAAAGCTATGGCATTACGATCACTTATAAGCTAAAGATAAGAATGATACCCTAAGGAGAGATGAATTAATATGGGCGAGGGACATAATTTCATTATAATTGCATTAATGCCACTGATTATTCACACACTTTTACGTTAAATCAAGAAGTTCACAATAATTTTCCTAAACAAAACAGCAACAATAAAATAATACCGAAAACACAACAACGCTAGTACCATTATGCATGTAAAAAACGCTGCGTCTTTTAAATTAATTACTGCAAAAAGTCTTAAAAAACATTTTATCAAACATTTTTGTCCGTCATCGGTTCAAAAGTGTGTTGTCACATATGATTTAAAACTCACGAAAACCAAACACTAATAGAAAGAAATGTAAATAAAAGTTATATGGAGTGATTTGACTTACACCTGTGCCGCCGAACACCTAACCGCACACGTTTGAATCAAACTTCTATATAGCTGCTTATGCTGAAGCTGAACCCATTGCTATTTTAATCGGGACCATTCTAATATGTCTTGCACATGTATCTTTGCATAGCATAGCATCCATTCTTAATAAAACCCCAATTAATTTCTAGACTAGTTATCTCTGGGTATAAATATGCAATCGTGTAGATATTTATGGGTTTAATTCTGTGGTCAAAATCAGCCACTCATGCTTTCAATCCCATTCTTTTGTTGTCGATAAAACTTCTACGAAGTATATCACCCAAAAAAATATTTGCATGTTTGTCTCATTTCAGGCCTCGATTTAAATCTCAAAGTGAAAATTAATCCACAACCCCAAAAGGAGGTGCTTAAGGAGGCAAATTCGATCCTAAGAAGTATCCTGCAGCTTGAACACAAAAAGTTTGAGGATTATATAAACAAACACTGTCGGCAGAAAATAGTTTCGATTACTAAAGTTCTGGTGGATGAAAAATGGCACGGAACAATAGAAACAGTGATTAAATCACGAGAGGCTCTTAATGACCTGTTTTTTTTATTCAAAGGGCCACAGGATAAGAAATTAAAAAATAAGTTCACTATAGTACTTTCAGAATATTTTTCTAAAGATTATTTAAACAAGAGATGTGCTTTTCCACCACAAACCAACATTACTTTCAACGTTTATTTACCTTATAATCGCTACAAAAATGCGGAGGAATTTTTCATGGAGGAAGAAAATAAAGTGTACGTATTCTACCTTGTATATTTTAAATTTCCGATTATTTTGAGACAATACACACTCATAATACCTGTCATTCAAAGATATCAAATGACTTAACTAAAATAATAAATAAATGCTAGATCAAATTACGGATGCTCTTTATAATTATAATTTGTTTTTCCAGCTTCATGATGTGACTTGTAAATCTCTTCATTTGTAAATAACATTTTAAACTGAAAAGTTAATGTTTTTTTACGGTTTATAGCAAGGAGTCTGAGGCAGCATCGGAAATGATAGGATCGATAAGGCGGTGTAGCATAACACAGGTAAACTTTAATTTTTATCATTTCTGACCGTTTTGTCATAAGATTGACCTAAACCTGCATATGTTTAAGACACTCTATAAATAACTCTTTTTCATTTTCAAACGAACGCTTTGCTTTTTGAAACGTCCTGTCGGAGAAACATTTTTAATATGATCAACTAAATTCTACTGATGAAGGTCCTTTCTTTTATTAAGACTGAGGAAGATGAAACAACCGTAGACGAAGGATCTGTGTTACATGCCGGTGTAGGAAATGTAAGTCAAAATAGTTTAGCATGTTGGCAGAATTGTTTTATCATCAAACATAACACTTATCTATTTTAGAATATTTGGGAATCCCTTGGAATATCCTCATTTATCAAAAGAGGTTCAACAATGATTCTTATCTTTTCTTTAAAATCAGTCCTTCATGCCAATTCTACATTCTATGTAAACATGTACCAACATTTTCTGTGTTGAGATGGCGTTAAATAAATCAACAATTAGAAAAAAACGAACAAATAAAAGTTAGAGTGCTGCGGGTACTGGAAACATGTTTGTTTTGTTAGGGACATTTATACTTATATAAACACACTGGTTAAAAGTGTGTCGTCACATATGATTTAAAACTCGCGAAAACCAAACACTAATAGAAAGAAATGTAAAAATAGTTATACGGAGTGATTTTACTTAAACCTGTGCCGCCGAACACCTAACCGCACACGTTTGAAACAAACTTCTATATAGCTGCTAATGCTGTAGCTATTCGTTACAACTATTCATTGTTATGTTAAATAATTCATACATAACAAAAATCTAATTCGATGTATTGTATTGTAATTTCAACCATTTAACATAGTTTTCATGTACGTCAGATAGCAACCGGCTAGTTAAAACCACTTTAAAATAAGCAGGTTCAGTTTATTGTGAAGAGAGTAAAACATTATCAAATCATTTTAACATATATACGTAAAGAAGTAATAAACTCGTAACTTCAAGCAATTAAAAACTAATTTAATAAGTGTACGACACGGTGTACGTTTGCCCGGGTATAGGTCATTTGTATTGTTTAATATATTTTGTTTGTAGTACCGCCACTTTTGTAAAGGCATGACATCCTGAAACCTATGTTAACACCTTAAAACATCCTCACAATAGTTACAATTAATTTCTGATGAAAAATGTCAGTTGAAATTCGACAAATGCAACAAAAGAACCTACATTACTAATGTCAAAACAAACATCATTTAATCTAAACAGAAAATTCATCTTTGTCAAATATCAAATTATACGAACGATATTTTATTCCAAACGTTCCACTTCCCTTAATAAATTACAACACTGACAGGATTGCTCATTGCCTATAACTTTTCAGATAGAATTGTTCCAGCATAGATTCATTGTAGCTGCACCAAAGGGAAATACATGTTTAAAGATTTACGTAAAAAGTTCCGAAATATCTGAATTGAGTGGTGCACTAAAGCAATACAGTGACTGCCCAGAAATGTTCTACACTGATGTTGTCTTACCTGCAGATGCATATGGATGCTACGAATATGAATTCCTTATGAAAGGTATCGTTAAAAACATTACAAAACAAAGTCAACCGTTTATTCTTGCTAACACATCTATTCATAGAGATATACACGATCCAAAAACATGTATACTGATTCATCTGCGGCACATCATTTGTTCAACAGAAGAATCAAACTTGATTGATACATGCATTCAAATCGAAGATGTGTGGATGTCCGATAATACAATAGCTACGGATGCTATTCCTGAACTACTTCAATGCCAAGAAAAATTGTCTTCAATAGGAAATCTGAAACTGGTAATAACTATAGGTTTCATCAAGAAGGACAGTTTAGAGTCATTGAATACGATAATCAATTCAACACAGGCTAAGCTGTTCATTGCTCCGTTACTAAAAAAATGTTTGCAGCAACTGCCAGCTTCGTGTGCTCAATATATGCCATTCACTTGTTTCAAGCTATATATGATAGCTATTGGCAATGACCTCTCGATTTGCAGATTTTTGTTTGATTTCTATCATTTTTTTGATGATAATGCAATGATTGACATCGTAACTCTTTTGTCGAGTAAGCACTGCCAAATAGCTCTTGAGGATGACCTGCATATCATTGTTGACCTGTGTCAAAAGCTCAGTGTATCAAGAAGTAGCGCACTTGACAAAATACAAGACCAGTTGTTTACTACAATAAAATTACCGATGGGAATAAAAATATACAAAAAACTGTTAACAAAAAAGGTCTTTGAATATGGAGGAGATACAATGTATAAAATAAATAGCGTCTTACAAACACGCTTTCAACAGAATTTCATTAGCTCACAGAGCCATTTGAATTTGCATTTGGCATTAGTCTTTGCCGAAATGCTTATTGAATCAAATGCAAATGATGCTCTCAACTTGAACTCGGATATTGAGCAGACCTTTCTTCAGATTTTAACCAAAATTTCAGACATTTGGAATAATGACGACATGAAATTAAAAGATTGTGTTTTAAACCAATCATTATTCGTGAACGAACGCACACAATTGCAACTCTTAGAGCAATTGTCATCTTCTGAGATCATACCCGTCCGTGGCTTATTCATTGAGCTTGCTACAGAGACAAAATTTAAAATAGCCTTTGAAAACCTTCCAGTGAAAGCTTTCCAAAGCTATATCGAGTGCGAAATGGCGGCATGTGGAAAGAGAGGGAAAAGAGAAAAAGTGAATGGCAATATAGAAGCCTTTATTAATGTTTTGAAAATGCCATGCATGCAAAGTGATCCGACACGTCTTGACAAACTAGTTGATGGAAACGAAATGCTACTTTATAAATCAACAATTGACGATGTACTAGGCACGGTATTAAACATTGAAAATATCTGTACTGATGATCATATTATTGAGTTATACAAACGGCGAATACAGATGGAATTAAAGCAAAGATGTCATGACCCAGCCAAACTTTTACAGATGTTATTTGGAAACCCACGTCACATTTATGTTAAAACAAGGTAAAACACACTTAATTTAGACATATAATATTTTGATAAATTGTTTTACAAACTGAATAAATACAGTTATAATAAAAAATGGCTAAATTATAAAACATTCTTATATCGCAATGAGATTATGGTATCGGATAAGTCTATGTAAATTAAAGGTCAAGCTTTCGTAAACATGACGAATATTTCAGGTACTGAAAAAATATGATGAAAAGATTGAGATTGTATTACAGTCGGTTATGGAAATAAAACTAGATTAATTCATTTTTGAAAACGGCCAAGCTTAAGTGAACGGGGTGAATAAGTTTCGAATTCCATTGATATATTTCTTAATGCATCACCATTAACATTTTGTACTCTCTTTTAGGATTTCTGAAAAGCTGGTTTGTTTTGTGCTTGAAGCTATGTTTGGTGAAATACCTTCTGACTGTAAAGTCTTCATAGCAGTCAAATCGCACGTGCAGTTTTGGACAAAACTTCGCGAATGTAAAGGAGAACACAGCAAACAAATAAAAGAACACGAAGTTTATACTAGAGTAATGGAAAGACTTTCGTATGTAGTTGACTTAATTTCTACAGAACAAATACAAGTTAAGTTTTTAAGCCAAATTCAACTAGAAAGATGTGAAACACAAATGGCAATGCAGTTGGGCGGAATGAACGACCGTTCTTTACAAGATCTTCAAATGAAAATAAAAAGTGTTCTTGACCAAACCGATAAAACCCTGAACATTGTCAAAATGGTAATTTCCTATCTGAAACAACATTTAGACACTGGCAATGAGGAAACTTTATATAAAGGCCTTCTCAAAATAGCATCTGAAATTGACGTTAAGCAGGAGTCCCTTTCGTCAGGCAATTTGCCTGTTCATTGCTGCTCACTGGCCAAATGTTTCACAGGAGAATATAGTAACTTACCAGACTCGTGTGTTAAGTTATATCCAGCACTAGGATCTAAATTATTTTTACATGTGCTAAAAGAAGAACTGCTTTCAGATAAATACATTGCAAGGTTTTATGACCAGCATGCTAATTATTTTGACTTATCATCAACAAGATTTATTTTCCAACACCATACAGAACAAGGCGAAGACTTATATGACAGAAGCGTTGCTTTGGCATTTATACAGTATGTTGCCGACGAAGGACTTGAACTTTTTAAAAGTCTATGGCACAGACTTGAAAATGAAAGCACACAAGTGAAATACGATTTTCTCGTAAGAACCTTCCTAAAAACAGACATCTCAAAGGAAATCAATACTATAGAGGCAATCTTGAACAGACCAATTCTAGGCATTACTCGTTCATCCCTAAAATGTCTATGTAAAATGGATCAAATTGAAATGAACGTCAATGCTTTTGTGTCTGTCTTCAAAACGTTTCATTGTGATTTTCCAGGCGAAGAAATGTGGGAAACACTGGAATGGATATTAAAATTCAGATCAAGGGATGATGCATATCAAGAGTCATTTCAAACAATCACAAAAAACTTTTCGACATTGAGAAAATTAACCGATGTTGTCACTGAAGAAACGCTCGAAGTGATACGGCAATTAAGTCAAGCAACATCTTTATTGACGTTTTTGAAGGAAATTGATATTGATGATGTTCTAAACCTCATAGATGCAGTGGAAGATATTTCAGAATTAGATGTGCAAGAAAGCACAGTTTCAGCTTTGATTGAAGTCAAAAGATTTTTACATCCTCTCTTCCTCTCTGCTTCCAGGAAAATGGATTATAAAACATTTTTAGACAATGTCCCAAAACAAGTCCTTTCTCTAGGGCTAAATGCCAAAATTGCAGTCAAGATTTGTACTTGTAAAAGTCACGTGCACAACTTGAGATCTTTATATAAAAACTTCGCTAATCGCGGTGAGCAAACGAAAGAAGTGATTAAATGTGTAATTACAAAAGGCGAGTTTAATTTTTCGTTAGCACCAGACAGAACGAAAATATTTTTTTGTGTTATTTACAATGAGAACCAAAAAGAAAGGATTAAAAATGAATCAACTTTGTTGGATATTAAAAGCAGGGCTCATCTTTTACTCCATTCGGAAAGACAATCTTCTGATAGCAAAATTAACCAGGAAGAATTTAAAAAATTCATAAAAGCTATTGATACAGGAATTGAGATTCGAGATACAATTTACGAACTCCATACATCAGGACACATTCGATATCGGAGAATACATGAAAAAATACAAAGTAAGGATCTTGAAAAAGAAAAAAAAACACTATGCAAAGACGTGAAACAATGGAATAACCACCTCATCGCTGCAAGAAACGATTTTTATCTATTGAATTTTGTACAGGGTTATCAGATACATGATCTTCATCAATATCTGAAGGACAACAAAGCTGAGGAGCAAGTCGAAGTGCTACTGAAATTTATACATCCACAGCTTTCTGCAAATCAAATCAAGGAGTCATACCAAGGTCGTGAACAGAAGACCGAAACAATGCAAGATATAGGGAATGCTATACACAGCGTATTTCGTAGCAAACGACTGAGCCTTCATTATTCTGAACTTCATCTTAAGGGCTTAGTAAAGAGAATTGATGAAGTTGTTTATAATGGTCGAATTCTTCTAGCAAATCTCGACACTGAAAGCCCATTGGTAATACATACGTTATTAGCCCTATACGTTAATACAACTGGGCATTTCCCAGAACCAAATCAGGTGCTTTTGTGCACTAATGAAACCTCTTGGAATGAAATATATTTGTTGCTTGAACGGAGTACTCGCGTTTTCGACTTCAACAATACTCTGCCATTATACTGTCTTGCAAATATTGAGAACCTGCATAGCAACATGCTGCTTCAGATGGTAGACGCGCTTCTTAGTCTAAAAGATAGCACAAACTTTAGACTAGCCATCATATATCGAGGATCAGAAAACCATTTTTTCGTCGACCAACTTCATGACAATGTTGCAATTATACAGCCAGTGTCTGATCTGGCAATGGAAAACCTTTTTCGTGGAAAATGCCCCAATGTGTTAACGTATACATCAGAAGTTGCAGGACTTGGTAAAACAACAAAAATATCTCAGTATGCGCATTCATTAAGATATAGCTCAAAATCATTGCAAATAAGTGGTACAGTTAGCCGACATAAGTTAATAGAACGCTTGTCAAATTTAAAACTAAAATCGTACCACGTTTTGCATCTTGATATTGGTGCAATATCTAATCCAGCAGAATTAGATACATTTCTATTTGAATTAATCGTTCTCAGGTTTGTGTCTTCAGAAAAACAGTCATTTTACGTTCCTACTGAAAACGTCTGCATTGAAATAGCCAACACCATCAATAACACCTTGTGCGATAGCCTTCCAATGGCAACAGCATTTTCCATACGTCATCTAAAATGGAATGATTTTGAACATTTTACAGTTAGCAAAGAAGTTAACAGCCCAACCCAAGTCGTGTGTCGATATTTAGATCTTCTTGAGGAAGGAAAACTTGATACAACCGATGTTCATTTGGTCCATGATGCCACCATTGTTTCCGAAAACCGTTGTCGTTATCTGCTGCGTGCGGTCTTCGCAAATTCTGCAGACATTTCGTATTCAACGGTTCATGTATTTCTTAACTTCCTTGCGGATCAGTTGAAAAGAATGTCAGAGAGTCCTTTTTTGCGGGTTCGTCATATTTCAGAAATGGTTGACAATAAAGACCCTCCATCTATAAGGAGTACATTTGTTAAATCAATGACGGAAGTTGCCACTGAATTTGCAACCCGATCGGTACGATCATGCAGGTCAGCCCAAATAAGAACCGTCGGTAATGATGAAACTTCCGATTCAAGTGATAATATCTTGCAACTTGTCAATCGTGTCGATGGTATGATACACTGGGAAGACAGTAACCATATTATGTTTGTATTTCACAACCAAGATATACACACACTTTCCCTTTTGTATTGTGATATTAAACAAGTGCCTGCCAGTATTCATAACTTGTTCAAAACTCAGATGAGAAGGAAATTAGAAGACTACAATGGACTGTCTCAAGAACAACTCCAAGAGATATTACAGAGAGTGGCCAGATGTAAACCTAGGCTTTTACCGAGCGACAGGTTAAACTCCATGTCAAAAGATTACGCTTTGACACCTGACAACCTTCTGAAAATGGTGCTTATAATGCTACGCATAACATCTCATATTCCGGTGGTTATCATGGGTGAATCTGGATGCGGTAAAACGTCTTTGATAAGATATTTGGCTGAAGTTGCTGGTGTCCATTTATCTATTATGAATGTTCATGCAGGTGTCGATTCATTAGATGTCGTAACTACCGTATTTAAAGAAAATGATCAATGCTTAAAGGATTGCTCTTCACAAAGATGGATATTCTTTGACGAATTCAATACTTCCGAATGTATAGGCACTATAAGTAATATTTTATGTCACCATATATGTGACGGCAAACTTCTAGCACCAAATTTCGTTCCAATTGGAGCTTGCAATCCGTATAAACTTCGTCCAACCCAGGAAATATTGACGGCAGGTTTGGACCACAAAGCTACCACCGACAATTTGTCTAAATTAGTTTATAGGGTTCTTCCTCTGCCTGAATCTGCGATAGATTTTGTATGGGATTTTGGAAGTTTAACTGTGAAAGACGAGAAAAAATACATCATGCGTATGGTTTCAGACGTTTTGATAGATAAGAGTGACGATACCACAGCGCTGTTTTGTGACGTTCTTGTTGAATCACAATTATTTGTTCGAAGGAGTCAACATAATGTATATTCAGTTAGTCTACGAGAAGTGTTTAGATGTAAACGGTTAGTTGTA
Source organism: Mya arenaria (assembly GCF_026914265.1). Lineage (NCBI taxonomy): Eukaryota > Metazoa > Mollusca > Bivalvia > Myida > Myidae > Mya > Mya arenaria. Next base: position 24,062,352 of record NC_069128.1, read on the forward strand.
TGGTTTATGGGCATTTTGAAACGAAAAGTTACAACTGTTAAAAGGAAAAATCTAATGAATAATCTATCATCGACAGCAATAATCATGTCACTTGCACATGTTTATCACAGTAGGTTTGAAAAAAAAAAGATAAGGCAGGAATACAGAAATATGATTTCAACGATATTTTGCAGACATGGTAGAATTTGTGACGAAAGCGTCATTCATAGCGTTATTAAATCTGAACAGATGGACATACTAAACTCAATGACTTTACCACGTGGAACTGCGAAAAATACTGCACTACGAGAAAACATATTTGTTATTTTGGTGTGTATTTTGAATAAAATACCGGTCTTTGTGGTTGGAAAACCAGGTTGCAGCAAATCGTTAGCGATGCAGGTTATTCGAAGTAATCTAAGAGGAAAAGACTCAGAAGACGAATTCTTTAAAACCCTACCACAATTGTTTTGTGTATCATTTCAAGGATCTGAATCTTCAACGTCAGAGGGAATAGAAAAAGTGTTCGAAAAGGCGGAAAAATATCAAAAGTCAAATAATATTGAGGATGTGTTGTCTGTGGTCATTTTGGATGAAATTGGTCTTGCAGAAATATCTAAGTTTAACCCACTTAAGGTTTTGCATAGTCTGCTGGAACCTGAACCGCGATCGTTTCCAAATATTGCAGTTGTTGGTATTTCCAACTAGGCCTTAGACCCATCCAAAATGAACAGAGCAATTCACCTCTCGAGACCAGATATGGACGAGGAAGAATTGTTTGACACGGCCGTTTCCATTAGTGAATCCTTTTTTGAGGAATCGGTCCACAAACATGGTTTAAGAGGAGACTACAAAAACACCTCCAATGATGTAGATATTATAAAAAATGGGTTAAAACAAGTAGCTAAGTGCTACCTTCGGTACACAAAAGAAGGACAATTTGTTAATTTTCATGGCCTTCGTGACTTTTATGCTCTAGTTAAATTCATCGCAAAAGCTCTCACAAATATCTCATCTAATGAAGAAGCATACGAACCTTTCAAACATGCTGTAATGGAAGGACTTCAGAGGAATTTTGGAGGTGTATGCAGGCAAGAACTAGACGTTTTTTCGTATTTCCGAGAATGTTTTAATGGGAGTTTGAGGCAATTCAAACATGTTCAAAGCCTTATTGAGGCCAATGTGGAGGATCAGTTAGCAAGACATCTTATGATAATAACACGAGGGGATTCTGCACTAAACATTGTTGAACAAACGTTAAAGGAGAAGAAAAAATGTAAGAAAGAAATCATTTTTGGAAGTCATTTTGTCGAAGATTTGACGGACGACTATCACTACCGGATTTTGAGTCGGATTATTTTATGCATGGAACAAGGATTTGTATTAATATTAAAAGATTTAGAAAATATATATGGAAGTTTATACGACATGCTCAATCAAAACTATTCAAGAATTGGGGATAGAAATATTTGTAGAATAGCGCTTTGACCGTACAGCAACCCATTTTGTCATGTTGCAGAAGAGTTTCGTTGCATAGTCCTAGTTAATGAAAACAAAATTGACTTTAAAGATCCCCCGTTCCTTAATCGTTTTGAAAAGCAGTTCGTAGCGTATAGCGATATTCTGCAAACTGACGAAGAAGTCTTAGTACGAGACGTAAATAAATGGATAAATAATGTCAGCAGAATACAGGATAGGCACTTCGGAAAAGGCGACGTTTTTCCCTATTTTAATCATGAGATGGTCGTATCGTTAGTAATCTGGTCTAGTAGGAATACTGCAGCATCACACAAGAACACATTTGAACTATGCAAACACGACCTTCTTCAGATAATGAAGCCTGATGCAGTTCTCCGTCTTCAACATGCAGAGGATTATGAAGTTCGATCTTCCGCCCATATACTTCTGCAGCGATACTTTGAGTTACCTTTACATCATGGTCTTGCACATTATATACAACATGATGTGCTCAACAATAATGATGAAGATGCCTGTGGGAACCTGACAATAGTTTTTACAAATAGTGCTATACATACAAATATAAGCAATGATTTCAAAAATTGCCAAACAGAAACATTAGCTTCTTTTAAATCGGAAAAACAACTGTCAATAAATCTCCAGCGGTTTTGGGAAAGCAATCGGACGGATGTATTACTTGTTTCCTGCAATGCTTCCGAAGACGAAAAACATCTAATGCTTACAAAGTCTTTAATAGAAAAATTCAAAGCTGAAAAGTATGACAATAACGAGAAAACTAAAAGAGTATATCTTGTTATATATATGCGCGGCTGGAACGCTTTGTATGGATCTACCACAACTCAATGTAGCCCAGTCACACAAATCAACTTTCTATCCGGTTGGAAACTGGTTTTATTAGACACCATTGAAACACCAAATATAAGTCTTTCTGACCTTTATTTGCAATCATTATCAGATGTTGTAGAAAATATGACACTTACAGAGCTGTTGAAAAAAGAACTATTTTGGGCTTTCACTCGAATCAAATATGGCAGTCATGGAAGAGATATTAAAAGCGTAACCGAAATGCTATCACAATTAGAACGATCTGAGGAGTTCTTAACGGCCATTGGTCATCGCGTTTTGATGTATATAAAAGATAATGAGACAGAACAAGATATCGATTGGTGTAGTTATGTTGCTAATGACGTCCATTTGCTTCATACTTCATCTTTCTTTGTTGATGCACTGGAGAAATTTATAATAACAGTGATAAAGGAACCTTTTGCGAAGATAATGTTTAAGCTGGAAACTTGCGGTGCACTCGAAAGTTTCTTTGTGCAGGACTGCTTCACATCAATGCGGCGATCAGTCTGGAAACGTATATTTTTTGATGAAAGGATAATTGACCTAGCTTCAGTTAAATCTGAAACAGGCCCCGAATGTTATATGTGCAACACCACAGACATATTCCTGAAATCGCCATTTAGTAGAATTATTTTTGAAACAGCGGAAGCAACGAAGGATGAATTCTTAGATGAGGTTTACAAAGTTAAAATAACGTGCGAATTAGAATCGGACCTAGACCTTCCCGATTCAGTACTGAATGAGCTTTTGCTTCAACATGAATGCTCAACTCTTTCAAAGCTTCCAGACCTTAGCAATTGCTTTATTTCACACAAAATATACCTTTTGGATTATTTGACTGATTATTGCAGCTTGACCCTAGACAGAATGTTCTTCTCTGAAATGCATGATCAGATGTCACGTTCGAACAGAATTGAGTGTATTTGCTGGTGCTTGGAACAGAAGATGGAAACAGACATTGACGATCATATAAGCTTTTTCACAAGACTCCACTGTGCAGGTTGGATAAACTACACATTATTTAGATACTTGCTTCAGTTATTGGACATATGCAAGTTCGCTCTAGACACAGAGGATGCATTGCTCAAATTTCAACAGGATAGTAAAAACAAAGATAAAAGTGAAAACAAACCTTCACCAATTGATGGATTTATCTCGTTCATTTGTTCTAGTCTATTTCCAACGGAGGAAAATATCCAGCGTTACTCGGGTATTGATAAATGGTTGACTGTCGTGAGTAAAGTTCTAACATTGGCTTCTGAAATTTCTGTAGAACCAGAAAGTTATCATGCTCTTCGTTTCAGTGTAGACATGGTTTCCGACTTAATTATCGATAGTGGGATTAATGCCAATGTTTTGTTTAGACTTGGAGACCAACTTGAAATTTTTTCAATTGATTCGTCAGAGGTTTATGAAGCCTTTCATGGTATGATAACTACAATATTGGCGGCACCTTTGATAGACAGAGTTCAAGAGGCCATTCAGAGGTCGATGTGTCAATATTTAGTTAGTTGCTTGTCAACACATCCAGATACAATAGCGTATGAAAATTTCTTTGAACTCTTGAAATGTTTCCCAGTGCTTTCAAAATGCGTGAACTTTTCAAAACTACCAATAAAGTACCTACTATGCAGAGCAACGGAAAATGTATTATATCAATTAATACATTACGATACCGAAGTAGAGCTAACAGACGGATTTTTATGTAGTCTGAATGAATGTCTAGGAGATGTTCTACAAGACAATTTACCACACAGAGAATTCACATTGCTTGTCATCGATTTAATGGAAAATATATATAAAGCAGGTGATTTATCCTTACACGATATGCTTGCTTGTGGCCGGATTGTACAAGAGCGGCAGGTATCGGGTATACGCATGGTAGCGGCAATTGCATATGTTCGGGCATCTTTAGAGGATTTTTCAAAAATCATCCTAGCGCCGAGGCAATCCGACTGTAATGACATTTTAGACTTCATTGATGCTTTACTCCACGACTGGGAAGGCAGTTCTACAAAGAAAGGTGTCATGTTGTTTTTCCTCAAACATCTTGCTGAAAATCGCCATTTTCACGATTTATCAAAAATATGCAACCAATTCACATCGCGGATCCAGGAATTGAAAAAAATAAAATGGACTGATAAATATAATTCATGTGGCTTCGAACAAAATCCTTTGGTGGATTTTTTTTCAAAGGAGGTGCTGCAAAAATGCGAGGCTGCAAATGATGTATTTAATAGAAAGCAACATGAATACAGTGCAACGCTAAAGATCGTGCAGTCCACTCCAATTTCATGTCTACTTCCATTTCATATTTCATTAAAAGAGTTTTACTTTCCTAGAACCTATCGACAACTGACAGAAACGGAGAAACGAAAGGCTGACAAATTAGGAGACATCTTTTCTAATTGTTTAGATCACATTCAAAGAAGGGCTTTGCAATGTATTGTTGGCAAAAGCGACTTTATTACCTCCCTTTTTACGCCACACACAGAAGTGTCATTTGAGGAATATATGATAAATTATGTTCTTGTTTCATCATTTGCTCTGTCAATATCAAATTGCAGTAATATTGAAGGAGACAAATTACCGTTTTTACCCCTTTGTCTGCTGAAACCAGCATTTCTCAAAGAAAGGTACATACCAGCTGTTCCTGACCCAATTCAAACTATCAGATGCTTCAGAAGTGGTATATTGCCATGCAAGGAACTTTACATATGCAAATGCGGTAAAACGCTTATGTGTCGAAAATCAGGAGACATAGTGTGCATTGCATGCAAACGGCCGTGTTTAGATCCCCCGGTAACTCGCTATGAACACTCAGATACAAATCAAAAACCTCACTCACAAAAAGGACTTAAGTTCATTCAGTCGCCTGATAGCCTAACATCTGTTCGTGGTTTATCACCAGTTTCATCTGCAATATTACAGTTTTTAGTTACAGGCAATCTTTTAGGCTCGGTAGCTTTTAAATATTCGGAGTGGTCGGCTTTAGAAAATGTTGTAACTGGAGTATCAGCAATAGATATGAAGCGTTTTCTCGAAAAACATGTTTTTGATTCTTGGAGGTTTCTTAAAAGTGTTCTTAATTTGAATGACAACTTACTCGGAATCTTCATTTCATCTGTATTGTATGAATGCAATGTATATGCATATAAACAGCAGAATGTTTTGTTAACACCAGACAGCCGAACTGTGTGGGAAAACAAATTCAATGAAGTAGTCATTCAAATGTTGCCAAAGAAGCTCCGGATCTGCAGTGCACGCGTTTTGAAATGCGACAACATATATGAATTTCCTACAGGTTGCGTTGAACAAATGATTCGGGAAGTATCCGACCCATTAGGAAATACATGTAAACCTTCGGAATTATATTTCAGAATGTCGTCTTACCCTTCAAAAGAAAATTTTTGTTATCAGTTGTGGGAACACAGGGACGAACATCCCCTACTTGCAATAGTTTTCGGAAACGAAAATACTCTACGTGCTATTCAGCATATATATACAATTATACAGTGGCACATGACCACCGTGTATAATGCAAGCTATATCATTACACGAAATGATTGTGAAACATGCACAGTTGCTGGTTATCATGCAAAACAAACTAACCCAAGTCAGCGGGCAAAAAGTCAGCAGAAGTTTTCGCTTTTCAAAGAATGCATGAATGAACTGATAGATTTTTTTGGTGAAAGTTTTTCAAACACGGACAAAGTAACCTCCAATTCGAAATTGTCGCAATGTTTGCTTCTTGAGACTGGAAATGCTATATACGAAATGTTAATGATTTTGATTAATCTACAAAACAGCTTTCTTGAGAAGGCGCTTGCATTATCTGAAACATGTCATCAGCTACAATTTCTACAGGGAAACAAGAATATGTCCTACGTTGATAGTGTTCATATTGCTGAAGTAAAAAGGATGCATCTTATAGAGATAAAAACTGAGATTGATGAGTACTTTCAAGACGAATCACACTGCGGGTTACAATATGGAGAAGGTAGAGAAATAAAATACGATTTTTACAGTATTGAAAAAACCATTGCAAAAGATTTACTCGTCGGTAAAGCATACATAAATCTTTCAGAGTTACCTAGTATTTTATTCATAGACGATTTATATGAAAATTTCGTGTCGCTGGTTAACGAGATCAAACGCAATATTCCGCAGTCAATTGTTCCAGATGATATGGCAAAATCACTCCGGGAAAAAAGTCTAGGAAATCCAAGTTTAGCCTCTGAACTTCTTCACTTTATTGACATGGTTTTCACTCTTTTAAAGAAAACTCAGTGTGATCCAAACAAATCATTGTCGGAATTTGCCGATGAAAGAAAAAATATAATCGGACAACCATTTCCAGTACAACTTTTACCTCATCCCGAAAACAGAATAAAAGTTTCCCATGTGGTTTCTCTACATGAAACATTAGAAGAAATATGTTACGAAAGCATTCGGGATAGTCTTTCAGATATATATATTATAGACCTCGGACCAAGACTACGTGATCACTTGAAGTCAGTATTAACGATGCAAAAGGCAAATGTCATCTTAAAAGCGCTAAAGGTATTTGTTTACAGGTGTTTATTTATGATGGGGGTCAGCAGCGATCAAGAGCTCTGCTATTATCTATGCAAGGAATCGTTTTGGCCAAAGGACACGGTACAAAATGGGATTTTGTGCGTCGATGTAAAAAAAGAACCCGTCAAAGATATCTTTATCTCGAATATGCAAGTCTGCCACGCGGTTAAAGTGATTGAGGAAATAAGTTCCTTTGTTGAGGTAAGGCAAAACAGTTAATTATTTTGCTTATAACCTTCTATACTAGTTACAAGAGAGATCTATGTTATGATTGTTCTAAATCTACCCGTTGTGTATTCAATGTCATCAATGTATACTGTTTGAAACAAATACAGTAATTATAGTTGATTTATCGCTAAATATTGAGGAGATCTATTTGTATTCGTTTATTACTTAATCATACATTACGCAAAATTCTAGTCTCCAGTTTCATGATCATAATGACGCCATAATTTATTGAAAACATTTTTCAAAGTGATACTTTATTTATTTGAAATCGTTAGAAATTATGTAAAAGCTTCCAATATATTACACACATTGTTTATTGTGTATTCAGTTAAAGTTAAAATGATGGCGTTAGTGGTACGACCAAATTTCTTTGAAAAACAAAAATCTGAGTAATTATATCTGATGTTTTTCACTATTATTTTAAAATCCTGATGAGTAATTGAACAATAGTTTATGTTTGGAAAGGTATTCATTATGGAATGAAAGTTCAGTATGTAAAATATATATATTAAAATGGGCTATGATCATATGCAGACACTGATAGTATTTATATTAAAAAAAAATCACATACATTGTCTAAATAATTTCATTGTGCAACATTTCAATCGGATATATCGCTTTTGCTTAATGTAGATATATTTTGAATTCGATGAGGAAGAGCAGTCTGACCACATTAATTTCAATAACACACATATGACTAATGTTTATGTTTTATTCTGATTTATTGATACTTTTACACGATTTGCACTTGGATTTGTGGTATCCATTTTAATTTTCATTATTAGTATGTTTATATGTGATACTACAAAACGGTTTAAAGTCGATCCCATGTTATACTATACACTTCACTCAATCTTATTTGGGAGTAAGAGTGCATCTTCAATAAACACTCTTAAAATCAAAATAAAATCTTGAATCATCTTAAAGAAAGTATACTTGAATAGATATCCCTACACAAATTATTTGAAGGCTTAAAACGCAAGTGTGAATAGAAAGTCTACGTGTTTGAAGGTACTCATACTTACCGATTTATCCTTTGACGTGTTTCTGAGTTGATATTTTGTTATTTATATGTTGTATACTTTTCGGCTTCGTTGATGCATTGTTTTTATAACTATTAAATATATATTCACGGAATGTTTACATTGTAAAATAAATTATAAATATTTAACACTATTTCACATTTTTGTGCTTCAGCAAATTTCAATTATCAAAATGAAAAAGAATTTTTTTTACTGAAATGTAAACTTTTAGAACAGCTAATAATAGTTTTATTTTCAATCTCTTTTAAGAATCAGAAGCGCGTCGATGTACGGTTGGACAAAGTCATTACAGACTGGAAATCCTCTTCTGGCAGACAGACCCGGCAAAAAATGGCACTAACGAAGATAAAAAGGCGTTAAGTAACCAAGCAATGCTGGCCATAACGCGTGTCTTTATACTCAAAACATTCACATAGGATGTAAAAGCGTTATTTTTCAAACATATTTGTAGACAATATTAGTAACAAATGTTGTTATTTTGCGATTAAACTATATTCAAACTATTAGAAATAGATAATGTAATACATTTAAGTTTCAATGTAAATAATAATGAAAAAGTATTATTGCACATTTCTTGTTTTTGTTTGACACATGTATGTGTTTGGTCATATCGGATTTAAAATGACCTGCATGTAACAAACATTTTTTCGTATATAGAAATTGTTTATTTTTCTCCTGTATTAACGATGTACATAGCTTATGTATTATTTGGTAAATTGTTTGAAATGTTTTTAATGTTGACTATATATTACGTTAAGCTTGATAGGATGTACATAACGAAAATTTTGAGTTCATTAATGTTTTGAATCTTATAAGTTCACAAGAAACGATGTTATTTTAATCGTTACAATAATGCTTGATTTAAACTATTATATAACTTTGTACATACTATCTTAATTACTTAACGATTATGAGTACGTTCACATTTCATAAAAATGTTATATGCAATAGCTGCGTACAAAAAGCTTTATTTTCGTTTAAAATGATTTTATGTTATTGTACAATAACTTTTGGCATGAATGATGTATGTGTATATTGTTGGTAGTGCACACCAGTCTCTAAACTGTTTATTACTATATTTGTATTATTCCAAAGGATGAATGTATATTTGGATAATAATAAATTTGTAATGTGCAATCAAAAAATAAGATTTTTGCTTTGCTGAGAATTAGTTGTGCATGTTATTATCGATTTGTTTTATGATGTAATCTGTCTTATAAGTTAAATGGATAGCTTTAGATTTTTTCTTTGTATATAAACTGTACACATATCCTTGTAATTTACTTGTTTAACATATAATTGTACAAAATGGTTAGGCTCTTTGATACATATCAATTATACTATCTTAATTGTTATTAGCAAATGGTGCATGTATTTCATGGTATATTTTAAATTATTTGTAATTTATTCCACCTTTATGTTTTAAGATGTACGTACAGATATAACTTGCGTATTGTCCATGAAAATATAATTATGGTCATGCTGTCTTTTTCCCCTTATTATTTTGCTTGGTGAATGTTCACTTTATAAACATGTTTTATTTGTTAATTGTCTCATAGCCTTTGTTATGTTTGTTTGATGTGATATGTTCATGCGACGAGATGACCGTAGTTTTTATACGACATGTTTCGTGTTGGGTTACTATTGAGATCAATATTAAATTCTAGGTTGATTAAAGGTTAACCTGGCATATATAGACGTGCTATTTTGAAGGAGTAAGGTATCTTTAAGTGCATCGATTTTATATATTGATACATGTACTAAATTGTATATATTTATATTGCTATATGGTATCTATCTCATTGTCCAATTGATTTACTTTACTCATGATCATAGTAATATTTTTATCCTATTGAGCTTAAAAGATGGAACATGAACGTAAGTTAATGGTGTGTGATTTAATTTCTTTTAACATGTTAAAAATGGTGTCTGCAATTTATATACTTTTCACGTGTTAATAATTATATTATTAATTTATTAAACTTAGTAGATGGAACATAAACGTAAGTTAATGGTGTCTGCACTTTATATACTTTTCACGTGTTATTAATTAAATTATAAATTAAGTAGATGGAACATAAACGTAAGTTAATGGTGTCTGCAATTTATATACTTTTCAAGTGTTAATAATTATATTATTCATTTATTAAACTTAGTAGATGGAACACAACCATATTTTAATGGTGTTTGCAATTTATATACTTTCCACGTATTATTAATTATATTAGTCATGTATTAAACTTAGTACATGAAACATGCACGTAAGTTAATGGTGTCTGCAATTTATATACTTTTCACGTGTTAATAATTATATTATAAACTTAGTAGATGGAACATAAACGTAAGTTAATGGTGTCTGCAATTTATATACTTATCACGTGTCAATAATTATATTATTCTTTTATTAAACTTCGTAGATTGAACATAAACGTAAGTTAATGGTGTCTGCAATTTATATACTTTTCACGTGTTAATAATTATATTATTAATTTATTTAACTTAGTAGATGGAACATAAACGTAAGTTAATGGTGTCTGCAATTTATATACTTTTCACGTGTTAATAATTATATTGTTAATTTAGTAAATTTAGTAGATGGAACATAAACGTAAGTTAATGGTGTCTGCAATTTATATACTTATCACTTGCTAATAGATAAATAATGCATGTATTAAACTTAGTAGATGTAACATGATCGTTTGTTTATTGTGTTTGTTATTTATTTACCTTATCCATGTTAATAAGTATTGAAATAATCATTGAAATTAGTATATAGTACAAGAACCTTAGTCCATGGTGTTTGCAACTATTTACTTTTTCCATCCTGATTATTATATTAATTATTGTTTCATATTGCTCATTGTACATATCATTAGTTATTTTTGACTTAAATTTATTCACTTTTTCATTTTAATAATGTTATTTTTTATTTATTGAATATGTTGACTTATCATTAACTTAAGTTAATGGCTTCTGCATTGTATTTACCTTTTCGATGTTAATTGTTATTGTGTTTAATAAATGCTCTTAGTAGATGATCCATGTAGCTATGTTCATGTTGTGTGCAGTTTATTAACTGTGCCCATGTTTCCGAAGAAGAAACAACATACTGTGCTTTACTTTTAACAACGTTTTTTTTCCTTATAATGTGGATATTACATTGCATTGAATCGTATTTATCATGGGATTGTTGTTTTTTTTGATCGATGCAAGCATTTTGTGTTTTTACCTGTAAAATAGACCCAGTAAAGTCAATGCATGCACCATGCATCGAACCATTACAATCAGTTTAAACTCCATG